>NC_138078.1:84802145-86002145 GCF_964212035.1 Myotis nattereri
TGCTGATGAAAATCAATTTTTAAAAAGCCTAAATAAATTGAGAGACATACCATGTTTATATGTTGGAAGACTCAACATTGTAGAGATGTCAAATTTCCCCATATTTATCTATACATTTATGCAATTTCTGTCACACCCCAAGAATGTTTTTATAGAAAATTTATATGGAAGATCATAGTCTCTAAAATTGGTAAAACTATCTTGAACAAGAGGAAAACATATGCAAAATAGTCACTTGATATTAAGACCTATTATATAGCTATGATAATCAAGACATTGTGGTATGATGAAGGGATAGATGAATAGATTAATTGAACAGAACAGAATATCCAGAAGAAGACCCATACAAATATGCCCAACCTAACCCCTTTTTAAAAAATTGTATAAGAGCAGTTCCAGGGAAGAAGGATAGCCTTTTCAACAAGTGTTTCAGGAGAAATTGGACATCACTAGGGGAAAAAAGATGAACATCTAACCTAAACCTCACATCTTACACAAAATTAACTCAAAGGTGGATCATGAACTTGAATAAAAAACAAAATTATAGAACTTTTAGAAAAATATATGAGAAAATCTTCAAAATCTAGAAATAGCAAAGTGTTCTTAGAATCAACACCAAAAGCACAATCCATAAGAATAAATATTTATAAGCTAGATCTCATAAAAATTAAAAACTGACATTTAATCTAATGAATATACTGATGACAAGTAACCTTTTTTAAGCACATTAAAAAAGGTTAAGCATCATTACCCATTAGGGAAATAAAACCCACAAATAGATATTAAGATGTACCTATCAGAATGGCCAATTTAAAAAAATGATATTAATAAATGGAAAAGACAAATCTGCCATGTAGAATTCAAAATATTTATGTTGATATTCTGCTCTATATAGATACATAAGAACCCTTTAAAAGCACTTACCAAATTGCTATTGGCAACCCATTGGTGGGTAGTTAAAACAATTGAGTTTGTTGTGATCATAATTTTTAAGTGAAATTGAGTAGAATAAAAAATATCAGAGGGCATTGTTCATAGTAAGTGAATGTATTGTCTGGTAAAATGTTGTGGGTTTTTTTTTTAATATGTGTATGTATGTGTTGTGAAATGTAAAATGCATTTCTCACTGGGGATTTTGGTCAATCAAGTTTGAAAACCACTTCTTAAAGATGTTTTTCCATCAAAGAATGGATATAGAACCAAATGATGAACAGACATTGTGCTCTAATATTATATAAAACTACCAAGAGAGACGTCAAATTAGTGGTTCATATCAGGATTCTTATTTTAGTGCTGTTCATTGCAGGAATTGCTTGAAAATTGCTGATAAATATAAAAAGTTCATCTGTAGTGATTTCTCACTCAGCATTCAAACTTGCTGGTGACTGCAGTTATTTTTTTCTAGATAGCTGGAAAGAATCATGTCAACAAACATTTACTGAAACACTTTTCATGATTACTCAGAGTTATCTTGGTACCACAATCCTGGCATCTCCATTTACTCTTTGCAAGAAAAATGTGACTGCTCAGAAATGCAGAAGGTCACTACATATGTATGAAAATATTTAAATCAGATAGAAGTTTAAGAGCCTGTTGTTGAAGAAAACAACTATGCTGGGGGATTAAAATATCAACTTAAATCGGTGACCTTTATATTTGATTTGTAATCACCTTCAGAAGCAGAATTAAAGCCCTGCATATCTTACATATAGTGTTCAGTAGAATTAATAATTAAAAATGCTAATGAGTTACCTATGCTGCTTTCTGAAACTTAAAATTCTTTAGAGTGAAAAAACTAGAAATTATTCTTCTATTTTTTAGCGGAATGGGGGCAGTACTTCCAGGAAGCCAGTTGTGACCAATTACAGGATGAGTTTTGCAAAAAGTAATGACCCATTTTAATGATTAGAAGTCATCAGAAGCTTAGAGTATGCAGGCTTAAAATGGAGATTCTTTTCAAATATGAAAAGGATAAACTAATTGGTAAAGTTTGAAGGAAAAAAAGTTTTAAAAAAGACAAAACAAATAAGCATATGAAAAGATGTGCCACATCATATGCCATTAGGGAATTTCAAATTAAAACAACGAGATACCACCACATAGCTATTAGAATGGGCAAAATCCAGAACAATGAAAACACTAAATGCTGGCCAGGATAAGGAGTAACAGGTCCTTTCATTCATAGCTGGGGGGAATGACAAATGGCATTAACACTTTAAAAGTCAGTGTGGTAGTTTCTTATAAAGCTAAACATATTCTTACTAAATAGGCCAACAGCCACAACCTGAAAATATTGGGAGGAGCCTTATGCATATTACTGAGTGAAAGAAACCAATCTGAAAGGTTACATACTCCATGTTTTCAACTAGATGACATTGTAAAAAGAGAAAAACTATGGATACAACAGAAAGATCATTGGTACCTGAGTCTGGTGGGAGGAGGGGATGCATAGGCAGTGTGAGGAAGCATGAGATTGGTTGGAAAGTTTGTAAGGAGGACTTTCTGAGAAAAGGGAAGTGTGTGGAAGGCCACCTGCCCTGTTTATCAAAATTTTGACTTATGGGAGTGCCAAAGGTGGTGGCCCTAATTATTCCTTGACCTTTCCAAACAAATCTGTGCATGAGCAGGCCTCTGGGTGTTTACTGGAATCCTTATGCTTACTCTTTTGGGTGTCCTTGTTTAAAGGACAAGGTAAACATGTGTCCTCCCAAGATTACTTACCCTGCTGATTATAGCTAAAAGATAAACTTTATCTCCAACTGCTGCTACAATAAAAGCCTAATTAAGCAGGCAATTCAGACTGTCTGGTTCCTTCAGCCAGGCAGTCCCTTAACCTCTCTTTCACAGAAAATGTTCTGTCGGAGTAATCTATTCATGTGTCACTCAGGGTCTGCTGGTCAGGCCTGGCAAGGCAGAACAGATTTTTAAGGATGTAAAATCAATCATTGTGATACTATATTGGTCATTTCATATTTGTCCAACCTCATAGAATGTACAACACCAACAGTAGAGCCTTAATGTAAGCTATAGACTTTGGGTGATAATCATGTGTAAATATATGTTTACCAATTGTAACAAATGTATCATGCTGGTATAGGATATTGATAGTGGGGAAAGGTGTGCATGTGTGTAGACAGAAGTTATATGAAAACTGTACTTTCTGCTTAATTTTTCTCTAAACCTAAAATGACTAGAGAGCATTATGCTAAGTGAAATAAGCCAGTCAATGAAGGAAAAATACCACATGATCTCACTCATTCATGGATAATAGAGACCATTATAAACTTTTGAACAATAATAGATACAGAGGCAGAGCTGCCTCAAACAGATTGTCAAACTGCATCGGGAAGGCCGGGGAGGGTTGGGGGGCAGGAGGGAGGGGGGTAAGAGATCAACCAAAGGACTTGTATGCATGCATATAAGCATAACCAATGGACATAAGATACTGGAGGATAGGGGAGGCTAGGGGACTGTCAAGGGCCGGGCGGGGGGAAGGACACATACCCTTTGTAATACTTTAAGCAATAAAAAAAATAAATAAATAAAGTGCATTTAGCCCAGATGGTATGGCTAAGTGGTTGGTTAAGAATTGACCTATGAATCAGGAGGTCACAGTTCAATTCTGGTCAGGGCACATGCCCTGGTTGCAGGCTTGATCCCCAGTAGGGGATGTGCAGGAGGCAGCTGATCAATGATTCTTTCTCATCATTGATGTTTCTATCTCTCTCTCTCTCTCACCCTTGCTTTCTCTGAAATCAATAAAAAAAAATTAAAAAAAGAAAGTGTATATATTGCACTTGATATTATATTGCAATTGATATTGATGTATATTGTAATTGATATTATATCTTGCATATATAGTATCAATGAATGCATAGAATATCATTATATATAGTCAAACTCAGAGTCCCATGAAGATATCAGATGTTAAAATAATATTTCAGAGTATACTTTGTGCTCACATAGTATTGTTTGCAAAAAAGTATACAGGCTACAGGGTGCAGTGGAATAGATGCAGGGTTCAATGAGGGCTTCTTTGACAAAATATACAAGGGTTCTGAAGAAAGTGCATTTATAACGTGTCATAGGAGCAGTAACTCCCTCATAGTAAAATAAATATAATTTGAGTTAATTATGTAGGCAGCCTATAAATCCCCATGAGACACACTTAGAGCACAGAAAATTAAGATACAGAATAATTGAGAATGTGATCTCATTATCCCTGGTTACAGAGTGATCACAAGTACTAACTGCTTAGTGAGGAGCAATTAGCAGTCAAAATTGAATTCATTCCTGTACCATATATCTGCAATTTGAGATTTATGCTTAATTCAACTGTTAAAAATGTAGTTTTCAAGCTGATCATATTACACCCCAAAATATCTATCTACTTTAAGTCTTAACTAAAGAACACAATGAATTATCAGCAAAAATCAGAAATATCTGAATATGGGTGAATCCTATTAATCAGCTGATTATTAGGTTGATGAGGTAGGTGAGTGGAAGCTATAAAATTGATGTCTTGCATGTAGGCACTCAAATCTGCAGCATTTATTTCAATAATGGATTAATGTTTTGCTTAGAAATATTAGCATATCATGAGTTAGTGCCACAGAAAATACCTATGTCACAAAAATGCAGTATTTTTTTTAAGATGAATGACAAAGCACAGTCCCTATATTTCCTCAGAGACATCACAATGCAGTGGAGTTGGCAAATGATACTTATCCTTAGTTGCTTTAGGAGAGGATCTAATGTGTTCCTATTTTGGAAAGGGGATATTGCTACTCTTTTTTGTAGAGGCAAATAATTTCTAACATATTCTGAAAATAACTCTTAAAGCTGTGGAAATATTTTTGGCTTATGTAATTATGATTTTAAATGATAGCATGTATGCTAGTGATGCCTTCCTTTTAGATATTGTATTTCTCACGTATGTAGCAATGATTTCATGGTACATCATTTTCCTTTTACCTAGTTACTGCCTCATTGTATCTAATGCATAAACACTTTCCTTAGCTTGATAAAGATCTAAAAATAGCCAAATTAAAAACACCAAATCAATTAATAATATTTAGTAAGTCCATTGTGCATATAAGAACAGTTAGTAAACTTGGAGCTTTCAAATTCAAAACTGAAATGAAGCTGAGGAGCATGATACTACTGGACCGTTTATAAAGTGAAAATGAGGAGTTTGTTTAACTTTTACTATGCTTGGTTTTTACAATGGGGATTTTCAGATGATGGGATTACAATACAATATACAGATGATGTATCATAGAATTTTGCACTTGAAACCTATATAATTTTATTAACCAATTTTACCCCAGTAAATTTAATAAAACATTTTTTAAAAAAGTGATTATCTTATAATATTTTTAAGATGGCTTAAGTCACTTTTTTAAAATATATTTTATTGATTTTTTTACAGAGAGGAGAGGAGAGGAATAGAGAGTTAGAAACTTCAATGAGAGAGAAACATCGATCAGCTGCCTCCTGCACACTCCCTACTGGGGATGTGCCCACAACCAAGGTACATGCCCTTGACTGGAATCGAAACTGGGACCCTTCAGTCTGCAGGCCGATGCTCTATCCACTGAGCCAAACTGGTTAGGACTTAAGTTACTTTTTTTGATGATCAGAGGCATATACAACAACCTGTTTCACTTATGTTCATAAAATAAGTTAAATTTACTTTTGCTCACGTGGCTTAAATGGTTTTGTCTGCTCAGAATTTTCAAGTCCGGTCTTCACTTTGTATTTAATTTTAACAAGCTCAAAGGTCTCAATTTTTGCTTTATTCTTGACATCAAATCATTTTTTTGTTTGAGAATTTTCAAGCCTTGTTTTCTAAGGACATATTTGAATGTGCTGATATAACATGATTACCCACTTTGGCAAGAATATAACTTAGAAATATAGATATAACTTCTGGAATGATAGGGTTTGGAACTAGGTAGACTCTGTCCCCAGTAACACTATAAACTAACTGGTAAAAATTAGAACAAATAGTCATTTGAACTCTTTGGAAGCTGTTCTAAGGGCAAACAGCAAATGCAGAAACATTCATTCATTCATGAAAATCTAATAAATCTCCTTAATAAAAACATGAATCTGTGACATTTGAGCCATGACCCGCTCCATTACTCACCACCCCATGTCCAGCTGCCTGGTGCTTAGGTTACTAATTGGGACAGGGAGTCAAACTGAAAGTCACAATCAAACCTTTATTCCCGGATGTGATGTGCAGGCAAAAGGCAAAGAAGAAATGCTGGTTCCCTAATGTTCCATTTCTTCCCAGGACACTGCACAAGGTGAGCATCAGTCAGATGGTATGTGGTGCAAGTAGGGGTATCATCTCACTGCCAAGGATCCCTGAACAAAATGTTCCTACTGTTTTATGGTCCATGAGAACTAGGTCTCAGGAGAGGGAGGAAAGGCTAGGAGTGAGTCAGATGCCAAATATACCGAGTCAGAGAAGAGAGAAAACTTCCTTATGATGAGGTCGGAGCAGAGGTGCCTGGAAAGTGCCTCATGGAGGACCCCAGATAAAGAAGCCTCTGAATGCGGGCACCTTGGTTGGGAATGTGATGCATATATGAGCATGGCTGGTCCAGCGGTCACCTTAGTCCTTGATTACAACTCTTTTCAGAGACTGTAATGAACTGGCTGTGCACCAAGTCTGTGGTAGGGAGGGGAGCTTTATCTCATGAAGCCTTCCAGGCAAAGCCTTTGTAATCACCAGTGGGCGGGTCTGAAAGATTACACATGGGATTTTGACATGCAACCTGACTCCTCAGCCCCCACCTCCATATTTGAGTTATGATACTACTCTGGGCATGTGCAACCAAGAAGATAGGCTCTCTGTCCCTTGAACTCCCAGTCTGGAGCTACAGTTTAACTCTGGGTGGGGCAAGCTGTCAGCATTTTTTATTCCCTGTCCTCTAGCCTCAAATTGCAAAAACTCTTTTTCAAATAGGCAGATATGGCAAGCTGAGGGCATTGTGAACCTCTGCCCAGATTGCTTATAGGACACAGGTTATATGCCTAAAGGTGCAAGCTGGGAAGATGAGGGGCTGTAGGCACTCATCTTCATGTCTACTTGTGCAGCAGGGTTGTCACTCCTGTCGCTCTCAGTTCCGGTGCAGTGGCACACAGCGTATGTCCCAGGGGAAAGGTGGACCCTGAGGCGGAAGAACTCAATCTTTGCCTGAAAAGATCCAGGGGTGGGCAAACTTTGTGACTCGAGGGCCACAATGGGTTCTTAAACTGGACCGGAGGGCCGGAACAAAAGCATGGATGGAGTGTTTGTGTGAACTAATATAAATTCAAAGTAAACATCATTACATAAAAGGGTACGGTCTTTTTTTTTTTTAGTTTTATTCATTTCAAATGGGCCGGATCCTGCCCGCAGGCTGTAGTTTGCCCACGGCTGACTGGTAGACCTTATTTGGACGACAGAGAAGCCATGCCTAAAAGAGAAAATTTCGGTGGGAAGTCATCATTACCATGGAGGTTTGTAGGAACAAAATCAGAGCTCTTTTGTTTTTAAAAGTGTCCAATTTTGGAAAATAAACTGTTTATAACCTTAACTTTAAGGCTAATAAGTGTCTTATATAGTCTGTCTTGTCTATTGTCATATCTCACGATAAAGCTGAGCATTACAGGTTCAACGCAGAAAACGTGGGTAGAATGAGAAACAGCCAGACCCTAAACTGCCCTTAGCACAAGGTTAATGTAGTCACATGGGACATGGAGTCAGCCATAAGTATTATGGGATGATAGAAGATTAGAGGTGATAGCCCTACACAAAAATTAACCTTGGGGTCTGTGGTGAAACTTAAGTGCATAAAACTTAACAGCTGAAAGTTAGAATCTCTTGAGTCTATATTAAGACCTGTGAAAGTGAAACATTTCAACAGTAATATAGTCACTGGCTAATACATTTAAAACTCTGGATTATGTCATTATCAAGCAAAATTGTTTATGAAGATAATTTTTGCAGAATTTTCTTTAAAATATGGCTAAAATAACATGGCTTTGTCATATATAATTTAATATTATTTCAGCTATCCTAATTATAAGTTAATAGAATAATAAATATTTTATTCATTCAAAACCATTCCAACTCTCATTAAAAATAATTTATACAATGTAAAATGTCTAAATCTATATAAATATGGTGATTTAAGTTTGAAGCAATTTATTAATTTATTTATTTTTTTATCCTTTCTGACTTTTTTCCTGTTTATTGAGTTTATTGGGGTGACACTGGTTAACAAAATTATACAGGTTTCAGGTTCACTATTCCACAACACATCAGCTATGCACGGTATTATGTGTTTACCACCCCAAGTCAAGTCTCCTTCCATTACCATTTATCCCCCCTATACCCTCCTCCACTGCTCCACTTTCCCCCACAGAAATCACCTAAGTTTGAAGCAGTTTAAATTGTTCTTTAGCTACAGGACTTCTCAGTGTATTAACATGCTAATATTCTATATTTTAAATCCCTAACAGAAGGGTTTAATAGGCACCATTTCCCATTTAACAAAACAACCCTTGTTCTTTTATTTCTTTGCCCTGCATAGTATTATAATATCTTGTCAGCTACAATTAAAATTTAAATCCTATATTTCTAATCCCAAATAGGCAAAATTGCTATGAAACCTAATTTCAATAAGCAATGAAAATATACACGGAAATAATTATAAATTATATTACAACTGAACTAGTCAAATTTACCTTGTGTAAGTAATGCTTTCTGTATTTGGCCAAATCTCACTTTCTCTCTCTCTCTCTCTCTCTCTCTCTCTCTCTCTCTCTCTCTCTCTCATTATTGTGGTAACATTGGTTAATAAAATTATATACTTCTTACAAATTTCTTTCTCAACAGTAATTGCAATAATGTTTTAATTATTTGGATTTTTATCAGATGCATAAAATGTGTGCATAGATCTTATCCAGCCTTTGAAGGAGGTACTAAGCTTTGTGTTGTGGTCCATTTTTCCTACTTTAACCACACATTAGGACAGAGCAAGTAGGCACTTTGTTATCCTGACAGATGGGCAAAACATAGTGACAAGGAATTTAGGAACAGCCCATGTTTAGAAATCCAGTTAGGCTAGCAGTTGGAATCAGAAAAGGTTGTAAGTAGATAGTCTCACCAATCTCTCAGACTCTAAATTTGTTTCAAATCATTACCCTGGATGACCACGACTACCCTGGGAGCTGAATATTACGTTTGTTCAGAAGAGTTGCTGGTATAACTTAATTGGCCACAGAAAGGATATGTTTCCCTACATTTTGAAACACTTCTTTTGTCTTTCTTGTTTTCAGTTATTCAACTTCATTCTGACATTGAATATCTGTTTGAGGATCATTCACTATCTTGGAACGTGTATGTTCTTGAAGGGGTATTGATTCATGTTGGTAGATTGGCTGAGGTTTCTTTTTCTTTCATCTTTTTTGTTTGTTTGTTTTAAAGCCTCAGGCTTCAAACCTCTTCCCGGATGATCAAGTCCTATTCGTTAAGATTAAGTAGGGCTCATGTAGAATATTGATCTGATTGCTCCTGAGCTTCAGCGGGACATATTTGTAAACCTATGGAAAATAAAAAATGTCAGAAAACCGGACTATATCCTTGTTGTTCTGAGTAATAATACAAAGCTGCAGCTAATCACAAATTTCCTAGAATTTCTTATGTATTTTTGGTTAAAAAGCCAAACCCATGTAACTAAATGTTTTAATTAATATTGTAAACTTCCCTAAAGGGCTGCTCTACATGAATTTATTCTCAATTTCTCCTTGAAAATATAATAAAATCATTATTCTTTCTCCTGCATTTATTTATGTGTATTTTACTGTACTTGTGTGTATTACCTAATCTGTCCTTCACTCTAAATTGAACCATAAAAATTTGACTTCATAAAAATGTCTATTCAGTTTTACCACAGAAATTTAAATGGAAGAAAACCCTCATAAACTGTGATTTCTTATCGACTGGCATGTCAGTGCAAAAGTACATTTTAGAATATGCAGTCTTTTGAAATGCATTGGTAGATCTTTAACAATTTCATTGTCATATGAACTTCACTTTCAACTCTAATATATTGAATTTTTTCAAAATATAACACACAGATGTAGTTCAAATATCCCTCAAATTAAGACATCTTTTGAAGTCATTCTGTATTGTCAGTTAGATTTCTCTGTAAGTTCTTTAAATACAAGTTAGATGGCTAAAGCACTAATTTGGCATAATAACGATACCATTTTTTAGTGTAGCTATGCATTTGATTTACAAAAAGTTGCAAATGTGTTCAATTATGTATCCAAATATAAAAACCAATTATTAGGTAAAATGAATGTTTTAAGGCGTATCTTTCAACAGTTTCATAATATTTGATAGAGGGATGCACCAATTGTTGGTTAATCTGAAATGAGACTAGTGATAAGTGTATTATTTTAAAAGGAGTTATTCTTTCAAATTACACTTGTGGACAAAAAGGGAGCACATGTTGACCTGACTAACCCAGGAAAAGCCTATGTGGCAGCCTTGCAAACTCAAGAGACCTAAAGTAACCACAAAGGATGGTCTGAAGTTAACACCTTTCATTAAAAAGCAGTTTATAGTGGGTAGTCATGTCTGAGGCTAGTATCTTCCCTGATGAAGATCAATTTTAATCTTTACTGAGTCTATTATCTTTTTGCATCTAAGATAATAAACCTGTGGAATGTTAAGGTAACTTTTAACTTCCCTTTTTCTGGATGCCTCAGAGCACAACCAGTGTGCCAGGGAGCCAGGGCAGAGACCACAAATTCCCTCATTGTTATTGTTATGATAATTGTTGACTGTTAACTATCCTGTACCCACTTATGTAAAAAAAGTGTGTGTCTATCATTTTATTTTTTATCCAATCCCAGAGGTTTCCCAGCTTTGCTTTCTCCAGCCACCTCCCTAATCTATCACCATGGGTTTCATGTAACCCACTTATGTCTCCACCTTTGATTGGAATGTGTAAGACAAGGTGCAAAAGTGCCATTCTCCAGAACATCATCCCAGTTCCTAGAGCTTCTGCTTCCCGGCAATTGTTGACAGTTTGGCTCACAAAAATTCTTTACAGGTTTGAATATTTTCATACGTTAACACAACAATACTGTCTTTTAATGATTTGTTCAAGACATAAAATGTATGCAAATTTATTGTCACTATGGCAATTCAAACATGCCCATATCAGTCACTACAATCAAGGCACAAAAAAGTTTCAATTTACAAGGACAAGGAGAATAAGAAGGGAAGCAACAGCATTTTAGAAGCGGTTGCAGAATTTGGGTGGGTGGAATATAACTAGATGATCTCTAATTCAACAGTGTGAGGAAAGCTGAGACCTAAGAGCCATAGAAAAGACAGCAATCAGAAACGCAGGTAGCTGTGTCTTGACCAACAACGCTGGTGTGTTCTTCCACAGCCTGTGCCTATGTGTGGTCAGGGAAAATAAATTTTCCTCCACCTTTCTAAATTCTTCTGACTAGACCAGTGGTCGGCAAACTCATTAGTCAACAGAGCCAAATATAAACAGTACACGATTGAAATTTCTTTTGAGAACCAAATTTTTTAAACTTAAACTATATAGGTGGGTACATTCAACTTTAAATTCAACTTTAAATTCACGGTTTTCGTCTTCCGTTTTTCTTTGCTTCTTCTTTGTAGCCACCTCAAACAGGGCACTTAAAAAAATGTTTCATTTTATAATAATAAAGCCACCAACACAAAAGAATTACAATTCTTTTTTAAAAATTTATTTATTTTTTTTATTGCTTACAGTATTACAAAGGGTATTACATATGTGTCCCTTTTTTCCCCCCGCCCTTGACAGTCCCCTGGCCGCCCCTACCCCCCAGTGTCTTATGTCCATTGGTTATGCTTATATGCATGCATACAAGTCCTTTGGTTGATCTCTTACCCCACTCCCTCCTGCCCCCCAACCCTCCCCGGCCTTCCCGCTGCAGTTTGACAATCTGTTTGAGGCTGCTCTGCCTCTGTATCTATTATTGTTCAAAAGTTTATAATGGTCTCTATTATCCATGAAAGAATTACAATTCTTAAATTGATGACAAAAATACCTGTAGGATTTGCAGCTGGTTGGAAAAATACAGGTAACTTTATGCTTCGAGTAGGTAGTTTTGTCACCCGCAAGCAATTTGCAGACGCGATTAGCACTAACCACTGCACAATGAGACTGCTGACTGACTGGCTCACTCAACTCGTGCATTAATCGTGAGCGCCTGCCCCACACTGCCTGCGTATCCTGCAGCCCGCCTGTGCTGCGTCTCCAGTTGCCCAACGGACCGACCGACACCCCCCACTTCCTCTAACGCCATTTCTTCAAAATAGACTCTCCTAGTCCGAAAATTGACTTCTGTGCCACGAAGTTTCAATCGCACTGTACATGGTATTTTGTGGAAGAGCCACACTCAAGGGGCCAAAGAGCCGCATGTGGCTCGAGAGCCTTGGTTTGCCAACCACTGGACTAGACTAAAAATCAATTGAACATGTGACAGATTAACAGGAGAAAATGAACACATTTATTACACATGTACCTATGGGGGTTCCATAAGAATATGAGACCTGAGGACTAATAGGATAGTTGAGGCATATATACCAACTTGAGTTAAGGAGCAGTGAGTTGGGGTTTGGGACTTCAAAGAGCAGGAAGGCAATTCACATGGAGAAGGACAAGAATATGTTTGACAAGTAAAGGTATTCTGAGCCTCTTTAACAATGGAAAATAGAAAGGACTGATCAAATGGGCCCTGCTAGTGTTACCAGGAAACCCCTGGTTGGGCTCAGGCTGCCTGTTGCAATGTCCAATAAGGATTGAATCATATAAGGTGTTTATTGAGAAGGCCAACCAACCAAGAAGACAGGGAGCTTACAAGCATCCAAAACCTGTCTTACAGCTAGGTTCAGGGGACAGAATTATAAAGGGGAATGATTAGGGTGAGGCTGAGAATGGAATGCTGCTACATTCATCCTCTGGAGGTCTGCAGAAGTCAGCTATTGTTTTTGATAGTCAGGCGATGAGATGATGGCTTGACCCCTGGTGCGGACAGCCTAACCATGCTTAATGGTCCTCTTGCTTGCTGGGTACATTGTACATAGTCTGCAGCTAAGTCACTTCCTCAGTCACTTTACCCGGGATCAAAGGGAGTATGCAGGTGCACCGGCTTAAGAAATGAAACTCAGAAAAACGTAACCCTCTGTTCCCATAAGTACATGTATTCTAAGATTTCAAATTGATATGATTATCTTTCAGATTAATTCAGGTGCTCTATATATCAGATTATAAATCCCCCCTACCACTAGGTTTCTCACTATTTATTATACTTGGTTCATATTAAACTATAGTTATCTGTGATGATATATCTCTTCCTGGACCAAGTCCCCTATCTAAATTATTTTAATAAGTTAAGGAAAAAGTCAAAGGTTTTACCTGAGTCTTTCTTTTCTCAAAAAGAACCAGCTGAAAATGATCAATATCCCAAAAGGCATATTTTGAGATGAAAAATTCTGCTTCACCTCATCCACATAATCAGAAATGTCGTTATTTCAGCATTAAAGTTATTTTTTATTATTTAACTCAGTTAATAATTTTACCTTAATATTTGTAGAAACAAAACAATTTCTTTGTCCATCAAGAAAGCTGAAAACAAAGTATATCTATTGTATATGTATTGGTATCTTTGTTCTAGAGAAAATCAGGATAGACTCCCTTCTGAAATTTTGAACTTTTGTTGTTTGGACTATTCTTTGCTATTGAAAACAAAATCACAGTTAACCAGACTGATTCAATTCTGAGTGGAAAAGATTAACTTAAGTCTAATCAAAGATGATACCTATGAAATTATACTCTTCCTGCACCCCAAAAATATGAGACCCACGTGTTTTCTGGAACACACAGTACAAAACCTAGAACCTTTCTAACTGTCCTTGGGCAAAGCAAAGCAAATCACTATCACTTTTCCAGTAACCTCCAAGGTATTGCAGATTGGAAAGGTATTAAATGTCTAAATATTGGTGAAAGATAAATTACATGAGAGTTTGCTTTATGTGAGAAAGCCAAGGAAACAGAATATTTTTAATGTAAAGTGTGGTCAGACAAATCAATACTGCTGAGAAGTGAAGCAAGATGAAGACTGAAAAATGTCTATTAGAATAAGTGACACAAAGACACTGGTGCCCTTAGAAGGAGAAATATCAATGGAATGATGAGGGTAGAAATCAACTTAGATTTAATATAGAAAATTTCAATAGCGGAAACTGTCACATACAGATGCATAAATGCAGAGAATGTGGTAAGAAGTCATAAGAGCATACATTAGTAAAGGAAGGATATCTGAAATGTTTAAAGAAGTCTCATGAGATTCAGTGGCAAGAAACCTTGCCTATGTAAAAACAAAATCTCTTTTAATTCTGAAAGGACTTTTAGAGACAGGACAGGCAGTTAGGGAAAGGGAGGGGGGCGGGTCTATGGGAGAGGAATGCATATGTAATGGGCAGAGAAGGCTTGGAGCCTAGCAGCCAGAATACTTATCTTACTTTCACAGAGGACAGAGGAATGTTACAAGATGAGGGGAAGAAGAGGGGGCACTGGGTGAACTTTGAACTTTGAAACTAATACCCTGCAGGAAAGTACCCAATTAGGAGAGCATGGGGGACATAAATTAAGGAAGGGTACAATTAGAAAGTATCATGTTCAGACAAGGAAGTTACCAGCATATAGAAACTGGTAGACAAAGAGACTCAGAGGACTAGATTTTTTCCCATTAGGGAGAGAGAGCAGGTTTTTCCCATTTGGGGACCCCTTCCCATGGGAAGTTTGTATACGCTTACAATAAATTTGTACACGGTAGAAAACTTAAAAAATCTTTTAGTCTGAGAATTTTATTCTTTAAACTTTGGAGGACAAGAACCCGCAGGGAAAGTCAGCTCCCCAAATTCCACATAACAATTCTACATGCCCTCCAGCTATCCCCTAATTCTATCCACTCAATCACAGCCAAAGTTCTCCCCTATACACATAATTCTCAATTTATTAGACAAAAATTTTATTTTAGATTTGTTTGTTATAACTGTGGGAAGGTTGAAAACCAAATTAATTAGTCAGAAATGTTGGGGGCTTTACTACAGAATAGTTCTTCATTGATCTCAGGTTCCCTAGTAATAAGACATAAAGTCTTTTCTCCAAAAACATTTATTCATCACTTAATTGACTCTCTTAACAAATATTTATTAAATTCCTACTATCAGGCACTGTACTAGGTATTAGACATCAGTGAGCAAATGAGACACAGTTGCTGTCAAACTATGGTCTCACAACCACACTAATATTACATCTAGCCCTAGCTGGTTTGGCTCAGTAGATAGAGCATTGGCCTGTGGACTTGAGGGTCCAGGTTCGATTCCAGTCAAGGGTACATGCTCAGGTTGAGGGCTCAATTCCCAGTAGGGGGCACGCAGGAGGGAGCTGATCAATGATTCTCTCTCATCATTGACTAGAGGCCCAGGGCACGAAATTCGGGCACTCAGGAGTGCATGCCTCAGCCCAGCCTGCACCCTCTCACAACTCTTTATTACATATTCAATTATTTTTTAAGTCTTTATTGTTGAAAGTATTACATATGTCCCCCTTTTTTCCCCACTGACCACTTCTAGCCCACCCCTGCTACCCACACCAGGCTTTCATCACCCTATTGTTTGTGTCCATGGGTTGTGAATATATGCATATAAGTTCTTTGGTTGATCTCTTGCCACCCACCCACCCACCCTTGCCTTCCCTCTGAGATTTCACAGACTGTTCCATGCTTCTGATCATTAGATTCCACATAAGAGTAAGATCATGTGATACTTGTCTTCCTCTGATTTGCTTATTTCACTTAGCATAATATTCTCCATGTCCCTCCATGCTGTCTCAAAGGGTGAGAGATCCTTCATTTTTACAGCCACATAGTATTCCATGGTGTAAATGTACCACAGCTTTTTTATCCACTCATCTACTGATGGGCACTTGGGCTGTTTCCAGATCTTAGCTATTGTAAATTACGCTTCTGTGAACATAGGGTTGCATATATTCTTTCTGATTGCTGTTTCAGGTTTCTTAGGATATACTAGAGGCCCAATGCATGAAATTTGTCCAAAAGTAGGCCTTTGCAGCCCCGGCCGCCTCAGCCCTCACAGCCCCGGCTTTGTCTGGAAGGTTGTCCAGATGGTTGTTCTGCTGTTCAGCCATTTGGTTGATTTGCATATTACGCTTTTATTATTATAGATTCCTAGAAGTGGGATCACTGGGTCAAATGTCACCTTCAGTTTTAAAAGATAGCCTTGCTAGATAAAGTAGTCTTGGTTGTAGTGTCTGGTGTCTGCCAAAATCACCCCTTGGGTGTGCTGTTTGTATGGCTAGGTGGATCCAGCTCTGGTATAGTCTGAATTCCACCATTGACCTTGGCTCTGGCTACATTTGGGTGGGGTTCAGGTATAGGTCAATGTCAAATGTTGTATGATGGGCTACCTCTCTGGACCTACCATGCTATTCACTCTTTGTTGCTGCACCTACTGGGGCTGGGTGTGCATGGGAGGGGCCAATCTGTGCAGAAGGCTCTGCTTTTTCCAGCTTAGAGCTTTAAAAAATCTGAGGCTCCCTTAGGTCTACTTCTACTTGTCAGCTATTCTGCCTCTCCCTGAGGTTGCCTGATCTTCCTTCAGAGGCTTCTGAAGAAAGTCTATAGAGTGGGCCAGTTTGGCTGAGACCAATAGACCCATGCTCAATAGGGTGGGGCAACCAGGGTCCAGAGGACAGGGCTAGTAGGTCCCCTTCTTGGGGTCTGCCTGGTCAGGCACTCAGTAAGGGAAAAAGCCTCTATTCCAGAGCCATACAACTCATTCTTTGCCAGTGTCCCCAACTCTAGCTCCCCCGGGAGAAGCATGCTGCGGATTCAGGTTGGGTGCAACCAGCAATTCCCTCTGAAGCGACAAGCTCAGCTGGGAAGAGCCACTGTGGTTTGGGGGACAGATGAAAAGACCCTCCAGTTGAGGGTGGCACCAGCTGAGCCCTTAGAAGGTGCTAAGCACTTCATCTTTGTCTAGTCCCAGATAGTAGCCTCTGAACTCTGCGCAGGACTCCCTTACCCCCATGAAGCTGAGCTCTGAGGTGGGACATCCAGGATTTGGAAGGGCAGATCCAAACCATCTCCAATTAGGAGTGGTGCCCATAAGCCTATAGGAGGAGGACAGGCACCTCCTCCCCTTCCTAGGCTATAGCCTCCAAGGGAGTCATGAACAGAAGGTCCCAGCTCTGAAAAGCTCCCACATTTTCCTGTGTGACCAAGGTCAGGAGGGTGGGGCCCCCAGCTGCCTGAAAGGCCGGCCAAATGATTCTCCTGCTGGAAGAACAATGTGGGCCCAAGCTCTCAGGGGAGACTTGAATGGCTTCCTCTCAATGCAATCACACAACCCAGTACCTGTCCTTCTGACCCCTGGATAAAAGTCTCCCCAGGAGACATGCTATGAAAATCCCAGCCATGAGAGGCACTCCAATTCCCCTGCGGACTGAACCCAGTAGGGTCAGACCACATGAAGTGAAAGGGAAGGCCAAATGATCCAGCAGGTGTGTGTGTGTGTGTGTGTGTGTGTGTGTGTGTGGCGCGGAGGTGGAGGGGGGCGGGGGGAGGGGGGAAGGTTAGCTGTGTGTTCGAGGTGAGGAAGAATGGTACCACATCCAAAGAATGGAATCATGGAATATTTGTTCTTCTGTAACTATTATGAAGCTTTCCTCCTATTCTTTCTTTATGAGTTTTATAGTTTGAAGCCTTACATTTAAGTCCTTAATTCATTTTGAGTTAATTTTTGTGTATTATGTAATTAAGGGTACAATTTTATTGTTTTGCAACATGGTATTGCAAGATCCCTGAAGTCTCTCTCACAGAGGGGATGGCAGGACCACTGGACGTTGCCATGGTGAAGCTGTGACATCAGAGGTGCTCCTCAAGAGAGGTGAGAGAGGTGTTGCAAGCAGGCAGGGTCCTGCACTTCTAGGATGCAAAGGTTGGGCATTCAAAAGGCACTCATCAGGCAAGGCAACAGGCCAGGAGTGGAGAGCAAGTGAATAAGGAAAAGGACCTAAAAATAAGCCCTTTCAAGAAAGGTTCCCGGTAGTTCCAGGATGTGTTGTCATTACAGAAACAACTCCGTCAAGTTCACTGGGGAGAGCTTTATGAGCCGCTTGCCCCACTGAAAGGCCACCCAGCAAAGATAAGAATAACCACAGCTGTCACTTCCCAGCACTGACTGTGTGCTGGGTCCTCCATCTAGTATCAAACAAAATCCCCATGGTAATACCGAGAAGCCAATACTATACTCCCATTTTACCAATGAGAAACTGAAGCCCAGAGACGCAGGTTACCAGCCCACGCACATTAAGCTAGTGCCATGGCTGTAACCTGAACCAGGTCTGGTTGGCATGCTTGCAGTGCTTTACATCAACACAGCTTTCTAGAAAATACCAGGAGAAGAGTGGGAGGGAGAAAACAAAACTAAGTAGAATGTTTTGTTCCAACATGCATTAGGGAACAGGCTCAGAGAGATATGGTGACTCCCTAGGATCACCCAACTGGGAGTGGCAGATACGAGATGGGACCCCTGAGCTATCTGAGATAGGGCTGCCCATTGAAGCCCTGCTGTAGTCCTTCCTGAGGCCGGGAGCCACACCTCAGTGTGGCTGAGTATCTCTGATGGTGGGCAAATGAGAGTTTTGCTCTATTCACTCACCATGCCTTGTGCTCAAAGGACATTCTCTGCAATGTGTCCCTCACTAACCATTCAGCCTTCCCAGCCCATGCCTTCTCCCACCCCAAGTAGTATTCAGCACCTCTTCTATGAGATCATGAAGACACAGGCAAATGCTTACTTACCTTCACACATGGCATCATACGTGGAGATTGTCTTTTTACT
This sequence comes from Myotis nattereri, assembly GCF_964212035.1. Lineage (NCBI taxonomy): Eukaryota > Metazoa > Chordata > Mammalia > Chiroptera > Vespertilionidae > Myotis > Myotis nattereri. Next base: position 84,821,152 of record NC_138078.1, read on the forward strand.
TATGTTTGTTATTGAACACATTAACTCAGCACTTGGAGGTTACCACACTCTCCATGACAAGTTGAGGGAGGAAGGGAAGGAAGTAGAGGGTTACTTTTTATGAAGCCAGAATAAACATCAGTTCATCTTCATTAGAAAACACTGAGGTGTACAGCACTTGGTCTTCCCATTTTACAGATGAGTCAAGGAGGAATCCAGAGGCAAAGTCACTTACAAAGAAGCAGTGGAGTCCAAAATGCAATCCTGGCTTGTCCAGCTCTCATGCCCTGAAATGATGGTGACAACAATGTTGGCAGCAATGGAAACCACTGAGCGGCCACTCAGCTGCAGAAAATGGAGGAAGAAAGGAAGAAAGCCGAAAGGGGAAGGAAGAAGCCCTTGGGGATGCAATGCGCAAGGTGTCACTAGGTTTTCCAGTTCTGAAAACAAGCCTTTGGCATTGGACAGGCCAGCCCAGAGCTCACTCAGGAATCTACTGAAACCACCCACAGTCTGTGTTTGTCAGCACAGCCAACAAGTGGATGAAGAGAAAAATTTATAATAAGAAATAAAGCCAGTACACAGTAAAAATGAGTGGCAGCGTGCTGGCTTGAACATGCTGTGAGACCAAAGTGGTCACAGATGATGCTGTGCCCCAGGAGGATGAATCATCCAGGTAGAGGCCTGCCCAAGACCATGCGCAGGTCCCACTTGATGAGCCCTAGTCTCATCTGTGTGGATTCATTGTTTCCAGAAGGTGCCACCCTGCACTAATTATACCAATTGGACGTGGCCATATTTAGTCAGAGCTTCAAGGCTGGCCTTTCATATGCACTTAGGAGGGGATGTTTCACTTCAAGCTTCCTGAGGGCTACATGGAGGTCACCGGCAGCAGCTGTTTCTGCCCTGAACATGTTTTCCGCTGCTTCCATCTCTTCTCTCTATAAGACACAGAATTTGGAAAGGAGAAGGAAAACTATCTCTACAGATTATATGACCTTATGTGTGGAAAACTCTAAAGACTCCACACAAAAAACTGTTAAAGTTAATAAACAAATTCAGTAATTCTGACAACACAAAATTAACATACAATAATCAGTTGTATTGCTATACAATGACAACAAAATATCTGAAAAAGGAATTAAGAAAATAGTCCCATTTATGACAGCATCAAGAAGAATAAAATATTCAGGAATAAACTAAACCAAGGAAGTGAAAGACTTGTCAAATGAAAATTATAAAGCATTGATGAAAGAAATTGCAGAAAACACCTGAATTGAAAAATATTCTGTGTTCATGTATTTGAAGAGTTAATATTGTAAAAATGTCCATACTACACAAAGCAATTTACAGATTCAATGCAATCCCTATTAAAATCCCAATGGCATTTTTTCCAAAAGAGAAAAATGCCCTAATATTTATATGCAACCACAAAAGACTCCAAATAGCCAAGGGAATTTTGAGATAGATCAAAGCTGGGGGCACCACCTTTCCTTATTTTAACCTACATTACAAAACTACAGTAATCAAAATGGTATGGTACTCACATAAAAACAGACATATAGAGAGTCCAGAAATAAACTTATTGATATATAGTCAGCTGGGCTTTGACAAAGGTGCCAGGAATACCCCTGGGGAAGAGATAAGCATCTGTTAAATAAACAGTGTAGGAAAACTGGACATTCACATGCAAAACTAATGATTTTCCAGTTCCTTTATTTCTTCTACATTTATAAATTCAAATTCTTCTGTAAAGAAAATTTCTCTATTCCTTCTCATTCATGTATTTATTTAATAATTTATTTACTTATATCAGTATGAACTCATAGATATTTATTTATTTGGGGGCATGAAAAGCAATATTATGCATTTATTTATTTAAAATTGAGTATTTTTATTTTGCAGTTTACATGAGTTGAAGTATTAAAAAATAATGACCATAAGAGTCAGATTGTGTTTGAAAAATCAAATTTTGTTGGCAAAAGTATATACACCATAATGCTGAACTTGTTCTGCTATTTTTTATAGAATTTATTGGGGTGATATTGGTTAACAAAATTCTATATATTTCAGGTGTACAATTCTATAGTACATCATATGTATATTGATAAGTGCTTTTAATTTTGGCTCTTTGGAGTTCCTTTAGATTTGTTCTTTTGCACTTTAACAAGCCTCCATTCTTATTTTACTTCTACTTATGGGGGAAGAAGGGGCATTACTTTATAGCAACACAAAATACTACAGGCTTATCTTGAATTTCCTGTGCCCCAGCCCTGGTATCAATCAGTTCTCATTGCAGTCCTGGTTCCTGTTATTGGGAGATGGTAGATATTTAGAACTTACATTTGAGCATTAGGTATTTTCATTGAAACTAGAGTGCCACTTACACTATTCCATTTCAGTGAATAGTGATCCGAAATACATGCATGTATAGTAACTATGCATAAGTCGCCTATATTTAATTCTATTTCTACTCATTGAAATGTTTATTTCAATATTGATAGCTTTAACTTCAATCAGGTAACACAATGTTCATTTGTATCTTCATGTTTTCCTGATGTGTAACATCTTACTGACAGGAAAACCTAGCTGTCATTATCTGCAATATATTTGCACACTTTTTCAATCCATGTGTTAAGATAAATTAGTTTTAAAATTTCTAACCCATACCCTTGTGAGAAACAATTTTATAAACTATAGTACAATGTTTGTGTACAATTACCTTGGTCTCTAGACTTAGTTAATATCCAGTCAAAAAACCATAAAAAAGTTACCTAGGTCAACTCTTCCCCATTCTACACAACTGCCAATGAGGTTGTAATATTTTTGTACTACATTTGTATTATTTCTAATCGTTTTAATTCTATTCTTCCATACATTTTTCTAGTTGATTTTTAATTACACAGCAAATTTAACTGTGTTGTGTACAATGTTTGGGTTTTGACAAATGTATAGAATCATGCTTCCACCATGAGTTTCATATAAAACAGTCAAATCACACCCAAAATTCCTTAATGCTGCTCCATTATAGTCAGTTAACTTCTATTCCAAGTCCAAAATTCTTAGCAACTAATTATGCTTTCCATTTCAATATCTTAGTCATTTTTAGAGTGCCATATAAATAAAATAATATATGATGTAGCCTTTCTAGTCTATTTTTCACTTGATGTAATTCACTGTTTTTCAGGTTTTTAAAAATTCTTTAATGTTGCCCTAGCCCAGGGGTGGGCAAACTTTTTGTGAGTGCGTGCCAAAACCAGCAAAATCTCTGACTCAAAATTCTTCTGCTTGCCAACCCTAATTTTCTGAGAACATGTTATGCCTACTTGATATCTCTTAAGGTGTATGTATGTGAAGAACCTTGAAGAAATAATAAAATTCATTCGAGCGACAAAAACACAGTATATGATGAAAAATACATTTATTTTTTAGTGTATACATGTACACTGATAGTCCGACAGAAAACTTTATGACTCCGTTTGATATTATCAGTGGGACTTTTGCTGCTGAGAGAAACATAGACATTTATTCCCCTTTTGTTATTACCGGTGGGCAAAGCGAGAGAGAAGGTTTCATTTTTATAGAGTAAAATTTTGAATAAGTAGGTGAGGTGATTGTCTTGTCAATGAAAACCTGTTGCATCTGAGGCTGAAACCAAAACACTGGTCGGATCTAGGAAGGCAGGGAAAGTTAAAGCAGAGGCATAGAAATTGCTCTTCCCCTCTCTCATCAATCCATGTCTATGGTCTTTAAGATAACTTGTTATGTAAAATTATTTATTTATCTAAGATGCACCTACACTGAATTTACCTGAAAAATAAAAAAGTCGATATTAAGAAAAAAATTGTAAATGGAAGATTATAAGAGAGGATTTCGAGTGCCAGAAAAAGTTACTCGTGTGCCATGTTTGGCACGCGTGCCAGGGGTTGCCCACCCCTGCCCTAGCCGGTTTGGCTTAGTAGATAGAGCGTTGGCCTGCGGGTGGAAGGGTCCCAGGTTCAATTCTGGCCAAGGGCACATGCCTGGGTTGCGGGCTTGATCCCCAGTGGGGGGTGTGCAGGAGGCAGCTGATCAATGATTTTCTCTCATCATTGATGTGTCTAGCTCTCTTCCCCTCTTCCTTCCTCTCTGAAATCAATAAAAATATATTTTAAAAAATTTTTATTGTTGAAAGTATTACAGATGTCCCCCTTTTTCCCATAATTGCCCCTCTCCACTCACCCCATCCCAGACCTTCACCACCCTACTGTCTGTGTCCATAGGCATGACCTTTAGTTAATCTCTTCCCACCCCCGTCTCACTCTGAGATTTGTCAATCTGTCCCATGCTTTCATGTCTTTGATCCTATTTTATTTAACAGGTTATTTTGTTCATTAGATTTCTTCATTTATTTTTATTTTTAGATTCAATTGTTAGTAGATATGTGTTTGTTGCCATTTTATTGTTAATATCTTGTATCTTTTCTTCTTCCTCTTCTAAAAGAATACCCTTCAGCATTTCATATAATACTGGTTTAGTGGTGATATAGTCCTTCAGCTTTTTTCTTGTCTGTGACGTTCTTTATCTGACCTTCAATTCTAAATGCTAGCTTTTCTGGGTAGAGTAATCTTGGTTGTAGGTCTTTGCTATTCATCACTTTAAATATTTCTTGCCATTCTCTTCTGGCCTGCAGTTTCTGTTGAGAAATCAGCTCACAGTCATATGGGCACTCCCTTGTAGGTAACCAACTGCTTTTCTCTTGCTGCTTTTAAGAGTATCTCTTTGTCTTTTTTTGTTTGTTTGTTTATTAAATTGTTTATTTGCAATTTTCCACTTAATATTTTCAGAACAAGGTTGAGTATGGGTAACTGAAACTACAGAAATTGAAACCGAGGATAAGAGGGTATTTTAATTACTTATTTTATCCAAAATACAGATAAATAAATATAAATAACCTTAAGGCATAGATAGTAAAATGTAATAAAATAATGAGAAATTAATGAGTTTTGAGTATTAATTATTTCTGTTTTTAATAAGATTTACTTAATTTTAAGTTTTGTAATTTAGTTTAAATTTTTTCATTAAATTTATTGGGGTGACATTGTCTCTTTGTCTTTAAATATTGCATTTAAAAAAATTCTTTGTTGCGTAAAGTATTCCACATAGTATTACATATGTCTCCTTTTTTCCCCATTGACCTCTCCCTGGCCACCCTTACCCCCAGCACATGCCCTCACACCCCTGGAGTCTGTGTCCATTAGTTATGATCATATACATGCATACAAGTCCTTGGGTTGATTTCATACACTCCTTGCCACCTTCCGCTGCCTTCCTTCTGAGGTTTGACCATCTGTTTGATGCTTCTCTGTCTCTAGTTCTATTTTTGTTCATCAGTTTATGTTGTTCATTATAGTCCGCAAATGAGTGAGATCATGTGATATTTATCTATCTCTGAATGGCTTATTTTGCTTAGCATAACGCTCTCCAGGTCTATCCATGCTGTTGCAAATGGTAAGAGTTCTTTCTTTTTTATAGCAGCATAGTATTCCATTGTGTAGATGTACCACAATTTTTTAATCCAATCGTCCGCTGATGGGCACTTAGACTGTTTCTAACTCTTAGTTATTGTAAATTGTGCTGCTATGAACATAGGGGTGCATATGTCCTTTCTGATTGGTGTTTCTGATTTCTTGGGATATATTCCTAGAAGTGGGATTACTGGGTCAAGTGGGAGTTCCATTTTTAAGTTTTTGAGGAAACTCCATACTGTTTTCCACAGTGGCTGCACCAGTCTGCATTCCTACCAGGAGTGCATGAGGGTTCCTTTTTCTCCACATCCTTGCCAACACTTGACATTTGTTGATTTGTTGATGATAGCCATTCTGACAGGTGTGAGATGGTATATCATTGTTATTTTGATTTGCATCTCTCAAATTATTAGTGAATTTGAACATGTTTTCATATGTCTCAGGGCTTTCTGTATGTCCTTTTTGAAAAGTGTCTATTTAATTTTTTGCCCATTTGTTGATTGGATTGTTTATCGTCCTTTTGTTAAGATGTGTGAGTTCCCTATAAATTTTGAAGATTAGACCCTTATCAGTGATAGCATTGGCAAATATGTTCTCCCATGCAGTGGGCTCTCTTGTTGTTTTGATGATGGTTTGTTTTGCTGTGCAGAAGCTATTTATTTTGATGTAGTCCCATTTGATTATTTTCTCCTTAGTTTCCATTGCCCTAGGAACTGCATTAGTAAAGATATTGCTACGATATAATTCTGATATTTTGCTGCCTATGGATTCTTTTAAGATTTTTATGGTTTCCCTTCTTACGTTTAAGTCCTTTATCCATTTTGAGCTTATTTTTGTGTATGGTGTAAGTTGGTTGTCTAGTTTCATTTTTTTGCATGTATCTGTCCAATTTTCCCAACACCGTTTAGTGAAGAGATTCTCTTAACTCCATTGTATGCTGTTACCTCTGTCAAATATTAATTGAGCATAATGGCTTGGGTCGTATTCTGGGATCTCGGTTCTGTTCCATTGGTTTATATGTTTGTTCTTGTGCCAGTGCCCTGCAGTTTTGAGAAAAGTGGAGTTGCAATATCGCTTGATGTCTGGTATTGTGATCCCTCCAATTTTGTTCTTCTTTCTCAAGATTGTTCCAGCTATTCGGGGTCTTATTTTATTCCATATGAATTTTTGGAGAGTTTGTTCTAAGTCTGAAATATGTCATTGGTATTTTGTTGTTGTTGTTGACTTACTTTTTTATCCCTTCAAAAACATCTTTTTTGTAAAAAAAAATTATTCTCTAAATTTTTACATATGCCTTCTTTTCCTCCAATTGACCACCCCCAGCCATTCCCACCCAGGCAAGCCCCCACTTATAGTTCTTATCTATTGGTTATGTTACAATGCATGCATACAAGTCCTTTGGTTGCTCTCTAACCCCCACCCCCCTCCCCTACCATTTGTCTCTGGATCTATTCTTTTTCATCAAATTATGTTGATCATTATATCCCACATACGAGTTAGATCATGCGATATTTATCTTTCTCTGACTGGCTTATTTAGCTTAGCATAATGCTCTCTAGTTCCATCAATGCTGTTGCAAATGGTAAGAATTTCTTTTTTATAGCTGCATAGTATTCCACTGTGTAGATGTACCACAGTTTTTTAATCCACTCATCTGCGGATGGGCACTTAGGCTGTTTCCAAATCTTAGCTATTATAAATTTTGCTGCTATGAACATAGGGGTGCATATATCCTTTCTGATTGGTGTTTCTGGTTTCTTGGGATATATTTCTAGAAGTGGGATCACTGGGTCAAATGGGAGTTCCATTTTTAACTTTTTGAGGAAACTCCATACTGTCTTCCACAGTGGCTGCACCAGTCTGCATTCCCACCAGCAGTGCATGAGGGTTGCTTTTTCTCCACATCCTTACAAGCACTTGTCATTTGTTGATGGTAGCCATTCTGAAAGGTGTGAGATCATATCTCATTGTTGTTTTGATTTGCATCTCTCAGTTGATTAGTGACTTTAATGGGAATTGCATTAAATCTATAGATTGCTTTGGGTAGTATGGACATTTTAATGATGTTGATTCTACCAATCCATGAACACGGTATATTCTTCCATTTGTTTATGTCTTCCTCAATCTCTTTTTTCAATGTCCTGTAGTTTTCCAGTACTGGTCTTTTATCTCCTTAGTTAAGTTTATTTCTAGGTTTCTTAATTTTTTTTGGTGCAATGGTAAATGGGATTGCTTTTTTAGTTTCTCTTTCTGTGAGTTCATCATTTTTGTATAAAAAATCCATAGATTTCTGGTTGTTAATTTTGTATCCTGCTACATTGCAGAATTCATTTATTAAACCTAGTAGTTTTTTGTGTGTGGAGCCTTTAGGGTTTTCTATGTGCAATATTTTGTCACCTGTGAATAATTACTGTTTTACTTCTTGTTTTCCAATTTGGACGCTTTTATTTTTTCATCTTTTCTGATTTCTAGGGCTAGCACTTCCAGTACTATGTTGAACAGGAGTGGTGACAGTGGGCATCCCTGTCTTGTTCCCATTATTAGGGGAAATGGTTTTAGTTTTGCCCATTGAGTATGATGTTGGCTGTAGGCTTGTCATATAGGGTTTGTATTATGTTGAGGTATGATCCCTCTATTTCCATTTTGTTGAAAGTTTTTATCAAAAAAGGGTGTTGGAGTTTGTCAAACACTTTTTCTGCATTGATTGGTATGATTATGTGATTTTTGCCTCTAAAATTGTTTATATGATATATCATGTTTATTGATTTACGGATATTGTACCATCCTTGCACCCCTGGAATAAATCCCACTTGGTCATGTTGTGTGATCTTTCTAATGTTATGCTGGATCCAATTTTCTAGAATTTTGTTGAGGATTTTATCTGCCGGGTTTTTTTTTCCCAGCATCAAGAAGGGTTCAGGAACCTGGAGAAGGGGCTATGCGTAGATGTTGTAGGAATCCAGAGACTAATAAAGAGTCTGGAGACAAGATATAATTTTGATAGGCATTTGGGGGTCAGAGGAGTTTAGCTAAAGGAGCTAAGATCTAAGGTCTTAAGTCTAAGGTCTTAGGTTCTCTCCGTCTCTAGGACCCCATGCTTTTTATTAACACAACTTGTCCTGAGGCGAGGCAGAGATATACACATCAAAGGGTCAGGGTTTAATACAGAGTCCATTGTCAGAATGGGGGAATTAGCCTACGGCTGTTCGGGTGTTTGGCCAGTAGGAGGCAATAGCATATAGATTAAGATGCCCTTTAACTGTCTGGCAGCCACAATCAGTTTCCTATTCAGGTTTGGGGAAATGCCTTTAGCCATTCCCAACAGGTGACTACATGTGTGACTCAACTCTGTTGAGTCCCCAAGTCTCATCAACCTTTTGATGAAACTCTTGAAATTATGACATGCTGGAATTGGTCTCCAGCATTATCATTTATGTTCATCAGAAATATTGGCCTGTAATTCTCTTTCTCTGTGGTGTCTTTATCTGGTTTTGGGATTATGGTAATGCCGGCTTTATGCAAAGAGCTTGGAAGTGTTTCTTCCTCTTGAATTTTTTGGAATAGTCTGAGGAGGATAGGTTTTAGTTCTTTGAATGTTTGGTAAAATTCCCCTGTGAAGCCATCTGGCCCAGGGCTTTTATTTGCTGGAAGTTTTATGATGAATGTTTCAATTTCCTCCATAGTTATCAGCCTATCCAGATTTTTTTTTTTTTCCTGACTAAGTTTTGGAAGGTTGTATTTTTCTAGGAATATGTTCAGTTCTTCTAGATTGACCAGTTTGTTGGAATAGAGTTGTTCATAGTATTTATTTATTTATTTTTACAATCCTTTGTATTTCTATGGGGTCTGTTGTTATTTCACCTCTTTTATTTCTGATTTTGTTTATTTGAGTCCTCTCTCTTTGCTTCTTAGTGAGCCTGACAAGAGGTTCATCAATCTTGTTCATCCTTACAAAGAACCAGCTCTTGGTTTCATTAATCTTTTGTGTTGTGTTTTTGGTCTCTATGTCATTTATTTCCACTCTGATCATTATTATTTCTTTCCTTCTCATCACTCTGGGATTTTATTGCTGCTCTCTTTCTAATTCTCTAAGTTGTACAGTTAGATAATTTATTACCAGTTTTTCTTGTTTTTTGAGTTTAGGTCTGTAATGCTATGAACCTCCCTTTCAGGACTGCTTTCACTATGTCCCATAGATGTTGGAGTGTTGTGTGTTCATTTTCATTTGTTTCCAGGATTTTTTTTTTATTTCTTCTTTGATCCCTTTGGTAACCCAATCATGGTTTAATAACGTGCTATTTAGCCTCCAAGTGTTTGAATTTTTTATTGTTTTTTTTTTATAGTTTATTTCTAATATTATGCCATTGTGATCTGAGAAGATGTTTGATATGATTTCAATCTTCTTGAATTTGTGGAGACTGTGTGTGTTCCAATATGTGGTCTATCTTTGAGAATGTCACATGTGCACTTGAGAAGAATATATATTCTGTAGCTTTGGGGTGAAATGTTCTGAAGATGTTAATTAAGTCCATCTGATATAGTGAGTCATTTAGGATTGCTATTTATTTTGTCTAGAGCAGTGGTTGTCAACCTTCCTAATGCCGAGACCCTTTAATACAGTTCCTCATGTGGTGACCCCCAATTTCATTGTTACAAGTTGAACATATTTAAAACATAATGATTAATCACAAAAACAATATGTAATTATATATGTGTTTTCCAATGGTCTTAGGCGACCCCTGTGAAAGGGTCATTGGACCCCCAAAGGGGTCCCGACCCACAGGTTGAGAACCGCTGGTCTAGAGGATTTATCCAGTGATGTCAATGGGGTATTAAAGTCCCCTAGTATGATTGTACTGCTGTCAATTTCTCCCTTGATATCTCCCAGAAGTTATTTTATGTATTTCGGTGCTCTTGCATTTGGTGCATATATCTTTACCAGGGTTATATCCTCTTGTTGCATTAATCCCTTCAGTATTATGAAGTGGCCTTCCTTATCTCTTGATATGGCCTGCACTATGAGGTCTATTTTGTCAGATATAAGTATTGCCACTCCGACTTTTTTTTTTCCATTTTAATTTGCCTGGGGACTATTTTTCCATCCCTTCATTATCAGTCTGTGTGAATCCTTTGTTCTGAGGTGGGTCTCTTGTAGACAGCAAATATATGGGTCATGTTTTTTTATCCATTCAGCCACTCTATGTCTTGAATGGTACTTTTAGTCCATTTACAAGTATGGTTATTATTGATAGGTACTTGTTTGTAGCCATTTTTATTCTTAATGCCTGTGTTCCTTCTTCCCTTTATGTTTCTTCTTTTTACAACAGTTCCTTTAACATTTCTTACATTGCAGGCTTGGTAGTGAAAAACTCCCCTAACTTTTTTTTTTGGTCCATGAAGCTCCTGATTTCCCCTTCAATTTTGAATGATAGCCTTGCTAGATGGTGTATTCTTGGTCTCAGACCCTTGCTTTTCATCACTTTGTATACTTCATTCCATTCCATTCTGACCTGATGTGTTTCTGTTGAGAAATCATTTGATAATCTAATGAAAGGTCCTTTGTAGGTAACTCTCTGTCTCTTTCTTGCAGCCTTTAATATTCTCTCTTTGTCATTAACATTTGTCATTGTAATTATGACATGTCTTTGTGTGCAACTTTTTTGTGTTCATCTTGTTTTGGACTCTGTGCTTGTGTGAATTTTTTCTTCCCCAAATCAGGGAAGTTTTCTGTCATTTCTTCAAATAGGTTGTTCAAACTTTGCTTCTCTTCTTGTCCTTCTGGAACCCCTATTATACATATGTTACTTTGTTTCATGTTGTCCTAAAGCTCCCTTAGGTTCTCCTCTGGCTTTCTAATTTTTGTTTCCAATTACTGTTCAGATTGGGTGTGTTTACTGCCCTGTCTTCTAACTCACTAATTCAGTCCTCAGATTCTTCTAGTCTATTGTTGAAACTTCCATTGTGTTTTTTATTGTAGCTATATCATTTTTTATTTTCTCTTGTTTCTTATGTAAGTTATTGATTTTCCCATCCATCCAGTTTATGAACTGTATGACACTTACTCTGAATTTTTTTGACATATTGCATGCCTTCATTTCATTTAGTTCCTCTTCTGGTAATTCCCCCTATTCGTTCCTTTGCAGGTTGTTTATTTGTCTCCATATTTTTGCTTCTCTTTCTGTCCTTGGGCTGCCTTCTTGGGTTCTGAGGGGTTAAAGCCCTTAGCAGTCCAATGGTCCTGGAATTGCTGGCCTCAGGGGCTGGGTCTGCCTTGAGTTTCACACATTTTTGGCTCTTATCTGAGTTTTATCCCATTCTCCCATGGTTCTGATCCCTTAGTTATCTGTTTCTTGGGGTTGGAGGTGGCAGGTGCATAGTTCCTCTGGTGTGTGACTCTCTGTGAGGGCTAAAAGCCCTCAAACATGCCGTTCACTGTGTGGCCCCAGCCCCCAAGGCAGGATGGTGCCCTAGGTCCCTCTTGCAGTACACTTGCAGTGTGGTCCTGTGACCTGTGGTTGGGCTGTCCCGGGCACACCAACAGCTCTGATCTGGGCTAGGGGTAGGGCGCATGCTGAGTGCACAGCGTGTAGAGACCAAAGGTTCTGTCTGCATCTGGGTCATAAAACACTCTGTGATGCAGCTCTGTCTGTGCCTGGGGTGGGGTGCACACCAGCTGAATGCTCTGTATTGATGGCAGAGCATCCACTGGCCCAAGTTTGCATTTCTGCCTGGGACATAGCACACACTGAGCTGAGGCTCTGTCTTTGCCAAGGGCAGGGAGCTCACTGGGAAACTACTCTATCTGGGTGGGAGGTGTAGTATGCACCTGATTGTGGTTCTGTATTGGGATCAGGGATGGAGTGGGAAATGAGGTACCCATAGCTTGCACTCAGCATGGGTACCTGAGGTGTGGGATCCTGGGATGCTGGGTTTGGGCTCCTGCTAGGAGGCATAGCTTAGGCGGTCTTTCTGGTGCACTCTCACTGCAGATATATGGGACCCATGGGTGGTACTGCATTGCTCACTGCCGGAGCACCATGGTGGTTCCACATGGGTTATGGCTGGCAAGCAGATCCCTGCACAGGTCCGGGGGTACTGTCTGGATGTTGGTGTGGCAGCACTCCTAGCCTCCTTTGCTCCCCTATACAAGATGGCATGGTTTCCGTGCCAAAGCCAATGTGGCCTGAGGGTGCCTGTGGTGGTAGCAGGGACTCCCTGCGTAGGAGAGCCCCATCTGCCAGTCCCTGGGACTCCTGCAATATCTATTTGTCCCCTCACTCACCCACACACATACCACACATGTCCACACACATCCCTCTCACTTCTTTACTCTGTCACACTCCCTCCTGTAGTCCTGTTGCCCTCCATTTTGGATCTTCAACCTTTGGCATTTTAATAATGATGTGTCTTAGTGTGGGCCTCTTTGGGTTCCTCTTGTTTGAGACTCTCTCTGCTTCTTGGACTTGTAAGTCTATTTCTTTCATCAGGTTGGGGAAATTTTCTATCATTATTTCTTCAAATAGGTTTTTGCAATATCTTGCTCTCTCTCTTCACCTTCTGGCAATCCCACATGTGAATGTTGGTATGTTTGAAGTTGTCCCAGAGGCTCCTTATACTATATTCATATTTTTGGATTCTTTTTTTTCCTCTTTGCTCTTCTGATTAGATGTTTTTTGCTTCCTCATATTCCAAATAATTGATTTGATTATCAGAATCCTCTCCTCTGCTATTGAATCCCTATAAATTATTCTTTGTTTCAGTTAGTGTGGGCTTAATTTCTGGCTGGTACTTTTTCATTTCTTTGAAATTCTCACTAAGATCCTTAAAAGGCTCACTATGTTCATTGGTGCTCTCAAACATCCCTTGAAGCTCTCATTAAGATCCTTGAATAACCTTATAATAATTATGTTGAACTCTGTATCCAGTAGTTTGCTTGCTTCCATTTCTTTCATTTGTGATATGTTTCTTTGTATCTGCATTTTGACAGCTTCCCTGTGTTTGTTTCTATGTATTACTTAGAGCTTCTATGTCTCCTGGAATTCATAGAGTCAACTTGTGTAGTAGGTTCCTTTATAATCCAGAGGCTCAACCTCCCCAATCACCTGTGCTGGGCACTCTAGGTGCACCCTTGTGTGGTCTGGGTGCTCAGTGTTTTAAGTCGGGCCTTGGTTTCTAGTGGCATCACTGGGAGGAATTGATCTTCAGGCCAGTTGACTGTGAAGACCACCTTCAAATACAGTGGAAGAGCTTCTGTGCAGGAGACAATCTTATGGAGCAGGACTTGTTTCAGTAGAGCTTTAGTGCGAGCTGAGTCTGTCCATTGAGTGTGTCACTTGTGGATGTGCCAAGTTATAATCTGGCATTGTCTGAATCTCTCTACTGGGTGCACTGGCTCTAGAGCCTCCCAGGATGTGCAAAGTCAGCCACTACCTGGGGACACCCGGCAAGCGCTACAGAGATATCTCCAGGTAGATGCTACTTTTACTGGGCTTGGAAATACCCTGGCAAGGGTCAGTTGTGAAGCAATGCAGCCTGGTACTAGTGTTGAGTCTTGGGTCTCTTATTGATAGATATGGGGCATGCTTATGCCAGATGCTTCTTGTTTGAGAGATTATAGAAAATTCTGAACCCTGAGCAGGGGCATGCCATTCATGTGAAAAAGTGGCTGCAAACAGCTTGGATGGTACTGCAAATGAGATGCAGTAGGGTTTCAGGGACTCACCAGGGTGAAGAGAACAGTGTTGGCCATGCTGATGGAAACTCAGATATGGCTGCCAGTCAGCTCTGTGACACATGAGGTCCCAGCATAGTAATAATGACTCCTACAATCATTCTAGTCTAGGAGAAAGCTACCCCTATGTTCTGGCCCCAATGCCAGACAATCCAGTTCCTTACTATATGTCCCTGGATCCCCCCAAAGCCCCCACCCAGCTGCCCTGCACTGGAGCTCAGAAGAAGTGGTACCTTGTAAGTTCAAGTATTGGCCCTTTAAGAGAAACTGCCTTAGTCTCCAGCATCCTCTGAGCCACTCAGCCTTAATTCCCATTAGTTTTTAAAGCCCAATGTTAGGGGGACTTCTCTTCTCAGGTCTGGAAACCTGGGCTGGGGATCTGGTGTGAGGCTGGGAACACTTGCTTCTCCTGGGAGGCCTCTGCAGTTGAGATATCCCTCCTGATGAAAAAGAAATACCACATGTAGGTGTTAGACCAGCCTGTTCTGTGCCTCTGCCCTCCTACTAGTCTCAATATATTTTCTTTAATTCTCTAGTTATAGGACTTCCATTGAGCCAGATTTCAGGTGGTTGTGAATGATGGTTATTCTATATTTTATTTGTAATTTTGATGTGGCTGTGGGAGATGGTGAGTGCTGTCATTTACCTATGCTGCCATCTTGGTTCTCCTAACATAACACATTTGGGATTAATTAATGTTGTATCATGAATCAATAGTTTATATCTTTTATCACTGAGTATTATAATATTGTGTGGCTATGCCATAATTTATCCATTCATTGTTAATGTTGTTTTGGTGGTTATTAATAGTAATACCATAATCATTAACATAAGGTTTTAGTATAAATAGAGGTTTTTATTTCTCTTGGGTTGATATCTAAGAGTGCGATTACTGATTATATAGAAGGTATATGTTTAAATTTATAAGAAAAAACAAAATGTTTTCAAAAATAATTCTGCAATTTTGCCTCTCTTTCAGCTAAGAAAGGGTTTTGGCTGCTTATCATTTTTGGATGATGTACATTTTAAATAGCTGAAGATATAATCCTACTGTTAGGTGTACATTCTTAATGTTTACCTAAATTATACATGATTATGAGTACCTGGTGCAAATAACACACACACACACACACACACACACACACACACACTCACACACACACAAACACACGTATGCACTCATCTATATATATAAAAGCCTAAGTGATCAAATGACCAGTCGACCAGGCTACCAGGCTATGACGTGCACTGACCACCAGGGGGCATACGCTCAGCACAGGAGCTGCCCCATGATGGTCCTTGCGCTCACACAGCGAGAGAGAGTGCTGCTCAGCTGACTGGCCCATCCCAGTGGCCCACCAGCCTGGCAGCAGCCACTCCTTCAGTAGTCCTACAGGTCCAATCTCCAGAGAACGGGCCAGGTACTGACAGACCAGCGCTACTGGCATGGTCCCGACAGTGCCACCGGCCTCCTGGAAGTCAGCCTTGGGCATCCTGGCCGCTTCCCCTCCCTAGATGCTCCACAAGGAAGAAACGATATAAGAGCAGCCACCAGGTGGCTCTCGACAGCCAGCACAAAAGTCAACTGGACGGATCCAGATCCCAGACTGGCAAGGGCATCCAACCACCCTCCTGGAGGGCTGATCACATCCAGGCTCCCTCAACCCCCTTAGAACAGGCACAAGACACAAGGCTCATAGCTGGTTAGCGCTGCTGCTGCTGCAGGCGTAGCAGGGCCAGGATGATCTGGAGTGGCAGACAGGAGTGGCAGGCAGTGTTGGACTGTAATTTTCATCTCAATCCCCACGGGCCACGTCAAGGGACCCCACCCATGCACGAATTCGTGCACTGGGACTCTAGTTTTATTATATTAAAAAATTAATATGGACATATTGAATAGATCATAGGTCAACCTTTGTATGATTTTGCATCTCTGAATTGTTCAGTTTGGAGGTGTGTGTCATATCAAACTCCCTCTTCACTGAGAACGATGTTTATCCAGGTGCATTTTTGGGAATCACAAAAAGATTTTCAACTTTCAAATTTATGTAGATAAAATGTATTCAAAAGCTACTTATGCAATCTAGACTCAGAGAAAAACATAATAAAGATTGCATAATCATAAATAATTTTATTGTCCAGTTGTTTGTAAGTAGCGGATCATTTACTTGGGAAGACATGTTGATTAATTATGTTTAGACAAATTCTGAAAGGGAAAGCATGAAAAAACTACCATTTTCCTAATAGATAAGCTAATATATATTTTCTATTTAACATAAATGTGTATAATTAATTATAATGGAGATCAAAAGTGAATGTTTAAAATAAGAAATAGTACTTTCTTTTAGAAAAAAATAGGCAAGAAATTCAATTTGTAATCTTAATGAATCTATTACTCAGAAACTCTATTGATACAATTCTTACAAGCAAGAGATTATTTTTCTAACCCCATCTTCAAATATTTTACTAAGGTGTTCACACACCATATATATATATATATATATATATATATATATATATATATATATATATTTACATAGGATTTAATTATTTGAATATGTTTAGGATGGCTTATTGGAATTCCATATAGCAACAAAATTGCATTAAATACTTGGTTATCTGTATTTTTATTTTTTAACTTTGGAATAAAATGATGCTTTATGTAAATGGTAGTTTTTATGATAAAATACATATTGAATTCAAACTTCTCTTTATAACTTTTGTGAAGTTTGTGTTCTGAGGCAATATATAAATCCGCATTTATCCTTCATGAAAATGTGATTTTTCTTAGTAATTTGAGTTGATTTTTTTATGGTTCCCAAGTTATTTTGCCAAAAAAAATTCTTTAGTCATGTAAGAGTTCAATTACATGGAGTTGAAATACACAGTGGAGATCAATAGTCTCTACAAGCACTCCAGTTTCTCTTAAGCGAGACATTGAACTGTATCCTGCTGTGCTTCTAAATTAGATTTTTTTGAGGGATGGCATGTTTGAAGAGAAATAAAATTATTTTAAAAAAGAATGTCCATTGGTTATGCTAATATGCATGCATACAAGTCCCAGGTGGTGGGGGCTTGCCCTTGTGGGTGGGAGTGAGCAAGGCAGGGAGGGGTCAATCAAGAAAAAGGATACATATGTAAAGCTTTAAATAATAAATAAAAATAAATTAAAACATTTTTAACCCCCCCAAAATAGAATGTAAAATATACAACTTCTTTAAAAATGCCTACACATTGACAATTTATTAAATGTAAATAGAAAGCTACCCATATTTTGCTTAAAAAATAAAATATTTAAGGTTATGTTTTTAATTCCACTAAAATATTTTTAAATTATTTTTATCTTTATAGTTGAAAGTATTACAGATATCTCCTTTGTTTGTTTGTGTGCTTTATTTTCCCACTAGCTCTCTTGACCCTCGACCCACCCCTCCCAGGCCTTCACCACTGTATTATCTGTGTCCATGGGTTATGCACATATGCACATAAGTTCCCTGATTAATCACTCTCCACCCTTACCTTCCTCTGAGATTCATTAGTCTGTTTCATGCTTCTATGTCCCTGGTTCTATTTTATTCATTAATTTATTTTATTCATTAAATTCCAGCTCAATCCCTGGTAGCAATGTGCAGGAGGCAGCTGATTAGTAATATTTCTTTGTCATAGATGTTTCTTTCTCTATTCCTCTCTCTTCCTCTCTCTCCAAAAATCAATAAAACATATTTTTAAAAAAGAAAACACAGTGAGATATCTCTCCACACCCATCAAATGGATAAGTACAAAAGTAGTGATGGCACAAAAAGTTCGCAAGGTTCCAACGAAAGTTGATCACTCATACATTGCTGATAGAAATGAAAAACAGTATAGCTATTTTCTGTCAGAAATTTAACTTTTATCATTTACAACACACACTGTCAATTGTTTTAAGTAAAGTGCATGCTTATGCCATCAATTTTAGAGAATATGTCTGTTTAATATCCATCACTGAATAACAATGCATAACGGGTTGAATTGTGTAACCTAAAAAGATATGCTGAAGTCCTAGTACCAGGGACCTTAGAATATGAGATTATTTAAAAATGAGGTCTTTACAGAGGTTATCAAGTTTAGATGAAGTCATTAGATGGGCCCTAATCCAATATAATTATGGAAAGAGGAAATATAGACACAGAAACTGGTATGCACAGAGGGAAGATGGTGTGAAGACACACCTGGAACATAGGGTTCATGTGACTGGAGTGATACATTTACAAACCAAGGAACGTCAAGGATTTCTGGCAAACACCAGAAATCAGCAAAGGCTGACACCTAGATTTCAGAACAATGAAACAATTTTTTCTTTTGTTGACACTAAATTTTTGGTACTTTGTTATGGTAGCATAGAAATAAATATATTACACTATTGTCTATTCTTAACTCATTCCTTCTATTGAAAATGTTCCATGAGAAATAGATGAGTTCAACTCACTCTTTAAAAATTTTTTTTTTTCTCAATAACAATTATACCTTGGTAAAGAAGATTTTTGTGCATACTCTCATTTTATCACACATTAAAAAGATGTTTTATGTCAAGGCAAGGCAAGACAAAGATGTGCACTCAAGAGTCAAGATTTAACATCTATAATAATAACAGCGTAATAGGCTAATTAGACCAAACGACCATCAGACGACCTTCCAGATGACCTTCTGGACACCCATGCTATGACACCCCACTGGTGTGAGGCCAGCCAAGGCAGGTGCAGTGTGATTGGTCGGGGGCCTGGCCATCACCCCATGATTGTCCCACAGAGGGTGGCCCAGGCCACCAGCCGGTGGGGTGATCAATCAGGGGCTCCCCAATTGTCCCAAAGAGGGAGGTCCAGGCCACCAGCAGGTGGGCTGCGGCAGGTGGGTGGGGCCTCCCTTTGTGAGGGAAGCCTGGGTCTCAGGTTCTGGAAGGAAGCCAGTGCTGGCAGCCAGGGGAAGGAAGGCTTACTCTTGCAGAATTTCGTGCATTGGGCCTCTAGTAATTTATAACTTTACTGATTAAGCAAGATCATTCTTTTTTAAAAATATATTTTTATTTATTCCAGAGAGGAAGGGAGGAGAGATAGAATCATCAATGATGCGAGAGTCTCATTGATCTGCTGCCTTCTGCACGCTTCCTACTGGGGATTAAACCTGCTGCCCAGGCATGTGCCCTGACTGGGAATCAAATCATGACCTCCTGGTTCATGGGTTGACGCTCAACCATTGAGTCACACCAGCTGGGCACAAGGTCATTCTTATGTGACTTTTTCTCTCCCCCTCTTTCTTTAAAAAAGCGTGACTGCGTGACATGACATATACTAAAACTACTAGCATTTTTGGAGTTACTGTCTTGATCAATTAGATGGAACATGTATATGGCAATGAGCCATTCAGAGGAGAGTAGAGTGCTACCACCCTAGGGATGGCAAAATGCAAGATATTTGATTTGTTTCTTATTGCTGCCATAACAAATTACCACAACCTAATAGCCTAAAATAACACACATTTTTCTTCTCTCAGGTGTGGGTATCAGAAATCCAGAACAGATAATTCTTCCTGAGCTGAACTCAAGGTGTCAGCCAGGCTAAATTCCTTCTGGAGGCTCGAGGCGAGAATTTGCTTCCCTGTTTCTCAGCTTTGACAGGCTGCCTGTATTCCTTGTTTCAAGGCCCATAGATTAAAAGTCACCAGGATAGCATCTTCAAATCTCCCTCTGACTGTGACCTGTTTTACTCAGTCTTATAAAGGCTCATGTGACTAAATTGGGCCTACCTGGATAGTCCTAAATAAAGTTTTCATCTTAAGATCCTTAACTGAAACACAGCTGCACAGTTCCATTTGTCATGTAGGGTAGAGTGACCAGAGGTCTTGGGGAGAAGATATCGTTGGGGGGCATTATTTGACCTCCCACAATGTTTAATATATTGAACCAAGCTATTTCAGTTCTGGTTCTCTGTCACATAAAGGCAAATACAAATCCAAGCTATTACGTACTGATTCTTACATTAATTCAGGCATCTCATCTTTTCTTATGTTATCTTAGACAACCTGGAAAATCATATCAATCAAATTTCTATTACATTCATATGGCTTCTTTCAAGGAAGAATTTATATGCGTGGCACGCTGCCTTTTTTGTACTTCAAGTTATGGCTCAAGGGTTGGCTAAAGGAGTAAGGAGTAGTTCGTTCACATTTCCTCTCACTTCTTCACCTTTGCTTCAACCTGTATCCATTACTTTAGCAAGCTGGGTAAGATTAGCAAACATTTATAAGTACTACTGGGAAAGGAAGAGATGGTGGAAAGAAAAGGCGGTGAAAAGATGTTATAGCTAGTCATTTTGGTGTTAGAATGTTCTCCACCTGGTTGTAAATGACAAAATGAACTGAAGATTTTATAGTATCCACAGCAAAACAAAGGGGTTTTAAAATACATGTGATACAAAGTATCTTTTTGATGTGTTACATTTGTGCATTGCCTCCCCTATCATTCCAGACTTAAGTACTAGTATATTCATAATAATGCATACGGAAACATAAGGTCTGTGCGTCAATCTGATTAAATAGATTAAATCAAGCAATTGGATGAACATTTATATAAAAATAAATTGTACGTTTGGGTAGAATTAAGATAATGTATTTTTTGTTATCAGGGTGAATTGGGATCTAAATTACTTAGACAATTGCTTGAATACTCTTATTTTTTGTTTGGATATTAATCATAAAAAGTGAAAACTGTAAAATAATTTCCACTTTATATTAGTATTTAACCTCAATATTAATTTTTGTTAAGTTTTCTGACATTAAATATTAAAAATATACTAAGCCATGTCTTTATTCTATGTGAATTTAAAAAAACTTATCTTCCTGTGTGTTGCACAATGAAAAGATATGTTCTTTTCCCCTACCAACCTTGATCATTTAAAGGAAAAAGTGCCAGATATTAACTAATTCTAATCTGATAAAATTTTAAATGAATGTTAGTTGATATAATGTATAGTTTATCTTATGAAAGTAAGATATATTTATTTAATAAAACTGAAAATGTAAAAATCCTCACTTTAAACAATTACAGAGTAGACAGGTTAAATATATATAAATTGATGGAGAGAAAAAAAAAATCCCCAGCCAGATAAAAGATAAGCCACATGTGAATGAGGAAAGTAAAATGCATGCTGTCAAAATTACTTCTATCTAGTTTGGCCTTTTAATTTAAGAAGTGCAAGGGCTAAATAAATGCTGACACCCTATTCTGTTAGTGGAAAATTACTGCATGATAACATCTGGTGATAATGCAACCATTGAAGTGTTCAAATGACAGAAAGTGAATTAGAAAGATTGCCCAGAAATATTAAATTTGCTTTTGCAGTCTAAACTCTAGCTGTGAAAAAGAATTTTTTTACGAATCAATAAAAACAACTACCTGCAAAATATTTCATACTCTTCTTATTTAACAGTCTGTCAATAGATGTGGCAGGCTATTTCAATTGATCTGGAGGTCAACATTCTGAATAACAAGTTTATCAGCAAGCTCTATTCAGCTTTCCCTAATCTAAATCACTCCTATAGTTATCGCTACAGTCATATGTGTGTTAAAACCTATTATTAGGAAAGTTCCAGAGACAACTAAGATAAAGGAATTTGGACATTCACTGGCAAGTAGCTCAATTATATTATTCAACATATGGTTTTAGTAAAAATGTCCAATATAATTTAGTTAAAACTCAGGACAATTATGTTGATTTACAAGTGCTACACATATATATGTAAAAGCTTATCTCGTTACATATTCTATTTCTAAATATGCACTGTTTTTATAAGTGATTTTTGTTGTTGTTTGTTTTTTTGATCTTTTAGAATTAGCATTTAACTAGTGTTATAACGAATAATATTTGACTCACTAATTTTCTTTTATCTTAAATCAAAAGAGTTGTGTCAAATTACTTTTCTTCCTTTCTTCATTAGATGAGAGAGAGGATGGGGAGAGGGGAGAGAGATTAAGAAAATAGTTGTTTTTATTTGTATTTTCTATTCTTAATTAGGAAGTACAGCAGATGGTTCTCTAATTAGTTTTAATTTCCTTCCCCTTTGATTCGGTAACCTAAATTTAAGCCACATAGTGCATGGTATCCCCCATCCCCAGTTACAAAGATTGGTTTAAATTGGTCAAGCCACAGTAAATTGCAGTAGTTTGTTTGTTGGTATTGAGAAACCAAGAACTCCTTGCTTAGGATGATATTACCTGCAAATGCCTGAAACTGCTGCAGCCATTGCACTACCATGAGTAAATACAGACAGAAAAAAAAAGTTAGCAGATAAAGTAAGGAAGTGAATAGACTCACAAATAAATATTTCCAGAATTTTGTATATACTATGCCTGAAGCATACCCACTTCTACACTTCTACACTTTTTCTTTTATGTGAGCCAACAAATTCACTTTATTATATAAAAAAAGATTGAGTTGGATTTTCTATAACTTGCAACTGAGTGTATTTTGACATATACCCTTTGTATATGAGATGTCAATCACTGTCTGTGCCATCTTTAGTCTCCTTATTAAAGAAACTAGTGGCCCAGTGCACGAAATTCATGCACAAGGGGGGAGGTTCCCTCAGCTCAGCCTGCACCCTCTCCAATCAAGGACCCCTTGGAGGATGTCTGACCATTGGTTTAGGCCAAATCCCCATGGATCGGACATTGCTCTCGAAATCTGGGACCGCTGGATCCTAACCGCTCACCTGCCTGCCTGCTTGATTGCCCTTAACTGCCTCTGCCTGCCTGATTGCCCCAACCCCTCTTCCTGCCAGCCTGATCGCCCCTAACCTCTCTGCTTGCCTGCCTGATTGCCCCTAACTGCCCTCCCCTGCCAGCCTGATCTCACCCCCAAATGCCCTCCTCTGCTGGCCTCATCTCACCTTCACAGTTCACCCAGGTTTGGTTCTGATTGGTCAGTTTCTATGCCAGTCAGCATCAAAAGCTCCGCCTCCTAGGCAGCCATTGGCTCCTCGTAGTTCATCCAGATTTGGTTCTGATTGGTTGGTTTCTATGCCAGTCAGCATCTCCGGGCCTATCTTAGGGCCTGATCAGAGTGGCGGAGAGAGAGAGGCACGGCTCCTGGAGAGGCCTGGCGAGAGAGAGAGAAGCAGGGTCTAATCTGCTGCGGATCAGACCCTGCTTCTTTCTCTCCCAGGGCCTCACCAGCAGTGGCAGTAGCCACTGATCAGCCCCACCTCTCTCTCTCTCCCCAAGAGGTCAGCAGTTCAGTCCACTCACCAGTCCTGATCCACCGGAGCCTGCTGTGCATGCAGTCTGGCATTCGGTCAAACCTTCAGTCCTTTTGGATGTTACAGACCCTAGGTTTTTGTATATTAGGATTGTTTCATAAACAACCATTCCCAACTACACATGATTGGACAAGAAGTGAACACCTGATAAAAATTTGTACCAATAGCTGAGATCCATATTCTGCATGGCTTGGAACGAAAAGATAAAATGTTTATATCTAAACTTTCTCTCAGGAACCTGAAAATTAGAAACTTTGGCAATGAAGAAGAGGTGGAATCAATGTAATTAAAATGTGTAGCATAATCAGTGCTAAAGAGGTATTATAGTTAACTGGTCAGCTGTACTTATAAAGAAACGTAAACTGCATACACAGTAGTAAAGGAATCCAGATTGTAGAAAGTAAAGTGAAGGCAATGAGTCGAAAGTGAGAGTGGCTGATAGAGAAAAAAGGAAGAAATAGGCACCTAGTAGATCACCTAACTGGTCTCCTGTTCACAGTTTTTCTGTCAAATAATTTACCTAAAACACTTCCATGAGAGGCTTAATTTGAAAATATATTTGACTATTTTATCCCTCTTACCTAAAACCCTCTTGTGCTCTCCAGTAAAGCAAAGATGGTTCAACATTGGCAATACAAAATAGGATACACCACATTTAAAAAATAAAGGATAGAAATCATATGATAACCTTAATATACACAGATAAAGCATTTTATAAAATTCAACATTTATTGATAATTAAAAAAAAACAAAGACCTCTCAGCAAAGTGAGTATAGAGAGAACATACCTTGACATAGTAAAGGCCAGATGTGACAAGCCCACAGCCAACATCATAATGAATGGTCAAATATCCAACACTTTCCTTCTAAGATATGAAAAACACAAGTATGTCTACTCTTACCACTTTTACTCAAAAATACTATCAGAAGTTTTAGAGTAATAAGGCGAAAAATGTCACTATTTGTAGGTGATATGATTTGATATGTAGAAAACCCTAAAGACCCACAAAAACCACAAATAAACAAACAAACAAAAAACAGTTAGAAAAAAAAAATTAAATAAAGTTTCAGGATAAAAACATCAATATACAAAATGTGTTGCATTTCTATGCACTAACAATAAAAAAAAATCTGAAAGAGAAATGGAGAAAACAATCTTATGCACATTGTATCAAAAGAATAAATTACCTAGAAATAAATTTAAACAAAGAGGTGAAAGACCTGTACACTGAAAACTGTAAGACATTGCTGCAAAAAATGAAGAAAATATAAGTAAATGGAACAATATTCTGTGCTCATGGAATGAAAAATTTAATACTATAAAAATGTCTATACTACTCAAAGCAATCTACAGATTCAATATAATCCCTATCAAAATTACAATGACATTTTTCACAGAAAAAGAACAAATAATCACACACTTTGTGTATAAATACAAAAGACTTTCAGTAGCCAAAGAAACCTTGGGCAAGAAAAACAAAGCTGAACAAATTGTACTCCCCAATTTTAAATGTTACTACAAAGCTATAGCAATCAAAACAGTAT
The DNA here is from genome assembly GCF_964212035.1 of Myotis nattereri. Taxonomy (NCBI): domain Eukaryota; kingdom Metazoa; phylum Chordata; class Mammalia; order Chiroptera; family Vespertilionidae; genus Myotis; species Myotis nattereri. Next base: position 84,846,205 of record NC_138078.1, read on the forward strand.
AGAATTGGCATGACAACAGACACATAAATCAATAGAAAAGGATAGAAAGCCAGAAATAAACACCCACATGTATGGTCAATCTACTACAATGGAGACAAGATTATACAATGGGGAAAATGTAGCTTATTCAATAAAAAATTTTGTTGTTGTTGTTGTTATTAATCCTCACTTGAGGATATTTTTCCATTGATTTTTAGGGAGAGTGGAAGAGAGAGGGAAAGACAGAGAGAAACATTGATGAGAGAGAAATACATCGATTGGTTGCCTCTTGCATGAGCCCTGACCAGGACCAGGCCAGGAAGAAGCCTGCAACAAAGGTGAATGCCCTTGACTGGAATTGAACCCAGGACCTTTTGGTCTGCAGGCCAACTCTCTATCCACTGAGCCAAACTGACTAGGGCCAATAAATGGATTTGAGAAAACCTGACAGCTTCACATAAAAGAATGAAAGTAGACTATCTTACACCATACACAAAAAGTTAACTCAATGGATTAAATATTTGAGTGTAAGATCTAAAACCATAAAATTATTAGAAGAAAACATATGCAATAAACTCCTTGACATCATCTTAGCAATAATTTTTTTAAGTCTCACTCCAAAAGCAAAGGCAACCAAAGCAAAAATAAACAAGTGAGACTATCTCAAATTAAAAAATCTTCACATGAAATGAGACCATTGACAAAATTCAAAAGCAACCATGGAATGGAAGTAAAGTTGTAAATCATATATACAATATGGGGTTAAAAAACAAAATATATAAAGAACTCATACAATTCAATGGCAAAATAGCAAAGACAACAACAACATAAACTGATGAACAAAAATAGATCCATGCTGTAACTGGTTTGGCTCAGTGGATAGAGCGTTGGCCTATGAACTGAAGGGTCCCAAGGTTCAATTCTGGTCAAGGGCATGTACCTTGGTTGTGGGCACATATCCAGTGGGGAGTGTGCTGGAGGCAGCTGATTGATGTTTCTCTCTCATAGATGTTTCTAACTCTCTATCTCTCTCCCTTCCTCTCTGTAAAAAATCAATTATATATATATATATATTTTAAATAGATCCAGAGGCATAGAAGCATTGAATAGACTGTCAAACCTCAGAGGAAAGGCAAGGGAGGGTGAGCGGGTGAGAAAAGATCAACCAAAGAACTTGGATGCACATATGCATAACCAATGGACACTGACAATAGGGTGGTGAAGGCCTGGAGTATGGTGCTGAGGCAGGCTGGGAGAGGTCAATGGGGGGAAAAAAGGGACATATGTAAAACTTGCAACAATAAAGATTTAAAAAACACACACAATAGCACACAATAATATACTTTTAAATGGGCAAACGACTTGACTAGATATTTTTCCAAAGAAGACCTACAGCCAGAAACCAAGATGGCAGCATAGGTAAACACCTGAAATTGCTGCCTCGCACAACCACTTCAAAAATACAACTAAAAGACAAAACGGACATCGTCCAAAACCACAGGAAGGCTGGCTGAGTGAAAATTCTATGACTAGAAGGAAAGAGAAAAGCACACGGAGACTCAGAGGACGTGCGGAAGTAAAGTGCAGAGGCACAGAGGCGCACACCAAAAGGGCTGGCAACTGAGGAAATGGTGCACATGGAAAGGGCTGGCAGCTGAGGACGCGGCACACATGGAAAGGGCTGGCAGCTGAGGACACAGTTGTCTTTTTCAATCGGGAGGGAGTCTCAAGCTCCCGACTGCTCTGAACTCCAGTTCCGGGTGAGTCTCTGGGGACCCAGACTCATATGGGGAGAAACTGGACTGTCTGGCATCAGGCAGAACCTGAGGGCAGCTTTCTCTCAGAGGTGTTTCCAGCGATACTGGGACACTGAGACCCAGGGCCTCTTAGGGTAGGACTGGGGAGCAGCCATAGCTGCTTGCTCCATCCTGTTGATCCCTTGAGACACTGCCCCACCCAAGCTGTGCACAGAGGCTTTTGCATATGAAAGGCTTGGCCCTTTGCAATATAAAAATTACCTAACAAATTGCAGCTGGGTCATAGAGACTCAGAACTTCCAAAAGGCCCAAGGCCTCACAGCAGCTTGCATTGATTTACAACTGGGCCTAATCTGGGCACCTCCAAACCCCAAATAAAGAAGAGGAATCTCTCCATAGCTCCTACTGGGTAGCCTCAGGCAGAGGCTAAATTAGCACCTCCTTAGAGATCCAAGAGCCAGTGTACCCAATGGTCAGAGTGGCACGATCCAGATTATAACTCCTCAGATCCATAAAGGACACACTCAGGGGGGAGAATCAGTGAGCACCAAAGCCCCACTGAAGCAAGTCTTGCCCCAGAAGGGTGTCTCCAACACAGTTCTTCCACTGCAGACACAGCTGACTCTCACAGCCAATTGGCCTGGAGGTCAATTCCTCCCAGTGATACCTACAGCAATCAAGGCTTAACTACAACAAGACTGTGCACAAAGCCCACAAAGGGGTGCACCAAGAGCGTCCACCTCAGGTAATTAGGGAGGCTGAGCCACTGGGCCCTGTAGGGCACCTAGCACAGAAAGCAACTCTATCAACACAGGGAAGCATAAACAATGTGGAGACAAAGAAACAGGTCACAAACGACAAAAATGGAGGAAAGCAAACTATTGGATATAGAGTACAAAACCACACTTTCAAGGTTTTTCAAGAATTTTCTAGAAACCGCTGATAAATTTAGCGAGACCCTCAATAAGACTAGAGAAACCACTGATAAATTTAGTGAGACCCTCAAGAAATCTAGTGAGACCCTCAAGGTTATGAAAAAGGACCAACTATTAATTAAGCATACACTGACTGAAATAAAGGATATTATACAGAGTTCCAACAGCAGACTAGAGGATCACAAGAATAAAGTCAAATATTTGAATTACGAAGAAGCAAAAAACACCCAACCGGAAAAACAAAATGAAAAAAGAATCCAAAAATATGAAGATAATGTAAGGAGTCTCTGGGACAACTTTAAGCATACAAACATCCGAATTATAGGGGTGCCAGAGAAGAGAGAGAGCAAGATATTGAAAACCTATTTGAAGAAATAATGACAGAAAACTTCCCCTACCTGGTGAAAGAAATAGACTTTCAAGTCCAGGAAGTGCAGAGAAACCATAACAAAAGGAATCCAAAGAGGCCCACACCAAGACACATCATAATTAAAATGCCAAGATCAAAAGAGAGAGAGAATCTTAAAAGCAGCAAGAGAAAAACAGTCAGTTACCTATAAGGGAGTACCCATAGATTGTCAGCTGATTTCTCAACAGAAACGTTGCAGGCCAGAAGGGAGTGGCAAGAAATATTCAAAGTGATGAATGTCAAGAACCTACAACCAAGATTACTTTACCCAGCAAATCTATCATTCAGAATTGAAGGTCAGATAAAGAGCTTCACAGATAAGAAAAAACTAAAGGAGTTCATCACCACCAAACCAGTATTATATGAAATGCTGAAAGGTATCCTTTAAGAAGAGGAAGAAGAAGAAAAAGGTAAAGATACAAATTATGAACAACAAATACACATCTATCAACCAGTGAATCTAAAAATCAAGTGAATAAATAATCTGATGATCAGAATAAACTGGTGAATATAATGGAATCAGGGGCATAGAAAGGGAGGGGACTGACTATTCTCAGGGGGGACAGGGGTATGCAGGGTGCGGGAAGAGACTGGACATAAATCATACACCTATGGATGAGGACAGTGGGGGGAGGTAAGGGCAGAGGGTGGGGTGGGAGCTATGGGGGGAAAAAGAGGAACTACTGTAATAATCTGAAAAATAAATATTTAATTAAAAAAAAGAAGAAGACCTCCAAATGGCCAAAAGGCACATGAAAAGAAGCTCAATACCACCAATCATCAGGGGAGTGTGAATCAGCCTACAATGAGACCTCTCACACCTCTTAAAATGACTATCACCCAAAAGACAAGAAATAACAAGTATTGGCAAGGATTGGAGAGAAGGAAACCTTGCATTTTTTGTGGGAAGGTAAATTGGTACAACCACTATTTAAAAAAATATGGAGGTTCTTCAAAAGTTAAAATAGAATTACCATATCATCCAGCAATTCCACGTCTGGATATTTACTTAAAGAAAATTAAAAAAGATATATGCATAACCATGTTCATTGCAGCATATTTAAAACTATAGGCCCGGTGCACAAAATCTGTGCATGGGTAGGGTCCCTAGGCCTGCCCAGCAATAAGGATTGATCAGGGCCTTTCTTCCCTCAGCTTCTGGCTGCTGGCTGCTGGCTGGTGTCTTCCTTCATTCCCCGCCGCCCCTTGGTGGTCAGAGCACATCATAACAAGTGGTCAAACTCCTGGTTGGTCGAACTCCTGGTTGGTCGAACTCCTGAGGGGACAATTTGAATATTAGCCTTTTATTATATAGGATAGCCAAGATATGGAAACAAGCTAAGTGTCCATCAATGGATGAATGGAAAAAAAAAAAACATGTGAATACATATAGATGGAATATTACTCAGCCATACAAAAGAATGGAATCTTGTGACAACATGGATAGACTTTGAGGGCATCATGTTAAATGAAATAAGATTTCATTTATGTGTAGATATAATCAAAGGAAAAAAAACAAGAAAAATGTAAATTAAAAAAAAAACAAGCTCATAGATACAGAAAACATGGTGGTGGTGGTTGCCAGAGGAGAGGGCAGTGGAGTGGGTAAAATGGGTGAAGGATATAAAAATGTACATAATCCCAGTTATCCTAAATAGTAAAAGGCTAATATGCAAATCGGCTGAACAGTAGAACAACCGGTCACTATGATGAGCAATGACCACCAGGGGCAGATGCTCAACGCAGGAGCTAACCCCTGGTGGTCAGTGCGCTCCCACAGGGGAAGCACTGCTCAACCAGAAGCCAGGCTCAAGGCTTGCGAGCACAGCGGCAGTGGTGGGAACCTCTCCTTCCTATGCGGCAGCGCTAAGAATGTCTGACTGCCTGCTTTGGCCTACTCCCTGAGGGCCAGTGCAGAAAATTTGTGCACTTGAGGGTGTCCCTCAGCCTGGCCTGTGCCTTCTCGCAGTCCAGGCACCCGCAGGGATTGAGCCTAAATTTGGAGTTGGACATCCCTCTCGCAGTATGGGACCCCTCGCTCCTTACTGCCCACCTGCTCACTGCTCCTTACTGCTCGGCTCACTGCTCCTTAGTGCTGCCATGGAGGCAGGAGTGGCCCCCACCATCGCCACTGCACTTGCCAGCTGTGAAGCCAGCTTCTGGCTGAGCTGCACTCTCCCTGTGGGAGCACACTGACCACCAGTGGCCAGCTCCTGTGTTGAATGTCTACTCCCTGGTGTTCAATGTGCATCATAGTGACTGGTTGTTCTGCCATTTGGTCAATTTGCATATTAGCCTTTTATTATTTAGGATAATTGGGATTATGTATATTTTTATCAAATCAAGGTCTTCCATGATCTGACTCCTGAAAAATCCCTGGTACCATATGTTGTATTAAGTCTGAGTTCTTAATGATTTCTTAAACATACCATGTATTTCAAATTAATATAGCTTTGCTTTAGCCCATATTATTTTTCTTCATGAAATAGCTTTTTTATTTTCTAAAACAAGTTCTACTCATTTATTTACAAAATACTTTTATATTTTAAAATTTTGTATTATATGCCAGTCACTTTGCTGGAAAATGATGATATAATAGTGAATATAAGAGACTATGCTTACTTATTGTGGGAATGGAAAACAATGAAAAGCAAATGAATAAATATGTAATTATAACTTTTAACACATTCTATGAATAAAATAAATAGATTTGAATAATGGTGTGACTATTGCTTTTGTTTCTAAAAATTACTGAATTGGATTTTTAATTCTCACAATATTTATACTTCCATTCTTCTATAGTAATAAACTTAACTTGGACACAGTAAACTAATACAAGCTTTTGTGTTCCAACTTCCCTTGTATCTAGATGTAGCATGCGACTAAGTTCAGGCCTATGGGCAGGAAAAAATAATGTAGGTCACTTCCAATATTTCCTCTTAAATGGATTGGATATGTACTTTCCTGGGCTCTTTATTTCCTTTCCGATGTCTGATACAAACTTGAATACACTGTTTTGAACCAAGAGATGGAAGCTAAATACTTGAATATGTCAGAGATGCTGTGCCAATCTTGGACTGCTTACCTCTGTCTAAACTGGTACATAAAAGAGAAATACAGTTATAGCTTGTTAAATTCACTGTATTTTGTTGTCTCTTTGTCACAGCAGCTTAGTGTGTGTCATAACTAATAGCTTCTCTGTGGAGAGGGAATTGTTGGTGACTAAGAGTGGAAGTGGTAAAATCGATTTGGAAGCTATTGCAATAATTCAAAAGATAAATGATGATGCTTGAAATAGGGTGGTGGTAGTAGATATGGAGAAAAGTGGATGGATTGGTGATATATCTGAACAATAAAGATGGCATGACTTGCTGAACGGTTGGACCTGGGAATGAAAAAGAATAGTGAATTAAAGATCAGACTTAGCTTTCTAGCTTTTGATTGAAATGCAGAAGTATAAATGCGGAGAACACAGGTTTGTGTGGGTTGGTTGAGTAGGCAATAAAATCACAAGAAGCACAGGAAGAAAAGGAAGCACAGGAGAGAAAATTGATCAATAAGTTGTCCTCTCATCTGTGAAACTTTCCTCAATTTCCTGGAAAGAATTAATCATAAGTCCTATATGTTTTTATGGCACTATGTGCATGCTTTCTTAAGAACATTTATCATATTGAATTACTTTTTTTCAACTGTATATCTCCTTGAATGCAACAGACCTTGTCACCATTTATCTTTATACCTCTAGTTTCTGTCAAAGTTTCTAGAGACATTTTAGGTGCTCAAAGATTTTCTTTCCTTTCTTTGAAGCGGTGTTAACAGAAATGTTAAAAATAATTCTTTTGTTTTCTATGGCTATTTTTGTTCATTTTGATTTGCTTTTCCTTATTTAATTTTTTAGATGATCTGGCATATGCAAAATATATGAAAAGGATTTAATTGTATGATAGCATTATGAATAACACGTTTTCTCATTCAAGGACTTCCATTATTTTGAATATGCTATTTCATCACAATTTTTAATAAGTAACAAGAATTAACTTGGAAAATGTCAAGAGAGTATGTGTTTCATATGTATGGCTATCATGAAGCAAAATAAAACTAAAAATTGAAATATATATATATATATATATATATATATATATATATATATATATATTCAAATAACCAAAAAGCATATAAGTTGTATAATTAGGAAAGCTCAGGAAAGCAGAAGCATGCAAAATCTTGAACATCTACTGAGTTTGAACCTGATATTTTGAAAAAGAATGAAAATTTAATAGTGAGTTTTATGGTAGATTTACATGAATAGAGAAACATGAGAAATACTTATTGAAGCAACTTTAATCAACTCCAGGTAATAAAAGGATAAAATCTAAGAAGCCAAAATAAAGGTTTAGAAGTACAAATGTGGTTATTTAGTAAACAAAAGTGAAATATTTTAGAAATTACCTAGAACATAAATACTACAATTAAGTTCACAGTGAATGCAGGTAAGCTGGCATCATTTTTGAGTAATATTCTACATTCTTATGCTCAGTCCTTCTATGAAATAGTTTTCAGCATATTCAGAAATTATGGGACCAATTATTTTAAAGTAACTGTCAACAAAAATGAACTTGTTACTATACAGATACATTTTATTTTGAGAACAAGTATAATAAACCTTATTTTGTAAACTATTTCTCCATAAGAACTTTGCAGTTTTCTCAATTATAGAGGATAGTAGATTGTATGATTTTCCTGAAACATCTACTCTTCTTTTCTCTAAGAGCATTATATATCCCTACAATATACATTCAGCATAAGCTAAAAATAATAATACACTGGTGCTTTCTATGCAACAAGTATTGAGTTCATTGTTACTGTAGCATGACTAATGAAAGCTAAATGTAGAATCAATTTAGAAAGCAACAGAAAATAAACTTTATTACTCTTTCCAGCTTATTAAGGTATGGGTCAAAATATGAAGAATTAAATTGCAGGAAAAATTTGGGTGACTTGAGATGGAATAGCTGGAGTCTAGAGAAGACCCTTGACATTTCTAAGATGTTGAAAAATTTCTAAGTTTGCTAATACTGCTATTGAATATCCTATCTAATAAGCCTATCTAATAACAGACAAACATGGTAATTGACCATACCTTCGCTATGCCTCCTATGGGCTAATCAGTGGAATATGCAAATTAACTGCCAACAAAGATGGGGGCTAATTTGCATACTATAGGCAGGGCGGGACAGTGCGTGCCACCAGCGCAAACCATCCAGGCCCCTGTGGGCGACCCCAGAAGCTGCCTGCCTGCCACCCGTGACCGGATCCGGTCCTGGGCCACAGGCGGGCACGCCCCGCAAGTCCCAGAAGCTGCCAGATATGACAGTAACTCTATCAGTAAGCACTCTGAAAGTCAGTGGCATAAATGCACCAATTAAAAGATAGATTGTGAGGGTGAATCAAAATCAAAACCCACTTTAAATATAAAGACACATATAGATTAAAAGTAAATGAATTAAGCTGCAGCCTGTTTTGCTCAGTGGATAGAGCATTAGCCCATGGACTGAAGGGTCCCAGGTGTGATTCCAGTCAAGGGCATGTACCTCAGTTGCTGGCTTGATCCCCAGTCCCCATCAAAGCATGTGCAGGAGGCAACCAATCAATGTGTCTCTCCCATTCCCTTCACTTTCTCTAAAATTCAATGGAAAAATATCCTTGGGTGAAGATTAACAAAAACAAAGTAAATGGATTAAGTAACATTAAAGAGAGTATAAGAAAAATATATTCCAAATTTTGTTAGTTGTATAATGGTTATGTTTAAATTATTAACATCTAGGAAATTGGGTGAAGGGTACATATAATATGCTATAGTATTTTATAGTTTTTTTTACATGTATGAGATTATTTCAAATTAAAATATTAAAAAATTAAAAATTAATAAAATATTAATTGAAATGTATCTGCATTACATGAAAAATTTCCTAATTGCTTCTAGCATAATTTATTAAATTGTGCTAAATTTACAAGGGTTCAATTAAAAAATACCTTAATTCTAAATGATATAATAGAAAATATATAATAGTGCAGTTATAAGCACTTATCTAAAAATAAAAATTTAAAGAAGTGAATTTAAAGAAGGAATTAACCAAAGAAAATATATGCACAAACCACGGACACAGACAACAGTATGTTGTCTACCCTTCCATTGGCTAATCAGGGAGATATGCAAATTAACTGCCAACAAAGATGGCAGCCAGCAGCCAGGCAACTGACGCAAACAGGAGGCTTGCTTGCTCCAGTGATGAAGGAAGGCAAGGTTCCCCGCCTGCCGCTGCTGGCCTCTGAGCTGCCCTCTAAGAAACATTATTACAAATATAGAAGCTAAACAAAACCCAGATACCTGATTTCAGCCTGCCAGGATCTCAGAGCTGGAGTCTCAACAAAGTTTCAAATACAGAAGGTAAACAAAGTCCAGAAACCTGCTTTCAGCAGCTGAGGTCTGAGCTAAAGCTGGCTCTCAGCTCCAGTGACAGCCATAGAAGGTTAATAAATCCCAGAATTTAAAAAAAAGGAAAAAAGGAGAGGCTGGGAGCTTCAGTCACCCGCCAGCCTGAAAATGGCCCTGAGCCCCTTACCCAGACTGGCCAGGCACCCCAGTGGGGACCCCCACCCTGAAGGGGGTGTGACCAGATGCAAACAGCTATCATCCCCTCATCCAGGCTGGCCAGGCACCCAAGCGGAACCCCCACCCTGAAGGGGGTGTGACCAGCTGCAAACAGCCATCATCCCCTCACCCAGACTGGCCAGGCACCCAAGCAGGACCCTCACCCTGATCCAGGACACCCTTTAGGGCAAACCAGCCAGTCCCCACCAGTGCACCAGGCCTCTATCCTATATAGTAACAGGGTAATATGCCTCCCAGCATCGGGATCAGCATAGTCGTGAGGCCTCCCAGCACCAGAATCAGCAGAGCAGCGAGGTCTCCCAGCACCGGGATCAGCGGAGACGCCAGGCCTCCCAGCACCAGGATCAGCGGAGCAGCGAGGCCTCTTAGCATCGGGATCAGCTGAGCAGTGAGGCCTCACTGCCCCTGTGTCAAGCGGAGCCTCGAGGCCTCCCAGCACCGGGATCAGTGGAGCAGCAAGGCCTCCTAGCACTGGGATCAGCGGAGCCATGAGTGGCCCCTGGAGCAGCGTGACAGGGGGCAGCGCCCAAACCCCTGATCGCCCAGCGTCTCTGTGTGTCACAGGGTGCGGTGCCCCAACCCCCCCATGGGCCCTGCTCTGTGTGTGATGGGGTGGAGCCGTAACCTCCCCATCGGCCCTGCCCTGAGTGTGACAGGGGGCAGCGCCCCAACCTCCCCATTGACCCTGCCTAGAGTGTGACAGGGGGCGGTGCCCCAATCCCCCAATCAGGCCTACCCTGAGCGTGACTGAGGGTGGCATCGCAACCTCCTGATCGGCCCTGTTCTATGTGTGACAGGGGGGAGCTCCCCAACCCCCTAATCAGCCCTGCTCTGTGTGTGACAGGGTACGGAGCCCCAACCCCCCTGATTGGCCCTGCTCTGTGCATAACGGGCATTTCCCCAACCCCCTGACCGGTCGGCTCTGTATGTGACGGGTGGCACCACAACCCTCTGATCCGCCCTGCTCTGTGCGTGACAGGGGGTGGTGCCGCAACCACCCCATCTACCCTGCCGTGAGTGTGACAGGTGGTGGCGCCCCAACCCCCCAATCGGCCCTACCCTGAGCTTGACTGAGGATGGCATCGCAACCTCCTGATCTGCCCTGCTCTGTGCATGACAGGGGGCAGTGCCCCAACTCCCCAGTCAGCCCTTCTCTGAGCCTGAACAAGGGCTGAGGGGCAGGCACCTAAGGATTGGGCCTGCCCTCTGCCACCCGGGAGCAGGCCTAAGCCAGCAGGTCATTATCTCCCAAGAGGTCCCAGACTGTGAGAGAGCACAAGCCAGGCTGAGGGAACCCCCCCCCGCCCCGCGCCCCGGCCAGTGCACAAATTTTAGTGCACTGGGCCTCTAGTATCCTATCTAATAAAAGAGAAACATGGTATTTAACTGTACCTCCGCTACCCTTTCCTTTGGCTAATCTGGGCGATATGCAAATTAACTGCCAGCCAAGATGGCGGCCGGCAGCCAGGCAGCTTGAAGCGAACATGAGGCTTGCTTGCTTCAGTGACGGAGGACTCTAACTTTCCCCACCTGCCGCTGCCGGCCTTTGAGCTTGCAGTTTGAAACATTGTTACAAATATAGAAGCTAAACAAAACCCCAGAAACCTGCTTTCAGCCAGCCAGGATCTCAGGGCTGGAGTTGAAACAGTGTTTCGATTATAGAACCCAAACAAACCAGATACCTGCTTTCAGCAGCGGAGGCCTAAGAGCTGGAGCCAAGCCTCAGAGCTAAAGCTGGCCCAGAAAAAAAAGTAAAAAAGAAAAAAAGGAGTGGTGGGGAGCTTAAGTCTCCCACCAGCCTGAAAACAGTCCTCAACCACTCACCCAGACTGGCCAGACATCCCAGTGGGGACCCCCACCCTGAAAGGTGTGTGGCCAGCTGCAAACAGCTATCATACCCTCATCCAGACTGGCTAGGCACCCCAGTGGGGACCCCCACCCTGATCCAGGACACCCTTCAGGGCAAACCAGCTGTCCCTCACCCGTGCACCAGGCCTCTATCCTATATAGTAAAAGAGTAATATGCCTCCTGGCACTGGGATCAGCTTGACAGGGGGCCACGCCCAAACCCCCTGATTGCCCTGTGGCTCTGTTCGTGACAGGGTAAAGTGCCCCAAACCCTGATCAGCCCTGCTCTGTGCCTGACAGGAGGGAGCTCCCCAACCCCCTGATCGCTCTGTGGCTCTGTGTGTGACAGGGTGCAGAGCCCCAACCCCCCCTCCCCACGGGCGCTGCTCTGTGTGTGACAGGGTAGAGCCATAACCTCCCCATCTGCCCTTCCCTGAGTGTGAGAGTGGCGGCGCCCCAACTCCCTGATCCGCCCTGCTCTGTGTGTGACAGGGGGTGGTGCCCCCAACTCCCCTATCAGCCCAACTCTGTGAGTGACAGTGGGGAGCTCCTCAACCCCCTGATCGGCCCTGCTCTGTGGGTGATAGAGGGCGGCGCCCCAACCATCCCCCACAGGCCCTGCTCTGTGTGTGGTTGGGTTGAGCCATAACCTCCCCATCAGCCCTGCTCTGTGTGTGACAGGGGGCGGTGCCCCAACTCCCCTATCGGCCCTACTCTGTGAGTGACAGGGGGGAGGTCCCCAACCACCTGATGGGCCCTGCTCTGTGTGTGACAGGGTACAGAGCCCCAACCTCAATGATGGGCCCTGCTCTGTGATTGACAGGGGGCAGTGCCCCAACCCCCTGATCTGCTCTGCTCTGTGAGAGACAGGAGGCAGTGCCCCAACCCCCTGATTGGCCCTGCTCTGTGTGTGACAGAGGGTGGTGCCTCAACCTTCCCATTGACCCTGCCTTGAGTATGACTGGGGGCCGCGCCCCAACCCCCCAATCGGCCCTACCCTGAGCATGACTGAGGGTGGCATTGCAACCTCCCGATCTGCCCTGCTCTGTACATGATAGGGGGCAGCGCCCCAACTCCCCAATCAGCCCTGCTCTGAGCCGGACCAGGGGCTGCACCTAGGGATTGGGCCTGCCCTCTGCCACCCGGGAGCAAGCCTAAGCCACCAGGTCGTTATCTCCCAAGGTGTCCCCTACTGTGAGAGGACACAGGCCAGGCTTAGTGACCCTCCTTTCCCCCCCGAGTACACAGATTTTGTACACCGGGCCTCTAGTAATAATAATAAAAGGCTAATATGCAAATTGACTGAACGGCAGAATGGCCAGTTGCTATGATGCGCACTGACCACCAGGGAGCAGACGCTCAATGCAGGAGCTGCCCCCTGGTGGTCAGTGCACTTCCATATGGGGAGTGCCACTCAGCCAGAAGCTGGCTCATGGCTGGCCAGTGCAGAGGTGGTGACAGGAGTCTCTCCCACCTCTGTGGCAGCACTAAGAATGTCCAATTAACGGTTTAGGCCCAATCCCTTGGAGGCCTAAGCCTTTAGTTGGACATCCCCTGAGGGCTCCCTGGCTGCCAGAAGGTTGTCTGACTGCAAGCTTAAGCCTGATCCCCTGGGGAGTGGGCCTAAGTCAACAGGTGGACATCCCCCAAGGGGTCCTGGACTGCAAATGGGCGCAGGCCAGGCTGAGGGCCCCCCTGCCAGTGCACAAATTTTTGTGCACTGAGCCTCTAGTAATTTACATAATTAAAAATCCATAAGAAATAGTTCTTAAAAGTTCTCTAACAAGAACTGGTGATTATAATAGAATCAGGGACATAGAAAGGGAATGGACTGACTATTCTTGGGGGGGAAAGGGGTGTGGGAGATGCGGGAAGAGACTGGACAAAAATCGTGCACCTATGGATGAGGACAGTGGGTGGGGAGTGAGGGCGGAGGGTGGGGCGGGAACTGGGAGGAGGGGAGTTATGGGGGGGAAAAAGAGGAACAAATGTAATAATCTGAACAATAAAGATTTAATTAAAAAAAAATAAATGTAAACTAAACTTATTGTGGTGGTCATTTTACAACATATATGAATATCAAATCATTTTTTGTAGCCTTGAAACTAATATAATAAGTCAATTATATTTCAATACAAATGCATATGGAATAAAATTAGGATTAAGTAAAATTTAACTAGAAATCAACAATAGATGGAAAACCCCAAAATTCTTATGGATTTAAAAAACCAGTTCTAAATGAAATATGTATCAAAAAAGAAGTCTCAAATTTAAAATGTTTTGAACAAATGAAAATCCAGTGAAAACAGTGCTTAGAAAGAAATATATAGAATTGATTTTATATATTAGAAAAGAAAAAAGATCTAAAATCAATAATCTAAGGTTTCGCCTTAAGAAACCAAGGAAGAACAAATTAAATCCAAGTAATCAAAAGAAAATAAAGAATTAAAATTTGATCAGAAATACATTTGTTTTCCAAATTGATTTAAGAATTACAAAATGTACAAAGTATGTCACCTTTTTTGGTTTTGATTCATCCATAGGAATACATTCTATTTAAATAATTGCAATGATTTGGAAAAATATTTTCAAGAGACATGGGATAGACTTCATAAAATAGTGATAATAACCATCAATTATTTTTCAATTTGCAACAGCCAAGCACTATATTAATCACTTTACATACATTCAGGGCTGATATTGCATTAGTGCTATTGCACTTGTATGTGCTGGTACTGCCATATTGCTTGTTTATGACTGGCCACCGTTCTGACTGGGTTGGTACTTGTGCTTCACCAAATGCATTTTCAATATTATTTCTACATTCCTTAAAAAATAATTATGAGATAATACTAAGATGTTGGTGTTTTATCCCTGCAGTGAACAGATTTCTAAAATGACCCATAAGTCTACACATACTGTTTAACACACCTTGGATAATCCCCACTCATTGAGTGTGGATGAGATGTGAGTACAGCAGAATACCACTCTCAATGTTAAATTAGTAATCAGTTGACTGTGAGTTAATGAAAATGGAAATTGCCGTACTTTCCAAATCAGGACAGCCTTTAAAAGAGGATTGAGATTTCAGAGAGATGGTCTTCTAATTGACTTTGAAGAAGCAAAGTGCTATATTGTAATAGGACCCAAGGGGAAGGACTTAGAAGTAACCTCTGAGAACCTAGAGTGGTCTTTTGCTGACAATCTAAAAGAAATGGTGAACTCTGTTTTACAACCTCAAGAAACTGAATTATGCCAACCACTTATATGAGATTGGAAGAGGCTTGTGTATTTCAGATGAGAACATAAACCATTCTACACCTTGATTTCTTCCAGCCTTATATGACCTTGAACTTAAACCCAGCTACATCAGGCTCAGATTTTTCAGCTACAAACTATAAAATTATATATGTCGAATGTTTTAAGCCATCAAGTCTGTGATAATGTATTATGCAGCAATAGAAAACTAAAACAATCTCCCTTAACAAGAAATTTGAAATTGAGGACACACAAGTAGTAAGAGGCAAAGATGGAATTTGACTGATTCTTTTCAACTTCTTTTCCTTATGCCATCCTTACTTTTTATTCACTTTAACAGTTAATATGCATACTACTATTACTAACAAACAAAAATGTTCAATAAATGAGTTGGCAATGCCCACTGAGCAGAATTTTGTTGATCAAGAGTTGAGTAATAAGTAGAAAATATTATCAAACAAATACTATGGAGATGGATTTAAATAATACAGAATTCCTAGCTAAGCAAGTAATTAGTGCCAACAAAAGCAAAGTATTGCTCCTTTGATCAAGCTCAAAGCAAGTGGGAATAAAAACCTACATCAATGTACAGAATCCATAGGAATGTGTAACTACAGGGACAGTTGTCTGGATGACCAAGAGATTTCATGAATATGCTTACAATTAGTTCCCCCATAACTGAATTGATAGAAAATAACTGTTCGTACTCGGTTTTCTTGTCTGAATTTGAGCTCTGGCATATCTACTTATCAGCTGTGTGGTTGTGAACAATTCCATTAATTTAAGTCTCAATTTCTTCATATGTAAAATGTGGTTAATATGAGTAACTAGTAAAAAAAAATTGTTTTGAGAGTTAAATGGGATAATGTACTTAATAACACTTAGTATTCTGATTGGCATATAGAAAATAATAAATTGATTATTTTATTAGTTTGCACTGGATTTATGCGAAAATGACAACTTGTCAAAAGTGCATTTTTTTCTCACATAAAGAAGTGTAGAGGTAGGATGGCAGGGCTGGTGATGTCACCTCGTTAAGTCATCAGTGACATGGCCTCTGTCTTTCTTGTTGCTCTGCTTACTCAGAATTTGATTTTTACATACTATTCAGATATGGTTCCTTGAACTCCTATCGTCAGTCTGAATTCAAGGCAGCAGTAAGTGGCAAAGGTGGATACGTTTGTTTCTTTCAGACAGCATCCAGAATTAGCACACATGTCTACTTTCAGAGCTTTCACCAGAAATTGGTAGTGTGGATCATTCAGTTTATAAGAAAACCATACATATTCAAAGCAGCCATGTGCCCAGCTAAAAGCCATGGTAACCATTAAAAGAAGGTGAGAATAAATAATCAAGGACAACCAGTCATTACCAGTATTGCTATCAGAATTTGCACAAGTATTTAGCATAGAAAGTCCCTCTTGTAAACACACTCAGACCCTATCAGAGAGTCCAAATGGTTAAGAGAAAGCATGAACTCTAAATACTTACAGTCTTACAAATGAGCCTGCACTTAACAATGGTGAAGTCAATTTGAGTATTAAGTAATTATCCAGATAAGTTGATAAAAGCTGTTTTCTATTTCTGTTCTAGAAAGAAAATTTTCTATTTCCTATTGAACTAGAATCAGAAAAAAAATTGGTTAATAACTCTTTTCCATAATAAAAAGGAAAAAAAATCTATTTTATTGTTGGTTATATTATTTACTGTTTAACGTTCATTAAATATTCAAAATCTGAAATTTGTTTTTTCCCTATAAAATATTAATGCTAAAGAAATCCTGATACTTTGAGTCACTAATAGAAACCAGGATTAAATGTTCAAGAAATGTATTAGGGGAAGTAACCAGAATAGCTGGAAAGATCTCAGAGCATTTACAATGCAATTCAGGTATGACAACTGAGGAAGGAGACTGGAAAGAAAGCAAGATCATTAAGAAGTCTTCTAAGACTTTCAGAAAAGCTGATGAGGTGCTCTTGAACTGAAGTTACCTGTTAGGGAAGTTTCATATACTGCCTTAGTACCCAGTGCCCCTTTATGCTCACTCTTTGGCTAAGAAGTATGGCCTTGGTACAAATATGGTGGTAGATTTGGCACTACAACTGTTTGGACCATTAGTCAATTATGTGTGCAATGTAGGAAGCCTGAAGGGTGCATTTCCATGACTGTCACATTCCATCACACAGATCTACTTCTCCATGCTGGTTGAGGAAGCAGCTTCTACATGGTTCTTGTGAACCATACTTCCTGAGGAAAAAGTTAGAAGAGGGAGAATAATGGGACCTATTATAGCCACTGTAAATACAGTTGGTCTTGGTGCCACAGTTGATACTCATCTTACTATTCTTCCACTATTGATTCTAAATTCTCTCGCTCTCAGGTATCATCTTAGTAAGCCTTTGTGGCTCACCTGGTGGTGTGGTGATTCAAATCCTCATTGCTTAGAGTTCAAAGTCCTTGGTAATCATATCATGTTCAGGCTGGGATGGCTATGCCTGTCCATTCAGTCATAGTTATAATGGGATAAAGAAGTACCAAGTGCCTCTGTGGCCAGTGTGGCTCAGTTGGTTGGGCATCATCCCATGCACCAAAAGCCTTCTGGCTCAATTCCTGGTCAGAGTACATGCCCAGGTTGTAGGATCAGTCCCCGGTGGGGGACAATATAGGAGGCAGCCAATCAATGTTCTCCTCTCACATCTATGTTTCTCTCCACCTCCCTTCCTTTTTCTCTAAAGAATCAATTTTTTAAAAAGAGGGGGGCACTCTCCCTCTCAGGAGCCTTTCCCTCTCCCTTCTTCCCTAGGCACATTACCATTAGCTTCCTCACTCCTGAGCTCCAAGGGCCCTTTTATTTCCATAACTTGTTTGCTAAGCCCCTTCTTTTAGGAATGACTTTTTCTGCCTCTGTAATTTACCCAATAAATGTTCTATTCCAAAAAAAAAAAAAAGAAGGGGAATAAAGAAGTACCAAGAGCCACCCAGATGAATCACTTGTGTTCCACACATATTTCTCCCTGCAACTCTTGTGGCTCTTGTTTTCTGTTGTTTCTTGAATTCAAAGTGCCCTGTTGCATATGTATCTTATATTCCAATAGTATCCTTGCCATGGTCCCTGGACCAGGACCACTAACTTTGAAGGTACAACACAAAATCCCCCACTGGTTCATTGAGATTTATAGCACATGAATTCATCCTGCTTCTAATATTTGATTCCAAGATCCATATAGTCTTCCTATTGGGCACACAGGATCATATAGAGCAGTGATGGCGAACCTATGACACGCGTGTCAGAGGTGACACACGAACTCATTTTTTTGGTTGATTTTTCTTTGTTAAATGGCATTTAAATATATAAAATAAATATCAAAAATATAAGTCTTTGTTTTACTATGGTTGCAAATATCAAAAAATTTCTATATGTGACACGGCACCAGAGTTAAGTTAGGGTTTTTCAAAATGCTGACACGCCGAGCTCAAAAGGTTCACCATCACTGAATATAGAGGTCTCTGATTTAGTGTATATATACCATGTTACTTCAGAATTTTCTTTCAAAACTTTTCTTTAGCTGTACTTTAGAAGTATTCTCAATACTCTGTGAGGTTGGCTACTTCAGGATGGTATAGTTTGTGATATGACCAGTAGATTATGTGTTTATTGACCCACTCCCATACCTCTCTTACTGTTAATTGGATCTCCTGTTTGGAAGTTTTTTGGAAATATATGGTTGTGGATGAGGTATTTTCTGAGTTCCCAGATCGTGGTGCTTGCTGAGGCTCTGCAGGTAGGAAAAGCAGACTCATATCCAGAAAACATGCCTGTCCCTATGACAACTAATCTCTGTTACTTCTAGGATAAAAATGGTTTTCTTTTGTCAATTTGATACACAGTAGTTGGTTTCCTTGAAGAACAGTGCCATGGGTGTGAGTCATCATTGCTCTCTGTTGCTTGCAGGTTGGATATTCAGAGGCAGTAGTAGTTAAATCAGCCCTGGTGATTGAGAGTCAATGTTGTTGGGCCCTAGTGCATTCCCTATCTCTGCCCCCAAGGGCACTCAGTTCATAAACTTTATTATTTTTTTTTGCCAGTTCTAGGGTGACCAGTGATAATGGCTAATAAATATCAATTGGCCAAAGCATTTTCTGTACTTTGTTGTTCAGTACCTCTTCCATGATGGCCACTAATGTGTGTTTTAAATATCTTTATACTTTATGCCTGTTCTTATATGCCTATTCACATGTCTACCTCAAGCCCCCTTTTCTCTGTTCTTTCAGTCCTTTTATTTGGAGACGTCTGATAAGTAGGCCAGTTCTCTACTTTTAATTCAATCACCTCTAGGGCTAGTCGGGATGCACAAACAGGTTTTTCGTGCCATCCTAATGGAAATATCTGTTATAGGTGTTTGCCATTAAAATTACTTAACTGTTATATACTTTAGTGCTGGAAGAAAATGTAAAAATTAATAAAAGTATTATTATTTTTATGCCAGTGTTAGATAAACTTGACAATTGCATTACCTTTCTTTACAAATGTATCCAAGATAAGATTTTTTAGTTAGTGATCATTTGTGAAAGCCCATTTTGGTTCTGACTTTCTTAAAACTGCACACTCCCACAATGATTTGTATGCATTGTTTCCTCCTCAAAATGAGTCCAATTGAAACAAAAGTAGAGAACCCTTCTTCAAATTAATTTAGGTTCCAAGATATGACTGGATGCAATATAGTCAATATTTTCCTATTTTATGCAATTCTCTAGTTCTGTTATTGCCATTTTGACACTATACCCGTGGTCGGCAAACTGCAGCTCGCGACCCACATGGGGTTCTTTGGCCCCTTGAGTGTGGCTCTTCCTAAGCTTTAGGAGTACCCTAATTAAGTTAATAACAATGTACCTACCTATATAGTTTAAGTTTAAAAAATTTGGCTCTCAAAAGAAATTTCAATTGTTGTACTATTGATATTTGGCTCTGTTGACTAATGAGTTTGCCGACCACTGCACTATACAGACAATACACATGATATGACTCTAAAGTTGTAATATCAATTTAAAAACATGCAAAAATTGTTCTTGGTTCTTTGTAAACATTCATGAATACCAACAACTTGAAAATATCCAAATAGGGGATAGGTTATCAAGACAATAGCAAGCCTTTCACTTCAAACAGGTATAACTAACTGAAACTTCTTTGAAAGGTTTCCCTCACTAGACTAACCAACACTCACATCTGTCAAAATTTGACATTCCTTATCAAAAAATATTCAGAACAAATTTGCTTTCTATTCTCTGGTGAAAAATTCATTACTCCTTTTATTTATTTGACATATGTTGAGGCCAGTTGAAACACATGTCATTGAAATTTTTTCAGGAAATTAATATTTGTTTTATGTGAATGGATATAAAATTTATATATGCTAAACAATTTTTTTTCTCTTTCCACAATGCCAGGTTTATTAGGGGAGCCACCCCAATAAGCCAATAGAGTCACACTCAGGTTACACACAGAGAGGGGGAGCTTACTTGATAGAAGCGAGCAGACCGAGTATTCAGAGCAAAGTCTTAATCACTGACAGTGTCTGCAGGTAGAGAGGTGGGCATGGGTATCAAACTAGGTGGCTATAGTGGCAGCACACGCCTGGTGGTGTGAAGTCCGGCAGGGCTCTGACTGTGACCCGTGGTATGGCCAAGCTCAAGCATTGGGTGGTGGGAGTTCTGAGTTCTTATTTCCCAGATGGGTGGAGGTCCCATTCATATCAGTGTCCAGATGGAGTTCTTTTCCATGTGTCCAGACTTGTGGTTTTGAACATTCTGGACCTTCTGAAGGGCATTCCCATTACATCCCACTACCTCAGCCTTGACATAGCACTTGACATAACTGTCATGGCTGACTCCATGTTGGATTGTCAGAGGGGTGCAGAAAGTCTGCTGCCCTTGCTATATATACCATTCACTTTGCAGATGGACACCTTTGTAGGTACACCTATACATACTTCTAGAGGGATACTTCATAAACATTTCTATTATTGAATCTGAAGACATACCCAATTATTTATAACTTTCTATTTTAGGCACACTTTCCTACTATTTCCAGTTCTCTCTAGTGTAAATCTCATACTTTTTTTTAAATATAGCATTGTAATTATTTTTCCATTGATTTTAGAGAAAGGAAGGGGGAAGGACAGAGAGATAGAATTATCAATTGACTGCCTCCTGAAGGAGCCCTATTGGGGATGGAGCCCACGACCTGGGTATGTGCCCTGACCAGGAATCAAACCATGACCTCCTGGTACATGAGCCAATGCTCAACCACTGAGTCACAGTTTCCAGGCTCATACTCTCTTTTCTTTCTTTCTTTCTTTCTTTCTTTCTTTCTTTCTTTCTTTCTTTCTTTCTTTCTTTCTTTCTTCCTTCCTTCCTTCCTTCCTTCCTTCCTTCCTTCCTTCCTTCCTTCCTTCTTTCTTTTTTTCTTTCTTTCTTTCTTTCTTTCTTTCTTTCTTTCTTTCTTTCTTTCTTTCTTTCTTTCTTTCTTTCTTTCTTCCTTCCTTCCTTCCTTCCTTCCTTCCTTCCTTCTTTCTTTCTTTCTTTCTTTCTTTCTTTCTTTCTTTCTTTCTTTCTTTCTTTTTATTGTTTAAAGTATTACATATGTCTCCTTTTTTCCCAATTGACCCCCCCACTCCCACCCCCAAGAGCAAACCCTCACTGTCCCAGCATCTGTGTCCATTGGTTATGCTAATATGCATGCATACAAGTCCTTTGGTTGATCTCTAACCACCCGCCTCCCCTGCCTTCTTTCTGAGGCTGGATGGTCTGTTCAGTACTACCTTGTCTCTGGATCTCATCAGTTTATGTTGATCATTATATCCCACTTATGAGATCATGTGATATTTACCTTTTTCCAACTGGCTTATTTCGCTTAGCATAATGCTCTCCAGTTCCGTCCATGCTGTTGCAAATGGTAAAAGTTCCTTCTTTTTTATAGCAGCGTAGTATTCCATTGTGTAGATGTACCACAGTTTTTTAATCCACTCATTTGCTTATGTACACTTAAGCTGTTTCCAAATCTTAGCTATTATAAATTGTGCTGCTATGAACATAGGGATGCATATATCCTTTCTGATTGGTGTTTCTGGTTTCTTGGGATATAATCCTAGAAATGGGATCACTGAGTCAAATGGGAGTTCCATTTTTTACTTTTTGAGGCAACTCCATACTCTCTTCCACAGTGGCTGCACCAGTCTGCATTCCCACCAGCAGTGCACAAGGGTTCCTTTTTCTCTGCATCCTCGCCAGCACTTGTCATTTGTTGATTTGTTGATGATAGCCATTCTGACAGGCGTGAGATGGTACCTCATTGTTGTTTTCATTTGCATCTCTCAAATGATTAGTGACTTTGAGCATGATGCTAAATACTTTTTATTTGTATTAGTTTTAAGCAAAAATGTATAACCCAAAATGTTCAGTAACAATATTTAAACTTTTTACATGCTCTTAAAATTATCTTAATTGTATTTGCATGACTGATAATTGCTTATCTCTCCACAAAATTTTATGTATAATTTGATTATATTAAATCTTGATGGGCAGTAACCTTTTCTTCAACGCCCTTAAATAAAATCTGAAAAACACTCTCAGAAATAATTAAGCCTCATAAAGATATAAAATAATTTTGACATATAATATCTGAAGTACAAGTATAGTATTTGACATTCAGATGAATGAGATAGTAAATATGCCTTTAAAAATATATAAGAAGTGTTTTGAAAGTATTTAAATTAGATTATTTAGTTCTGGAAGGTTTATGTCAAGTCAAGCAAACTAGATTAACTCTTTAGAGATATTTTAATAATGAATTGGTTTAATTATGGAATTAAATATAAATGTCACTAATTTATTCTGTAAAAACTTATGATTATTTTTCTTTAAAGATGCCAATAGATTCTCTAGTTATGTTGGTATATATTAATTGAATCACCAGCATTTAATTAATAAAAATAATTAAATATATATTTCTTAAATTTCTAATTTTTTAACTCCAAACAGATGTCAAATCAGCAATTTAGCCAAATTAGTAGTTAACAGCTTAGATTAATAGATTGGTTATTTAAATCTGGTATTTTGTCATTCATATAACTACATAGATCTAGCCTTGTTTTTTCTTATAATATGTACATAATGTTATTTTTTTGAGGGGGGGGGTGTGTTACCCTCCAAAAAAGTTGTAATTTATTAGGTTTTTATAGAAATAAGGAAAAAAACTATTATAATTTAATTAAGTTTTAAATATTTCATGCACAAATTATTAGTAAATAGATATGGAGGTCATCACAACTAACTAGCAGTGTATGGCAGTCTTTTAGTGGTCATTTGTAGGAAGAGGTGACCTCCTGACCTATTGAAGGGCATACAGATCATTTAGAGAGACTCCTTTTGAGAAGAAACTGTTAATATCTACAGTAATTTCTGCCTCTAAAGTGAACAATTTCCACAGATATTTCAAATACATCAATACACACATTTTAAACAGAACCTTCCGTTGTTTGTCCATAGAATAAATTCTATGTATATCAAGTCAAATGCCCTACTCCTATCGATGTAAAATTAAATGAAGTAACTCCTATCCCAAGTAACTAAAGCTATTCTTACACTAAAGGACCCACATTTACATAATTCCTCCTATATACACTGGTAGATTTCCAAGAAATAATTTGCATGAATAGTATAGCTAGTAATTACAAAAATATTTTCCACAGTGGCTGAAGATACTGAGAAACTGCAGATGTTTTTCAATTGCTTTGTTTTAACAATTGGCAGCAGATTTTATAATGCTCCTAGGTTCTCTCTTCGTGGCCATTGGCATTTTTGCAGTGAAAGCCTTGCTCTCTTTTCTCCATTAGTGTGGCTATATGCCCATATCATAATGGCAACAAACAGGATAAATGTTTCTTTAATATCTTAAAAATTCTCTCTGCCTTTAAAAAAATCCTTACATGCAAAGAAACCAAGATGGTGGCATAGGTAAACACCAGAAATTGCTGCCTCACACAACCACTTCAAAAATACAACTAAAAGACAAAATGAACATCATCCAGAACCACAGGAAGGCTGGCTGAGTGGAAATTCTACAACTAGAAGGAAAGAGAAAAGCACACTGAGACTCAGAGGAGGTGCGGAAGTGCAGAGGTATGGAGGAGCACTCTGGCAACTGAGGACACGGCTGTCTTTATGAATCAGAAGAGAGTCACAAGCCCCCGACTGCTCTGAACTCCAGTTCCCAGTGAGTCTCTGGGGACCCAGACTCATACAGGGAGAAACTGGACTGTCTGGCAGTGGGCAGAACTCAGAACTCGAGGGCAGCTGTCTCTCAAAGGTGCTTACTAGGACACTGAGACGCAGGGCCCCTTAGGGCAGGGCTGAGGATCAGCCATAGCTGCTTGCTCCACCCTGTTGATTCCCTGAGACCCCGCCCCACCCAAGCTGTGGCAGAGGCTTTTATATATGAATGCCCTGGCGCTTTCCAATCTGAAAATTACCTAACAAACTGCAACTGGGTCAGACAGACCCAGAACTTCCAAGAGAAGGCACAAGGCCCCACACCAGCTTGTATTGCTTCACAGCTCGACCTCATTTGGGCACCTCCAAACCCCAAACAAAGAAGGGGAATCTGCAGATATCCTCATAGCTCCTGCTGGGTAGCCTCAGGGAGAGGCTAAATTAGCACCTCCTTAGATCCAAGAGCCAGTTTACCCAGTTGTCAGAGTGTGACCATCCAATTACAACTCCTCAGATCCATAAAGGACACACTCAGGGGGCAGACTCAGTGAGCACCAAAGCCACACTGAAGCAAGTCTTGCCTCATAAGGGTGTCTCCAGAACAGAAGTTCTTCCACTGTAGACACAGCTGACTCTCACAGCCAATTGGCCTGGAGGTCAATTCCTCCCAGTGATAGCGACAACAATCAAGGCTTAACTACAATAAGACTGAGCACAAAGCCCACAAAGAGGTGCACCAAGAGCGTCCACCTCAGGTAATTGGGGAGGCTGAGCCACTGGGCCCTATAGGACACCTAGCACACAAAGCCACTCTACCAACACAGGGAAGGATAAAAAATGCAGAGACAAAGAAACAGATCACATATGACAGAAATGGAGGAAAGAAAATGACTGGATATAGAGTTCAAATACACACTTTTAAGGTTTTTAAAGAACTTTCTAGAAACCGCCAATAAATTTAGTAAGACCCTCAAAAAGTCTGGTGAGTCTGCCGATAAATGTAGTGAGACCCTCAAGTAATCTAGTGAGACCCTCGAGGTTATGAAAAAGGACCAACTAGAAATTAAGCATACACTGACTGAAATAAAGGATATTATGCAGAATTCCAACAGTAGACTAGAGGATCTTAAGAATCAAGTCAAAGATTTGAAATTCGAAGAAGCAAAAAATTCCCAACCGGAAAAACAAAATGAAAAAAGAATCCAACAATATGAAGATAGTGTAAGGAGCCTCTGGGACAGCTTAAAGCATATCAACATCCGAATTATAGGGGTGTCAGAAGAAGAGAGAGGGCAAGATATTGAAAACCTATTTGAAGAAATAATGACAGAAAACTTCCCCTACCTGGTGAAAAAAATAGACTTACAAGTCCAAGAAGCGCAGAGAACCCAAACAAAAGGAATCCAAAGAGGCCCACACCAAGACACATCATAATTAAAATGCCAAGAGCAAAAGACAAAGAGAGAATCTTAAAAGCAGCAAGAGAAAGACAGTCAGTTACCTACAAGGGAGTACCCATATGACTGTCCGCTGATTTCTCAACAGAAACTATGCAGGCCAGAAGGGAGTGGCAAGAAATATTCAAAATGATGAATGTCAAGAACCTACAACCAAGATTACTTTATCCAGCAAAGCTATCATTCAGAATAGAAGGTCAGATAAAGAGCTTCAAAGATAAGGAAAAGCTAAAGGAGTTCATCACCACCAAACCAGTATTATATGAAATGATGAAAGGTATCCTTTAAGAAGAGGAAGAAGGCCGAAACCGGTTTGGCTTGGTGGATAAAGCGTCGGCCTGCGGACTTAAGGGTCCCAGGTTTGATTCTGGTCAAGGGCATGTACCTGGGTTGTGGGCATATCCCCAGTAGGAGATGTGCAGGAGGCAGCTGATCGATGTTTCTCTCTCATCGATGTTTCTCTCTATCTCTCTCCCTTCCTCTCTGTAAAAAATCAATAAAATATATTTTTAAAAAAAGAAGAGGAAGAAGAAGAAGGTAAAGATCCAAATTATGAACAACAAATACACCTCTATCAACCAGTGAATCTAAAATCAAGTGAATAAATAATCTGATGAACAGAATAAACTGGTGATTATTATAGAATCGGGGCATAGAAAGGGAGTGGACTGACTATTCTTTCGTGGGGGGGGGAAGGGGTGTTGGGGATGCGGGAAGAGACTGGACAAAAATCGTGCACCTATGGTTGAGGACAGTGGGGGGGGAGTGTTGAGGGCGGAGGGTGGGGTGGGAACAGGGTGGAGGGGAGCTATGGGGGGAAAAAAGAGGAACAACTGTAATAATTTGAACAATAAAGATTTAATTAAAAAAATAAAATAATCCGTACATGCAATTGAGATTATGGGTCACTGTCTAATTTTAACCAATATGTCCTATCTGGTCAATGTTTATGTATTTGTATCTGAGAAAATGAATGATTTATACAAGCTATCTATGTTTAATATTGGAAACATGGTGCCTGAGTTCAAACCCTCATAGTTTCTCTTCTACAAACCTTGGGCAGTTATTCGTCACATGTAGCCTATATCTTCTTCATATGTAGATCCAAAGTAGATCACTGTAGTATAATTAATGGATTTTGGTCTTCTGTTTATAATTAGATGACCTTTTTTGTTGTTGTTGTTAATCCTCACCTGAGAATATTTTTTCAGAGAGAAAAAAATGATTTTTAGAGAGAATGGAATGAATGGGGAGAGACATAGGGAGAACCATCTATGTGAGAGAGACACATTGACTGGTTGCCTTTCACACAGCCTCCAACCGGAATCAAATTCTTGACCCTTCAGTCCATGGATCAACGCTCCAACCACTGAACAAAACCAGCCTGGCACCAGATGACATTTTATCATGGCTTTACTATTCTGGCTTTGTATCATCCACAAAATGTGTTCTTATTAGCAGATCTCTTCTGAAAATATAAATTATCTCATAATATTTTTATCATTTTAAGCATCTCTGAGTTATTTTTGAATAATCATGTTATTTAACAAAAATAAATATGCCTAAGACTTCCAGTTTCAATTCCACATGTAAAGAGCATAGTAGTTGCCACTGTGCTAACAACAAGTAGAAAGCTAAACAGGCTGAAAAATCTGGATTCATAAGAAAGGAGAGAACACAGGGTAAACTGCTGACCCCCAAACTGAAGAGATAGAAAGACAGAGACATGATAGAAAACCTCCGTGGGAACTTGTGTTCAGGCAGGAAAACCTGAACTGTAATGGATGAATTGATGACGATTGTGCGGACAACTCTGAGAGTTAAAAACTCCAAGGGGGCAGTCATAGGGAAACCCTTATAATATTGTGAGTTACCTCCAGGAGTTTAAACAGGTTCCCATAGTAAATATCATTAAAAATTGCCTCGGGCTTCTGGCAGAGGGAAAAGAAAGCATTCCATTTTGAATTATGCCAGACCACTCTGTTTTGAACAACACCTGTCCTCAAAGGTAACTAGTTAATCAGATTCTAACCTGCTGGGGTATTATCAAGGTCTAAATGAACAGCGGAAAGGAAATACCCAACCCCATGTGGCTTAGCTTTGATATGGAGAAGGAAAATGACCAATTCTACCCCACTGTAACCATTTTGTCCAACCTAAGCAGGGAGAGAAAAATTGAGAAAAAGCTGTGAAGTTGACAGTCCAGTGGCATTGGTTTATGAAAAGACTGGTACCTGATCATAGAACTATAGAATCCCCCCTCTCCCCTCACAGCTCAGCACCACACTACTAAAGAATTCTTTATAGCAATTCCTTTTACCTGGTACATCATGCCAGATTATCAAGAAAAAATTACAAGACATACCGAAAGGCAAAAAAACAATATACCTACAGAGGAACAAAGATAAAAAATTATATTCAACTGCTCAGAAAACATGGAAGCAAAAGGAGGGTGGAGTGAAATTGTCTTACTTATTTTAATTAGTGCCTTCCAGGTTCAACAATGTTGCAAAGGGAAACTTTTTTTTTTTTTTATAAAGCTACTGGTTTCTTATATATGAACTAGAGGCCAGGTGCATGAAATTCATGCAGGGGTAGGGTCCCTAGGCCTGGCTGACAATCAGGGCCAATCGGGGCCTTCTGGCTGCCAACCAGGACCTCCCTTCCCCAGCTGCTGGCTGCCGGTCTGGGCCTTCCTTTGTTCCACGCCGCCCCCTGGTGGTCAGCACACATCATAGCAAGCGATCAAACTCCCGGTCTCTCGGTCGAACACCTGAGAGGACATTTTGCATAGTAGCCTTTTATATATATAGATTTTATGTTGAGGTATGTTTCTTTTATACCAAATTTGTTGAAAGCTTTTTATCATGATAGAGTATTTAGTTTTGTCAGACACTTTTCCTGCTTCTATTCTGAGGACCATATAATTTTTATTATTCATTATATCAATGTGGTGTGTCATATTTATTGATTTGCATGTAATGAACCATCCTTGCAATCCAGGGATAAATACCACCTGATTGTGGTATGTGATCCTTTTATTATGCTGTGGAATTCAGGTTGTTATGATTTTGTAGAGAATTTTCACATCCAAATTCCTTATAAATATTGGCCTATATGATACTTTTCTGGTAGTATCCTTATCTGGCTTTGGTATTGGGGTAAAAATGCTGGATGATAAAATGAGTATGTGAGTTTTCCTTTCTCTAAAAATTGTTGGAAGCATTTGAGAAGGTGTGGTATTACATCTTCTTTGAATGTTTAATAGAATTCACTAGAGAAGCCATATGGTCCAAGGTTTTCCTTTGCTGGGAGGTTTTTCTTTTGTTTGTTTTTTATTACTGATTCAATCTCATTAGTCATTATATGTTTTTTACAAATTTTTGTTTCTTCATGATTCAGTCTTTATGAATTTACTCATTTATTTTAGGTTATCCATTTTCTGGTGTATAATAGTTCATAATAGTCTTTTATGAACTTTGTATTTCTGTAGCATTAGTTATACTAGTGATGTATCCTTTTTCAAATTCTGATATACATGTCTTCTCTGTTTTTGTAAATCATGTAAAATGTTTATTAACTTTGCTTATTTTTTAAAAACATACAATACTTTATTTCATTGATCTTTTCTATTGTTTTTCTGTTCTCTATAAACAATGAATGGGTTACCAATGAGATCAAGAAAGAAATTTAAAAAAAATGCTTGGAAACAAATGAAAATAATCTATGAGACACAAAGAAAACAGTTCAGAGAAGGAAATCCATATAATTGCAACATTATCCTAATACCAAGAAGCAAAAAAACCTCTAGTAAATACTTTAACCCTACACCTAAAAGAACTGGAAAGAGAAGAGAAGGAAAGCCCAGAGTATGTAGAAGGAAGGAACTAGTAAAGATCAAAGGAGAAATAAATGACATAGAATCTAAAAAGACAATACAAAAGATCAATGAAACCAAAAGATGGTTCTTTGAAAAGATAAACAAGATTGGTGAGCCTTTAACCAGACTCATCAAGAGAAAAAGAGAGTGGACCCAAATAAATATAACCAGAAATGAAACAGGAGAAATAGCAACTGACATCATAGAAATACAAAGGATTTAAAGAAAATACTATGAATAACTTATATGCCAACAAAATAGACAACCTGGGTGAAATTCCTAGAAACATACCATCTCTCAAAACTTAAACAGGAAAAAGCAGAACACCTGAATAGACCAATAACAACTAATAAATTACCTTCTAGCAAACAAAAATCCTGGTCTGATTGCTTCACAGGAGAATTTTACCAAACATTCAAAGAATTAATACCTATCCTCCTCAAACTATTACAAAAACTTTCAAGCTCTTTTACCAGACAACATTATCCTAACACCAAAATCAGATAAAGACACAAGAAAGAAAAAAAAATTACAGGCTAATATCCCTGATGAACATACATGCTAAAATTGTCAACAAAATATTAGAAAATAAGATCTAGTAATGCATTAAAAAATCATACACCATGATCAAGTGGGATTTGTTCCAGGGATGCAAGGTTTGTAAAATATACCTTATTTATTTTAGCTTTCATTACTATTATTTTCTTTTTCTGTTACCTTTGGCTAGAGTTGGTTTTTATTTTCTATTTGAAGTATAAAGTTATATTGTTTATTTGAGATATTTCTCCTTTTTTAAAAATATTTTTATTAATTTCAGAGAGGAAGGGAGAGGGAGAGAGAAATAGAAACATCAATGATTAGAGATAATCATTGATAAGCTGCCTCCTGCATGCCCTCCACTGTGAATGGAACCAGCAACTGGGGCATGTGCCTTTGACGGGAATAATACCCAAGACCCTTCAGTCCACAGGCTGATGCTCTATCCACTGAGCCAAATCAGCCAGGGATCTTTCTCTTTTTTCGGATGTACATGCTTATAACTATAAACTTTCCTCTTATAATGGACTAGAGGCCAGGTGCATGAAATTCGTGCACTGGGGGGGGGGTCTTCCTCAGCCCAGCCTGCACACTCTCCAATCTGGGACATCCCTCTCACAATTGTGGACCACTGGCTCCTAATCACTCACCTGCCTGCCTGCCTTGTCACCCCTAACTGCCTCCTCAATGGCCAGATTGCCCCTCACTGCCTGTATTGCTGGTCTGATCGCACTTAACTTTTATGAACTGCCAGCCTGGTCACCCCCAACTGCACCCTCCCGCCAGCCTGGTTGCCCCTAACTGCCCCCCCATTCCAGCCTGGTTCCCTCTTACTGCCCCCCTCTACTGGTCTGGTCACCCCTAACTACCCCTCCCCCTGCCAGCCTGGTTGTCCCATGCAGCCTGCTTGTTCAGTCGTTTGGTTGTCCCTCACTAATGCCCGTGCTGGCCTGGTTGTAGACAGCCATCTTGCGAGGGCGTGAGGGTTAATTTGCATACTACCTCTTTATTATATAGGATTGTGCTGCATCCCATGAGTTTTAGTATATTGTTTTTCCATATTCATTTGTCCCTAGATATTTTTTTAATTTCCCTTTTAATCTTCACATATTTGTGAATTTTCTAGTTTTCTTCATGTTATCAATTTCTAGTTTTATATAACTGTGGTTGTAAAAGATACTTGATATTACTTCAGTATTCTTAAATTTGTTAATTTTTGTTTGGTAGTCTAACATATGATCTATATTGGAGACCAATCCATGTGTGCTTTGGAAGAATGTGCGTTCTGCTGCTTTTGGATGAAATGGTGTACATATGGTTTAAAGTATAGTTGAAGTCTAATATTTCCCTATTGTTTACTATCTAGATGATCTATGAATTGTTGACTACAATATTGAATACTCTACTAATATTTTATTGTCTATTTCTTTCTTCATATTTGTTAATATGCACTTGATATGTTTAGGTGCTTCTATGTTCAGTGTTTATATGTTAATAATTTTTATATCTTCTAGATTAATTGATCCTTTTATCATGACACCAGAGGCCCAGTGCACGGATTCGTGCACCAGTGGGGTTCCTTGGCCTGGCCTTCTGGGATTGGGCCAAAACCGGCTCTCCAACATCCCTTGAGGGGTCTTGAATTGCGAGAGGGTGCAGGCCAGGCTGAGGGACCCCACCGGTGCATGATTGGGGCCAAGGAGGGACTGCGGGAGGGCTCCAGGGCATGTTTGGCCCATCCCACCCAGTTCCAATCAGCCAGACCCCAACAGCAAGCTAACCTACCATTCATATACTCTGCCCCTGGTGGTCAGTCCGTGTCATAGCAACTGGTCGAACAGTCGAACAAACGGTCGGATACTTAGCATATTAGTCTTTTATTATATAGGATAATGACCCTCTCTGTCTCTTATACAGTGTTTGACTTAAAGTCTATGTTGTCTGATATAAATTCTCTTCTGGTTACCATTTGTAAGAAATATTTAATCTCTTCATTTTAATCTATGTGTATCCTTAAAGTTAAATTAAGCTTCTAGTAGGCAGTACATTATCAGATTATTTTTTATTTATTCATCCACTCTGTCTTTTAATTGATAATTGTATTATATTTAAATTTAAACTAATTATTGAGAGATTAAAAATGGTGGCAGAGTAAGTGAATGCTGCAAGGACACGCTTCCAGGAACTAACTGAAATTACAATTAAAATACAGAAAAATTTCCTGAATAGTACATAACGCAGCTATAAACATAGGGTTGCATACATTCTTTCTGATTGGTGTTTCAAGTTTCTTAAAATATAATTCTAGAAGAGAGATCACTGGGTCAAATGGCAGTTCCATATTCTATTTTTTGAGGAAACTCCATACTGTTTTCCATAATGGGTGCACCAGTCTGCATTCCCACCAGCAGTGTGTAGGGTTCCCTTTTCTCCACATCCTCTCCAACACTTGTCATTTGTTGATTTGTTGATGATAGCCATTCTGACAGATGTGAAGTGATACTGCATTGTCATTTTAATTTGCATCTTGCTCATGATCAGTGACTTTGAGCATTTTTTCATGTCTCTTGGTCATCTCTATGTCCACTTTGGAGAAATGTCTGTTTAGGTCCTTTGCCTAATTTCTTAATTAGATTGTTTTTCTTCCTTTTATTAAGTTGTATTAGTTCATTATATATCTTGTATATGAACTCTTTAAGAGATGTATAATTGCCAAATATGCTTTCCCATTTAGTGGACTTACTTTTTATTTTGTTGATGGTTTCTATTACTATGCAGAAGCTTTTTATTTTGATGCAGTCCCATTTGTCTATTTTCTCCTTATTTTCATTTGCCCTAGAAGTTGTATCCATAAACATATTGCTATGAGAGATGTCGCGGCCTATGGTTTCTTCTAGGATTTTTATGGTTTCACGTCTTACATGTAAGTCTTTTATTCATTTTGAGTTCATTCTTGTGTATGGTGTAAGTTGGTGGTCTAGATTAATTTTTTTTTGCATGTATCTGTCCAGTTTTCTCAACACCATTTATTGAAGACACTGTATTGACTCCATTGTATGCTCTTGTCAATTATTAATTGAGTGTAATGGCTTGGGTCCATTTCTGGGGTCTCTGTTCTCTTTCATTGATCTACATGACTGTTCTAGTGCCAGTAAAAGGCTGTTTTGAGCACAGTAGCTTTAAAGTATAACTTGATATCTGGCATTGTGATCCCTCCAACTTTGTTCTTTCTCAAGATTGCTGCAACTCTTTGGAGTCTTTTTTTGTTTGGTTCCATATACATTTTTGGAGTGTTTCTTCTAGAGCTGTAAAATATGCCATTGATATTTTAATAAGAATTGCATTGAATCTATAGATTGCTTTGGGTATTTTAATGATGGTAATTCTACCAATCTATGAACACAGTATATTCTTCCACTTGTTAATATTTTCCTCCATCTCTTTTTCAATGTCATATTGTTTTCTGAATACAAGTCTTTTAACTCCTTAGTTAAATTTGTTCCTAAGTATCTTGATTTTTTGTTGCAATGGTAAATGGGATTGTTTTTTTTAGTTTCCCTTTCCCAGGATTAATTATTGGTGTGTAAAATGCTATCAATTTATGGGTATTAATTTTGTATCC
This sequence comes from Myotis nattereri, assembly GCF_964212035.1. Classification (NCBI taxonomy): domain Eukaryota; kingdom Metazoa; phylum Chordata; class Mammalia; order Chiroptera; family Vespertilionidae; genus Myotis; species Myotis nattereri. The sequence continues at coordinate 84,879,827 of NC_138078.1, forward strand.
TGCTATATTGCCAAATTCATTTATTAAATCTAGTAATTTTTTCATGGAGTCTTTAGGGTTTCATATGTACATTATGCCATCTGCAAATAATGACAGTTTTACTTCCTCCTTTCCAATTTGGATGCCTTTTATGTTTTCTTCTTGTCTGATTGCTGTGGCTAGGACTTGCAGTACTATTTTGAATAAGAGTGGTGAAAGCAGACATCCCTGTGTTGTTCCTGTTCTTAGGGGAAATAGTTTTAGTTTTTGCCCATTGAGTATGATGTTGGCTGTAGTTTTGTCATATATAACCTTTATTATGCTGAGGTATGATCTCTCTTATCCCACTTTGCTGAAAGTTTTAATCAAAAATGGGTATTGGATTTTGTTGAATGCTTTTTCTGTGTCTATTGATATGATCATGTGATTATTGTCTTTCAATTTGTTTCTGTGATGTATCACACTTAATGATTTGCAAATATTGTCCCATCTTTGCATCCCTGCAGTAAATCCCACTTTGTCATGGTGTATGATCTTTTTATATATTGCTGGATGCAATTTGCTAATATATTATTGAGGATTTTAGCATCTATGTTCATCAGGGATATTGACCTATAATTTTCTTTCTTTGTAGTGTCTTTATCTGATTTTGGAATGAGGATAATGCTGGCCTCATTAAAAGAAGGTGGAAGTATTCCTTCCTTTTGGTTTCTTTGGAATAGATTGAAAAGGACATGTGTTAGTTCTTTGAATCTTTAATAAAACTCCACTATGAAGCTGTCTGGACCAGGGCTTTTGTTTGTTGGGAGTTTTTTTACTGCTTCAATTTCATCAGTTGTCATCAGTCTATTTAGGGTTTCTGATTCTTTCAGATTGTGTTTTTGAAGATTGTATTTTTCTAGGAATTTGTCCATTTCAGCCAGGTTGTCCAGTTTGTTGGAATACTGTTGTTCACAGGATTTTTAAATGATCTTTTGTATTTCTTTGGGGTCAGTTGTTACCTCAACTTTTTCATTTCTTATTTTATTTGGGTCCTCTCTCATTTCTTGATGAGTCTGGCTAAAGTTTCATCAAAGAACCAGCTCTTGGTTTCATTGACCTTTTGTATTTTTTTGTTCTGTATTTCTTTATTTTCCATCTAATCTTTATTATTTCCTTCCTTCTACTTTCTCTGTGCTTTTCTTGTTCTCTTCTCTTTCCAAATCTTTAAGTTTTAGGGTTAAATAGTTTATTATTAATTTTTCTTCTTTCTTGAGGTAGGCCTGTAGTTATGAACTTCCCTCTTTGGACTGCTTTACTCTGTCCCAGAGATTTGGGGTTGTTGTTTGTTCATTTTCATTTGTTTCCAGAAAGTTTTTATTTATTTGTTTGTTTTTATTTATTCAGATTTTATTAGTTTTTCTCAAAACTTTTTTTTCTGGATCCCATCCATCCAGGAAGTTTTTGATTTATTTATTGATCTCATTACTAACACAGTCAATCTATACTAATAAAAGCCTAGATGGTCCTTGTGTCCTCCTGGGTGATGTCATCACAAGATGGCTCCACAAGATGGCCACCACAAGATGGCCACCACAAAGATGGCCACTACAAGATGGCCACATGCACAGTGGAGGTGGGGCCCGGCGACTGCTCTGTGCAGTGAGGCCTGCGTGGTGAGGCCTGGCTCCCTGTGGCACAAAGGAGACCAGTCCTGGCATTTCAGCCACCTCACACAAAGGAGGTGGGTTCCGGTGGAGGAGGTGGGTCGTGGCAGGGGAGGGCAGTTGTGGGCAAGCAGGTCAGCAGGGGAGGGCAGTTGGGAGTGATTAGGCCAGCAGGGGAGTGGTTAGGCATCAATCAGGCTGGCAGGAGAGTGACTAGGGGGCAATCAGGCAGGCAGGCAGGTGAGCAGTTAGGAGCCAGCTGTCCTGGAATTGGGCCTAAACCAGCAGTCAGACATCCCCTGAGGGGTCCCAGATTGGGGAAGGGGCAGGCTGGCTGAGGGACACCCTCCCCCACCCCATGCAAGAATTTTATGCACTGGGCCGCTTGTGTTTAATAACATGCTATTTAACCTCCATGTGTTTGAATGTGTTTGAGTGTTTTTATTGTAGTTGATTTCTAATTTCATTCCACTGTGATCTGAGAAGATGCTTGATATGATTTCAATCTTCTTGAACTGTAGAGATTTGATTTGTGTCCTAGCATGTGGTCTATCTTTGAAAATGACCCATATGCACTTGAGAAGAATGTATATTGTGTAGCTTTAGGGCAAAATGTTCTATAAATATCAATTAAATCCATCTGATCCAGTGTGTCATTTAGAGTCACTGTTTCCCTGTTCATTTTTGTCTGGAAAGTCTATGCAGTGAAGTCAGTGGGGTGTTAAAGTTCCCTACTATTACTGTATTGCTGTTGGTCTCTCCCTTAAAGTTGTCTGGAAGCTTTTTGATATATTTAGGTGCTCCTATATTGGGTGCATATATGTTTACCAGGGTTATATCCTCTTGTTGGATCGATCCCTTTAGTATTATGTTGTGGAATTCTTTGTCTCTTGTTATCTTCATTTTGAAGTCTATACTGTCATATATAAGTATTGCTACCCCAACATTTGTTTGTTTCTATTTGCATGGAAAATATTTTTCCATCCCTTCACTTTCATCCATTTGTGAGTCTTTTGTTCTGAGGTGAGTCTCTTGTAGATTGCATGTAATTGGGTCATGTTTTTGTATCCATTCAGCTACCTTTATATCTTTTTTTTTTTAAATTTTTTTATTGCTTAAAGTATTACAAAGGGTATTACATATGTGTCCATTTTATCCCCCCGCCCTAGACAGTCCCCCAGCCTCCCCTATCCCCCAGTGTCTTATGTCCATTGGTTATGCTTATACGCATGCATACAAGTCCTTTAGTTGATCTCTTACCCCCCTAACTCCTGCCCCCCAACCCTCCCCGGCCTTCCCACTGCAGTTTGACAATCTGTTTGAGGCAGCTCTGCCTCTGAATCTATTATTGTTCAAAAGTTTATAATGGTCTCTATTATCCATGAATGAGTGAGATCATGTGGTATTTTTCCTTCATTGACTGGCTTATTTCACTTAGCATAATGCTCTCCAGTTCCATCCATGACGTTGCAAATGGTAGGAGTTCCTTCCTTTTTAGAGCAGCATAGTATTCCATCGTGTAGATGTACCACAGTTTTCTAATCCATTCATCTACTGATGGGCACTTAGGCTGTTTCCAAATCTTAGCTATGGTGAATTGTGCTGCTATGAACATAGGGGTGCATATATCTTTTCTGATTGGTGTTTCTGGTTTCTTGGGATATATTCCTAGAAGTGGGATCACAGGGTCAAATGGGAGTTCCATTTTCAGTTTTTTAAGGAAACTCCATACTGTCTTCCATAGTGGCTGCACCAGTCTGCATTCCCACCAGCAGTGCACAAGTGTTCCTTTTTCTCCACATCCTCTCCAGCACTTGTCGTTTGCTGATTTGTTGATGATAGCCAGTCTGACAGGTGTGAGATGGTACCTCATTGTTGTTTTGATTTGCATCTCTCGGATGATTAGTGACTTTGAGCATGTTTTCATATGTCTCTTGGCTTTCTGAATGTCCTCTTTTGAAAGGTGTCTATTTAGGTCCTTTGCCCATTTTTTGATTGGATTGTTTATCTTCCTTTTGTTAAGTTGTATGAGTTCCCTATAGATTTTGGAGATTAGGCCCTTATCAGATATGACATTGGCAAATATGTTTTCCCACACAGTGGGTTTTCTCGTTGTTTTGTTGATGGTTTCTTTTGCTGTGCAGAAGCTTTTTATTTTGATGTAGTCCCATTTGTTCATTTTCTCTTTAGTTTCAAGTGCCCTAGGAGCTGTATCAGTGAAGAAATTGCTTCGGCATATGTCTGAGATTTTGTTGCCTTTGGATTCTTCTAGAATTTTTATAGTTTCCTGTCGTACATTTAAGTCCTTTATCCATTTTGAGTTTATTTTTGTGTATGGTGTAAGTTGGTGGTCTAGTTTCATATTCTTGCATATATCTGTCCAATTTTCCCAACACCATTTATTGAAGAGACTATCTTGGCTCCATTGTATGTTCTTGCCTCCTTTGTCAAATATTAATTGAGCATATTGGTTCGGGCCGATTTCTGGGCTCTCTATTCTATTCCATTGATCTATATGCCTATTCTTGTGCCAGTACCAGGCAGTTTTGAGAACAGTGGCTTTGTAATACAACTTGATATCTGGTATTGAGATCCCACCTACTTTGTTCTTTTTCAGGATTGCTGCAGCTATTCGGGGTCTTTTTTTATTCCAGATGAATTTTTGGAGAGTTCGTTCTAGATCTCTGAAGTATGCCGTTGGTATTTTAATGGGAAGTGCATTGAATTTATAGATTGCTTTGGGTAGTATGGACATTTTAATGATGTTGATTCTACCAATCCATGAACACGGTATGTTCTTCCATCTGTTTATGTCTTCCTCTATATCTTTTTTCAACGTCCTGTAGTTTTCTGAGTAGAGGTCTTTTACCTCTTTAGTTAAGATTATTCCTAGGTAGCTTAGTTTTTTTGGTGCGATGGTAAACGGGATTGTTTTTATAATCTCTCTTTCTGAAAGTTCACTATTGGTGTATAGAAATGCCTCAGATTTCTTGGGGTTAATTTTGTATCCTGCTACATTGCCAAATTCATGTATTAAGTCTAGTAGCTTTTTGATGGAGTCTCTAGGGTTTTGTATGTATAATATCATGTCATCTGCAAATAAGGACAGTTTTACTTCCTCTTTTCCAATTTGGATGCCTTTTATTTCTTCTTCTTGCCGAATTGCAATGGCTAACACTTCCAGTACTATGTTGAACAGGAGTGGTGAAAGGGGGCATCCCTGTCTTGTTCCTGTTCTTAGGGGAAATGGTGTAAGTTTTTGTCCATTGAGAATGATGTTGGCTGTGGGCCTGTCATATATGGCTTTTATTATGTTGAGGTATGATCCTCCTACTCCCACCTTGCTGAGAGTTTTTATCAAAAATGGGTGTTGAATTTTGTCAAATGCTTTTTCTGCATCAATTGATATGACCATGTGGTTTTTTTCTTTCAATTTGTTTATGTGATGTATCACGTTTATTGATTTGCGGATATTGTACCATCCTTGCATCCCTGGGATAAATCCTACTTGGTCATGGTGTATGATCTTTCTGATGTACTGCTGGATCCGATTTGCTAAGATTTTGTTATCTATGTTCATGAGGGATATTGGCCTGTAATTCTCTTTCATTGTGTTGTCTTTACCTGGTTTTGGTATTAGGGTGATGCTGGCTTCATAGAATGAGCTTGGAAGTGTTCCTTCCTCTTGAATTTTTTGTAGTAGTCTGAGGAGGATAGGTTTTAGTTCTTCCTTGAATGTTTGGTAAAACTCCCCTGTGAAGCCGTTTGGTCCTGGGCTTTTGTTTGCTGGAAGCTTTTTGATGACTGCTTCAATTTCTTCCATAGTTATTGGCCTGTTGAGATTTTTAGATTCTTCCTGATTGAGTTTTGGAATGTTGTATTTTTCTAGGAATTTGTCCATTTCCTCCAGGTTGTCTAGTTTGTTGGAGTAGAGCTGTCCATAGTATTTTTTAACAATCATTTGTATTTCTGTAGGGTCTGTTGTTATTTCACCTCTTTCATTTCTGATTTTGTTTATTTGGGTCCTCTCTCTTTGCTTCTTGGTGAGTCTGGCTAGAGGTTTGTCAATCTTGTTTATCCTTTCGAAGAACCAGCTCTTGGTTTCATTGATTTTCTGTATTGTTTTTTTGGTCTCTATGTTATTTATTTCTGCTCTAATCTTTATTATCTCCTTCCTTCTGCTCACTCTGGGGTTTTCTTGTTGCTCTCTTTCTAATTCTTTGAGTTGTAGAGTTAGCTGATTTACTACCATTTTTTCTTGTTTTTTGAGATAGGCCTGTAGAGCTATAAACTTCCCTCTCAGGACTGCTTTCATTGTGTCCCATAGGTTTTGGATTGTTGTGTTTTCATTGTCATTAGTTTCCAGGATGTTTTGAATTTCTTCTTTGATTTTATTGGTAACCCAATCAATATTTAATAGCATGCTATTCAGCTTCCAGGTGTTTGAGTATTTTGGGTTGTTTTTATTGCAGTTTATTTCTAATATTATGCCATCGTGGTCTGCGAAGACGCTTTTTATGATTTCAATCTTCTTGAATTTGGGGATACTTTGCTTGTGACCCAATATATGGTCTATTTTTGAATATGTGTCATGAGCACTTGAGTAGAATGTATATTCCGTGGCACTGGGGTGAAGTGTTCTGAAGATGTCTATTAAGTCCATCTGATCTAGTGAGTCATTTAGTATTGCTGTATCTTTGCTGATTGTTTGTCTAGAGGACTTATCCAGTGATGACAGTGGTGTATTAAAGTCCCCTACTATGATTGTATTGTTGTCGATCTCTCCTTTGATATCTTCCAGAAGATTTTTTATGTATTTGGGTGCTCCTGCATTGGGTGCATATATGTTTATCAGGGTTATATCTTCTTGTTGTATTGATCCTTTTAGTATTATGAAGTGGCCTTCCGTATCTCTTGTTATGGCCTTCACTTTGAGGTCTATTTTGTCCGATATAAGTATTGCTACCCCAGCTTTCTTTTCTTTTCCATTAGCCTGAAAGATAGTTTTCCATCCCTTCACTTTCAGTCTGTGTGAGTCCTTTCTAATGAGGTGGGTCTCTTGTAGACAGCAAATGTATGGGTCATGATTTTTTATCCATTCAGCCACTCGATATCTTTTGGTTGGAGCATTTAGCCCATTTACATTTAAAGTTATTATTGAAAGGTACTTGTTTGTAGCCATTTCTTTTTTTGTGTGTGTGGCTGTTTTCTTTCTGGGATTTTTATTTCTTCTTTTTACACCAGTCCCTTTAGCATTTCTTGCATTGCTGGCTTGGTGGTGATAAACTCCCTTAGCCTTTTTTTGTCTGTGAAGCTTCTTATTTCCCCTTCAATTTTGAATGATAGCCTTGCTGGATAGAGTATTCTTGGATTCAGTCCTTTGCTTTGCATCACTTTGTAAATTTCCGTCCATTCTTTTCTGGCCTGATGTGTTTCTGTTGAGAAATCATTTGATAATCTAATGGGAGATCCCTTGTATGTAACTTTCCGTCTCTCTCTTGCAGCCTGTAAGATTCTCTCTTTGTCCTGAACATTTGCCATGGTAATTATGATGTGTCTTGGTGTGGGTCTTTTCGGGTTCACCTTGCTTGGGACTCTCTGGGCTTGTGTGACTTTTTTCTTCCCCACCTCAGGGAAGTTTTCTGATATTATTTCTTCCAATAGGTTTTCTAATCCTTGTTCCTCTTTCTGTTGTTCTGGCACCCCTATTATTCGTATGTTGTTTCGTTTCATGTTGTCCCAAAGCTCCCTTAGGCTCTCCTCCTGTCCTTTAATTTTTTTCTCCAACTGAAGTACAGTTTGGGTGTGTTTTGCTTCCCTGTCTTCTAATTCACTAATTCGGTCTTCCGCTTCTCCTAGTCTACTGTTGATACTTTCAATGGTGTTCTTTATTGCAGCTATATCGCACTTCATTTCTTCTTGGGTCTTAGTTAAGTTGTCGATTTTTTCATCTGTTTCTTCTTGCTTCTTGGATAAGTTGTCGATTTTTTCCTCCATCCGGTGTATGCACTCTAGGACCCTTATTCTGAATTCTTTTTCTGTCATGTTGTATGCCTCTGTATCACTTAGCTGCTTTTCTGGTGAGTCCTCCTTTTCTTTCCTTTGGGGATTTCTTTGTCTACCCATGTTTGATCTCACTGACGTATATAGATATTGAGTCGTTCAGTGGCTGCTCCCTAGGTGGCAGTGGCTCCTCGGGCTGTGGTTGCTCCTTGGGCGGTTGTGGTAGCAGCTGCTCCTCTGTTGTTAGCGGGTCTTCTGATGGGTGCTGTTCACAGCTGTTGTGGCTCTTCTGGCTGGTGGAGGGAGGCTTCACCCACAGCAGCTGTTCCTCAGACAGAGGGTGTGGAGATCAGGAGGCCGCTGTTGCTTGGATCTGCTGCGTTGATTTAAAGGCACAAAATACAACACAACAAGGCACAACGTACCAGGCACTGAACACAAATGAATTACGGTATTAATAACCCCAAATAAAGATGGCCACCCAAGCTAAGAGAGTTGGGGGGTAAGGAAGAAAGAAGAGAAAAAGATAGAGAGAAAAACATAAAAAAGAGAAAAAAAAAGAAGAAGAAAAAGAAAAAAAAAGAAAAATAGAATGAAGTAGAAGAGGGGAGGAGACTATTCATATGAGGAGAAAACTCCGATAGAACCGCCACTAATCCCAACAAATTCCAGCAACGGATCTCTGGAGTGAATACAAACTACAAACAGCCAATAATATCAAGTGAGGCAAGGGAAAGCAGAAGCACAAAAATAACTGGCCGGGGGTGGGGTGGGGAGGGGGAATGGGAGACAGAAAAAGAAAAAGAAAAAGCAGAACAACCTCACATACAATCCTTAAAGAAAAGAAAAGAAAAAAAAAACAACACAATATACTCAACAATCGAGCAAGCAACAACAGAACAATAGAGAAAAGGAGAGAATAAAAAATTTGGATAGTGAAGAAAGATAAGGGAGAGGTGGATAAGGATTTAGAGCAGGTGATTGGAAAAGGGATATATAAGTAGGGTGAAATTTAGACAGGGCGTATGAAGAATAGGAAAAATCTAAAGCAGGAATAGGGTAAGAGAAACAGGACAGCAAAAGGGGAAAAGTGGGGAAGAGAGTTTTAGCACAGCAGCACAATTGAGGTAGAGGAAAATGATGCTAAAGGAACGATGAAAATAGAATGGAGAACCTTAGTCCCAAAATAAAATAAAGAGAAAATAAAATGACACTTTAAAAAAAAATGGTAAAATGGCAGCAGTAATAATACTGGTTAAAAATAAAAATGTAGTAATTAAAAGGGTAATATCAGGTGATGAAAAAAGAAAATAAATGGTTTCTTAGTTAAAAGGTGAAACAATAATTAAAAAAAAAATAATTAAAAAAAAATGGGCTGTAATGAAGGTGCTTCAGATCTTATGCTCCTCTTTTTGGCACACCAGGTATTCAGGAGAATGTTGAATTTTCCTCTGATACACTGTTCCTGTGTGTTGTAAGCCACAGTCCTGATTTTAAGGCAGGCTACATTGGTTTCCCAGACAGCCCTTATCTGTATTTACAGAAGAGTCAGTTCATGGCTCTGCCTCTGGGTGGCAGTGCGTCGGGATTGACCTCCGAGGGTATAGGACCTCTCTGACCAGGTGTTCTCTATTGTACCGGAAGCTGGTTTGGGAATGTCCTCCGCCCAGAGCTGGTTTTCCAGTAGTCACTCCCCGCTCTGTTTCCCAGGCTCCCCCAAAACAGCCTTCCCTTACAAGCTCTGTGACTGACCCCAACTGGGTAGTCCCTTGCACTGGGTTCAACAATCAAACGCACAGATTTAAGAGCCTGGGAAGTTGTGCGAACTCGCAACGCTTCACCTTCCAAATCTGCGCGAAGTCTCTGTGCGCGCTCTGGCTCCTGGCACGGAGTAGCCGGCAAACTGGCGTAATCTGAGGCTGCCCGTTTGTGTCCCGTCCAACTGTGGGCTTATTTATAGCGTTCCCTTCTGCCAGCAGCCCCGGGGGTGCCCTTCCACACTCGTGGGTCACGCTGGCTCCAACGGCCGCGGTCTTTGTGGGGCGCAGAGCCCCCACCCCCCTGCGCGCGTTCCACTCTCCAACCTAAACTGCAAACCACACCTTTGGGGAAAGTCTAACCTTTCTGTGGGGAGAAGCCGAGTTCCTCTGAGTTCACGTAGTCGCGCTGCTTGAGAGCCGTTGTTGCCGGGTTAGTAGCTGGTCTCTGGATGCCGGCGACAGTCACCCAAGATGGCACGGTCTCCGCGGCTGTGCCGGCGCACCTGGAGAGGTTTCAGCCTCAGCCTCTAACCGTTCCCTTTATCTAGGATTTCTCTGTCTTTCCTGACTGCAGACTGTCTCAGCTGAATCTCCTCTGCTTATTCGGGCTGTATGCTACCCGTTTCAGCTGCCCGCCCTTATCTGCTCCGGGACAAGGCACCGACACGTCTGTCTAAACCTCCGCCATTTTCTCTCCCCCTTTATATCTTTTTATTGGAGCATTTAACCCATTTACATTTAAAGTTATTATTTAGCCCTAGCCAGTTTGGCTCAGTGGATAGAGTATCAGCATGTGGACTGAAGGATCCTGGGTTTGATTCCAGTCAAGGACACATACCTTGACTGCAGGGTCCTCCCCGGTTCAGGCCCTGGCTGGAGTGTGTGCAGGAGGCAACCAGTCAATGCGTTTCTCTTGCATCAATATTTCTCTCTCAATTCCTCTCTCTTCCACTCTCTAAAAATCAATGGAAAAATATCCTTGGATGAGGATTAAACACACACACACACACACACACACACACACAACAAAGTTATTATGGATAGTTAATTATTTATTATCATTTTTGTTCTTTATGCTTGTGTTTCTCTCTGTATATATTTATTATTTTTGTAGCAGTCCCTTCAACATTTTTTGCAATGCTGGTTTGGTGGTGATAAACTTCTTTAGCCTTTTTTTTTTTTTTTTGTCTGAGAAGCTATTTATTTCACCATCTATTTTTAATGATAGCCTTGCTAGACATAGTAATCTTGATTTCAGATTCTTGCTTTTCATTACCCTGAATACTTCATGCCATTCCCTTCTGACCTATAGAGTTTCTGATGAAAACCAGCTGACAGCCTTATGGGAGTTCCTTTGTAGGTAACAAATAGCTTTTCTCTTGCTGCATTCAACATTCTCTCTTTTTTTAACCTTTGGCATTTTAATTATGTTGTATCTTGGTGTGGGCCTCTTTGGGTTCATCTAGTTTGAAATTCTCTGCACTTGTAGTGCACTAGTGTAGTACTAGGTGTTATACCTTACAATCTTTAGGCTGCTGTAAAACTATTATGGAGGAACATTGCCAGCACAGTATCACATGAGGATAAAATATAAAAATTGTCTCTCAAAATTTTCAGGGAAACATAGAAAGAACTGATTGAAGTGTCCTGCAATTCTGTAGCTATTTAAATCAAAACAGGGTGCTATGATCAACTTTACCCTTTACAACTAGTATTTTAGAAGTTTCTACTTCTAATCCTTGTCCTCTATGAGAAACTAGACTTCTTTTCTCTCAGGAAGATAATTCTATGTAAATACTCACTGGGGCTTCAAAAGGTCTCCCACAGATTCCCCTTATCCTATATTTCTTCCCCTTTTCCTTCTTCCCAGAGTCACTATTTTTTTTTTATAACCTCTCATCCTCCTATATGGCTCCTTCTCTTCCCCTTGCTCAATATATGTGTGTCTTTTCTTTTCTATGAGTTGGAGCAGTGAGGACAGCAGAAGAATCATAGTTACTTGATGTATCTGACTCGTTAAAGAACAAAATGCCTAAACTTAATAAAAATGCTGTTATATGACAGTTGGCTCATTTGTTCATAGGATTTAAGTTAAAAAAATAAATCTTTATTGTTCAGATTATTACAGTTATTCCTCTTTTTTCCTCTCATAGCTTCCCTCCACTCAGTTCCCACCCTACCCCATGCCCTTACCCCCTCATTGTCCTCATCTATAGGTGTACAATTTTTGTCCAGTCTCTTCCCTCATCCTCCACATCCCCTCCTCTGCCTGAGAATTGTCAGTCCACTCCCTTTCTATGCCCCTGATTCTATTATATTCACCAGTTTATTCTGTTCATCAGATTTTTTATTCACTTGTTGATAGATGTGTATTTGTTGTCACTTTGTTGTTCATAATATTTATCTTTACCTTTTTCTTCTTCCTCCTCTTCTTAAAGAATACCCTGCAGCATTTCATATAATACTGGTTTGGTAGTGATGAACTCCTTTAGCTTTTTCTTATCTGTGAAGCTCTTTATCTGACCTTCAGTTCTAAACGATAAGCTTTGCTGGATAGAGTAATCTTGGTTGTAAGGTCTTGTTATTCATCACTTTGAATATTTCTTGCCACTCCCTTCTGGCCTGTATAGTTTCTGTTGAGAAATCAGCTGACAGTCATATGGTACTCCCTTGTAGGTAACTAACTGTTTTTCTCTTGCTGCTTTTAATATTCTCTCTTTGTCTTTAACTGTTGGCATTTTAATTATGATGTGTCTTGGTGTGGTCCTATTTGGATTCCTTTAGTTTGGGGTTTTCTGTACTTCCTGGACTTATAAGTCTATTTCTTTCACCAGGTGGGGGAGGTTTTGTCATTATTTCTTCAAATATATTTTCAATGTCTTGCTCTCTCTCTTCTTCTGGCACCCCCATAATTCGGATGTTGGTATGCTTGAAGTTGTCCCAGAGGCTCCTTACACTATCTTCATATTTTTGGATTCTTTTTTCTTTGATTTTTTAGTTAGGTGTTTTTTGTTTCTTCATATTTCAAATCTTTGACTTGATCCTTGGGATCCCCTAGTCTGCTGTTGGATTTCTGTATATTATTCTTTATTTCAGTCAGTGTACGCTTAATTTCTAATTGGTTCTTTTTCATATCCTTGAGGGTCTCACTAAATTTTTCAGAGGTTTCTAGACGATTCTTGAGTAACCTTATAACCGTGGTTTTGAACTCTATTTCCAAAAGTTTGTTTTCCTCCATTTCTTTCATTTGTGATATGTTTCTTTGTCTCTGCATTTTAGCTGCTTCTTTGTGTTGATAGAGTGGCTTTGTGTGCTATGTGTCCTATAGGGCCCAGAGGCTCAGCCTCCTTAATTACCTGAGGTGGACACTCTTGGTGCACCTCTTTGTGTGCTGTGTGCACAATCTTGTTGTAATTAAGCCTTTATTGCTATTAGTATTACTGGGAGGAATTGACCTCCAGGCCAATTGGCTGTGAAGACCAGCTGTGCCTACAATGGGAGAACTGCTGTGCTAGAAACACCCTTAGGGGGCAGGACCTGCTTCCGTGGGGCTTTGGTGCTCACTGAGTCTGCCCCTTGAGTGTGTCTCTTATGGATGTGAAGAGCTGTAATCTGGTATGGTCTCACACTGACCACTGGGTACATTTGCTCTTGGTTCTCCAAGGAGGTGTAAAGTCAGGTACTGTCTGAGGCCACCAAGCAGGAGCTACAGAGAGATCTATAGATTCCTCCTCTTTGTTTGGGGTTTGGAGGTGCCAAGACCAGGCTCAGCTGTGAAGCAATGCAGGCTGCTGTAGAGCCTTAGGCCTTCTTTTGGAAGCTTTGGAGGTCTCTGATCCAGCTGCAGTTTGTTAGGTTAGGTTGCAAAAGGACAGGCCATTCATATTCAAAAGCCTCTGCACACAGCTTGGGTGAGGTTGTAAATTGGGTGGGGTGGGGTGGGGTCTCAGAGAATCACCAGGACGGAGCAAACAGCAATGGCTGCCAGTCAGCTCTGCCCCAGAGAGGTCCCTGGGTCTCTGTGTCCCATGCCAAGGTGCCGGAACAATGATCACTGCAGGCACCTCTGAGAGAAAGCTGCCCTCGTGTTCTGGCCCCATGCCAGAGAGTCTAGTTTCTCCCTGTATGAGTCTGGGTCCCCAGAGTCTTGACCAGAACTGGAGTTCAGAGCTTGTATTTCCCTCCTGATTGAAAAAGACAACAGCACACCCAGTTTCCAACCTGTTTCACACATGCCTCTGTACCGTCGCACCTCTGCACCTCCACACCTCCTACCAGTCTCAATGCGCTTTTCTTTTCCTTCTAGTTGTAGAACTTCTACTCAACTAGCCTTCCCACGGTTCTGGATGATATCCATTTTGTCTTTTAGTTGTAGTTTTGATGTGGTTGTGCGAGGCAGCAAGTACAGGTGGTTACCTATGCCGCCATTTTGGTTTGGATTTAAGTTTTCTAATGTCATTAAACACATATGTGTGTGTATGCCCATATACATAACTCATTAATATTTAAATGTAAGATAATTTCCAATGATCAAACAGAGCTAATATAATATAAAAAATAAAACATTTTCCTAAACTTCAAAATTGTATAACACACACACACACACACACACACACACACTCACACACACTATCAGAAATCATGACTCTGACTTTACTTATGTAAAGTATCTTCTTTTTAAAAAAATATATTTTATTGATTTTTTACAGAGAGGAAGGGAGAGGGATAGAGAGAAACGTCGATGAGAGAGAAACGTCAATCAGCTGCCTCCTGCACATCCCCCGCCAGGGATGTGCCCACAACCAAGGTACGTGCCCTTGACCAGAATCAAACCTGGGACCTTTCAGTCGGCCGGCCGATGCTCTATCCACTGAGTCAAAACCGGTCAGGGCTAAAGTATCGTCTTTATCTGTAACTTCTGCTTAGCTCAGGAATGAAAACTCTTTTGCAAGTTTCTCAACACTTCACACCCAGGGCCATAGACCTATCTACTCCACCATGATATTCTTTCCTAGTGAGTGTTTCTATGGTTTCTCATTTCTTCTCTGCACAGCACTCCAGGCAACTACCACCAGGTGATCAGAGTTGGCATGTACAGTGAAATATATTTATAATTTTCAGTCTATCAGCTTCAGCGAAGCAGTTTGGAGTGAGATATTTTGGCTCAGATTATTACTAGTTTCCAATTCAGTTACTGGATTCACTGTGGTACAGATGGCTTGCAGGTGTTTGCTTTCTAGGCACCATCTGTTTGTATGTCATAGTATACTAATCTGTGCTTGTTGGTGTTCTGTTCTATTATTAGCAAATCACATGTATTGATAAAATGGAGATAAACTAAATGATAGAAAATATATTACTTTTACAAGGCAGACAGAAAATAAAGCTGAGTCACAAATCTGGATTTCTCTGTGTTGGGGAGGAAAAAGCTGGCATATACTGAAAGGATAATGAGGTTAAATCAACTGATTTAAGGCTTTCTCTCCTTTTTTCTGGGCTTTTTTTAAGGGTTAATGCAGAACAAGCTAAAACTAAATAATTCTGTGTACAAAGTAAAAGCTTAAAGAAACGATGCTGATGTTACGTGGAGAGTATATCAACAGTATATATTTAGTTATTTTTTTTCTAGAACATCTTAACTAATCCTTGTATTTTAAATTATATCTACAATATGAAATGGAGATTAAAAACTACAAAATAAATTTCTCTTGGCCAGAAAATCTCCTTAATAATTGGGAATAATCCCTTCCCTCACTGTACTTACTACAGTGCTCTGCCCATGGGAAGAACACATTGTTTCCTGGCTACTGACCATATATCATTGGTCTTAAATATTCCAAGAGAGTGTCTCCAGGACTACCATCAACACAGTTAATGGATCTGGACAGATAATCAGTCTTACTTGGTTAATATGTCCAGGACCACTGGGATAATGGATTAGTTTGCTTATGTCCTCAGGGAAACAAGTCCATGAGTTCAAAGTACTTTGGAAGAAAGACACTTGTATTAATTTTATTTTAAGCATAAGATGAGGTGCAGACATAGTTATACATCATCCATGTCAATGAGACAGGGAATTGTCAGAGGCAACTATGATGCTGGGAACCATATTATGCCCACAACTATGAAAAAAAAGTTTTTTAACCTCCCATTTATTAAAGGTATAGGATAGATAGGAAGGTTTTATAAGTTTTTATGGAATTTAAATGGAATGGAGAGATCAGTTTTATATATTCTTATCCATTGACTAATATTATAATTAAAATATTTTCTAATATGTAATCCACATTATAATATAGGCATGTAATGCTTACTGTGAAAGAGCTAAATTAATAATATATATACAGGCTCCCTATTCTCTGACTTCCCAGTGAGCCAAAGCAGCCCAGCCTAGCCCCTCCTATTGCTTCTTCTATGCCCTTCCTTATTTATTTTGCTGCAGTCAATAAATTCTTGCTTGCTTTTCTAAAAATAGTAATAATAATAATATATATACACATATATATAATTCTTTATATATGTATATACATGTATTCTTTTAAAAAGAAATTAATATTATTATCAAAAGAATTTGTGTAATATCTGTAAGGAAAACATTTAAAATATATATCATATTATGAAAATGTGTATTTTGAAGAGAAAGGAGCAAGAGAAAATGAGAAAGCAACATTAAGAGAAAACTTAATTCTTTCTAAGCATATTTAATTTTTCTATTTATTACTAATTAAAAAACAATAAACAATGAAGATCACATGGAAGTAAGAAATAACTTGATTTGCACTAACAAATTTATAAACATAAAAGAAAATATAAGCTTACCAATGAGTAGACTTATCTAGGAAAATTAGAAAAAATATATTTCAATTCACTTGTTTGTTTTTTTTCTCACAGTACACCAACAGACAGGCTTTTAATTTATTCCTTCTTACGACTTAGCAAAAGGTAAATATCCATTAGGTTTGATATTATATTTCACCAATTCCATGGACATCTAAGACCTTATCATCACAATATTAGTTAAAGTATGGCAGCAGTAAATGTCATGTCTGTCATCCTGAGCTGTACTGAGCCAATCCATGTTAGATTTACTCAGAGTAAATGTCAGTGCCATTGAGAGTGCCTAGAAAATGTAGATTTTCCTTTCTACTGACAAATACTTGACAATAAATTGTCTGGCTAGTACAATAGCAGCAAGTTAATGAGTGGGTCTTACTTCTTGTGAAGATATGAAGACTACCATGTAGTTCATTTGATTTGTCATGGAGCATCACAGTAATGCTCCTATGTGCATATTTTATGTTGGAAAATTGGGATGGCACTTCAATTTAAGGATTTTTATGAAAATAAAAAGATGTTTCCTTAGTCTGAGGCCCTCGTTTTTGATATGATAATTTTATCTAATGTCATCTCTTTTCCTCCTTTTGGAATAAAGGGACATGTTGCCCTTTACATTCTTGATATCCTTTCGTGCATAGAGGATAAGGAAGTAACCTGCCAATTCAATGGTTCCCATCACTTCACTTATATCTGCAATGACTATTGCTGCTTGAACCATTGCTTTCATTGTTTGAAATGATATCCAGAAGTTACTCTAAGTATCACTTCTGTCAGATAGTAGTCAAGAGACTAGATGGGGTGTCTTGTAATGAGAGGATGTAGGGAATTGAAGGAAGGCTTCTCTCCTTCATAGGAGCATACCACATGACTAGAAAACTTTGACACAAAAAGACAAAAGAAAGTTGATTGCATAGAAAATATCAAATAGGAATAGAATAACAAACTTTTCTTCTACCTCTCACTCCAAAAATATTAATGATTTTATACATCTCTTGACATCTATACTATGGCAAAAAAGAGTGTGAGCTTTGGTGGCAGTAATAACTGGCTTCATCACTTTCTAGCCATGCAGCTTTGAATGTTATTTAATCTCTTTAAGTCTCAAGTTTCTGATTTGTAAAATAAGAATAATTATAGTTTACCTAAAAAATTATTTTGAAATTATATTAAAGAATGTTTGTTTGAAATATTAACTACCCAATAAGTTTAGGTTTTATAGGAATACTAATAAATATTTCTCTCTTTCTCACAAAATTTTAGTACCATTTGAGAGATACAGGATTCACACAGATAGATATTAATATATGAATTTATTACTGAGTAAATAAGTTGTGTTCTTTGATTCATAGCCAAATGACTTTTCTAATACTCTCTTTACCTCATTCTAATAGAATTAGGAACAAGGAATGCTAAACTGCAGGACAAAGTTTACCTATTGAGCTTACTATTCTCTTAACAAGTATACCAGATTGTTCTTTGTCTGTAGTCAGGCACATCAAAAAGGGAGAGAAAAGAACAGAGCTCAGTTCCTTTGTCCAAGCAAAACTAACAGGTAAATCATTCATTTAGTTTTGTTGATTCGTTTTTGAGAATTATTCCAAGAAAGCTGTCTCTGTATGGAAATATAAGGCCAGAGGAAAAGAGGTTCCTGACCATCCAGAATCATTATAACGCTAATAATTATAGATCCAGGGTCATGGAAGCATGAAACAGACTGATGAAACGCAGAGGGAAGCGGGGAGGGGAGGCGGGAAGAGATTAACCAGATAATTTATATGCATATATGCATGACCCATGGAAACCCACGATAGTGTGGTAGGCCTGGGGGAGGCAGGGTGGAGGTAGTCAATGGGGGGGGCGGGAGGGGGATATTTGTAATACTTGCAACAATAAAGATAAAATAAAAAAATAGACTGAAAGAAAGAATCATTATCATGTGTTGTTTGCCTTGCTGATCAAAAGAATCCAAAGAACCAAATATAGGAAAGATTACATATGCATTTGGGTAATTTTTGAGAAATGTCTAGAACTCAGAATGTTCCAACTATAATGATATTTTATTTCTCTCCTTGCCTTTTATTTGTGTGTTTCATTATAAAGTCCTAAAGACATTTATGGTATCATCACTCTCTCTTTTCTTATTTCACTTGTAAGTATATTTTTGATATGTACACATCCTTTCAATTTTCTCTTTCATACATATGTTGTTGTTTTCTTGTCACGATCAATGGAAGTGTTTGCTTGGGTAGCTGTTCCCCATAGCAGCTTCGAGGCAAAAAGTGAACTTTGTTGTGTGGTTTTTTTTCTAGACTTCTTATTCTTATTGAGTCTCATGTATGCCTTTAAACTCACTATGAGAAACTAGTCTCAAAAGTAAATAATATAAATGCAAAGTGTTCTGTGATGGACATATCGGAACAAAAGGTGAATGGTTCCCTGTAACAATACAACTCTCAGACTGTTAACATAACGCTCAATTTATTGCCACCTTCTTTGAGTGAGTGACCATAAAATTAAGAGTGAATTTTTCCAAAATTAAAAGACAGACTTCAATCTTGGAGTTTCTGTGAGATCACATTCCTGGAATGCCAGAGTACCTATTATTTTTGAGAATGGGTACTCTGGACAGTGTCCATCCATTACAGCATACAATTTTTCATTGACATTTAAAATACATCTTTATTGGCAAAGTACTTTAATAGCTATGGCCTGGCCAGTGTGGCTCAGGAGGTCATGGTTCAATTCCCTGTCAGTTCACATGCCCGGGGTTGTGGGCTTAATCCCCAGTCGGAGGCATGCAGGAGGCAGCTGATCAATGATTCTCTCTCATCATTGATGTTACTATCTTTCTCTCTCCCTCTCCCTTCCTCTCTGAAATAAATCCTATATAATAAAAGGCTAATATGCAAATCGACACGCACTGACCACCAGAGGACAGATGCTCAATGCAGGAGCTGCCCCTGGTGGTCAGTGCACTCCCACAGGGGAAACGCCGCTCAACCAGAAGCCAGGCTCATGGCTGGTGAGCACAAGGGTGGTGGCGGGAGCCTTTCCCCCCTCCACTGCAAGTGGGTGTTAAGGAACAAAGGATCCTGGACTGCGAGAGGGCTCAGGCCGGGCTGAGGGACACCCACCCGCTAGGTGCATGGATTTCGTGCACTGGACCTCTAGTAAAAATATATTAAAAAGAAAATTTACAGTGTGGAATACTATGTGGCTGTAAAAAAGGTAGTTCTTGCGCTTTGCAACACCATGGATGAACCTGGAGATTATTATCCTAAACAAAATAAGCCAGTTAGAGAAAGACAAATATTACATGATCTCACTTATATGTGGAATCTAATGAACAAAATAAACTAACAAATAAAATAGATCCAGAGGCATGGATGCATGGAACAGAATAACAGAACTCAGAGGGGAGAGGGGTGGAGGGGACAGAAAGAAATTTACCAGAAAACATATATGCATAGCCCATGGATGCAGACAATAGGGTGGGGAAGGCCTGAGGTGGTTCAGGGGTTGGGTGGAGGTGGTAATGCTGCCAACAATAAATAAAAATAAATAATACATTAATTGCAATAAAAAATAAATAAAGAAAACAGTGTAAAAATTCTATAAAGTCCTTGCTCTCAAAACACAGTTTTAGTAAATCAAATATCAGTTTTGCTTGGCCAGTGTGACTT
This sequence comes from Myotis nattereri, assembly GCF_964212035.1. Taxonomy (NCBI): domain Eukaryota; kingdom Metazoa; phylum Chordata; class Mammalia; order Chiroptera; family Vespertilionidae; genus Myotis; species Myotis nattereri. The sequence goes on from NC_138078.1 coordinate 84,899,735, forward strand.
AGTGGTTGAGCATTGACCCATGAATCAAGAGGTCACTGGTTCCATTGCTGGTCAGGGCACATGCTCAGGTTGTGAGCTAGATCCTCAATAGAGGCATGCAAGAGACAGCCGATTGATTTTTCTCTCTCTAATCCATGTTTCTATCTCTCTATCCCTCTCTCTTCCTCTCTGTCTAAAATCAATAAGTATATATTTTTAAAAGAGTAAACAAAAGTCAGTTTTAAATGTTTAATGGATTGTTCAAGTTCAATTAATATTTGATACTTTTATTAAAATTAAGAACAATGACCAAATTGAATATTTGCCTATTAGTAAACTGTAAATGGGTACTATGACCTTATTTTAAGAAATTATAATTCGTAGGATAAAGAAATCATTTTAAGTGGTCATATTTATATTTTGAAAAATATTAAAAATATTAATTAGTGTTATAAAATCAATCTATTTAGAATGCATACTTATTTGTAATAGTACATATGCATTAAATAAATATCACTTGATTAATGTGGCATATACTAAACTAGAGTCTATTTTTTATTTGTTTTTATTTTTGAACTAGAGTCTGTTTAACATGCTGGAAAATAAATTAGCTGAAATGGTACTCATACTGACATTATATATTCTTCATGATAAAAATTTGCTCAATTGATATTTACTAAGTAATTAATAAATATTAACAGAAAGGTAGCAGAGTCTATGAGGGCTGGTTTTGTGGGAGTCAGATAACACAAACAAAAGAACTAAGTCTAGACAAATACAAGAAATGTGTTATTAAGACTGAGTTTATAAGGACAATTGTGAAAAACTAAAATATAAAAAAGGACCCTGCCAGCATGGCTCAGTGTTTGAGCATCAACCTATGAACCAGGAGGTCACGGCTTGATTCCCGGTCAGGGCACAGGCCTGGGTTGCAGGCTCGATCCCCAGTGTGGGTTGTGCAGGAGGCAGCTGGTCAATGATTCTCTCTTATCATTGATGTTTCTATCTCACTCTCACTCTCCCTTCCTCTCTGAAATATATATATATATAAATAAAATATATATATGAAATATATATAAAATATATATTTATATATTTTATCTAAATTAATAAATATATTTATTATAAATATATATTATATTTTATATATATTTTATATTAAATATATTTATTTATATATATATATATTAGTATAATAAAAAAGGGACTTTAAACAAGAGGACATCTATTCAAAGTAGTCCTTTAATAGAGTCAACTGAATTAAGTATTAGACTAATACAAGAAACCTGTATTAGGACTGAGTTTAGAAGGACAATTGTGAAAAAATAAAATATAAAAGAGGGAGTTTAAACAAGAGGACATCTATTCAAAGTAGTCCTTTAATAGAGTCGACTACATTAAGTGTTAGATAAAAATTAAAGGATATGAAGAAATGAAAGAGTGGAGTTCCAATATCGAATGCCTTGAATGATAGATTGGCCATAACTCTTGAGTTTTATTGCTCTGCCATTCCCATTGTCTTGTTCTGATGTGAGTGCCTTAGAGTCTATAGTCCTACTTGACATAAAGTGTTCCATATAGCCATATAAAGTCTGATGCTTTATCTCTAGCACAGTGCCTAACAGGAATGCAGCATATTACTCTCCAGGTCCATCCATGCTCTCACAAAAGGTAAGATTTCCTTCTTTTATGCATCTGAGTATACGTGGAATCTAATGAGAAAAATAAACTAATAAACAAAATAGAAACAGATTCATAGATAGAGAACAGACTGACAGATGTCAAAGGGGAGGAGGATTGGGGAACTGAATGAAAAGGTGAAGGGATTAAGCAAAAAAACAAACTCATAGATAGATAATAGTATGGTGATTACCAGGAGGAAAGGGGTGGGGGAAGTAGGAGATGGTAAATGGGGGAATAAATGGTGATGAAAAAAAAGAGGAATATAGCAGTAAGAGTTACTTTTAAAAATATGTTTTTTGCCGAAACCGGCTTGGCTCAGTGGATAGAGCGTCGGCCTGTGGACTGAAGGGTCCCGGGTTCGATTCCGGTCAAGGGCATGTACCTGGGTTGCGGGCACACCCCCAGTAGGAGATGTGCAGGAGTCAGCTGATTGATGTTTCTCGCTCATCGATGTTTCTAGCTCTCTATCTCTCTCCCTTCCTCTCTGTAAAAAATCAATAAAATATATTAAAAAGAAAATATGTTTTTTATTGATTTCAGAGAGAGGAAGGGAGAGAGAGAGATAGAAACATCAATGATGAGATAGAATCATTGATTGGCTGCCTCCTGCATGCCCCCTACTGGAGATCAAACCCTCTGCTTTAATTTTAATGTATTTTACTTTTGAAGCTTCTACCTAGCTTTATTTACTTTCTAAACTTTTTTTTATTTTTTAATTACAGTTGATATACAATATAATATTATTTATAAGTGTGTACCCAGTGATGAGACATTTATATAACCTACAAAGTGATCACTACAATAAATCTAATAACCATCTGCCACCATATGTAGTTATTACAATGTTATTTACTATATTTCCTATGCTCTACTTTATATCTCCATGACTATTCTGTAATTACAAACTTGTACTCTTAATCCTTTCAACTTTTGCATCCATATTCCCAACCCCACTCTCATCTAGCAACCATCAAAATGTTCTCTGTGTCTATGATTCTGTTTCTGTTCTGCATGTGCCCTGATATGGAATCAAACCATGACCTCCTGGTTCATAGGTCAATGCTCAACCACTCAGCCACATCAGCTAGGCTATTTTTTTTTTAAATATATTTTATTGATTTTTTACAGAGAGAAAGGGAGAGAGATAGAGAGTTAGAAACATCGATGAGAGAGAAACATCGATCAGCTGCCTCCTGCACATCTCCTACTGGGGATATGCGCGCAACCCAGGTACATGCCCTTGACCGGAATCGAACCTGGGACCCTTCAGTCCGCAGGCCGACGCTCTATCCACTGAGCCAAACCGGTTTCGGCGGGCTATTTTGTTTTTTATGTTCCACATATAAGTGAAATCATAAGGCATTTACCTTTCTCTGACTTGTTTCACTCACTACAATATCGTCTAGGTCCATCCATGTTGTTACAGATGGCAAGATAGCATTCCTTTTTATGGCTCATATTCCATTGTACATGTGCATCACTTCTCCTTTATCCATTCATCTGTTGATGGGTACTTGGGTTGTTTCTATATCTTAGCTATTGTAAATAATGCTGCAATGTACACATGAATGTATATGTCTTTTTTATTCAGTGTTTTGAGTTGCTTTGGGTAAATTCCCATAAGTGGAATTGCTGGGTCCTTCTTTGTTTCTTCTTATAGCCTTTGTTTTAAAGCCTATATTGTCTGCTATAAGTATTACTAATCCAGATTTTTTTTCATTTCCATTTTTATGAAATATCTTTTTCCATCCCTTTACTTTCAATCTGTGTGTCTTTTAATCTGAAGTGAGTCTCTTATATATAGCATAATTAAGGGTCTTGTTTTGTTATCCACTCAGCCACCCTATGTCTTTTATTATTTTTTTATTTTATATTTTTATTGATTTCAGAGAGGAAGAGGTTGAAACATCAATGATAAAAATTATTGATTGGCTGCCTCATACATGCCCCCCCCCCAACTGGGGATTGAGCCCACAACCTGAGCATGTGCCCCTGACCAGAATCGAACCTGGGACCCTTCAGTCCACAGGCCAATGTTCTATCCACTGAGCCAAGCCAGCCAGGGCCACCCTATGTCTTTTGATTAAAGCATTTAAACCATTAACATTAAGTAATTGTTAATAAATATGTATTTATTATCATTTTGTTATTCACTAGAGGCCAAGTGCATGAAATTTGTGCATGGGGGGTGTGTGTCCCTCAGCCCAGCCTGCACCCTATCCAATCTGGTACATCCCTCTCACAATCCAGGACTGCTGGCTCCCAACTGCTCACCTGCCTGCCTGCCTGATTGCCCCCAACACAGGGGTGGGCAAACTTTTTGACTCGAGGGTCATAATGGGTTCTTAAACTGGACCAGAGGGCCGGAAGAAAAGCATGGATGGAGTGTTTGTGTGAACTAATATAAATTCAAAGTAAACATCATTACATGAAAGGGTACTGTCTCTTTTTTTTTAGTTTTATTCATTTCAAACGGGCCGGATCCAGCCTGCAGGCCGTAGTTTGCCAACGGCTGCCCTAACCGCTTTTGCCTGCTAGCCTGATCATCCCCTAGCCACTCCCCTGCTAGACTGATTGACACCTAACTGCTCCCCTGCTGGCCCAATTGCCCCTAACTGCTCTCCCCTGCCAGTCTTGTCACCCCTAACTGTCCTCCCCTGCCAGCCTGATCACCCCTAACTGCCCTCCCCTGCAGGTCTGGTTGCCCCCAACTGCCCTCCCTTGCAGGCCTGGTTGTCCCTAACTGCCCTCCCCTGCAGACCTGGTTGCCCCCATCTGCCCTCCCCTGCAGGCCTGATCCCCACAACTGCCCTCCCCTGCCAGCCGGGTTACCCCTAACTGCTCTCCCCTGCCAGCCTGGTTGCCCCTAACTGCCTTCCTCTGCCAGCCCGGTCACCCCTAACTGCCCTCCCCTGCAGGCCTGATCACCCCCAACTGCCCTCTCTTTCAGGCCTGGTTCCTCACAACTGCCCTCCCCTGCAGGCCTGATTGCCCACAACTGCCCTCCCCTGCCTGCCATCTTGTGGTGGCCATCTTGTGTCCACATGGGGGTGGCCATCTTGTGTGTTGGAGTGATGATGAATTTGCATATTACCTCTGTATTATATAGGATACTTTTTTATCTTTTCTCCTTCTCCTTCTCTTTCTGCTTCTGCTTCTGCTTCAAGAAACCTTTTAACCTTTCTTGTAATACTGGTTTGGTGGTGATGAACTCCTTTAGCTTTTTCTTGCCTGTGAAGCTCTTTATCTGCTCTTGGATTCTAAAGATAGCTTTGCTGGGTAGAGTAATCTTGGTTGTAGGTCCTTGCTTTTCATCACATTGAATATTTTATGCTGATCCCTTCTGGCCTGCAAAGTTTCTGTTGAGAACTTGGATGACAGTCTTATGGGAGCTCCCTTGTAGGTAAGTAACTGTTTTTCTCATGCTGCTTTTAAGATACTCGTTTTGTCTTTAACCTTTGGCATTTTAATTATGATGTGTCTTGGTGTAGCCCTGTATGAGTTTATTTTGTTTGGGACTCTTCACTTCCTGGACTTGTATATCTATTTCTTTCACCAGGATAGGAAAATTTTCCTTCATTATTTTTTCAGATAGATTTTCAATTTCTTGCCCTCTCTTCTGGGACCCCCATGATGCAAATGTTGTCAAGCTTGAAGTTGTCACAGAGGCTTCTTAAACTATTCTTTTTTTTAATTTTCATTTTGCTCTTCTGATTACATCTTTTCTGCTTCCTTATGTTCTAAGTTGCTGATTGATTCTCTGCTACATCTACTCTACTGTTTATTCCCTGTAATGTATTCTTCATTTCAGTTTTTGGAGTTTTCATTTCTGAATGGTTCTTTTTTTAAGTTTTCTATCTCTGTTTTTATATTTTTTATCTCTTTGTTGAAGTTTTACAAAGTTCATCAGTGTTTGGCACTCTGCATATGGTAGATTGCTTATCTCCATTTTGTTTAGTTCTTTTTCTAGAGTTGTGCTCTGTTCTTTCATTTGTGGCATGTTTCTTTTTCTCCTCATTTTGGCTGCCTCCCTGTGTTAGTTTCTATGTATTAGCTAGAGCTGTTAAATCTGCTAGCCTTGATAGATTGGCCTTATCTAGTAGATATCCTATAGAGTCCAGTGGCACAGCCTCCCTTGTCACCAGATCTGAGTGCTCCAAATGTTCTCCCAATATAGGCTGTATATACCCACCTGTTGTAGTTGAGCCTTGATTGCTGTTAGCGCATTAATAGGAGGGATTTACACCAAGGCCAATCATCTCTGAAAACTGATTACAACAGTGGAGGATCTGCTGTACAGGTGCTGACCCCACAGAGCAGAACTTGCCTCATCAGGGCTCTGGTGTCCCCTGAGTTTGCCTCTTAGTATGTCACTGATGGAGATGGTTGGGTGGTGCTTCAGCATACTCTAAAGCTGTCCACCAGGTGTGCTGGCTCTGGAGCCTCCCGAGAGGTGCAGTCCAAGGCCAGCCGCAACCTGTGATCTTCCCAGGTCCATCTTGCCTGAGCTACAAAGCGATCTTCGTGTCTTCTCCTTGTTCTGGGCTTGAAGGTATCCAGGAGAGACCAAGCTGTGAACCAAGGTCCACTGCTTCTAGTTCTGGGCCTGGTGCTACTTAACAATAGCTATGGGGCACCCCAAGACCAGATGCTGCTTGTTTAGAGTTTATGAAATCTCAAAAATTTTTAAGAAAGTCTTCAGCATATGCCAAAATATACCATTTGTATGGAAAAGCCACTGGTAATTGCTTGGGTGGTCACACAAGTTGGGTGGGGTGGGATCTTAGGGAATTACCAGAGCAGGGAAAACAGTGTTAGCCAGGTTGATGGAAACTCAGATATGGCATTTGCATGTTTGCGGGCTCTGTGGGGGCAAGGCTGAGCACAGAAACAATGGCCTTTGCCAGAACTTAACTCATGAGAAAGCTGCCCTTCCAGACCTGGCCCTGAAGCCAGACAATTCAGTTCCCCCCATATATCCTTGGTACCTTTGGAGTTGCTACCCCAGTGCCAGAGCTCAGAGAAAGTAAGTCTGTGGGTGGGTTCTTTAAGAGAAATGCCTGGGTTTCCAGCAGGCCTTTGTCTCTCACTCAGCCAAAATTCCCTGTGGTTTACACATTCAGAAGTTATGGGGACTTCTCTTCCTGGGCTTCGTGTATGACTGGAACCTCCTCACTCCTCAGGGCGGACCACCACAGCCAAAATATCCCTTCGAATTTTTAACCACTACATGTGGGTGTGGGACCAGCACATTCTGCATCTTTGTCCTTCTTACCAGTCTTAATGTTGCTTTATATCCTTAGTTATAGGATCTCTATTCAATTGAATTTCAGGTATTTCTGAATGATAGTTTCTCTGTAGTTTGGTTGTAATTTTGATGTGGTTGTGGGAGAATGGGAGTATCAAATATACCCACTTCGTCATCTTGACTAGAAGCCCTGCTTTAATATTCTAATATACAGCTTTCTATTTTTACTCTCTTCAGATAGCATTAGTTGGCCAAAGCTTTGGTATCAAAGTTTCTATGAGTTTTTGTAGTCTAGCACCCAATTTGTCCCTCTCTATTTTATCCTGTCTTTTGTGAAAATGGACTTTTAAGTATGGCCTCAGTGCTTTCTCAGAAACAAACCTATAGGCAAATCTAGTAAGAGACATCTGTGTTACTAGAATGCTAATTTAATAAAAATACTTGTGTTGAGATTAAAACTTAGTTAATAGCGTTTTATTTGTCTTATTTCAGTCATGATGGAAATCCATTGTGGAAAGAATGAAACAGGAAAATGATCATTAAAAATTTTAAATCCTGCAAAATTTTAGAACGCAAAGGTAAATGCTGTTAATATATTAGTGTTTTTATATAAAATTATTTTGGCATCATCAAATGATATCTGCAAATAATTTTTAAACTAACTTTCTCCAATTAAAAATGGCAAAGGTCACTTACAATGAGTTTTAAAGTTGCACATACATCACTATTTAAATTCCTTAATTAAAATAGAGCATATTATTCTATTTGACTCTTTTGTGGAGGGATATAAATACTTGTTTAGAATTTCTTCTGTCATAATATTTAATACATGCTAATTTTTAGCCATTATTAACAAATGATGGAGCAATACTCCATGAATTGTCATTTTCACTAATCCTCACACTTAACAGAATTTTTTACTTAAAATATTATGTAAGAACTTTAATGTAAGTCAAAGTTATAACAAAAGTGTTTTTTCTCTACTTCTTTTAAAAATCCTATTAGCATGACAATATAAGTTGTATTTATTTATCTATCATCTATTCATCCAACCAACCTATGATTAGAATAAGAATAGGAGAAGATACAATGGTAGATGAGTTTGTAAATGACTTAGTAGAGGAAAGAAAATATGAGTGTAAATGCCTGAGAGATTATATAATATTGAGAAGTGAGCCATTTCACTTTATAGAATTCTTCAAAAACTCAGTTTGAAGGTATCAGTTACAAAAAAATGTGATTGAGAGGTGTAGATAAAATAGAAAAATTGTTGAAAAGTCACTGAATACAGGTATATCTCATTTTATTGCACTTCACTTTATTGTGCGTTGCAGATATTGTGGGTGTGTGTTTTTTAATAAATAAAGATTTCTGGCTACCCTGTGTCAAGAAAGTCTATTGGCACCATTTTTTTCCAACAATATTTTGCTCACTTTGTGTTTCTGTATCACATATTATAATTCTTGCAATATTTTAATGTTGTAATTATTATACTCATTACAGTGTCTGTGATCAGTGATCTTTGATGTTACTATTGTAATTGTTTTAGGGTGCCACAAACCATACCCATATAAGACTGCAAACTTAATAGATAAATGTATGTGTTCTGAGTGTTCACAAGCTGTTCCTCCATCTCTTTCTTCATTCTTGGGTCTCTCTATTCCCCAAGACACAACAATATTTAAAATAGGCCAATTGATAACCTTACAAAGGCCTATAAGTATTAAAGTGAAAAGAAGTGCCACACATCTTTCATTTTAAATCAAAAGCTAAGAATAATTAAGCTTAGTGATGAAGGAATGCTGAAAACTGAAATAGGCCAAAAGCTAAGCTTTTTGCTCCAAATATTTAGCCATATTGTGAATCCAAAGAAACAGTCCTTGAAGAAAACTAAAAGTGCTACCCCAGTAAACACATGAATGATAGAAAAGCTAAACAGCTTTATCACTGATGTGGAGAAAGTTTTAGTGGCCTGGATAGATCAAACAAACGATAACACTTCCTTAAGTCAAAACTTAATCCAGAGCAAAGCCTTAACTCTCCTGAATTGTACATTTTTTAGACATAATGTTGTTATACTCTTAAGTTTATAGCATACTGTAAATATAACTTTTACATGAACAGTTAAACCAAAAAAAGAAGTATGACTTGTTTTATTGAAATACTCACTTTATTGTGGTGGTCTGGAATCAAGCACACAATATCTCTGGGCTATGCCTGTAATTGCAACCCCATTAGTACAGAAAATACCTACAGTTTCACTTTATTTATTTTTTCGTTAGAATGCCAAGGTTTAATTCATTCCTAAAATAAACTGAAGAGGACTCCAACTTGGGAAACTCAAGCAAGCAAATCTTGGTAAACAGGACAAATAAAGGCCTTACTGAAGTACATGCTATTATGAATGATGCTGCTAAATATCTGTCCAAAATCCTTTCAATTATTTTGAGAAGATATTCAAAGTGAAAATTTTGGATCATATGATAATTCTATATTTAATTATTTGAAAAACCAACATACCGTTTTAAAAAGTGCCTGCACCATTTTCCATTCCCAAAAGCTATATACAAGACTTGTACTTTTTCCATATCCAGGCCAACACTTATTTTCTGTTTGTTTGTTTCAACAATAGCCATCTTAATGTGTGGTAAGTAATTTCTCATTGGGAAGCCATCTTACTAGTAATGTGTGATAAATAATTTCTCATTGGGATTAAAATTTTTGTATTTGCTTAATGATAGTGATGTTGGACATCTTTTTATATACTTATTGGCCATTTGTGTGTATTTGTTGAAATGTCTATTCAATTCCTTTGCCTATTTTTAAAATTGGATTCTTTGTTTTCAGACTTCTAATTTTAGATTCCAACTTTGTTCATTGTCTTTGAGATATTTTTTACATTTTTAGAAATTGATGGATATATAACCTCTTTTATTTTTCTGGTTGAGACTTAATACATTTCCCGTTCCCCACCTTCATGGACAATAAATTTAAGTACCTATCTGAAAATTGAACTGGATCATGTTAACTTGCCCAAATTTGTCAATTCTTAAAATTTGTTCAATTCTTCCAGTTTTCTTCAATATCTGGCGACAGTCCTCCAAACATAAATTTATCTCCCTCTTGCCTTACTCAGAGTCATTAAGAACTAAAATCTAGCACTAGCTGGTTTGGCTCAATGGATAGAGCATCAGCCTGCGGACTGAAGGGTCCCAGGTTTGATTCCGGCCAAGGACACATGCCTGGGTTGCAGGCTCAATCCTCAATAGGGGGCATGCAGGAGGCAGCGAAACAATGATTCTCTCTCATCCTTGATGTTTCAATCTCTCTCTCCCTTCCTCTCTAAATATATATATATATATATATATATATATATATATATATCCTATCTAATAAAAGAGAAACATGGTAATTAGCTGTACATCCGCTACCCTTCCCATTGGCTAATCAGGGTGATATGCAAATTAACTGCCAGCCAAGATGGCGGCCAGCAGCCAGGAAGCTTGAAGCTAACATGAGGCTTGCTGCTTCAGTGACGGAGGAAACCAACATTCCCCGCCTGCCTTGCCGGCCTCTGAGCTTGCAGTTTGAAACATTGTTACAAATATAGAAGCTAAACAAAACCCCAGAAACCTGCTTTTATCCAGCTGGGATCTCAGAGCTGGAGTTGAAATAATGTTTTGATTATAGAACTCAAACAAACCAGATACCTGCTTTCAGCAGCTGAGGCCTAAGAGCTGGAGCCAAGCCTCAGAGCTAAAGCTGGCCCAGAATAAAAGAAAAAGAAAAAAAGGAGTGGTGGGGAGCTTCAGTCACCCGCCAGCCTGAAAACAGCCCTCGGCCCCTCACCCAGACTGGCCAGGCACCCCAGTGGGGACCCCCACCCTGAAGGGTGTGTGACCAGCTGCAAGCAGCCATCATACCCTAATCCAGGCTGGCCAGGCATCCCGGGGGCACCCCCACCCTGATCCAGGACACCCTTCAGGGCAAACCAGCCGGCCCCCACCCATGCACCAGGCCTCCATCCTATATAGTAAAAGGGTAATATGCCTCCCAGCACCGGGATCAGCGGAGCCGCAAGGCCTCCCGGCACCAGAATCAGCGTGATAGGGGGCAGCGCCCAAACCCCCTGATTGCCCTGCGGCTCTGTGTGTGACGGGGGGCGGGGGGGGACAACCTCCCTATCCGCCCTGCTCTGTTTGTGACAGGGGAAGGCGCCCCAACCCCCTGATCGGCCCTGCTCTGTGCCTTATATGGGGGAGCTCCCCAATGCCCTGATCGCCCTGTGGCTCTGTGTGTGATAGGGTGCGGTGCCCTAACCCCCTGATCGGCCCTGCTCTGTGTGTGACAGGGTGCGGCGCCCCAACCCCCCCTTCCAACAGGCCCTGCTCTGTGTGTGATGGGATAGAGCCATAGCCTCCCCATCAGCCCTGTCCTGAGTGTGAGAGTGGCGGTGCCCCAACTCTCTGATTGGCCCTGCTCTGTGGGTGATAGAGGGCGGCACCCCAACCCCCTGATCTACCCTGCTCTGTGTGTGACAGGGGGTAGTGCCCCAACTCCCCTATCGGCACTACTCTGTGAGTGACAGGGGGGAACTCCTCAACCCCCTGATGGGCCTTGCTCTGTGTATGACAGGGGGGAGCTCCCCAACCTCCTGATCGGCCCTGCTCTGTGAGTGACAGGGGGCAGCGCCGCAACCTCCCCATCGATTCTACCTTGAGTGTGACAGGGGGCAGTGCCCCAACCCCCCAATCGGCCCTACCCTGAGCATGACTGAGGGTGGCATTGCAACCTCCTGGTCCGCCTTGCTCTGTGCATGACAGCGACTGTTGCCCCAACTCCTCAATCAGCCCTGCTCTGAGCCCGACCAGGGGCTGCACCTAGGGATTGGGCCTGCCCTCTGCTACTGGGGAGCAGGCCTAAGCCAGCAGGTCATTATCTCCCGAGGGGTACCAGACTGCGAGAGGGCACAGGCCAGGCTGAGGGACCCTCCCTCCCCCCCCCCCGAGTGTACAAATTTTTGTGCCCCCGGCCTCTAGTGTATATATATATATAAAAGAACTAAAATCTGACTGCCCAGATCCCTATATAGACTGTAACTGGCCTTGTAGTTAGTTTTACCACCCTCATCATCCCAGGGCCTGAAGAAACTCTATGAGCTACAGTCCAATGGCTAAATATCAACTTCAACATATCACCATGGCAGTTGACCTAGCATGGGCTAGAATTCTCCCCTGAAATGCTTCTATATGGGCTACTAAGAAAGTCTAGTTAATGCTTAGGTCATGCATGGCTTTATACTACAGGAAACCAATACTGAAGAACATCACCAAGGATATCAACATCCTAACTAGACAGTCTTGAAAAACTCAATGAGGCCCGACTGACCAGAGTGGCTCAGTTGGTTGAGTGTCCTACTGTGAACTGAAATTTTATTGTTTGATCCCCAGTCAAGGCAGATGCAGAAGGCAACCCATAAATGTTTCTCTCTCTCTCTCTCTCTCTCTCTCTCTCTCTCTCTCTCTCTCTCCCTCTCCCTCTAAGCATGTCCTCAGGTGAGGATTAAAAAATGAAATAAATTAAAATAAATAAACTCTAGTTAAACAAAAAGTTCAATGAGCAGTGCTGTATAACAAATATTTTCCTGCACCAACCTTTAAAATCCACCGGAAGAGTTTCCTCAAGGTTCATTCTGACTTTTCTCTTTCATAAAAAGTTTTATACTACTATTTTTTTTCATTGTAGACATCCCTCTTTTAAGGTGCCTCATCTCTAGGAAGCTAAAACAACTAAACTTTGTCATCACTTCCCAACAAATGGTTCAGTAGTACTGCAGAAAGAATGCCAACAAGAGTTACTCAAAAGACTTTCCTAGACCCTGCTTTGCCTCACTCATTTATCATGGCATCTGAGTTTTTCAGTGATGAATTAAATGTATTTGCTTTGAACAAAAGAAGGAACTGCCAATGCTGAGTATTATCTAAAATCTATTAAACTAGAAAATTTCCCACCATCCTGTTTAAAAAAAAAAAAAAAAGGCAAATGGAAAGGTTGACCATGCCCTCATAGTTCAAGATAAGACCTACTTATACCTTCTCAATGGGTTCCTAGTTAACTTGCTTCTATAAAACTCCAGTCCCCCTCCCTTTCCTTCAATAATGAATATTTTTCTTACTGCAATAGCCTGAATAAAATCATATTCTTAATTCACCAGTATATTTTGTTTTTCACATGCGTATGCATGTTATTTACTCAGATAAACCTTATATAATCCCAAAGAATCTTGTATTTCTCCTTGATAACAATCATCTCAATTTAATATAACCTTTGTCTTCTACTTTTGATTGTAAACTCCATAGTGGCAGAGCTCATTTTTCATGTTTTACCACCCCCAGTTATACCTATTTTGTAAATTGTCAAACGCATTAATAAATGTAGATATTTAATTGGTTTTGCCTCAATATGGAGGTAAAAACTGCCTTTATCTAATTTGCAGAATGATTGAAATAAGATTTTTTTTTACAATCTGTACTACCCATTATAAAATGTCAATGACTCTTGATTTTGATACAAAAATCATTATATGTTGAATAAAACATTATTTTATAATATATGTTAAACATTTTCATTTTTGCTGGTGCTGCTAAATAGCAATTACTAATCTCATTTTAACCTATTTACTGGCAAGTAAGTAATTAAAAATAAAGATAAAATTTTAGTTAATTAGCCACCTAAAACAGGCTTAATTAAACACAAAATATATAGGTTGGAGGAGCAAATAAAACAGTGACCCTTTTAGGTTTTTACAAGTACTGTTAAACTTTGTAGCACAATTAATTGCTGTGGCATACATATTTGTACAAGAAGCTGGAATTTCTTATCGGTATGCCATTAAAAGGGTAATTAGCAAAAGAGTTAGACCTGTTTCTGTTTGAATCTCTCTTACTGTGCAGATCTAACTACATATTAAACTTGGTTCAGGCTGAAAAACAAACCAACATAAAGTAGTGAAAGTTAAGGTCCATTTAAGGACATATATGAGTATTGTACTTATATATTTTTAAGTTATAAAAAGAATCTTTCAAACCAATCTTCTTTCTGATATCCTTGCCACTATTCAATTTGCATGGGCTTGACAGCTTTTCCTTTTGTCAAATGGCTCTGTAAATGATCACATTTTTCAGCATTAGTGTGGAAAAAAAGAACCAAATAAATGAAACAATGCCAGAATATAGCATGACACACTCCCTGCCTTCCCCTACCCAAACTCTTTGTATGTAGATGGACTTGCTACCTCATTTGATTCAATATTTCATTTGATCATTTTTAAATACTTGAAATTTCCTACTCAAATAAAAATGTCCCACTGCATGATATAAATCTATTGGCTAAAAAGGAAAACTGCTCCTCTTTATTTCCATTTGGCTAAAATTCTTAAGTACTTCCCCCTTAGCATTTTGAGTAAATGAATACTATATCATGGTAGTGGATTAAAAGTTACTGCAAGTGTAAAGCCCTTTACATATTTAATGGAAATGCATTGCTATTCTTCATCTGCATTGCATTAAAGTGTATCATATAATTGATCTAATCTATTGAGATGAAAAGATTATTCCTTATTATGAATGTCCTATTAGAATTTTATAGCTATTTTATATTATAAAGTGACATTACTTTAACATTCGTTAAAAGTTATAGGCCATCAGAATTCAACACCTGAATAACAAATGGAGGTCGTGTGTGCATTCTATAACTCTTAAGTTTTTAACAAATATATACCCATTATGTTTTTTAACAAGCTAGTGGTATGCTGGCATACCACCGAAATCAGGTGGTAAGAATCAGTACAACACTAGAGTAAGTCATTGCATCTAAAACCGTTTCAATTCCTTTAACTCACTCTAAACACTGATGTCATTGAACCATTTTTTTAAATAAAAGAATTTGTTTAATATGAAAGAATATTTAAATGTAATCATTTTTCTGCTAATAAATAATGGTGGTAAACTAAGGACATAGATGATGTTTTCAAAACAATAAATTCTCTCCTTCAGTGAAAATACTTTAGAGCGATACATAACACAAACTGAAGAACTGGGGTCTTGATGATGATATCAGTATGTGAAGTGTTTTTCTTTATAACCAACCTTAGAAATAGTTAAATTATTCATAATAACAAAGAAGTAGAAACAACATGAAGGTCTATCAACTGACAAATGGATAAACACAGTATGGTATATCCATAAAAAATTGAAGTACTGAATGAAGCTGCAAAATGAACTTTGAAAACTTTATACTAAGTGAAAGAGCCCAGTCACAAAAACTGCATATTGTATAATTCTTTTATATGGAATGTCAAGAATAGAAAAATACATAGAGACTGCCTATGGATGAAGGGAGAATGGGTAAGTTGTGGAAACAAATAAAGTGAAAAAAGTGTCCCAGTGTTAGATCATGGCGATGGTAGAACAATTCTGTGAATATACTAAAACTAATAAAATTATATATTTAAATAGGTGTATTGTTTGATATATGAATTCTATATCTGTAAAATTATTTAAAACAAAAAATACAAGATTTTTATGTTTATTGGAAGGTAATTTTTTATTTGTTTGTGAACATTTATACTATATCAAAACAAAAATATAAGCTGACACTTCAAAGAACTAAATTCAAAATTTGTGTACACTTGACTAAATGGTTTAACAAATTCTGTTATTGTCACTTCCTTTTTCCCCCCGTTCCATTGTGAACTCAGAGGGAATAAAAAAAACTTACACTGAATAATTTAGGCTATTAAAATACTTTCTTGAAGTTTTAAAAATTTATTGAATAACTTTGCCTCTGAGATAATTTCTTTTTTTCTCAATTTTTATTGTTGAAAGTCCCCTTTTTTCTCATTGACCTCTCCCAGCCAGCTCCTGCCCCCAACCCCAGGCCTTCACAACCCTATCATCTGTGTCCGTGGGTTATGCATATACGCATACAAGTTTATTGGTTGATCTCTTCTCACCCACTGACCGCCCCCCCTATCCCCCCCCCACACACACACACCTTCCCTCTGAGGTTTGACAGTCTGTTCCATGCTTCTATGTCTCTGGATCTATTTTTGTTTTAACCCATATTCATACTTTAAAACTAAATGATATAAGATTCTAAAAATAATTTCTCCCTGGTACACTGCAATACAAATTGGAGGGGCATATATTGCATTGTCAGTCAATCACAGAGTACTGCCAACTGAGCTGATAAGACATATAAATTAACCTTTCAAAGCACATGCCATTAATATATGCAATTGAGAATAATAACATATATCTATAGGAATGAGCTAAAGTCCACTTCTGAGAAAAATCTGGCAGCAGTAGTTCAGAATCTAATTTTAAAATATTTATTGAAAAAATACTGAGCACTCACTGGGAACTGCACACTGATCTAGGTACTGAGTAGAATGATAAATAAGACACAGTTCCTTCCATACAGATATAACTGAAATAGTTTTAAATGTGTTACTTATGAAGATCTGGAAAGCACTTAACTCCAATCAGATGATCAAAGATTATTATTAGGACTGATAGTAAACTAGTATATATATATTAAGAAAGTTATAATATGATCAAACATATTATCACCTCTCTGAAAAGTGCTTGGAAACAGAAGGGTGTTGAACCTAAGGTTAAGAAAATAGAAAATAATAATTTATAAGCTTTTAACCATAACTTTTTTAAATGAAGTGGTACTATATCTTTACAATCCCAGTGTTTAGGGACATCCACTCTCTGTGACTAATGTTAGTAATCAAATAGAATAAATAAGTCAAAAATATTTCTGTTAATATAAAATAAAATATAGAAACCAAAATAAATGAAAAGTCCAGGTCTGGATTGTTTAGGAATGCCCTTATGTGACATAAAACCTAGGGGAAAGATTATATCAAATATTAGTAAATATTATTCAATGAGGCCTACTATATAAAGCATTAATACTCATCCTCCAGTGTCTACTTTAATAGCTAGGAAACCATATTTCATTTTAATTAAAATGAATATAACCTGTTAAAATGGTTTCTATTTAATGAAAATTTCTAAATTATGGTTTCCAGGAATTTGAACGATTCTTTTTAATGTGTTCATAAATCTTGACAAGGTAAAGTGGATTAATATAAGTATGTGACAGCTGTAGCAAGCTGAGTGATGACAAATGATAAAGAAACTGAGAGAAAAGTTGTTTTTTTTTTAGGCTAACTGTGGACTATACAGATACTAAAGTGAATATCATATGTTAACTGCTGTTTTCACCAAATCATGAACATCTTTACTGTTAACATACTTCTAGAAGAAGAGATCTATTTTTATATCATTTTCTTCTTTTAACTAAAACAAAGACTCTTAAGTTTTGAGAATCTATTGTAAAAATTCAGAAACCCCAACAGAAGTATGGATGATTATAAGTGAATAATTATTTTAATGTAATAAGCATATATTATAAAATATATATGTGTAAACTAAAAGTAAGACAGGGACAGTTGGAATGATTCCAAATATAATTTAATTTTGAAGTCTCTTTAATTTTATTGAAGGACTTTGGGAAAATATATTTTTTCTACCTTTGTCCTTTTTACCTAAGAGACTGCATTTAAACCTTTCTATTGTGAAAGTAGTTAATAATGATGATAATAACAGTTAATAAAAAAAATAACAGCTAACAAATTTTGTGCAGACCATGTAGCAGGGTCCGGATAAGTGATTTCTATAATTATCTCTTAACTAGAGACCCAGTGCACAAAATTCATGCATGGGTAGGGTCCCTAGGCCTTGCTGGCAATCAGGGCCAATCTTTGGGGCGACCAGTGGGACAATCGGGGCCCCCGTTCACACCTACCTTGGCCTGGCACCGCCTGCTTACCTGCTCCACCATTCCGCCACCATCCTGTTCTCATCGGGGCTCATGGGGGCTCATCCGGGCTGGCAGAGCCTCCAGTGCCGCCCACTGCCAGCGCCATGTCGCCAACACCTGCCATGTTCCGCGCTGCCCCCTGGTGGTCAGCGCATGTCGAACTCCCATCCTTAGGGACAATTTGCATATTAGCCTTTTATTATATAGGATATTTATGACAGCCCTGTAAAGTGAATTTATCATTATAAAACAAGGTTAGGTATCTTGTTTAACCTCATATAGGTAATTACAGGGTTGGACATGGAATGTAGTCCTAGCTGATCTAAAGGCCCATGTTCTTAATCACTTGCATTCTTAGTAAACTACTGTAGTGTAGTAAAACAGGTATAAGATGCTTAAAAGCATTAGTTAGGTATCAATGTGCTAACTTCTAGGTATACACTTACTACCAAAATAGAAAGTCACTCCCTGTCTTCATGAAACTTACTTCTTCTCATATGAAGAAGCACTCAGTATGCAAGTAAACAAGTACAATAGCAATAGCAATTAAAACCCTAGAAACTATGATATTTTTTAAGAACCAATGACCAAACTGTTGTGATAGAGAAAACAGGGAAAATAAGGACATATATGAGAGTGGTCCTGCATTAAAACCTAAGAATAGATGATATAACCGAGGGGCTGAGGGTATGTAGGAAAGACAAATAGTAAAGGTCTAAGAACTATACTTATCATGGTGATCACATTGTAAGATATAAAAATATCAAATCCCTATGTTGTACACCCAAAACTAAAATAATATTGTATGCTCAATATACTTTCATAAAAATATTTTAAAAACAAGTAGTTACTGTAGGGTGGCCAAATAATGTATCTTCCAACTTGGGACACTTGTGAGGGTAAAAGGAGATATAAAGAATTATACCCGAATAACAGCTATAATCCAGTACTGTTCTGAGCAAATCAACACATGTAAGTATGGAATGAAGAATTACTGAGGCAATTTCTTTGAGTAAGTGTGTCATTTAGGCCTTCCAGTAGCAGATGTTGAGATGGATTTAGGAGCAGAAGCAGTTGGGGTTGAGCTGTAATGCCGATAAAAGTTCAGAAAGTTCAGGGGGAGCAGAATTGAGGAGGGAAATCCTTCAGAATATGATGATCTGACACTTAGGAAAGCAGAAAGAGGAGGCTGTGAGACTTGAGAGCTTTGCACATTGCTATACATATCTGAAAAAGTCTGGCCCAGCCCATCATGAAATTTCAGAGCAAATATTGAATGATAGATGCGTCCCCTGCATTGGGAAAAATTGGCCAGTACTTCTCCAGTACTACTGCTCAGCCCCTCGCTGTGGGCTTACCAGGAGGAACATGGGCTTGGTTTAAAGGCCTAAGTGAATCCTCAAATTCCGAACAGCAGGAGGCTATCTGTTAACTGTATTCCTTACCAGTAAACATCAGGGGTTCTTTCTTGAAGGGAGATTCAAGTCGCACATCTTCATGCCTTGCGTTACAGTTGGTGAGAGCGGATGTGATTTAGTAAGCAAGAGGAAAATTTACCTTACCCTTTAGCACAGAGAGAGCACACAAAGTACTGCAATAGGAAATATAGCACAGATAGATAGTATTTAGCTATATCTAGGAGCTTATGATAGTTCTCTTTAGTTTCCATTTTCTCAGTGATATAAGAAATACGGTCATCCACAGAGAATGAGGATAAAGGAAGAAGTATTTTAGATCAGCAATTTTCAACCTTTTTTACCTCATGGCACACAAAAACTAAAAACTACAATTCCGCAGCACACCAAAAAAATATATCTTTTGCTGATCTGAAAAAAAAGGTATAATTTTGATTCATTCACACCAGACAATCGCAGGGAAAAGAGGTCAGTGTCTCTGACGAAATAGTCAGGTAGTGCATGTTTTAAAAATTCTTGTGGCATACCAGCTAAAAATTGCTATTTTAGATAGAAGAATGTGGATGTAAGAAAAAATAATTGAAGAAAGATGATATGTAGTTTAGGCACATGTGAGTTCTCTGTATCATTTTGGGCTCTGATTTTTAATGATCTCAAATTTAAAATGAGAGCAATCAACATGTCTGTATGTTTTCCTATAGCCAATTTCAGTTACATGGGTGCAGGTACCAAGTAGATAGGAAGCTGGATATTATAAGAATTAGTTTAGCTAAGTGCGTATTAAAAATAAAGAGGAACTTGGGAGGTAAAGAAGAATACAAAGAAGTGAATATAGTGATTGATCATTTGGTTTAAAGAGAGTATGGAAGAAAGTGAGGAAAATAATAGGGTGGATCAATGAAATGCAATTCCTAAAGAGCTGAAGGGATTGCTGAATTGGTAATTCTTTAAGGAGGGACTTGAAGAGATAGGAGATGTTGGTAAGACATAGAGATACTTGAAATTGAGTTTATAAGAGTGAGTGACTGAGGTAGGGTAGAATATGAGGTCATTGATGAAGAAGAGTTTGAGGAACTGAAATGTCAGAATACTGAAGGAGCAACATAAGAGATATTGTTTAAAGTTTTTAAAAGCTCAATTTGTCCTCCCTGGCTGGTGTCCTCAGTGGTTGGAATGTCCTGGTCACAGGCACATACTTGGATTGCAGTTTCGATCCCCAGCCCTAGTTGGGGCATGTGCAGGGGGCAACTAATCAATGCGTCTCTCTTATAGTTCTCTCTCTCTCTCTCTCTCTCTCTCTCTCTCTCTCTCTCTCTCTCTCTCTCTTTCTCCCCTTCCCTTCCACTGTCACACACACACACACACACACACACACAAAAGGAAAAAATATCCTTGGGTAAGGATTGACATAAATAAATAAATAAATAAATAAATAAATAAAAGCTCACTCCACCCATTGTCTGAAAAATAGAATGTAGGGAAATAAGAAGGAACCAATAATAAATGATAATAATAATAAAGAGATTATTTCAGTAGTGCAGTTGAGAGATAATTGTGGTGTGGCCTAAAATGGTAACATAGGAAAGGGAGGAAAATGGACATAAAAGAAGTTTAGTTTGGTGTTAAAGTCAATAAGATCTGCTGATGTATTGATGTGAGGAATAAAGAAAAGGGAGATATCAAATGTAAATGCTAGGAGTTTTTATATGAGCAATGGCATGGAAGTTTGGTACAATTTACTAAAATGGGAATGACTGAGGCAACACAAATTGAGTAGTAAATTAGGATTTCCTTTTTAGAGACCTAAATTTAAGATGCCTATTACACATGAAGTAGAGATATAAAATAGGTATTTGGATATTTATATTTATAATTAAGAGGGGAACTATATGATGAAGGTAACAATTTTGTAGTTTCTGCCTTACAAATAATATTTAGTTATGGGAGTTTTATGATCACTTTGCAAGTTTATAGAGAACAAATACAAGACGTGACAGAAAAATATTTATGTAAACACTAGAGGCCCAGTGCACAAATTAGTGCATGGGTGGGGTCGGGCCGACTCTCCCCAGTGGGAGGCGATTGGGTCAAGCCAGCAGGGGGAAGGGGACGTGGGAGGTTGGCCAGTCTGCCCCGCCCCCAGTAGGGCTTGTTGACTGGCCGCAGTGGGCATCATAGTGACTGGTCGTTCCGGTCGTTCCAGCATTCCAGTTGCTGGCTTTTTATATATATAGATAATGTTAAGAAGGAAGAAACAGAAGAAGGAGGGGCAAGGAAAAAAGACTAAGGGGTTGTGGTGAGTCTGGAGGGGATAACTAGGAGATTTTGGTCATCACAAACACTTTTAATTTAGAAACTACCTTTAGCATTTTAACATATATAGTATGTGTTGTACTGTGAAAGGACAACTTGATTTTCATTTGATACTCCATATTATTGTTGACTAACTTTAAAAAAACAAACTCACTAAAGAGTTGGCTAAGCATTAATTTATTAGGTAATTTGTGTTGTGAATGTTTTACATTATGTAGAAATTCTTGCTGACTTGTTACATAGGCATTTAAAAGTGTTTTAATGATGACTAGGAAAATTGTTTGCATTTTTAATGAGTTGGGAAGATATTTTCTATCTAATCTAATAAAAGAGAAACATGCAAATTGACCATACCTTCACTATGCCCCAAGCCACGCCCACCAGCCAATCAGAGCGACTATATGCAAATTAATCCAACCAAGATGGTGGCTGGAAGCCACGGAGCTGGTGCAAGCAGGAGGCTTGGTTGCCCCCGGCATTGGAGGAAGCCAAGCTTCCCTCCTGCCCTGGCTGGCTGTGACCTCCGCTAAAGGCAACAAAGTTTCAATTACAGAAGCTAAATAAATCCCAGATACCTGCTTCCAGCCAGCCTCTATTGTGAGCTTGGGTGGCTGGGGGCCATGGCCAGCCTGCAAACAGCCATCAGCCCCTCACTCAGGCTGACCAGGCACCCCAGGGAACCCCCTCCCTGAAGGGGCTGTGGCCAGCCTACAAAGAGTCATTAGCCCCTCAGCAAGACTGGACGGGCACCCTAACAGGACCCCCCCCACCCTGACGGGGGTGTGGCCAGCCTGAAAACAGCCCTCAGCCCCTCACCCAGGCTGGCCAGGCACCCCAGGGGGCACCCCCACCCTGAAGGGGCTGTGGCCAGCCTGAAAACAGCCATCAGCCCCTCACCCAGGCTGGCAACACCCTCAAGGGGTGAGGGTCCTTGCTGGAGGGCTTGACCATCCTACAAACAGCCCTCAGCTCCTCACCCAGGCTGGCCAGGAACCCAAGGGGAGACCTCCACCTTGAAGGGGCTGTGGCCAGCCTGCAAACAGACATCAGCCCCTCATCCAGGCTGGTCAGGCACCCCAGCGGGGACCCCCACCCTAAAGGGGCTGTGGCCAGCCTGAAAACGGCCCTCAGCCCCTCACCCAGGCTGGCCAGGTTCTCCAACTGGACCCCCACCCTGATCCGGGACACCCTTCAGGGCAAACCAGCTGGCCCCCACCCGTGCACCAGGCCTCTATCCTATATAATAAAAGGGTAATATGCAAATTGACCCTAACAGCAGAACAACTGGGAATGACTGGTCACTATGACACACACTGACCACCAGGGGCAGATGCTCAATGCAGGAGCTGCCCCCCAGTGGTCAGTGCACTCCCACAGGGGGAGCTCTGCTCAGCTACAAGCAAGGCTGCCAGCTGCCAGCACAGCAGTGGTGGTGGGAGCCCCTCCCGCCTCCTCAGCAGCGCTAAGAATGTCCAACTGCAGCTTAGGCCTGCTCCCCACTGGCAAGTGGACATCCCCCAAGGGCTCCTGGGCTGCCAGAGGGATGTCTGACTGCCAGCTTAGGCCCAATTCCCCCGGGTAGTGCACCTAAGCCAGCAGGTGGTGATCCCCCAAGGGGTCTCAGACTGCAGGCGGGCACAGGCTGGGCTGAGGGACCCCCCCCCCCGAGTGCAAAAATTTTTGTGCACCAGGCCTCTAGTTTAAAATAATGAAATATGGTGTCTCATATCATACAAACACATACACCTATAGTGAAAGTGTAAAGAATACATACAAAAAAGCATGCACACATACACATGCATGCATTTAAATGATATACAGCAAATTCAAAATAAATAGTTGAGGAAAAAAGGAAGTGGAAGGAATGAGGATATGGGAATAGAGATATAGCTGTGATGGTTTATTTCTTTAAAACACAAAGAAATCTGAAACAAATGTGAAAAATGTTACCACCTATTTTAAATAATTGCAGAAATGTAAGGTGTTTATTATATTATCTTTTATAATTTCTTAAGATTGAACAATTTCATAAACAAAATTAAAGGTTAAGGATGTTGGGCATTATGGCTTTGATCAGAAATCTTATAACATGGTTTCTTTGGAATTATCACTGATTTGAAAATTACTTAGTAGATTTGAAACCAGTAGATTTGAAACTTACTGGCTCTTCTACAATCTGAGAAAAAATTTTATAAGATATTATGTTTAAACTTTTTCTATTTGGAAATATAATTCAAATATGACTCACGTATGCACATTTTGATAATGCACAAGTTTTGTGGCACTAATAAAAATGAACATTAATATATTATTTTTAATGGTTCATTGATAATATCTACGCAATTCCTCCAGAAAAAAAAAGAAAAAAACATCAGATGGTGTAATGTTTCCTCATATATTTTAAAACTGGTGTCTTGAAACCAACAAATATAAGCAGTTAGTAGAATCATAGAATCATGACCTGAATGTTTAGCTCTCATTCAGGCCAGTCACACTTTGCTAGTAATACAGTTGACTCAATTATGTAGTAATGGTCTGTGAAAGTGGGAATCGCTATAGTATCACCCAGTTACAATACTGCTTTGGACCATTGCTACAAAAGGCAATAATAGTTTTTCATAAGTAGCATTGTGGTAAAGATCATACAGCAATAATCTAGATAAGTTTTTCAGCATTATATAGAAACTGCATAAAGCATTCAAGATTTGTATACTTACTTTTTAAAGTAACACATTATTTCATTAAGATGTCTATTTAATTTGTATGATATTTTGAGGTTTGTTTAAGTGAAAATTCTCCAATCTACTTTTCCAACTATATCTTTATAGCAGCATGTTTTCGAAAAAGACCTGCATTGGCAATGGATGTATATAAACCTTGTAGAAATGCCTCATTTCTCTTTTTCATTAAAGTCCTGATTACTGATGACAATCTTATTTTAAAATTTTATCCTTGATATTGTATGATAATAAAAACTTAGCTTGGATCAGGAACAATTTTATCCCAAATAAAATCTTGAAGTTTGACTTTTAGCATCTCCTAAAGTCAAAGAATAGGTCTAAACACAGCCATATTAAGTAAGTCTAAAGTAAAACTTCATGCAGTAGAATAGAATCATTAGAAGGAATCTTTTAAAGGTTGATATCTCCCATCAGGGTCATGAAACAGTTAATTATACCTTTAGAAATCAGAAGAAATGGTTACAGCTTTGCTTGCATTTGAACCACATTTTTGTCCCTTATCTTATGGCAGAGGGCTTGGGAACATATGCTGCATTTAATAGCTGGCGAGCAATCAATTCTGGAATGGTAAGTTAGGAGGAAACAACCCTCATTACACAACATTTTGGTATAGGGCCATATGTATTTTGCTAATGGGAAAGCAGAGGATATATTTCAGAAGTTTGATGCCATAAAAAATCTCCTAAATAATGTTGAAAGAGTATGATTTAAGAGGACTAACATTTAGTGAGTAATTCCAGGTAGGTCCTGGCTAAATATTTGGAATATTTAAAATTATTTAATCTTTAAAATAAGCTTAATAGGAATTATTCAAATTTTGTCTGAGGTCCACACTAGTTAAGTTTCTTGTCCAGTGCTACAAAGCTTGATAAAAAGTAGATCTGAACTCAAAGTAAATTGTGTTAACTCCCACTCAGCCTAATCTTGGTATGAGTGAATTATCCTGACAGAGCTGATTCAACCAGAAGTTAGACAGTGTGACAACATAGGCCTACAAGGTTCTAGGTCATGTACTACTTCTGATGAGACCCATAAAATAATTATAGAATTAAACAGGGTGAAGCGAACATCATTTTTCCTCTGCTTTGATTTTGTTATGGAAACATGCATGGAAAGTAAACGTATGCAAGCCTTGTTCTCCCAACTCAGTGAATAGCCATAAACCTATTTTAATATAAAAAATTACTAGAGAATGATCTTGTTGTTGTTAGGTCTGATGGAATAATTGAATGGACACCCCTTCCCCTGGGAACTGACCTTTAGACCACTTCACAGCTGACATTCCCTTTTGTTTAGCACTTGCTAAGACCACATTCCACTTGCTAAGACCATTATCTTTCCCCTCAGGACCGCACCCAGAGAATTCTTCGCCCAGGAAAAGTTGGCCTAGAGTCCTTGAAAATATCTGACTCTCTGTCCCTGGGTGCTGGCGCCATTTTGGTGCTCAGCCCATCTTGTTTTCCAGATGATCTAATCCTATATAATAAAGAAGGAATATGCAAATTGACCATCACTCTACCACAAAGATGGCGGCACCCACAAGGGAGGCAGGGGGGTGTGGGGGGAGGTTTCCATAACACAAGATGGCTGCACCCACAGTGGAGGCTGAGTTCCCATAATGAGCCTGAACAAGCAATCAGCAGGGACCTGAGGTTGTGACCCCCCCAACCCCCCCTTGGGGTTTGACAGGGGACCTCAGGCTGCTCCCCCTGCCCTGGTACCAGGCTGGGGGACCTCAGGCCACACACCCTACCCTGGCACTGGGCCAGGGAACCTGAGGCCCCACCCCCTGCCCCAGTGCTGGGCCACACCCTTTTCCCACTGGGGCTTGACAGGGGACCTCAGGCCATGTCCCATGCCCTGGCACCAAACCAGGAGAATTAAGGCTGCAACCCCTGCCTTGGTGCTGAGCCAGGGGACCTGAGGCCGCACCACCCACCTGGTGGGGCTTGACAAGGGTGGGGCTGGCCAGGTCTGGATCTAGCCCAATGGGGGTGGGGCCAGCCGGGTCTGGGTCTCCTGCGATTTCTAGGCACACGTGGGTGGGCGGGAACTTGACTTTGGGTCCCGTGGTGCTTCCCAGACTCGACAGGAGGAAGATTTTCATATACATTTTACTAATTTTCTTTCATCTCTGACACTTATATTATAGAGAAAGGGCAAATAGCAATATTAAAATATTTCCTCTAATTATTCCCCTTTTAATGTGCATGAACTTCATGCACTGGGCCACTAATACATTTTTAATTCTTCACCTCTTTAGGCCTCGTGTGTTCCTCCTTTGGCGCTCCTAACAGTTGTTAGGTTGGAGAGATCTAAAGTAATAAAGACAATTCTTCGTTTAAACTGAGAATAAATGTGGTGCAAGGCCTAAAATGCAGGCTCAATATAATGTGTTGCCACAATATCTGGGGTTAAATCAGGAGGGCCTCACATGGCCTAATTGCAAGTTCACTTCCTCTCCAAAAAGGGTCTCTAGTTAAACATCACTTTATCAAAAGGACTAGATTTGTATTTATATAGCCTTTATTATGTTGAGATATATTCCCTTTATTCCCACTTTGCTGAGAGTTTTTATCATAAATTGGTGCTGGATTTAATTGGATGCTTTTTCTGCATCAATTAATTGATATGATCATGTGACTTTTATCTTTCATTTTGTCTAGGTGATATATCACATTTATTGATTTCGGAATATTATACCAATCTTGCATCCACAGAATAAATCCCACTTGGTCATGGTGTATAATCTTTTTGATGTATTGATGGATTTGATTTCCTAATATTTTGTTGAGGATTTTAACATCTGTGTTCAACAGAGATATTGGCCTGAAATTTTCATTCTTTGTAGTGTCTGGTTTTGGAATTAGAATAATACCGGCCTCATATAATGAGCTTAGGATTCTTTCCTCCTCTTGAATTTTTTTGGAATCCTTTGAGAAGGATGTGTTAATCCTTCTTTTAATGTTTGGTAAAATTTACCTGTGAAGCCATCTGGTACAGGACTTTGGTTTGTTGGCAGTTTTTAAATTACTCCTTCAGTTTCACTAGTTGAAATATGTCTACTCAGATTCTCTGATTCTTCCTGATTCAGTTTTGGTAGATTGTATATTTTCAGGAATTTATCCATTTCATCCAGAATGTCCAATTTTTTGGCATATAGTTTTTCGTTAAATTTTCTTACAATCCTTTGTATTTCTTTGGTGTCAGTTGTTACTTCTCCTCTTTCATTTTCTTTTTTATTTATTTGGTTCCTCTCTCTTTTTTTCTAAATTAATTAAAGAAGAATGAAATATAGGAACAAATTTAACCAAGGTTGTAAAAGATTGAATCTTAGAGAGTTAATAATGGTCAATACCACAAAGTTTAGTAATTCCTTGTTCTCGAATCATATCATATAATTTAGTTTTTGTATTCCAATTACACTTTAGATTTCATAAGGCTTTTTTCCATTAACCATTATATTCATCACAGAGTTTGTACTCAATATATCTAGTTGATTGATTTATGTGACCACATATATTTATTTATTTATGCATAAAATATGGCCAGTGATCTCATAAAGAAATACCATGGACTTGACTACCATAAAAACTTAAATTATAGCATTGAATTGGATTTTATATTTCCTCAATATTAAAATATGCTCAATTAATTAAAATAGTAAATAAGAATAAGAGTTATGGCCTGAAAAGCAACATATTATTAACCTATTTAAGAGAGGCTTCTTTGAGTGGCAAGCCTCTTTTTATTTCTTCCTCTCTCTTTTCAAATCATAGAGGTATTGGAATATTTCAAATAATCTAATGTGATAGTAAACATACAAGAATATCATGAACATTCCTGTCAGCCTTCCAATAGCAATTAATGATTCTTTATGATTATGGATAAATATAAGAAATGAACAGCCCAATCCCTCCCTCACATTGAAAACTTTATAGATGCTGAAATTATCTCAGGCTATATCCCACCAGATATTAGAACACTTAGTTTAGCAAAAGCAATGTATCACCTTGTGCACTACCTGTTTGCTTAGAATTGGGTCAAATTAACATTTTAACTCAGCATATTTCTTTCATCAGTTTCACATCAATTCAACTGGGACTTTTTTTTTTGCCTCTTAGTTCTTCAAAAATATCTTTATATAGTTTCTCCTAGCTTTGATGTGAATCTTACTGGCTATACATTACTTCCCAACCTATAAAAAACGAAAGTAAGTAAATACCTATCACCAAGAGAATCATAAAGCATCTGCTTCTCTTCAGTGATTTTCTAGTTAGGAGCTAATCTAGATATCCACTGCCAAGTCCCCAAAATGTATTCTTGCTGGCCAGATTCCCTGAAATTCAGAATTTAAGGAATGTATCATCTGTCCCTACTTTATTTAGACACCTACAATATAATTTTCTGGAATTGATATTTCCTTATTATAGTTGCCAATTATAGCATTTAACCAATTAACTGAAAAGAAAGAATTGCCAGTTTTAGCTCAAGTTGCTCATCTTTAATTCAGGCTTTGACTTGGATTTGAATGAATATTGGCTCAGAGACACCAAATCACAGCCAGACTTATGTTTAATAGAGTTTTCAGTAACTTTAAATATTCCTCATCCTCTTTGGCCCAAGGAAATATATCTGTCTTAATGGAAAGTTTAATACACATTCATTTTCAGTATAAAACATATTTCATATGTTTAAGTGCCTTTCCCATTAGAGTGGCATTGGTAATGAAACAGGAGAAAAACTATATTTGTTTTCCATAAAAACATATGTGCCTAAATGTTCAATTACCCACCACTTTATAAAGTCAGATTTTGAACTTTTTTAATAATTCAAATTGTTTAAATAAAATATTATTGAGTATTGCAAGTGTGTCATTCAATGGCTCATGTAAATGCCAATATAACTATTGTAGAAGCCTTATCTGCACCATTCTGGAAATTGAATTCCAAACATTCTAAGTTTTCATTCTGTAGCAGTTGAGACTAACAAAATAGATGTTACAAAATCATCAGAAAGTTATTTTACCATAATTAGCTGAAAATGCTCCAAATTCTAAACTTTTTTATAATAATATTCCAGACTAGAATGTATCTGGTATTTCACTTCAGTATATCAGAAATCCAATTATTTCATCTGAATATAGGTATCTCGTGAACATTTTCACACATTATCTTCATTATTCAATTTAATTTTTGAAAACTTTCTTATAAAATACATTACTCTCTCTTTTGACAGTACTTATTGTCAAAAAAAAGTAATTTTTATGTGATGGATAGTATATTTAACAAATAGATGTATATTATGTAAAATGAACACTATCTATTACTAAGTGATAATTCATGGTTAAATAATTTAAGATACAGACTTAGCTTAATGATTCCAATGTTTTGAAAATTACTTTAGCCCTAGCTGGTTTGACTCAGTGGATAGAATGCCAACCTGCCAACTGAAAGGTTCCGGGTTCGATTCCTGTCAAGGGCACATACTCGGGGTTGCCAGCTCAATTCCCAGTAGGCCGCGTGCAGAAGGCAGCAGATCAATGATTCTCTCTCATCATTGATGTTCCTATCTCTCTCTCTCCCTCTCCCTTCCTCTCTGAAATCAATAAAAATATATTTTTAAAAATATTTAAAGAAAATTACTTCAATTTATAATTATATAAGAAATAAAAACATATATGCATAGCACATGGACACATACAACAGAGCAATAAAGGCCAGGAGAGGGGAGGCAGAGTCTAGGTGGATGTAGTCCAAGGGTGGAGGGGGGGGGCATGGGGGACATCTGTGACAGTGCCAACAATAGAAAAAATAGCATGAGGAGAGAAAAACAAAGTTAGAACAACATTCAATCTAGTATTATGTACCAATTTTATAATATTATCTACATTATGTACTATTATCATTAAATGGAAAAATTCAACCTCATTATGAGCAAAGTTGGACATCATATAAGAGAAAATAAAGATTTTTTATATTGGGAAAAATGAGAAATATAAAGTAGAATTACTATGTTATATGTTTTTTTTATATTACACATAAAGTAGTGTAATGATATTTCATGGTAAATGGAATAAATTAAAGATAACTATTGAAAACTCTACAGCAACTATTAAATAACAACAAGGAAGCATAGCTAGGATACCAATAGGATGGATAAAATTGTGTACCAGTTGTTCCCAATACCACTCTTAGGTTTGGTGAATCAGTAAAAGAAATCACAAGACTCATAAGTCATTATACTCATAGCTATGACTTATTACAATAAAAGAAAATAAATAGGAATAATAAAATAGGAGAAAAAGGCCGAAACCAGTTTGGCTCAGTGGGTAGAGCGTCGACCTGCGGACTGAAAGGTCCCAGGTTCGATTCCGGTCAAGGGCATGTACCTGGGTTGCGGGCACATCCCCAGTAGGAGATGTGCAGGAGGCAGCTGATTGATGTTTCTCTCTCATCGATGTTTCTAACTCTATCTCTCTCCCTTCCTCTCTGTAAAAAATCAATAAAATATATTTTTAAAAAAATAGGAGAAAAAGGCCACCGGGCAGTATCCGGAAGATAGCAACTGTGAGTTTTCAAAAGCCATTGCAGTAATGCTTACAGAAACTCCGGAGTCCCAGAAAGAAAGCACATGTTCACCATAGATCACTTTATTTGCACAAACACTTTAGACAAACTGGTATAGCAGAGTTCAAGACTATAATGTAACAAAATATCCTTATCAGTTAGTGGTATAGGGAACATTCAAAGGCCTCAGCTCTTAGGAACTTGACAGTGACCAAGCATGTAAACAGGCTCATCTGAGAATATGCAAGATTTAAGCAACTTAGGCCTACTGGGTTAATCCTTTCCAGAAAATTTAATTATTTGAAAATACTCAATTGATCTAAAACAGGGCAGAAAAAGATGAAAAATTAAACAAATAAAAGACAGAAATACAAAACAAATGTAGATAACTGACAAATACATATCGATAATTATATTAAACTAGAAGCCCAGTGAACAAAATTCATTCACAGTGGGGTGGGGGTCCACTCAGCCCAGCCTGCACCCTATCCAATCCAGGACCTAAACCAACAGTCAGACATCCCTCTCACAATCCTGGACCGCTCACCTGCCTGCCTGCCTGGTCGCCCCTAACTGCCCCCACCCCCGCCAGCCTGGTCACCTTTTACTGCCTCCCTGCCAGCCTGGTTGCCCCCAACTGACCCCCTCTGCCAGCCTGGTCCCCTCCAACTGCCACCCCTGCCAGCTTAATTGCTCCCAATTTCCCCCACACACACACACACAAACTGGCCTGGTCACCCCACACAACCTGCTGTTCAGTCATTTGGTCATCCCTCACTAACCCCCTGCCAGCCTGGTCATAGGCAGCCATCTTGTGAGGGTGTGAGGTTTAATTTACATATTACCTCTTTATTATATAGGATGTGATTAAAAAGCAGAGTTGTCGACTGGGTATAAAAGCAAGACTAACATATTGTCTACAAACAATGCACTTACCAGTAAATATGAATTCACAAATAAGTTCAAATTAAAAGACAGAAATAAATATAGCATTTAAACACTAATCATAAGAGCTAGTGTTGCTATTTTAATATAAAGCTAAGTAAACTTTAGGGCAAGTGATAATACCAGAGATAAAGTGTCATATTTTATAATGATATAAAGGGTCAATTCATAAGGAGGATATAAAATCCTAAATGTATACGCATATAACAGAGCATCAAGGCACAGTAAGTAAAAAAGAACTGAATGATAAATAAATACATTATTAAAGGCTTTCAGCATTGCCCTGTCAGTAATAGGTAGAACAAGTAGACAGAGTCATTAAAAATATAGGAAACTTCAATACTATCAACCCCATTGACCTGATTGATATATATAGAACAATAAACCCAACAACAACAGAACAAACAATTTTTAAGTGGATAAGGAATATTCCCCAAGATTTACCATGTGCTGGGACATAAAGCAAGTGTCACTGAATTTAAAAGGTTTAAAATAATACAGAGTATGAATCTCAGAGGGAAGGTGGGGTTGAGGGGGTGGATGTGGAGAGATTAACCAGGGAAATTATATGCATATATGCATAGCTCATGGACACAGACAATACAGAGGCTTGGTGAAGGCCTTGGGGGAAGGGGGCGGGGAGGATACAAGGTGGAGGGGTCAATGAGAAAAAAAGGAGACATCTGTAATACTTTCAACAATAAAGATAAATTAAAAAAATAAAAAGAAATAAATGCATGGGAGGTGCTAAAAAGTATTTGTAAAAAAAGATTATTAAATAGTTAAATAAATTAGTAAATAAATATACTTTCTTTGAAACAAAAAATAAATAAGTAAGTAATACAGAGTATGACCTCTGATCATAGTGGAATTACAATAGAAGTCAATAATAATAAGGTGTTTGGATAATACCCAAATATTTGGAAATTAAAAAACACTTTTAAATAACCCATGAGTCAAAGAGGAAATCAAAGAAGAAAAATATGATTCATCCAATCATATTTTGGATGAATACTGAATGAAAAAGAAAACACAAGAAATTAAAATTTGTCATATGAAATGAACATGAAACTTGAGGAAAAATGTATAGCTTTACATGCTCTATTTAGAATTGGAAGAAATATTGAAAATCAACTATCTAAATTTTACTTCACAAATCTAGAAAGAGTAGCAAATTGAATCCAAAATTCCAAAGCAAATAGAGGGAAAGAAGTAATAACAGTAAGAGTGGAGATCAACCCGATAGAAGAAAGATGGGAGAAAGACAATGTAAACAGAAGAGGGTTTCTGAAAGATTAATAAAACATAAAATTCAAGTCAATCTGATTATTTAAAATGGGAAAGAGATAACTTACTGATATTTTTAAATAATTATAAGAAAATATTATGAAAACTGCATACCAATACTCAAAGAAGTATATACCATAAATAGGTGTATTTATTGTATGTAAAGTATGCTTCTAAAACATTAGTTTAAAAACTAAAAATCTTCAAAATATGATGATTTTAAATAATATCTAGGAAGAAAATGTTATTTATGATATGAACTAGCTGTATGTGTAGGGAAGTCCATTGAAATAGCTTTCTTATTGACTCGATAGAATCTGGATATCCTAAAATTAAAGTGAAGAGAACCAACTGTATAATGCAAATATTCTCAACCACTGGCATTAGACATTAGCTTTCATTGGCATAATAAGCCCATAGTATTCTATCAAATTAAGGTACTAAGTTGGTTTGGAGGCGGTATGAGATATTAGAGGCTTAAAGTTGGAAGTAGTAGTAAATGAAGCAATAATGGTGTTGAAAACAGGACACAAGAAATGTTAAAGATAACCTTAACATTAAGGCAGCACTTAGGTATCATTATTAAATTTAAGTGAGAATCATTGCTATTCATCTCCTCACCACACACTTTTTGCCTATAAGCTCTTCTATAATAACCCATTTCCCACATCACGGAACTGGTGTTTGCCAAGTATTTCCAAAAAAATAATTTGTTATATCTTGGAGCTGTGCTGGTACTCAACTGCCCATCAGGAGATGACTTCAGCTATAAAATCTTCTACTATGCATATCTGTATCACTCAGCCTTGCTTGTTCCAAAGGAGAGACAGAAATAATGGAGTTGGGTGTGTGGGGTGTATAATGTAATGAAATCAGCCTCTCCAGAACTAGCCATTTCCTGATAGGTTTTGACCCCATATCATGTCAAGGGAGGCTTTGATTTGAAATTATAAAAGCACAGAATCCACATTCAACATATTTGGGGCCATAAGTGGGTAAATTGGGATTAGTGGGAGTTGAAGGGTTATTTCTTCCTATTGTATGCCATTAGTCACTACCACAGAATGCAAACTGATGTTGATCTGCTTTTCTTCTACAAAGAATCAAACTTAGTATTAATTTTCTTAGTTTATAATTATTTATTTTGATGTATTATATATGAGGAGAAAAATTACACAAGTGTTTATTATTGTGAATGAAATAGAGTAGGTGAAATGCTATTTACACTCTAACATCTAGGGTTGAACAAAGTTTCACACATGTTCATGTTATAGCAGAAACTATACCAGTTGGGAATTAATTTTTCTACCAACTTTAATTTGAAAATAACCCAATAGATAAATTTGAACAAAGAAATTTGAGGAGAATTGAAATTTTATTTTGTTTTCTGGAGGGAAAATTTGTATGGATTGATCATATATTATTTATATAGGAATGAAAACTAATTTTCCTGGTGATTTTGCTTATTTTCTAAAAATAAATGTATCTTCTGTTGTGTGAGTAGGGGAGGTGGATATTAACATAATACTAAAAACTATTTCTTTTATAAAGATAAAAGTAATTTATGGTCAGATCTCTTTTTGTAGGAGAATTTTTTTAAAAAATTTCCTACTGTAGTAAAGAATGTTAACATTTCAGATAATGGTTATTTTAAATTGGTAAGTACATTAGCATAAGTAGCCTGTTTTAAAAGTATAAGAATAATTTCATCATTCTATAATATATTATTTAGTTTGCCTTTAAGTAAAAATTTACAATTACTTCAACATTTTTCTCAATGTTAGGGTCCCTTAAATTCACTTATATCTATTCTTTTAAGTGTGTTCCCAAGGCCAAAATGAAGACTGATCTGAGCTTTTCCTATTTGTTGGGATATCACTGTTTGTAAGTCGGAAATGGAAAGTAAAGCAATGACATTGTTTCCTAGTTAATCTGGTCTCATCTCTAATAGTAATAACTCAAAAAATTATTTTAAAGGGCAGCTGACTTTGGAAGGACTAGCATTTTAAAACATTTTTCTGATTAAGGGGAGTTTGATGTTTTAAGCAGTGCTTTAAAATATAGTTATTGACATCTGATTTTTGGGTTTCCAGATTCTATTGCATCCACACCAAAACTATAAATTAGATCTATGAGATTTCTAAATTTCATAGGCAGAATATGTATTTAAAAGCATCAAAATAAATTTATAAAATCAAAGTTTTAAATCAGCTTTAGTGCTCCTTTATCCCATCTCCACTACTATATATGAGTTCAACAATTAGAAAATGTTTATTATTTTCCCATGCAAACATATATGCCTAAAAACACCATATTATATAATAAATAAATCAAAGAAAAATGGCTGAGAGAGTATGAGTTAGGGGAAGAAAAATGTATAAGATAATAAGAAATTTTTCATGCTGGGAAAACATAAATGCTATCTCTTTCTACTTTAATATTGACTTGTTTTTCAGTGACTGATTAGGAGAAAAATGATTTAAATGTTACTTCATCTTGATGATTTTTTTCCCAAATGACATTAAATACAGATAAACCACAATGCATTTTGGGGTCTATTGTTCCCATTGTTCATTACTTGCTATAAGCAATATCTTGAATTTCTAGTTATGAATATCAAAGTGTATGAATCAGGAACAATCATTCTACAAAATGGAAGAAAATAATTGGGGACTATAATACCTTTTCTTCTATCTCTCAAAGTTATAATTGATAATGACTCCATATTTAGGAAATATATTATTTTCCATGTATATCTGATTAGTCTCATGCTTTGTTCACTTTTGTCTTATATTTATTTTCATAAGACTTTAAAGTGTACATTCCAAAAATTGGGCTGAGCTCTATTTTAAAAATTACTAACACATCCCAAATAAAACTGTCATTTTATTTCCAGAAACATATTTCTCACAGATGCTATAATCTTACTTCTAAACAATGTATTTAAGACTGTAATATAACATTTTATACTACATATTGATCCTTTTTACTGAAACAAATGTATATGCCTGAACAGGTTGTTTTGGATATTGGAGACAGTCATTAAGGTATACTCTTCACTGTTGTGGAATTAGTTTTATCTCAGTTGCTTCAGAGTTCTGTATTGAAATTTCTCAATAAAAATAAGTTGTGTTTTCTCTTTCATTGTTTTCTAAGGTTGCTGTCTTACAATGGAGGTTTTCTCAGCCACAGTGCTTGGTTTTTATCTAGTTCTGTCCCAGAAACCCATGCTGACCCTCAGGCTCACCTAATGGAGTGCCGGCACAGGGCAAAGTACAGCCTCCAGTTCGTCAGGGTTCCTGGGAGACAGGCTGCAGGGTCTTATTTGAATGTATGGGACATTGGCCAAGCTATATACATAGATTGATGTATACTTTTAAAATATTTAGCCTTATGATATATGCACATTTGTACTCTTTACTTAATACTGAAAAGATTACTTTCTAATATTGGGAGAGGCCATATGACTTTTTCTTTATTTGGCTAGCACTTGCTGTAAATCCTTCTGTCAAACTGTAATATGAGACATACAACACATCTAATTGGAATTTAAACTCACACATCTAGTGGAACTGAAATATCCTCTTCCAGCTTAAGAGGCTTATATCTGTTGGAGTGCATAATTATGAATTTAATGAAGCATACTAATTAAAATACTGTTTAAGGTAAAAATGACTAAGGAATATAATCCAGAATGAAAAGTCAATTGTAATTTTAACTTTACCTGTGCATAATTTTGCTGAAACTTAATCTAATTTTAATATAATTTTATTGTGTTAAGATTATTTGAGGTATTTATTTATTTTAATTCATATAGCCAAAATGTTCTTTGTATTATTCTGTATTATCTGATTTCACAGGTTTAGACCTTGAAAATATGTCAAAGCAGTGATCTCTAAATTTTTAAAATATTCACACCTTTCAGTAGAAAAAAACTTAGCATGCACTTTCAATATATGTATATTTATTAGTAATACTACACTATTATAAATAGTATACACACCAATATACACACATACAAAGGATAAAGAATGTGATGAAAATTAAACATTATAACATGATTTTATTTATTATTGATATAGTAATTAAATTGGCTCTTATTTATGAGAGAATTATAACTGAGGATATATGATTTTTAAAATGATATATCACTTTATCTCTATGTGATAAATTGATTTGAACATCTAATTTAAGAAAACTTTATTTCAAACCTTAATCTAATGGATATAAGAATGGATAAAAAATGCCTTACAA
The DNA here is from genome assembly GCF_964212035.1 of Myotis nattereri. Lineage (NCBI taxonomy): Eukaryota > Metazoa > Chordata > Mammalia > Chiroptera > Vespertilionidae > Myotis > Myotis nattereri. Next base: position 84,937,065 of record NC_138078.1, read on the forward strand.
AAATATGTAGATGTAAAATGTGAGAAGACCATTGTTTACTGGACTTAACTAAATTATGATAGTCATTTTGTAATTCCATCCAACAACTAACATAAAAGATTTTGTTGAAATCTGACTAGTTTACATCTTTGAGTTATCTTTAACCTATCTTTTTAAAGGTTCATTTTGCAAGAATGAGTTAAGTCTAAATTAGGGATTTACATGGGAACAGCGGACAGCATGATGAAAATGAACAACAAAATCAGGATGTAGCTATTAAGGATTCTGCAGGGTGAAGCGCTCACTCTCCCCTCAGTTTTCTTAGTGTAAGTGTACCTCACACACAGATGGAGCAAGGATTACTGTATCAATTCACATAATAAATTTTAGTGAAGCTCATTTTTCTTATTTTCTATATAAATAATTTAATTAAAATATCTAATATATTTTTTTCTACAAACAATGATTATCCAGTACAGACATACCGCAGAGATATTGCGGGTTCTATTCCAAACCACCATCAGAAAATGACTATCACAATGAGTTTGTAATCTTTTTACTAGTGAAAGGTCTATATTTACTCTATATTTAGTCTATAAAAAATGCAACACCTGTGAAGCACAATAAAATGGAGGTGTACCTATCTACTTCTTGTGGTTCATGTAAGTTCAATTGCATAACTCTGTGCTAAATATTAAGAAATGTGTGAATTTAAATTGCTAATGTACAATCTAGAGACTTGGGCACATTTTTTTTTTACTTTTTGTCTGGTTACATTACCATTCCACCCATTAGCCTAAATCAGTGGTCGGCAAACTGTGCCTTGCAAGCCACATGCGGCTCTTTGGCCTCTTCCACAAAACACCGACTTCTGCGCATGGGCCACGGTTTCAATCGCACTGTACATGCCCAACCGCATGTGGTATTTTGTGGAAGAGCCACACTCAAGGGGCCAAAGAGCCTCATGTGGCTTGCAAGCCGCAGTTTGCTGACCACTGGCCTAAACCATAATACCAGTTGGGGCAAAAGTAGGTTTACAGCTGTTCATATGGAAAATAACACAATAATTAATGAGTAATAACACAAGAATAAACTCTGTGTTTCATGTATGCACAACTATAAGCCTACTTTTCCCTACCCTGTACATGGTGTATTGAATACAAATGACATCTTTCCTATCTTGAGTTTCTCAAATCATTAAATCAATTAAATCTACTTAATAAATACATAATATGTTCTGTTGATTTCATCTTTACTGTTAGGACCTTATCAAGTTTCACCCATATTATTTCAATAAACTCCTTTAAATTATTTACCTGATCTCAAATAAAATGAACCTTAATGTGCTCTTAATTTAGCTTTTTGTTTGGAAATAATGATAGACACACAAGATGTAGCAGAACTTGTACAGAGAGGTCCCAGTGTAACTCTCTCAGATAACTTCTTACAAAACTATACTGCAATATCAAATCCAGAAAATTGTCATTGACAGCATATCATTAAGTAGACTAGAGACCTTACTTAGATTTCGCCAGTATTTAAATGTGATAATTTGCGAGTATCTGTGTGTCTATGTAGCTATTAAATCTTATTATATACTAGGGGCCCGGTGCACGAAATTCATGCACTGGGTGTGTGTGGGGGGTGGGGGGAGTGTCCCTCAGCCCAGCCTGCCCCCTCTCACATACTGGGAGCCTCAGGCGTTGACCCCCATCACCTTCCAATTGCAGGATCGGCCCCTTGCCCAGGCCTGACGCCTCTGGCCCAGGCATCAGGCCTGGGCAGGGGACCCTCATTTCCCCCCATCACTGGTTCTGCCCCCAGCCCAGGCCTGATGCCTCTGGCCCAGGCATCAGGCCTGGGCAGGGGACCCCCAGACCCCTCCAATTGCTGGTTCTGCCCCTTGCCCAGGCCTGATGCCTCAGTCAGAGGCGTAGACCCCCATCACCCTCCGATCGCCTGATCGGACCCTTGCCCAGGCCTGACTCCTCCGCCAGAGGTGTCAGGCCTGGGCAGGGGACCCTCATTTCCCCCCATCACTGGTTCTGCCCCCAGCCCAGGCCTGATGCCTCTCGCCCAGGCATCAGGCCTGGGCAGGGGACCCCCAGACCCCTCCGATTGCTGGCTCTGCCCCTTGCCCAGGCCTGATGCCTCAGCCAGAGGCGTAGAACCCCATCACCCTCCGATCGCCTGATCGGCCCCTTGCCCAGGCCTGACTCCTCCGCCAGAGGTGTCAGGCCTGGGCAGGGGACCCCCAGCCCCCCACCCAGGCCTGATGCCTCGGCCAGAGGAGTTGACCCTCATCACCCTCCAATCACCAATCACCGGATCGACCCCTTGACCAGGCCTGAGGCCTCTGGCAGAGGTGTCAGGCCTGGGCAGGGGACCCCCAGCTCCCTGCGGTTGCAGGCTCCGCCCCTGCCCCTGCAGGACGCCTCTGGCTGAGGCATCCGGCCCAGGCAGCAGGGACCCGCAGCTGCAGCGGCCCCGCAATCGTGGGCTTCGCTTTAGGCCCAGGCAAGGGACCCCTAGCTCCCAGGACTGCCAGCTTCGACCGTGCCCAGCTCCCATCGCTGGCTCCACCCCTACTTCCTGCTATCACTGGCCAGGGCAGCAAAGGCACCTGATTCTCTGATCATGACTGGGGGGCAGGGCAAAGGCGGCGCCAGGGCCGTCTTTGCCCCGCCCCCCAGCTCTTAGCTCCCCCCTGGGTTTCCGATCACTGTCCATGGCAGGGGGCTTCTTCCTGCTTTCCCTTTCGCCTCCCTGCATTGTGCCTACATATGCAAATTAACCGCCATCTTGTTGGCAGTTAACTGCCAATCTTAGTTGGCAGTTAATTTGCATATAGCCCTGATTAGCCAATGAAAAGGGTAGTGTCGTACGCCAATTACCATTTTTCTCTTTTATTATTGTAGATAGATTTTCATAACCATCACCACAATTAAGAGGCAGAACTTTCCATCACCATAAATGAATTCCCTCATGCTAAACCTTTAGAGCCACTCTGACCCTGTCCTTTTCTCATGGAAAGCACTAGTGTGTCCACCATTTATATAATTTTATTAATGTTGAAGATGCTGTATAAGTGGAATCATGAAGTGTTTAATCTTTGACCTGGCATAATTTGGAATGTAATTTTGACATATTAGAATAAAAATTTGGCAATAACATTAAAATTTATCCATTATGGGTATCAGTAATCTGTTCCTTTGTATTGTTAAATAGTACTCCATGGTGTGGATGTGGTACAATTTGTTTGTTTGTTTGTTTGTTTATTCATTAAATATTTTTATTAAGTCTTATAGAGAGGGAAAGAGAAAGGGAGAGAGAAAAAAAAAACCTTCAACATGAGAGTGAAACTTCAATCAGTGGCCTCCTGCAAGATCCCTACTGGGCATCAAGCCTGGGGAATTGAACCACTTATCTGATAAATGCTATGTAAACAAATGTTTTACCATTCTGTAAATTGTCTTTTCTTTTGTCAATTGTTTATTTTACTGTGAAGAATCTTTGAGTTTGATTTAGTCCCCCATTCCCCTTCCCCCTATTTTTTGCTTTTTCTGTTTGTGTTTTGGGCATTATGTCTAAAAATTTATTGTCAAAACCAATATTAAAATAGCCTCTTGCCCTGACCGGTTTGGCTCAGTGGATAGAGCATCGGCCTGCGACTGAAGAGTCCCAGGTTCGACTCCGGCCACCGGCATGTACCTCGGTTGCGAGCACATCCCCAGTGGGAGATGTGCAGGAGGCAGCTGATCAATGTTTCTCTCTCATCGATGGTTCTAACTCTCTATCCCTCCACCTTCCTCTCTGTAAAAAAAAATCAATAAAATATACTTTTTTAAAAAGAGCCTCTTCCCTGTGTTTCTTCTAGGATTTTTCATGGTATTAAGTCTTATGTCTTTGATTTATTTTGAGTTAATTTTTGTGAGTGATGTAAGATAGGGGTCCATTTTCATTGTCCTGCATGTGTTTCTCCAATTTTCCTAGAACAGTTTCTTGAAGAGACTATCCTTTCCCCAATGGAGTTCTTGGCTCACTTATTGAATATTATTTAAAGGTATAGCCTGGGATTTAATTCAAGGCTCTCTATCTTCTTCCATTTTTCTTTTTTTTTTTCTTTTTCTTTTTAAAATATATTTTATTGATTTTTTACAGAGAGGAAGGGAGAGAGATAGAGAGTTAGAAACATCGATGAGAGAGAAACATCGATCAGCTGCCTCCTGCACATCTCCCACTGGGTATGGGCCTGCAACTCAGGTACATGCCCTTGACCGGAATCGAACCTGGGACCCTTCAGTCCGCAGGTCGACACTCTATCCACTGAGCCAAACCGAGTTTGGCCTTCCATTTTTCTATCTGTTTATTTTGTGTGTGTGTGTGTGTGCCAGTACCTTGTTGTTTTTTAAAAAAATATATTTTTTATTGATTAAAATATTACATATGTGTCCTTATCCCCACATTACCCCCCGCCCCGCGCTCATGCCTTCACCCCCCCCCCCCGTTGTCCGTGTCCATTGGTTAGGCCTATATGCTTGCATATAAGTCCTTTGGTTGATCTCTCCCCCTTACCCCCACCCTCCCCTACCTTCCCTCCAAGGCCCGACAGTCCTTGTTCATCAGTTTATGTTGTTCATTATATTCCACAAATGAGTGAGATCATGTGGTATTTATCCGCTCTCCAGTTCCATCTATGCTGTGGCAAATGGTAAGAGTTCCTTTTTCTTCTTCCTCTTCTTAAAGAATACCCTACAGCATTTCATATAATGCTGGTTTGGTGGTAATGAACTCCTTTAGCTTTTTCTTATCTGTGAAGCTCTTTATCTGACCTTCAATTCTGAATGATAGCTTTGCTGGATAAAGTAATCTTGGTTGTAGGTTCTTGCTATTCATCACTTTGAATATTTCTTGCCACTCTCTTCTGGCCTGCATGGTTTCTGTTGAGAAATCAGCTGACAGTCGTATGGGTACTCCCTTGTAGGTAACTGACTTTCTTTCTCTTGCTGCTTTTAAGATTCTCTCTTTGTCTTTTGCTCTTGGCATTTTAATTATGATGTGTCTTGGTGTGGTCCTCTTTGGATTGCTTTTGTTTGGGGTTCTCTGCGCTTCCTGGACTTGTAAGTCTATTTCTTTCACCAGGTAGGGGAAGTTTTCTGTCATTATTTCTTCAAATAGGTTTTCAATATCTTGCCCTCTCTCTTCTTCTGGTACCCCTATAATTCTGATGTTGGTATGCTTGAAGTTGTCCCAGAGGCTTCTTACACTATGTTCATATTTTTGGAATCTTTTTTCTTTTTTCTTTTTCGGTTGGGTATTTTTTGTTTCTTTGTATTTCAAATCTTTGACTTTATTCTTGGGATCCTCTAGCCTGCTGTTTGATCTCTGTATAATATTCTTTATTTCAGTCAGTATATGCTTAATTTCTAGTTGTTCCTTTTTCATATCCTCGAGGGTCTCACTAGATTTCTTGAGGGTCTCACTAAATTTATCGGCGGTTTCCATAAAACTCTTGAAAAACCTTATAAACGTGGTTTTGAACTCTATATCCAGTCGTTTGCTTTCCTCCATTTCTGTCATTTGTGGCCTGTTTCTTTGTCTCCACATTTTTTTATGATTCCCTGTGTTGGTAGAGTGGTTTTGTGTGCTAGGTGTCCTATAGGGCCCAGTGGCTCAGCCTCCCCCATTACCTGAGGTGGACACTCTTGGTGCACCCCCTTGTGGGCTTTGTGCACAGTCTTATTGTAGTTATGCCTTGATTGTTGTCGGATCACTGGGAGGAATTGACCTCCAGGCCAATTGGCAGTGAGAATTGGCTGTGTCTGCAGTGGGAGAACTTCTGTGCTGGAGACACCCTTCTGGGGCAAGACTTGCTTCAGTGGGGCTTTGGTGCTCACTGAGTCTGCACCCTGGGTGTGTCCCTTATGGATCTGAGGAGTTGTAATCCAGATGGTCACCCTCTGACCACTGGGTACACTGGCTCTTGGAGGTTACCCAGCAGGAGCTATGAAGAGAACTGCAGATTCCCCTTCCTTTTTTGGAGTTCGGAGGTGCCCTGATGAGGCCCAGCTGTGAAGCAATGCAAGCTGCTGTGGGGCCTTGGGCCTTCTCTTGGAAGTTCTGGGTCTGTGGCCCAGCTGCAGTTTGTTAGGTAATTTTCAGGTTGCAAAGGGCCAGGGCATTCATATCCAAAAGCCTCTGCTGCAGCCTGGGTGGGGCGGGGTCTCAGGGAATCAAAGGGCAGAGCAAGGAACTATGGTGGATTCTCAGCCCTGCCCTAAGGGGCCGCGCGCGTCTCAGTGTCCTAATAATTTAATTGCTGCAAGCACCTCTGAGGGAAAGCCGCCCTCGAGTTCCGAGTTCTGCCGGCTTCCAGACAGTCCAGTTTCTCCCCGTATGAGTCCTGGGTCCCCAGAGACTTCCCAGAACCGGAGTTCAGAACAGTCGGGAGCTTGTGACTCCCTCCTGATTCAAAAAGACAGCTGTGTCCTCAGGTACCGGCCCCTTTCCGTGCACTCTGGAGCCTCCGTACCTTTGCACTTTACTTCCGCAGCTCCTGACCCTCAATGTGCTTTTCTCCTTCCTTCTAGTTGTAGAATTTCCACTCCGCCAGCCTTCCCGTAAGTTCTGGATGATGTCCGTTTTGTCTTTTTATTGTGTTTTGAAGTTGTTGTTGGAGGCAGCAATTTCGGTGTTTCCCTATGCCGCCATCTTAGTTTCTCCACCACCTTGTTGTTTTATTACTATACCTTTGCAGTATAGTTTAAAATCAGGATGCATGATACTCTAGCTTTGTTCAGTTTTCTTAGAATTTCTTTAGTTATTTTAGGTCTTTTGTGTTTCAACACAAATTTTAGGATTGCTTCTTCCATTTCTGTGAAAAATTCCTCTTGTATTTTGATGGATACTGTATTGAATCTTCAGATTGCTTTGGATAGTATGGATATTTCAACAATATTAATTTTTCTAAACTATGACCATGAGATGCCTTTCTCTTTGTTTGTATCTTTTCTTATTTCTTTCAGCAAAGTCTCATAGCTCTCATTGTGCAGACTTTTCATTTCCTTGGTTAAGTTCATTCCTAAGTATCTTATTGTTTTTGATCCTATTGTGAATGAGGTAGTTTTCTTTATTTCTTTGTTAGATGTGTTATCATTAGGTTAAATAAATGCAATAACTTCTGTATCTTGATTTTGTATTCTGTAACTTTATTAAAATCATCAATTAGTTTCAACAGTGTTTTTTGTTTGTTTGGGGGATATTTATATACAAAAAAACCCCACATATCATCAGAAAATAGAGACAATTTTACTTCTTTCTTTTTGATTTGGATGACTCTTATTTCTTGTTTTGCCTAATTGCTCCAGCTTGGACTTTCAGTACTATATAGAATAGAAATGGTGTTTATATACATTGAACATGTTCTTCTACTCTCTCCTGACCTGGACAGTTTCTGCTGAGGGAGACCCATTCTCAAGTGGGAGAGTCCCCTACGTCTATGGGCAGACCTCTTTCTGGAATCCTGGGGCAGACAGCATGAAACAGGTTCCTTCAGTTTTCCTTGTCAGCATTCTTCTTCCTGCCCCATCATAGAGGTCTCTCTTCAGAAATCTAGTTGTTGCGGAAGAACAAGAGGACCTCTAGCTATAACCAATGCAGCTGAGCATTCTTTTACTCACCCTTTTCACTTTCCACATCCTCTGCTAGATAGGTCAGGTTGCCTCAAGTGCCACTGCTGCCGTTGCAATTCTCTTGGTTCCATAGCCTCTCTTAAGTTGGAATCCCTCCACTTTTGAATGCATAGATGGATGGATCTATCGAGTGTCCTGGTATGCTATGTAGCAGAACACAAAATTAATATCCAGAAATCAGTGGCATTTTTATACACCAATAATGAACTATCAGAAAGAGAAGATTGAAACAAAAAATAAGGTACCTAGGAAAAACTTTAACCAAGGAAAATTATAGGACAATGAAGAAAGAAATTGAGAAAAACACAAATAAGTGGAAACACATATCGTGTTCATGGATTTTAAGAATTAACATCATTAAAATGCTCATACTATCCAAAGTAATCTATAGATCAGTTCAGTTCAATGCAGTTCTTATTAAAATATCAAAGGCATATTTCACAGATCTAGAACAAATATTCCAAAAATTTATATGGACCCCAAAATGCCCTCAGCAATCTTGAGAAAGAACAAAGTTGGAGGTATCACAATACCAGATATCAAGCTATAACTGCAAGGCCATAGTCATAAAAACAGCACAGTACTGGCGTAAGAGGCATGTGGATCCGTGGAACAGAACAGAGCCCAGAAATAGACTCACGCCTTTATGGTCAATTAATATATGACAAAAAGGCAAGAGCATAGAATGAAATAAAAACAATCTCTTCAATAAATGATGTTGGGGAAAATTGGGCAGGTACACGAAAAAAAACAAAACAAAACCTAGACCACCAACTTACACCATACATACGAATAAACTCAAAATGGATTAAAGACTTAAATGTAAGTCATGAAAGCATAAAAATACTAGAAGAAAACATAAGCAGTAAAATCTCTGACATCATTGGTAGCAATATTTTTGCTGCTATATCTCCTCAGCGAGGTAAACAAAGGAAAAATAAACAAATGGGACTACATCAATCTAAAAATCTTTTGCACAGCAAAAGAAACCATCACCAAAATTAAAAGGGAACCGATTTCATTTTGAGAGAACATATTCGACAATGATACTTCTGATTAGGGGTTAACTTCCAAAATATATAAAGAATTTATACAACTGAACAAAAGACAAACAATCCAGTTAAAAATGGGCAAAGGACCTGAATAGACAATTCTCCAAAGAGGACACACAGATGGCCAATAGACATATGAAAAAATGCTTAGTGTCACTAATCATCAGAGAGGTGCAAATTAAAATCACAATGAGATATCACAGTGGTAGGGGGAGGTAGAAAGGGGTACAGGGGGAATAAGTGGTGATGGAAGGTGACTTGACTTGGGGTGGTTAACACAGTACAATATGCAGATGATGTATTGTAGAATTATATATCTGAAACACATGTAATTTTATTAATCAATATCACCCAAAAAATATTTAAAAATTAATAAATAAAAAATATTGAATGGTGATATAACCCTGTGACGACAATGATAACCTTATTGACATTTTTAATAAAATAAATAAAATAAGCATGCCCTTGGTATACTTCCTTCTTTTTTATATTCCTTTCTACTCATCTATGTTAATTTCATGAGATGCAGGTTATCTCTGTCAAAGCAGAACAAATATATGCATGTGTGTGTAGAACCTGTCAGAATGAGATAGTAAGTACTACTCTTGTCCATTTGAAGCTGATGTGACCTTTAAGTAAACAGCGCTCCCAACTAATAACTCACCATTTAGAAAGAAAAAAGCTTGACAAAAGATTTATATAATTTCATACCAAACATCTAGAAAATGAACATTGAAAGAAAATATATTGCATTGAATATAGATCATTATTTCAATATTGTTAAATATATTTTTTTCTTTTTTAAAAAGAAATCTTTATTCAGATTATTACAGTTGTTCCTCTTTTTCCCCCTATAGCTCCCCTCCACCCAGTTCCCACCCCACCCCTGCTTTAACCCCCCCGCCACTGATCTCATGCATAGCTGTATGATTTTTGTCCAGTCTCTTCACACACCCCACACACTCCCTTTCCCCAGAGAATTGTCAGTCCACTCCCTTTCTATGCCTCTGATTCTATTCTATTCACTAGTTTATTCTGTTCATCAGGTTTTTTATTCACTTGATTTTTAGATTCACTTGTTGATAGATATGTATTTGTTGTCACTTTGTTGTTCATAATTTTTATCTTTACCTTTTTCTTCTTCTTCCTCTTCTTAAAGAATACCCTGCAGCATTTCATATAATACTGATTTGGTGGTGGTGAACTCCTTTAGCTTTTTCTTATCTGTGAAGCTCTTTATCTGACCTTCAATTCTAAATGATAGCTTTGCTGGGTAGAGTAATCTTGGTTGTAGGTTCTTGCTATTCATCACTTTAAATATTTCTTGCCACTCCCTTCTGGCCTGCATAGTTTCTGTTGAGAAATCAGCTGACAGTCATATGGGTACTCCCTTGTAGGTAACTGACTGTTCTTCTCTTGCTGCTTTTAATATTCTCTCTTTGTCTTTAACTGTTGGTATTTTAATTATGATGTGTCTTGGTGTGGTCCTGTTTGGATTCCTTTTGTTTGGGGTTCTCTGTGCTTCCTGGACTTGTAAGTTTATTTCTTTCACCAGGTAAGGGAAGTTTTCTGTCATGATTTCTTCAAATATGTTTCCAATATCTTGCTCTTTCTCTTCTTCTGGCATCCCTATAATTCGGATGTTGGTATGCTTGAAGTTGTCCCAGAGTCTCCTTGCACTATCTTCATATTTTTGTATTCTTTTTTCCTTTTGCTTTTCCAGCTGGGTGTTTCTTGCTTCTTTGTATTTCAAATCTATTTTGAAAGAAATTTTCATTCAATTACATGTATCAGAAAGATTATAATTTCAAAATAAATGCAAGGGTTCAAAGTATCCAAAAAGATAAGATCTCAGAGGAACTCTGAATTGCTATCTTTTGGAGAAAGTATTGAGATGAAAGCAAGCTCAGTGAGTTATTTTAGGTAATAAAATGTGTTTATAAACTTGGTGTGAGAGAGTTTTAATGATTTTTAAGATGGGAAAACTTAGGGAAAATTACTTGGTTGCTATAATACAAAAAATCTTTATAATGTCTTATAAACTTTCATATTAACATTAATCTCATTATCCTGTTTCAACTTTATTTTCCTGTCAATAGATTGCCAGTAGCTATATTTTCTCTTAATTTCCCTTCATACCAGTCTTGATGTGGCTTGTTCTTTAATTCCCTGGTTGTAGAACTTCCATTTAGCCAGATTTCAAGCAGTCCTGAATGGTGGTTGTTTTGTAGTTTAGTTGTAATTTTAATATGGTTGTGGGAGGAGGCAAGAGTTCATTTACCTATGCCTCCATCTTGACAGCAAGTTTTTACTTATAGACAGGTTTAATTTATACGAAAGTTTTATATAGTTTGAACAGAGAAGTGGATAGACATTCCCTGATTCAAATTTCAGGGGTTCACATACTACTTTCCTGGGCCATATCCAATCTACTGCCTTAAAAAAGAAAACGTACCTAGGATTATTTGTTTATATATTTCCTATGGCTGCTTTCAGGCTACACCAGCACAGTAGAGTATATGCAACAGAAAATGTATACCCTGCAAAATCAGAATTATTTCCTATGTGGCCCTTTACAAGAAAGTTTGTTTATGCCTGTTCTAATGTATTATTACTTTATTGGTTCTTCCATTGCAAAGTGATAGAATTTTACAAGAAAAAACACAAGACTTGTTAATGCTTCCACATATTCTACAAGGCAACTGGAATTAATATCTAAGGAACCAAACAAGGGACAGAAATACTTCACAATAGAAGCCATATTGGCAAATATCACTGATAATAAACTCTACTGTCCAATATGTCACTGTTGCATCATGAAAACTTTTAACTATTTTCTACATGACCGAGCTAGTATCCAAACACCACTCCAGAGTCTAAAAATATGCATGAGTTAGTTTATTCAGCTGAGCAGTCAGTCACTCTGTATTTTATTGTCCATTCTATAATTGAGTGTAAGACACTGAGCTTCAGTTAAGTAGTGTTTGAGAATATTAAAATTAGTTGATGATAATTATACCTGGGAAAATTTATCTTATATGTTGAAAGGATAAAATAAAAATACTTTATAGTAAAAAAAAAAAAAAAGTATTACTAATGCCCTAAATTGAGCAGACCAGCTACTGTTGGGCATCAAGATTAATTTTATATTCTTCCCACTAGACCATGTGCTTAATAATTATTAATAGTTAATATCAATTATTACTATGGAAATATTATTGGACTTAAATTAAGGATATCTGGATATAAATATTTTATCTTTAAATTTGAAAAATGTGTTATTAAGTTAGTCTATTTTTAGGGTCTCAGTTTTCGTAGCTGTACTAACATATACTACTAGAAGATTGTTGATAGTGTTAAATGAGATACAGCATGTGAAATCACCTAGGTCACTAGGTTCTCCATAAATGTTATTTGTATTTATATGTGAAATACATAGAGAAATTTCAAAACAATGTTCCATAATCACTATAATTAAAATTTTATCATATTCCTTAGTCAAATTATGACTTCCATATTCTGACATACATTTCAATACTTAGAATTTTGCTAATTCATTTTACATTTTAAGTTGTCAGATTTTTCTTCAGAATTTGAGTTCAGAGACTTAAGATGTTGGTTTCTCTTGACCATCAATTTACCCAGTTTTGCACTTATAGTGCACTTAGAAGAAAACTGATATGCATTACAAAATTTAGTCAATTATGCAGATTTACTATTAAAATTATTTCCATTTTTGTGGTAAAATATAGCTTAGCAGCCTGAATATGGGACTGGAACTTTTTTAAGTATTAAATTTTATTTAGCATAAATTCTCATTCCAAAATATATAACTATTTTACCTTTTTGCCTTTTGGTGCCTCAGCTGCAAGATTAATAATAGCCATTCTTAAAAATTATTATGTAGCCATGTTGGTGTGGTTCATTGGTTGAGCGCTGACTTATGAACAAGGAGGTCACGGCTTGATTCCTGGTCAGGGCACATTCCTGGATTGCAGGCTTGATCACCAATAGGGGACATGCAGGAGGCAGCCAACTGATCAATGATACTCACTCACCATTGATATTTCTACTTCTCTCTCTCCCTTCCTCTCTGAAATCAATAAAAATATATTTAAAAAAATAAAAAATAAATTTATGTAGTTCTTATCTTTCAGAATTATTCAGACTACTATCCTATCTAATAATACACAAACATGGTAATTAACCATACCTCTGACACGCTTCCCATTGGCTAATCAGGGTGATATGCAAATTAACTGCCAACCAAGATGGCGGCCGGCAGCCAGACAGCTGAAGCGAACAGGAGGCTTGCTTGCTCCAGTGAAGGAGGAAGCCAAGGTTCCACGCCTGCCACCACCCAGCTCTGAGCTGCACTCTAAGCAACTATGTTGCAATTATAGAAGCTGAACAATCCCCAGAAACCTGCTTTTAGCCATTTGGGCCTCAGAGCTGGAGTTGTAACAGTGTTTCAATTATAGAAGCTAAACAAAGCCCAGATACCTGCTTTCAGCTGCCGAGGTCTCAGAGCTGGAGCCGGGCCTCAGAGCCATAGCCAGCTCTCAGCTCCAGTGACAGCCATAGAAGGTAAATAAATGCCAGAATAAAAATAAATAAATAAAAAAAAGAGGCTGGGAGCTTCAGTCACCCGCCAGCCTGAAAACGGCCCTCAGCCCCTCACCCAGACTGGCCAGGCACCCCAGTGGTGACCCCCACCCTGAAGGGGATGTGACCAGCTGCAAACAGCCATAATCCCCTCACCCAGGCTGTCCAGGCACCCAAGCAGGACCCCCACCCTGATCCGGGACACCCTTCAGGGCAAACCAGCTGACTCCCACCCATGCACCAGGCCTCTATCCTATATAGTAACAGGATAATATGCAAACTGACCCTAACAGCAGGACTTGGAATGACTGGTCACTATGACACACACTGACCACCAGGAGGCAGACGCTTAATGCAGGAGCTGTCCTCTGGTGGTCAGGGCACTCTCACATGGTAGGAGCTCTGCTCAGCCACAAGCCAGGCTGATGGCTGCCAGTACAGCAGTGGTGGTGGGAGCCTCTCCTGCCTTCTCAGTAGCTCTAAGGATGTCTGACTGCAGCTTAGGCCTGCTCCCCGCTGGCAAGTGGTCATCCCCCGAGGGCTGAAAGGCTGCCAGAGTGATGTCTGATTGCCATCTTAGGCCCAATCCCCTGGCGAGCGGGCCTAAGCCAGCAGGTGGTCATCCCCTGAGGGCTCCCAGACACTGAGAGGGCACAGGCCGGGCTGAGGAACCCGCCCCCCCCCCCCCTGAGTGCACAAATTTTTGTGCACTGGGCCTCTAGTCTAATATAAAAAGGTACAGAAAATAAAAATGTAAAATGAGTATATCCTGTATAATAAAAGCCTAATATGCTAAGTGTCTGGTCGTCTGGACATCCGTTCAACCAATCAAAGCATAATATGCTAATGATATGCTAAGGCCGCTCATCCGCTCACGATGACGTTCTCTGACCACCAGGGGGCAGAAGCTCCAACCTGTAAGTTAGCTTGCTACTCGCGTCCAGCCTATTAGGACTGAATGAGATGGGCCGGACATGCCCTGGAGCCCTCCCGCAGTTCCTCCCTGGCTGGCCAACCTCCATGGCTCCAATCGTGCACCAGTGGGGTCCCTTGGCCTGGCCTGCACCCTCTCATAATCTGGGACCCCTCAGGGGATGTCAGAGAGCTGGTTTCAACCCGATCCCGTGGGCCAGGCCAAGGGATCCCACTGATGCACAAATTCGTACACCAACCTCTAGTATAAATATAAAATATTATGATTTATTTCTTGTAGCAATTTTTTATAAACTTGCTAATTCAATTTTATATTTGATCATGCATTTTCATTTGATGCATAAATTTTCTTCATTTTTAATGTGCAATTTTCAAAAAAGTTCAGTTGTATTTTTGTACCTGACATTGAGCAGAGTCAGAAATCTGTATGTTTGTATCTACTATTAAGCGACCTAGTAGGGGTTTTGTGTTGTTGTTGTTAATTTTATTCTTCACAATACCTCAGTATCTATGTAAAACTGAAAGTGTGTTAAGGAATTACAGAAGTTCTTACATTTATCCCAGTCAAGTAAATTGGGGTCCTGCTATAGTGCAATCCAGGAAAAATATCTAATTAGCAGGAGAGAAACAAAAGCAACTAAGTTTGTGCTGGTAAAGGGCTATTTGCTTGCAATGTGTGTAGGTTGTTGTTTTGGGGGTTTTTTTTTTGGGGGAGGGAGTTGTTTGTTTCCAGCAAGATTTATTGCTTACAATCCATGCTGTTTTTGAAGGAAAGTGGGGAGTGGGTCAGGGTTGAGGAACATCTATAGTCATAATCATTATTAGAGATCAATGGTCAATTTGTAGAAGCCAAAGAGCCACATGGAGCATGAACACACCCCACCCACCCATAAAATGAAAGGAAAAAAGGATAAATTATTGAGAATATTCCTGCTGTGCACACATAAACCCTTTATGAAAAGTTTATGTCCTATTTTATCCCTATTATCAGAAATAACCTTTTAATGTATTACTGAATTTGATTTGCTAATATTTTGCTGAAGATTTTTACACTTATGTTCATTAGAAATATTGGACTGTAATTTTCATTTTTGTTGTTGTTGTGTCCTTGACTGGTTTGGTAATGCTGGCCTTGTAAAATAAAATTTTGAAGTATTCTCTTCTTTTCTACTTTTTGTAATAAATTGAGAAAGATCGGTATTAATTTTTTTGAATATTTGGTAAAATTTACTAATGAAGCTGTCTTGTCTTGAACTTTTGTTTATTGTGAGGTTTTTTATTACTGATTCAACCTCTTTATTAGTAATTGGTCTATTTAAATGTTCTATTTCTTTATGATTCAGTCTTGGAAGGTGGTATGTTTCTAGGAATTCACATCCTTTTATTTTCAAGTTGTTCAATTTGTTGCTGCTGTGTGTTTTAAAAAGAGTTTTCAACTTGAAAGTTTTATTCTCATATACTATTTTCCTTTAATAATAGTTTTCTATTGTTCTTGGTCTACTATTTCTTGTTTATTCTGCTAATGTCTTATTTCTTAAAGACCAGTAATAAGAATCAGGAGTAAGACTCTGGATGATTCCTTGCTTTCTTAGTTCACCATACTAAGAGGTTTAATGAAATGCACTTTGTTTTAATTGATGGCATTCTCAGTGGATCAAGGTAAAAAAGCTGATTTGTGATATCTGATTTTGTGATTCAGTTCTGTTGCATAGACCTTTGTTATAGTAATAACGGTAATGATAGGAAATAAGTAGAGAGTGTTACAATGTTATAGCAATAGAAAATAATTAAAGAGTGTTATAGGAAATGTAGAAAAATTATTTTTTTGTGTGTGAAATATTAAATAGCACAGAGAATGACCACTCTGGCCAAGCCCTAGCTGCACCATGTAGATAAGACCATAACCGGATGCTACCTTTAGGAATGATGTATGTAAACCTGATAGACACCTTCTGAGTGACACTGCGATTGATAACCAGATTGTACTCTGATTCACACTTGTGTGATGACATGTTACTGATAGCCACCTGGACTGTTGTGGGTAAGAACAGGCTTAAAAATGGGTCCCTGACTTCAGACAGCAGTCATCCTCTTGACCCACGCTCTATGCTGCCTTGCTCCACGCCAGCCGGCAGAAGAACGGCCAAACCTCCGATAGTGAGATTTTGGTCGCCCTCCTCCTGCTTACTCGATCCAACCAGACAGCCAGCCACCCAAAGACGGATCTGCCGCAGCCTGCAGAAGACACCACTCTTTCCCTGGGACCCTGTTAAGTCTGAGTCCACGACACCAGGAAACTTGTGAGTAATAAAGTATGCAACTGCATATTCTTGTGTGGTGTAATTCCTCTGGCAGTCTTAACTATATTAATACTAGAGGCCTGGTTCATGAAATTTGTGCTTGGGGAGGTGGTCCTTCAGCCATGTTTTTACCCTTTAACAATCCAGGACCACTGACTCCTAACTGCTTTCCTGCCAGCCTGCTTGATTGCCCCTAACCCAGCCGTGGGCAAACTATGGCCCACGGGCCAGATCCAGCCCGTTTGAAATGAATAAAACTAAAAAAAAAAAGACTGTACCCTTTTATGTAATGATGTTTACTTTGAATTTATATTAGTTCACACAAACACTCCATCCATGCTTTTGTTCTGGCCCTCCGGTCCATTTTAAGAACCCATTGTGGCCCTCGAGTCAAAAAGTTTGCCCACCCCTGCCCTAACCACTTTGCTTGCCTGCCTCATCGTCCCTAACTGCCTCTGCCTGCCTGCCTGATCACCCCTAAAAACTCTGCCTGCATGCCTAAACACCCCTAATGGCCTCTGCCTGCCTACCTGATTGCCCCTAACCACTCGCCTGCCTGTCTGATTGCCCCTAACCACTCTGCCTGCCTGATCGCCCCAACTGCTCACCTGCTTGCCTGGTCATCCCTAACTGCCTCTGCCTGCCTGCCTCATTGCCCCTCATATTACACTTTTGTTATTATAGATAGTTGCCTTGCTCCAAGCTGTAAGGTCCTCTTGTCATAGAGATGGAAAAGTGTTAATTTTTACTCTTGATTATGGCGATTAACTAACACAGATGGCCACCAAAAAGGTGACTTACCAGAGGGTGTACAGCAAACGGTGCTGTTAAGTCCTCTTCCATGAAAACGTGCATGGTGTGCGTTGTATCTGCCTGGCGACATGAAAGAGTGAAGTTTCTGTCTGCCTTTGCAATCATATGAGCGAATTGTCTGAGACCCCAGCCCAGTCTGGTTTGGTGCTCACAGAATCATAGAGGTCTTTTTTCTTCTTTCTTTGCTCCATTGGTGGAGATTTCCTAGATGTTGCAGGATATCTTCCTTTTCATTTTTCCTCCACACTCTGACTTATGTCTCTCACCTTTGCTTTCCCTCCATCCTCCACCCACAATAACTTGCTCCAGGCTCCCTTTGCTCCAGTGTCTAGGTAAGAGATTGTGCAATGCATCTGCCACCAGAACCACTATTCCCAGCATTCCTGGTGCTCCCCGTGCTCTCAGCTTCTGCTTCCGGCCCGAGGCACCACCCCTGCCTTCCCCCCATGTGGGGTGCGGACACTGGGTTTGCGTTGCCAGGGCGACGTCACCAGTGTCCTGCCCCTGCCACTATGGGCGCCACCATCTTTGTCGCAGAGTGATGATTAATTTAAGTATTACTCTTTTATTAGATAGGATAAGGTCAGCTGATAATGCCTATCCTCGGTCCTGCTTGCTTAGAGTAGTCTCTTTGCTAATAACTACTTAATGTCCGAAAACACCTGCATGGTTAAGTTTATCTCAAGGGACACCTTGGATAATGACCCATATACTCTACTCAGACAACCTTTAATTGCTATTGCATGCTTGCTTGCTTTATCCTTTCACTATCAATCTACCATTAGATGCCTCCTCCTTTGAAGATGTCCGATTCTTTCCCTGAAAGGTTGTTTTCCTAAGACTTTTCCTATGAAGTCTTTTCTCTTTCATTCCATTTCAATTTATTTTTATGATATTACTAGAAGCCCGGTGCATGACATTTATGCACTCGAGGGTATCCTTAAGCCCAGTCTGCGCCCTCAGCCCAGACTGTGCCCTCTCACAGTCTCCCTGCAGGAGCGGGTCTAAACTGTCAGTCGGACATTCCCCGAGGGGTCCTTAGCGCTGCCAAGGAGGTGGGAGAGGTTCCCGCTACCACTGCTGCGCTAGCCAGCCATGAGCCCAGGTCAGGGTTTCTGGCCAAGCAGTGCTCCCCCTGTGGGAGCACACTGACCACCAGGGGACAGCTCCTGTATTGAGTGTCTGCCCCCTCGTGGTCAGTGCGCATCATAGCAAAGGGTCATTCTGCCATTTGGTCGATTTGCATATTAGCCTTTTATTATATAGGATTCTCTATTCTCACCTGAATTAAGTACAATATTTCCTTACCAGGTTTTAGGTTGTCATTATCTGTGATAATTTTTTCCAAGTTCTGCCACAGATAGTACTTGAACTCTCCACTTTTCTGTGTTTCTCTGCCTAAGTCAACTATGGCATCAATTCTGGAAATCAGTGGTTTCAAAAAGTTTACTGCTTAGTAAATTAGCTTCCTAATGCTGCTGTAACAAATTGCCACAAACTTTTTCTCTCACAATTCATGAAGCTACATGTCTGAAATCAAGGTGTCAATGGAGCCATAATCACCTCTGAAAGCTTTAGGAAATGATCTTCTCTTACCTCTTCCTTGCTTCTGGTGACTGCCAGCAATCCTTGGCATGCCTTGACTTGCAGGTGCATCACTTACTGCCTCTGTCTTCATATGGCCGACTTTCTTCTGTGATGTCTGTATCTCTGTGTGTCTTCTCCTCTTATAAGGACAATAAGTCAGGTTGAAATTAGGGCTCACTCTAATCCAGTGTGAACTCACCTTAACTAATTATATATGCAGACTATTTTTCCAAATAAAGTCACATTCGGAGTTTCAAGGTGAACATCATTTTAGGGGAATATTACTCCACCCAGTACACTTACTTATACTAAATTATGCTATCGGTATAGATTGCAGTGGTTTTATTTGCTCTGTTCATATATAATATACTTCCTGGAAGAAGGTACAGAAAAATTCAGATTTAGGTAGCTGTCATTACCCTTTAGGAAACTAGATCATCAAAACACTGTAACTGAGCCCTGGCTGGTGTGGCTCACTTCGTAGGTGACGTTGACATCTCTTTCTCTCTCTCTCTCTCTCTCTCTCTCTCTCTCTCTCTCTCTCTCTCTCTCCTTTTCTCTCTAATCAATAAAAAAATCTTAAAAAAACACACTCTAACTGAGGCTATAAAATCATTCAATTAATCAATTTTAGGTAATGATTATAAAGTTTTTTCTTGATTCTTTTTACATCTGTCAAAAGTGTTTTATCTCAGAAAATTGTTATAACATGTTATTGACAATTAGCATACTTAACTCTTTTCCTCTTCCAGAGTGGTATAAGAACCCTGAACTCCTTCAAGAGAGAGGAGGGGCAAAAAATCAGGAGGTGAATATAAAAACAACAACAAAATTATTTTTGAAAACACCTAGTTAATAATTTTGCCAAAGGATTTTTCTCATCAGAGCAACATAGAAACCAGTTGACTTAACAGACCTGAGATTTTGATCACCACAATATTTTTTTGATGTGAAGATACTTAGAATTGTTTTATTAATTTTGTTATTAATTTTTTGTTATTAAATGTATTGGGGGTTACACTGATAATAAGATCATATAGATTTCAAGTGTACATTTCTATGATACATGATCAGTATATTTGCATTGTGTGCCCACCACCCAAAGTCAAATCATCTTCTGTCACCATTTATTTGGTCCCTCTTACCCTTTACAACCCCCCACACTGGTAACCACCACACTGTTGTCTGTGTTTACGAGTTTCAGTTTCAGTCCCACATATGATTTCGTATAGTTGATAGCTTTTTCTGACTTATTTTGCTTAGCCTGATATTCTCAAGGTCCATCCGTGTTTTGGCAAATGGCAGTATTTCACCTTTTCTTATAGCTGAGTTATATTCCATTATATATATATATATACCACATCTAGGTTATGGAGAAAAAGGAGCCCTCATTCCCTGCTGGTGGAAATGTAATCTGGTAAAGCCACAATGGAAAACAGTATGGAGGTTCTTCAAAAAATTAAGATCTTGTTAATAAGCTGTCTATATCTGATATGTAAGTTAAGTGCAGCTTAAGTTCTTGCCCATCAGACCTTATTCCTCTGCACTCTATGGGTTCAAAAGAATTTTATCGAAAGATGCTTTTTAAAAAATTTTTAAATCTGTATTGTTGAAAGTATTACGTATGTCCCCTTTTCCCCCCTACTCTGAACAGCTCTGTGCTACCACATGGCGACCTTTGCCATCAAATAGAAGCATCCATTGTTCCTAAAGTGCCTGCTTCAGGCACCACCTTCACTCTGGCGGCTGCTAAATCCTGAAGGAGCGCTTCCCAGGTGACACTACGGGCCAGAAGGTGGGTGGGGGGGGGACGTGCTATTTTAGCTTAACTACATTGGCAATATTTACAGCTCTTAACAATAGCCTACCCCTGCCCCTTGCCCCAGGCCTTCACTACCCTATTGCTTGTGTCATGGGTTATGCATATATGCATACAAGTTCTTTGGTTGATCTCTTCCCACCCACCCTCCTATTCCCTGCCTTCCCTCTGTTTTCTGGTCCATTTTTTTCATCCACTGAAAATTTTCCTTTATTTCTTAATTTCTGTGTGAATGCCATCCTAACATTTTTCTAGCTGGCTTCCAGACAAATTGTAAAGCAGCTAATTACCCTAAGCAAATTATATAGGATTCTCATGGTTCTTTTTCCTGGTTTCATCTTGGTTGATTTGATCAAACTAGAGTTTTCATATAAGCAATAAGGCATTCCAGTGGAAGGGTTGGAGAATAAAGAAAGCTTGCAAAAAAAACCACATATTTCAAAGTTTTTACTTTTTTCTGAGTAAACAGGGACTCTCCTTGTGATAATCTCAGATTTAAGAAAATATTAAAAAGCATACACTTCTAGTATATTTTAATAATAATAACCATTAGTATTTTTAAAATCTCATTCTTTGTTTAGTTTTGTAGCTTCATTTGTTCAAATGAGAGAAGACATTTAATACATTCATTAGGTGAATACATTCAATGGGTGTCTGTCACAATAGTAAATCAACTAATTACCACCTATTTGTTGAATTTTTGCTGTGTGCAAAGCGTAGTTGTTGGCCAAAGAGAGACAAAGACAAATGTACAAGGAAGAGGCTGGAGGTGAGTAACTAAAATGTATCCATCACCTTTGCTTTGAAAAGTTTACTGATTTCTAACAAAAAGTACTATGATTTGAATTTAGAACCTTTGGTGTGACAAATTTAATTCTCACAGATGGATAAAAATGGATTATTACTTATTTTTACAAGCAGAGAAAACTCATTGCTTACATTCTTAGCTACAGCTCCTAAACCACTCCATACCTTTTTTTTTTTTTTTCCTGAAACAAACTTTCCTCTTCTCCCCCAGCCAGCCCCAGTGGGACAACCATTATAGGCTCTGGGGCCAGGACAGGACGTAAGACATGTGAATGTTTCCTCACTGGGAAACCACTCCATAACTTTCTGATGACGTATTTGTAGGTCACTGACAGTTGGATTTGGGTGTCTTTCATTCTCCTCAATTTCTTTTGCATGAGAAAAAGCTGAAGCCAAAGAATCAATTTGAAGGGAACTGTAATTTATATCCTGATCAGAAATTACTATAGTTTCCTTGATCATAGTATTCTTTTTAAATTCAGAGTGTGATTTCCATCTGTTTTAGCTAATTTACTAGTACAGATTATGCATAATTATAACTTCTAGATTATGGGTCATATTTCATAAAAAGGACCACTCTTACCACAGACATGCAAGACTCTTACCTGAAATAAAGCTACATTATCTCATTGAAACATAAGGTAATGAATGTTAATTTTCTGATCTGAAAGTATTGAAACTCTCTTCCAATGTAACATGAACTAAAGGGAGATGATTTAATGTTTAACATAGGATTCTTAGTTTATCATTGTTATTTCTAGGAAAACAAGCTTATGAAGTGATTTAAATACAGTAATTACTGATCACATATGCTAAAGGGGAAATTTTTTAATTTAGCATAGTTTGAAATTATTTTTTCTTCCATACACAAAATTTGCATTTATTAACTAGAATGGATTTGTAATCAAATTATTGATCATCATTTTAAATGTAATAATTCATAGATAAAATTCATAATTTGCATATATATTTAATAAAATTCACCTATCTCATTTTACAAATGAAAATAGATAAAATTAGGTTGCAGAAGGAAAGACAAAATAAAAAGGAGATGTTTTATGGACAAAAGAATAAGAGTTTAATTTTATCCAGTGGTGGAAATGTAAATGAACATTAATTAGGTGAATTAAAGCACTGAAAATTTGACAAAAGCAATTGTAATGAAACACTCAAATCATAAAAGAGAAATCATTTATGAACAAAAAGTTCTTTTTAGAGAATATTTCCAAATTAATCTATTAAATGAGATGGTCCTTCAAAATGTGATTTTTATTTTTACAATAATTTCTCCAGTTTTGATATTAGAAAATGCAAAGCATTATTTTAAACATTAATACAGATAAAAGTGGATATTGTCACATTATTCTGGCTTAGCTTCTTTTTTATTTCTTTGCTGTTTGTAATTAATACAGAGGTTTAGAATATTTTCTGTTTGAAATATGGGATATAATCATTACCAACAGTGAAAAGAAAATTATAATAGCATAATAATAACTATCAAGATTGGGATAGGTTTCAGTTTGTAGTAGAAGGTTCTGTATGAAATTCTAACTTTAAATTTTTACACTTTTCCTTTTGTTCTGCAAAGTCTGAAGCATTTCTAATGTTCTCTGTTGGAAATCATTTATCAGTTTAATGAACACATTCAAGGGAAGATAACCATAGGGGAGGAGGGAAGATCTGATTCTTTTGTTGCACATGCAGTATAACTGCCCATCTCTCAGTATATCTGACAGACTCCAAACATTAAATTAACTGAAATGAAAACCTCATTCTGAACTGATTTCCCATACATACCAAACAGCCTGTGAAACGCCTCAGATTTTATGTCCAAATCCATTAAGCACACTGCAGAGAAAAGCATAGCAAGTGCATGGTTGAATATATGCCCATAGAAAGCTTCCATACTTTGTTAACTTCATAGCCGAATTGATCCACAGGGTGCAAAGCTAGGCACTGAGTAGACTAAATGGCCTGGCATAGTTAGGAATGGAATTGCATTCTGAATGAAAGCACAACATTGGGAAGAAACTCAAAAACAGAATCATTTCCTATCCTGTGATCTTTCTACTGTTCATGTAAATTTAAGTATGTGGAAATGGAGCTTGTCAGTTATTGCGCTCAAAGGCAATGCCAGTTGTTGGAGTGATGAGGTTTTAGTAAAGACCAGTTTGATGAAAACCTCAAGAATCCTTCCTTTGATTATGTATTTCTTATAGATCTTTAAGGGCTGAACTAGATTACTGATAGAAGTTATTAATTTTATCAATTTTTGTTATTATCTTTATTTGAACACATTTCATTGACATACAGAAAAATGTTTGTTGTTTTTTTCTTTCTTGATTAAAGGCCATATACAACTATCTAACAGTCAGTAGCAGGAGGTTAATGGCAATGAACTAGAATAAAACTAAATGTCACCTCATCTTACTTTTCTTTAAAACCTTCTAAGTAGATAAGACATGTTCAGAAAGCTGTAAAATGTGCCCTTTGCTTACAAGAAAAAGGTCACTTCTGAGCTAACAAATTATAATAGGCTACTCATAAATGATCACATCAGTGACTGAAATATGGTGCTGTGCACACTTTAAATGTTGGTGCAATTACTTTAGCCCTAACTAGTGATTCTTTTTTTTTACCTGATAGGAAGTATCTTGGAGCTTTTGAAAAATTATAAAATTTAATATAAATTCATGAACCAACTGAAATATCTTAAAGTCAATATAATTATATTTGTTTTGTCACCTACACAGTTTACCTTTCAAATCTACATACTTAATTATGCAGGATCATAGACCCATCAACTACGATGCTGAGGAAACATAACTTTTTGAACTACAGCAGACATGGTGTTGAAAGTGTGGACAGGTTCCAAGGGCACGCTCTATTGTACTGTATTCTTTTGAAAAAACATTGTAAAGCAGCTGTCATAAAGGGCAGTTGAAACCACATGCACTTCCTCAGCTAAAGTAAAAATTTAAATCTGACTATTTTACAGCTATAATGATAACAATGGAGACAGAAGCATGGTTAGGCCATTCTCACATCCTTTATTTCTAATTTACTTTTGTTTCTGTTTTTATACCATCTACAGATTATTTGAAAACTTTCAGAAACCATTTGTTAAAGACAATTCCTATGTTCACAGAAAACATCCAAATTGCTACTGCTAATAAAATGGCTCAAGATCCTCCAAATTAGAAAAGCCAACTTGTAATGTCATATACCAGCCACTAGATATGCAGCTAATATAATAGGTGTCAGATAATGGATACTGGATGATGTTTTTTCATGGTAAGTCAATGACAAACATTCTTAGTCCCATGTCCTCATGCACGCATAAAGAAGTAATATTTAAACCCAGAGCATTTGTAAAAGGGAAGCTCAAATTCTCAGTTGCTAATAGCTAACTCAAACAGTAGTTGTTAAAATGCAATGCCTGTCCACATTGCCCAAATCTCCCGTAAAGATAATCTGACACAGAATTGACACGTGACAAAATTTCATTAGGTAAAAAACAACACAGCAGCACATGCCACATTTGGTTAATAGGCAGCTTGTCTACAATGCCAATTTTATGGGAAAAAATCACCTGTTTAAGAAAGCAACAAATCTTAGGCTCTGGAGAAATTTTTTGTTACCATGTATAAAGATGGTATTTTAATTTTAATTTTTATAATATTTTAAAAATATTTATAAAACCTTGAGTCAGACTCTTCACTTTTTTTTCTTTGTTATTACAAATAGCTCAGACAGGGTCTCATTCTGCTGCTTGGAAATCATCAGTGATTTCTGATTCCCTATAGGATAAAGTACAATTTCCTTAGATTTTTATCCATTGTCATTCCTAATCTGGCCCTAAGGAACATTTCCAGAATCAAGGCTAAATGTGCATGACATTATTTTGCTACAATTGACTAATTGCTGCTTCTCACACAAATCATTAATTTTTGTCTCTGTGTAATTTCACTTGTTTTTTTTTCTGTCAGGAAAGTTTTTTAGAACTCTTTTCTTCTGGAAATATCTTTCTATATCTTGACTTACCCAAATATTACTTATTCCCTGACACTTTCTTTGGAAACTCCTCTAATCTTGTTCATTTATTTATTCAACAAACATTTATTGAATTCTCTCCATACGGCAGGCACTTGTTCACTGGGGATACTCACCAGATAAGGAAGACAGGGAGTATATAAGATGAAATTGATCACTTTTCCTTACTAATGTAGTTTTTATTCATGTTAATAATAATATCATTATTTGTGTTTATTTCTGTCTCCTCCATTAGTATGTGAGCTCCCCAGCCAAGTCAGGAGAAACATATTATTCTTCCTTGAATTTCTACAATATTGTCTTTTGAAGTCTTATCATAATGATTTTTTGGTAAAGAACCATTAAATTAAATGAATGCATGATTATATTAAGTATGCAACTGAATCATATTATTTTACTCTCTCCCAAATTCAGTTAAGCTTATATATTCTATAAAATCATGTTCTTCATATGGGGTGAAATAATTAAAGCAAGTATCAAGATTATAGGGTCCTTGACTGATAAGTATTCTGTATCTAATATTCTATTCCATAATAGTACCTAGAATGATTCTCAGCATATTTTAAGTGTTCAATAAGGGTGTGACTGACTAATGAGAAAATTTTTTATGTTATTAGGAAAGAAGTTTATATCAGGAAAGTAAAGTTTTAAGTCAAAGTAAGAATCTTTCTAAGATTCATATCCTGCAACCCCTTTTCTTTTAAAAATGTTAAGATGGATTTATTTCAATTTGAATTGAAGAAAATATAACAAATGCATGACTGGATTCAGAAAATGGAAAAATAGCTTAGAATCTTGTGGCACATTTCAAAGAAAAAAACATTAAGATTTCTACTAAAACTCCTAGTAAATATTTTTGAATGCTATATTTGTCATAAAAAGAAAGGAACATAAAAGAAATGTGATAGTTTACCCAATAACCTGATCATAATTTCCTGGGGTTTTAATAATGGTTTCCTGCAAGCCCTTTCTAAAATTCCTTATAATACTTCTGAAGATTCAAAAATAGATTTAAAGATAATATATCCTCTCCCCCCAAATAAGGCGAATATAATAGCTGCTGGCAGAATTGGAAGGAATGTACACTCATAACAAAAGAAACAGAGCTGAAGTAATTTCTACAGTAAGCAAGATATAGAACAATCCTGCCAACCAAGTAGGTAGTAAGGAATTTATTATCTGAACAGCCAACTATCTTTAGCATGGGTACTGTTTTGTGAAAGCGCCAGGTTATTACTTGCCCTCAGACTTTATATTTCATTTCTAGTTAGGAAATATAATCATCCCTCCTCTACCTCCAAAAAGATTTGAAGCTAGGTAGATAATAGAAGTATATGTCATAGCAGAAAGTTCACTCAAATAAGTAAAACAAACAAAAAATTGTGGGTTGGTGTGCAGGAACTATTCAATGGAACAAGTGTAGAACATGCTGGCAATTAAGTTTTTCTAGGTAGTCCATAGATTTAGAGTGCTATAAAATGTTTAAATAGTTATAGTGAATAAATAATTTTGACATAATTGTAGTATGATCTAGGTACATCAACCTTCTCCATATGTTTTTTTGGGGGAAACGATGCAGTCAGTGTTAAAGAATGGGCTTTCCATATTTTAAAATTATTACTGAAGTGTTTAAGCATTAATATCCAGGGTGGGGGCTGAAGTATGCAATGAAAAAATGTAAATGAATGCTCCCTCTTTCAATGAAGAGTGTTATATCATGTAAAAATAGAGATTTTCCATTTCTGTTGTACGACATTACTGGGGCTACTACAAACCACATTTTCTGTCTTATAGCAAATATTGTGCTTACATCTCTCTTACTCTTCAGGATGCTTTAATAAAACTAAAAAAGTCTTACAAGGACTAGATTTGAAATGTATTGTAGATCTAGACAAATAAGACCTAGTCCTGAAGGCTCAGAAAACATAAGCTCCAGAAATTATTTCGTACACAGAGGGAAAAGTGAATAAAAATAAATCTGATTGGCACTACCAATGATTTGTTGTAAAACATGTTCTCCTTGAAACAGGAACAGTAAACAGTAAGGTAAGATTAAAGTCCTTAAGCTTCAAAGAAATGAAAATGAAAAAATTGAGCAATATATATATATTAAGATTGGAAAGTGGATATTAAGTTTAAGAATTATGGGTATTATTGAATAACAAATCATGAAATTGAAAATGAATAATCAACTTAATTGAAGATGTTTTTTCTCTTACACTGAAAACAATGTATATACAGACAGACAGGATTTATACTAAGTCTATTGGGATCTACATCTAGACACACACAGAAAACAGTTTTAGATTACAAATTAAAATGTAAGTTTTAAAAAATATAATAAGAGAAAATATATAAGCTAAACACATGGAATAAAGTTGAGCTGACTCTGTACTTCTATACAACACCCAAAACCATAAAACTAAAGAGAAACAGACATATTTTTCTACCATTTTTTTGTTTGTGTGCCTAAGACACTTCTATTGGTAATAGCATTGCTTATATCAAGGGGTACTGATGATCTTATACAGTTGAAAGTCACTTTTTCTTTCTCTTAGAAAAGAAAGTAACAGATATTAGAAGAGTGAAAACTGGAATATATCTTCTTACCCTGTAATAGCAGATTGGTATTAGACATGTCAGTATAAATTCTCTACTGAGGGGAACTAGAATCCATGTCTCTCCAGTAAGAGTAAGCAAATCTAATAATCAGAGTCCTATTTATGGTACCATTACCCACCAAAAACTCCAGAGTTCCGTGAGGAAATAGCCAATTCCAAGTGTAGAGCAGGAAGAATACAAGATGATCATGGAACAGCCAGGAAGATAGGAAATATTCAACAAACAATGAACCACTTCTAAGAGACACAGGGCATAACTTTGATGAATTTTCATGGGACAAAACGTAAGGCAACATAAGATCAAGTTAAATTATTATTATAATGTATTATAATTATTTTAATACTAGAGGCCCAGCGGAGTCCCTTGGCCTGGCCTGCAGGGATCAGTGGACCTCCATGCCGCCACAGCCCAGCCTTACCTGCCAGCTCGTCAGGCTCCAGCCTGCTGTCCAGGTCGATCCTGCACAGCACGAAGTAGTGCGCAAAGCAGCAGGTGGCCAGGGAGGAGCCTGAGCCCAGGCTGGGCACCTCACCACTTCCACTCCTCCCGGCTCTGCTGTGCCTGCCAACACCACTGGGGTGCACAGGTAGAGTGTTCACGGGAGAGGCTGCTGCTGCAGCTGCGCTCTCCAGTCATGAGTCTGGTGTCTGGCACCCGTCTCTCAGCTGAGTGGCACTCCCACTGTGGGAGTGCATTGACCACCAGGGGGCAGCTCCTGCATTGAGCAGCTGCTCCCTGGCGGTGAGTGCGCATCATATCTACTGGCTGATCGTCCGGTCATCTGGTCATCCAGTCGCTTAGGCTTTTATATATATATGAATTGTAGAATCCATGAGTTTATACTGATATAAATGAATAAATAAATATAGTGGAGAAAGGAAAGCTCTTTCTTATATTTGAATGCCAACTAATAATTATAGAAGAAATGCAGAGTTAGGAAATTACAATTAAATGTTAAAACTAGTGGGTGCAGATATTCATGTAGCAAAGATATTTACATATTCTCAAATAATCTCCCTAATATTACTAATTACTAACTAGATCAGGGGTGGGCAAACTTTTTGACTCG
The DNA here is from genome assembly GCF_964212035.1 of Myotis nattereri. Classification (NCBI taxonomy): domain Eukaryota; kingdom Metazoa; phylum Chordata; class Mammalia; order Chiroptera; family Vespertilionidae; genus Myotis; species Myotis nattereri. The sequence goes on from NC_138078.1 coordinate 84,966,395, forward strand.
AGGGCCACAATGGGTTCTTAAACTGGACCGGAGGGCCGGAACAAAAGCATGGATGGAGTGTTTGTGTGAGCTAATATAAATTCAAAGTAAACATCATTGCATAAAAGGGTACGGTCTTTTTTTTCAATAGTTTTATTCTTTTCAAACGGGCCAGATCCGGCCCGCGGGCCATAGTTTGCCCACGGCTGAACTAGATGATCAAAGTTAATATCTTGATAAAATATACTGAAGATAATACATCACTCTGAGTTAATCTTGCCCTAAAATAAATGAACTGAGTCCTATAATGAAAAGTATCAGATCTCAAATTGAGGACTATTCTACTAAATGGCTAGCATGTATTTAATTTTGAAGTTAAGAAACACTAAGAAAGGATGAGTAACTATTTCAGGTTATATAGTATGAGACAGACATCACACAAACATGATTTGGGATTTTGGACTGAATATTGGAATGGAAAGAAAATAGATATAAAAAGTATTGCAAAAATTGATGGCATTTAAATAAGATATGATTGGGTAATAATATATTAATATTAAATTATCTGAATTTTATAGTTTTATTGTGGTTACTTATGTTCGTTTTCTTAAGACAAACATGCTGATTTACTTATGGGTAAAGAAGCATGGTGATTACAACTTACCCTCAAATAATTTTAAGAGGGAAAGAGACGAGAAGAATTATAATAATTAATCAAGTGGGACAAAATATTTTTAAGTCACAAATCTTGATAAAGAGCTCATGACAATTATTTGTACTATTCTTGCAACTTTTCTGTAAGTTGGAAATTTTATAAAATTTTTTTACAAATGGAAAAAATATGAACTTCTGTATAATAATTTGGAGGAGATGAACATTGTCTAATCTAATCTAAGAATACATACATAAAAGAAAAGAGAGACTGTAACAATAGAGCTAGGAATTAGGAACATTGAGGAATGATAACATCATAATAAATGGGAGAATATATCTCTTATTTAAGTTTAAAATAGTTAGGAAATTTTTTAAAAAAATGTTTAAAGTAGAGAAGGGAATCATAGGGCAGAATTAGTGATAAGATTGCAGGGGGGAGCAATAGTGCATCTCCATGAACACATTCTAACTGCATAATTATCTCAGGGATAGAGAAATGTTCTTGGTAGTAGGAGAAAAGTCACTCTCTGATTGCAAAGAACAAATTTGTAAATTGTTTCAGGCTATCATATTCATCCTTCACTTTAGTTTCTTTAAGGAAAGAGGAAAAATAGTTTTAGACTTTATTGCTAGAGATGTGATTGTAGCAGTATTAAATAACTGAATCTTTAACAGGTATAGTAAAGACACACTCTGACAGTTGCATTTATTGATTTACTAGAGGCCAGGTGCACGAAATTCATGCATGGGGGGGCGTGGTCCCTCAGCCTGGCCTGCACCCTCTCGCAATCCAGGACCTCTTGGCAGATGTCCGACTGCCAGTTTAGGCCTGATCCTGCTGCAGATTGGGCCTAAACTGGAAGTCGGACAGCCCTCTCACAACCCGGGACTGCTGGCTCCCAACCACTCACCTGCCTGCCTGCCTGATCACCCCCTCACCACTCCCCTGCCAGCCTGATTGACACCTAACTGCTCCCGTGCTGGCCCAATTGCCCCCAACTGCCCTCCCCTGACAGCCTGGTTGCCCCTAACTACCCTCCCCTGCTGGCCTGGTTGCCCCCAACTGCCCTCTCCTGCAGGCCTGATCGCCCACTACTGCTCTTCCCATCTGAGCTCTAAGCCAAGCAAAAAGAGGACCAGTCCTTTGAGTATTACCCAAATAGGTTAGAACATTGCAAATAAGATCTTCTTTGCTCCCATTGGTTCAAGGTAGGCCATTGGGAATTAGTCCTTTCTTCCTCCTAACCATACTGCCTTGCACTAGGGAGGGGTTGGGCCACAGGCATATAAATACACCATAAAATTTTCTTATGCTTGGAAAGCTGCTTTTTTTAAAAAAAATTGCACATTCACTTGGTTTCTCTAGATCTTTTATTGTTTCTCAGAGAGGCTTTAAAGTTATTTTATTCCATCTCTAGTTGTTATTGTTGGTTTTTCATGCTTCCATCAGGAAACAAGGGCATGGAACTTCTTATTTTTTCTATTTTACTCTTCATGGTGCTGCAGATATAAAACTCTTAAAATAATTGCATGCCCCTGGATTCATCAATGTAAATTTTAAAGTTTTTCTTAATGTGAATAAATAAGAATATTTGCAAAACTATTATTCAAAAAGATTATAATTTCAGATGAGCACAATATGTGAAACAAATTACATACTTGAAAGTAGAGGTTTAGCTAAACAAATTATGATACATTTGTGCAACAGAATACTACATAATTATAAATTAATATTATGAGATATTTACTGATTTGATGAATATTTTTTTTTAATTTTTTTTTAAATATATTTTATTGATTTTTTACAGAGAGGAAGGGAGAGAGATAGAGAGTTAGAAACATCGATGAGAGAGAAACATCGACCAGCTGCCTCCTGCACATCCCCCACTGGGGATATGCCCGCAACCCAGGCACATGCCCCTGACCGGAATCGAACCCGGGACCTTTCAGTCCGCAGGCTGATGCTGTATCCACTGAGCCAAACCGGTCTCGGCTGATGAATATTTTCAAAATATTAAGCAAAAATTCAGCTTCAAGATGTAAGTATGATATGTCATATTTTAATTAAAAATATATAATTATAAAAAGAACACAACTAGTTCATCAGCTATAATTTTGAGTCATATGAAAATGGGTAAATTTTAATTTTTGTTTTATTGGTATTTTTTATAACTTTTGCAATAAATATGTTATATTTTTGCAAATATATAAAATGCGCATATCACTAAAGTGTTTATGCTTTATGGCACAGTGATATTACTGTAATTTATTCAAAATAAATAATCAATGATGGCCACAGCAATGGATCTATGTGTAGGTTTGAGGAGTATAAGGACAGGTCAAAGAAAAAAAATAAAACACAAGGTAGCAGCAGAACTTACAAGCTTTATTGGGCAGCACTGTGATAGGTTTTCATATGAGGGAAATCCCTTATAGGGTGAGTCTGCCAGAGAAACTATAGCATGGGGTCATCACTCAAAGAGAAAGAAGGGAAAGGGAACTTTCAGGAGAAAAGGGTGTTGGAAAGGAAACTTACACATCTAGGTGCTACCATTCAGTAGCACATCACAGTTTCTGGGTCATAAAGTTCTGAAGGGCAGCAGTGACTTGAGGTCTTTAGGGTCTGGGGCTTACCTTACCCATGGCCAGTAGTTGCTGAGTGTATTTTCATGGGCTATGCAAAACATCGCTAAAAATCTGTTTCTTTTCAGTTATGTTTCAAACAATTGAATGGTAAACTATTGAAGGTTGATGGTAGGTGTTTGAAATCATTTGTATCAGTCTGCTATGAAGAAATAAATAAACTGGGGGCCAATATACAGAGGTCATCTTTGGCTCATTTATCTAAAATTCTGTATAAGTATATTAATCACTAGTTATTTGTTAATAACATAGCAAAATATTTGGCATATATATAACAATTGTTATGCATAAATAAAAATGCCTGCCTTTAAGCAATGTTTAGCTCATAGGAAAGACCTTATGGCATAACAGTAGCTAAACAAATCAAAGTATATACTGTTTACATAAAACATCTATAACTATTCACTTACAAAAAGTGGGAACTAAATCAACTCAATTTGTTTAGTAGTTTACATGATATGATAAAAAGTTGGTTTTATTTTCTGCTTAGATTAATGCATAATTTAAAATTTGCTAACAATTGAAATTTCTTACATGTCTAATTGAAGAAAATTAATTTTCTTTTTACATATGATTTATGAGATCTCCACAAATTTCAGTTAAGGGTGACATCAGTGTAAATGGTTAAGTAAGCAATAATGACACGCACCACTCCATAAAAGCAACTAGAACCCTAGGGGTAAAAAGAAACTTAAAATTATTTTTTTTCATGACTCTGGAAATTAACTAAAGGCATATCAATCCTAGGAGCTTTTGCTCAAGAAAAGTGGCTGAATCTCAGGACAGAAAGCTCTGTGTTATTTTAACCTTCCTTATTGTGCTCACTTTTTTGCCACCTCCATAGCATCCTTGAAAATTAACAGGCCCACAATCATAGTGAACACTAGCAGCATATCAGCCATTAGAGGTAGCAGGACAGGTTTGGAGCTCTTCAAAACAACATTCTTAGAGCTTATTTTTATTATTTGATCTGCCTGTCTGTTCTCAAGACTAGACCTTATTCTCTGAGAACAATCTATTTCCTGGAGGAGCTCATTGAAAACAAATATATTTGTAGAACATCAGAGCTTCCTTAGATGGTGATAATACTGGGAGAAAAGTTGCCCAAATGCATGAAAGGAAAGCTGGTAAATGAAATGTCTATATGGGGCTTTGAAAAGTTCTAACACATTCTGGTGATTTGGAGGCCGTGCATATGCACAGTGCTAGTGTAAAAGAAGGTCTGGTTACATGATGAGGAAAGATCTGAGAAAGCACTGAGAACTCATGTCTATATAGTAGTAACCTTGAGATGTTGTAGAATAAGAGGAACACAAAGGCAGAGATGAAAACTGCCTGCCAAATCACTGAACATGTGCTCCAACATGTATACAGAACTTACCATATAGAAATGAAAAGGATATACATAGACTAAAAGAAAAATATTAAAAAGATATTATATAAATAGTAACCAAATCAGATTTTTATTGACTACTAGAGGCCTGTTGCACGAAGACATTCGTGCAATAGGCCTTCCTTCCCCTGGCTGCTGGCACCGGTTTTCCTCCTGCACCCGGGACCCAGGCCTTCACTCTGGCCGCAGCGGAGAAGCCAAGCCTCTTCAGTCTTCAGTCTTCAGTCTTCAGTCTTCACTCCACGCCTGCATATGCAAATTAACGGCCATCTTTGTTGGGTTAATTTGCATAGTCATCCTGATTGGCTGGTGGGTGTAGCAGAATGACACAATTTGCATGTTTCTCTTTTATTAGTGTAGATACTAATACCAGACAAATTAAATGTTAAGATAAAAATTGCTACTAGAAATAGACATTTTATAAAGATTAAGGTATAAATTCACCAATAAGTTATAACACATATGAATATATATACACCCAATAACAGTATTCCCCAAATTCACAAAACAAAAGTGCTAGATTTGAAGAGAGAAATAAATAACAATAGTATTTACAGACTTTAGTGCCTCACTTTCAGTAGTGGGTAGAACATGCAGGCAGAAGATGATCTAGGAAATAGAAGACAAGAAGACATCTACTACACTATAAACCAAGCATGGCAAACTCAAGGCCCATGGGCTGCATGCAACCCACAGCAAATATTTTTGCGTCCCAGCCAATATAATGACATATAAGAAATGTTTTAATATAAGTTCTGTAACTTAATTTTTACAACATATTGTTATACATAATATCTATATATATAAAGAGCCAGGGGCCATCATAACCTAACGGATGACTGAATGGACAACCGAACAGGCTGAGTGGGGCGGTAAGGCCGGCAGGGGGGCCATGAGGGGCAACCAAAAGACCGACCAGCAGGCTGTGTGGGGCGACCTGGCTGGTACGGGAGTTAGTGAGGGACACCTAAATGGCCGAACAGCAGACAGTGAGGGGATACCAGGCCAGCAGGGGGTGCCGTGAGGGGTGACCAAGGCAGCAGGGGTGTGCAGTTGGAGGTGACCAGGCCTGGGGGAGGGGCAGTAAAGGGTGACCAGGCTGGCAGGGGGGCAGGTAGGGGCAACCAGGACAGCGTTGGGGGCAGTTAGGGATGACAGGATTGGCAGGGGGGGGCAGTTGGGGGTGACCAGACCAGCAGGCAGAGGCAGTTAGAGGCGATCAGGCAGGCAGTCAGGTGAGCAGTTAGGAGCCAGCGGTCCCGGATTGTGAGAGGGATGTCTGACTGCTGGTTTAGGCCCGAATTTTGTGCACCGGGCCTCTAGTGTATATATATATATGCCTAAGCGACCAGCTGACAAGCAGAGCAGACTGGCCAGTAGCTATAACACAGACTGACCACCAGGGGGCAGACACTCAACACAGGAGCAGAAACCACAGGCATGGAAACATGGAACAGACTGATGAATCTCAGAGGGAATGGGGGAGGGAAGAGGGCAGGAAGAGATTAACCAAAGATCTTATATGCATACTAGAGGCCTGGTGCACTGATTCATGTACCAGTGGGGTGCCTCGGCCTGCACCCTCTCACAATCTGGGACCCCTTGGGGGATGTCAGAGTGCTGATTTTGGCCCGATACTAGCAGGCCAGACCAAGGGACCCTATCGCACCAGTCCTCTAGTTATTAATAATGAACTACAATGTTTGCTAATGACTGATTACTGATCATGTTGCATTCATTTCCCTGACGTGCCTTATGCACAGGTGCACCATTTCTCTCCACTAATATTAGCAGCTGAATATTTTAGCAGCAGATTGCCCTGTCATTAATTTTGGACTGACTTATTTGGTGTGCCCAACAGGAAATATTTCAGTTTTGGAGAAGAAGAAAAATAGGTTTATTTGCATTATGTTTATTAATTTGTGCAGTTATTCAGTGTCTTGTAAGTTAATGTTCAAGAAAAAATATTAAATTTTATTAAAATGTCCTATTACTTTTTGTTAACAATTACTCATTTATTTTAGCCCCTTGTATTCAGCATGTCTCTATCTAAATAAACCTATGTTTCTATGAAAACTGAAGCTTTTGTTTTTTTGTGGCCCACATAAACTTAAACCTTGTTTATTTGGCCCATGTTAGCCTTTGATTTTGACATGCTTGCTGTACACCAAATAAAATTTTTATAGACTAATCCATCAAAATGTCAGGAAAAAATCTTGTCAAATCTATATTGAACTGTCTACAGCAAATACCATATGTTAGGCTATAAAACAAGTCTCAATAAATATAAAAGGATTTAAATCATGCAAACAATGTTCTCCAATTAGAATGGAATGAAATTATAAATCAATAATAAAAGGAAATTTGAAAAACTTAAAAATGTGTGGCAATTAAAGAACACACTTCTATATAACGAATAGATCAAAGAATAAATCACAAGGAGATTAGAAAATACTTTGAGATGAATAAATTTGAACACACATAACAAACCTTTTAGAGATGCAGCAAAAGCAGTGATTAGACTGAAGTTTACAGGTATTAAACACCTGTATTAAAAAAGAAGAAAGATCTCAAGTTATTGATCTAAACTTCCACCTTAGAAAACTAAAAAATAAATAAAACCAAAATAAACCCAACAAATACAGAAGGAAGGAAACAATAAATATAAGTGAATAAAATGATAGAGAATAGAAATACAACATATCTTTTGTTATGTATGGTATATAGAGATAGGATACAAATGATATAGAAAATAGAAAGACAATAGAAAAAATCAATAGAACCAGAAGTTATTGGTTCACCTTTTTTTAACAAAGTTGACAAAACTTTACTACCCTGACTATCCAATAAAAAAGAGAGAACTAAAATTATAAAATTAGTAATTAAAGAAGGGTCATTAATATTGACCTCAAACAAGTAAAAGAAATTATAAGAGAATACTATAAAATATATGCCTACAAATTAGAGAGTCTAACAGAAAGTGTCCAAAAAATGGATAATTTTCTAAAAATGACAAACTGCTGCAACTAATTCAAGGAGAAATATAAAATCCAAATAAGCCTCTAAGTAGAGAGAATGGACTAGTAATCAAAGATTTCCCACAAAGAAAGTCCTAGGACCAAATGGCTTTACAGATGAATTTTAACATTTAAGGAAGAATTAACATTATTTCTTAAAAAAAAATCTCTTCCAAAACACAGAAGTGAAGGCAAAACTTCCAATTCATACTGTAATTCCAATACTATCCTGATGCCAAAAACCAAATATGTCACAAGAAAACTACAGACCAATGATCTTTATAATATTGATGCAGTTATTCTCAACTAAACACTAGCAAAAACACATTCAGGCAAAATATAAAACATAATTGTAAACTATGATAAGATGGAAGTAATCCCGAGAATGCAGTGATGGTTATATAATAGGAATATCAATTAATATAATATTGTTAATATTATAATGAATAAAAATCACATGACCCTCTCGATACCTTTTGACCAAATCCAACATTCTTTCATGATAAAAATACTTAACAAACTAGGAATACAAGAAAACTTTCTTAAACTAATAAAAGCTGTCTATAAAAAACACACAGCTAATGCCCTTGCTGGTGTTGCTCAGTGGATAGAGCATTGGACAGTGGACTGAAGGGTTCCTGGTTTGATTCCAGTCAAGGGCACATGCCCGGGTTGCTGGCTCGATCCCCAGTAGGGGGTGTGCAGGAGGCAGCCGATCAATGATTCTCTCTATCATTGATGTTTCTATCTTTCTCTTCCTCTCCCTTCTTCTCTGAAATCAATAAAAATATAAAAACAAACAAAAAAACTACATAGTTTATATCATAATTAATTGTCAAAGACTAAAGTTTTCATTGTAATATAATGAATGGGATAAGAATGTCCATTCTTTCTACTTTTATTTAACTTTATACCAGATGTTACAGCCAGGGCATATAGGTAAAATAAAATTTAGAAAACATTTGCTTGGAAATAAAGTAGTACAATTATATCCATTTGCAGAGGGCATCATCATGTACATAGAAAATCCTAAGTAAATCACAAAATATTAAATCCCCCCCCCCCTCATGGCTCTGGGTAATACAAATAAATCATGAACTTGAAGCTCTTGGGTCAAATTACAGTTATAGGCAAAATGAGACTATGACAACAACAAAGAATGTACTGGTATAACTATGGCCTTGGGACCTCTAAAGTGTTATATTTATAACAGGAGGACCATTCAAATATCTTAGAGAATGGAGCAAATGATTTTTATAATTTTATGGGAAGTTCTGGGAATAGGCCATTGTAGCCAGGGTCAGTATAATCAATGGCTAATAAGCCTACTATTACTAGCTTCATTCAAGGTGCTATCATCTATCAATTAGATCACTGCTAACACCTCTAATTTTTGTTCCTCCAATTTTTCTTTTCTTCCATCCTATCCTCCAGGCTACTTTCAGAAAAGTATCTCTAAATGCAATCAGATCCAAGGACTACCTTGTTTAAAAACATTTAATGTCTCTTTATAACTTTTAGGACAAACTTCTTAACATAATATGTAAGGTCCTAATGATCTCACTCCAGGTAAACTGTTTAGTTTTTCACTATTCCAACACACCCACATTCTGCCTCCCACCCACAACTGCATGCAACTTGCTAATTTGCATATCCATATTTTTATCTATACAGTCATGTGTCATTTAATAGCAGGGATATGATCTGAAAAATGCATTGTTAGGCAATTTTGTCATTGAGCTGAACATCATAGACTGCACTTACACAAAACTAAATGGTATAGCTGACTACACACCTAGGTAATATGGTATAGCCTTTGCCCCTAGGCTACAAACCTATATAGCATGCTACTATGCTGAAAACTGTAAACAATTATAATACAATGGTAAGTATTTGTAATCTACAGAAATCTAAATAAAGAAAAGTACAGTTAAAATACAGTATAAAAGTGTTTTTAACAGTATACCTCTATAGAGAACTTATTGACTAGAGCTTAAGGACTGCAAATTGTTCTGAATGAGTCAAAGAGTGAGTGGTAAGCAAATGTGAAGACCTGAGACATTACTACACATTACCGTAGGCTTTATAAACAATGTATACTTAAATAAAGTAAATTTTTAAAAGATATATTTTTCTTCAATAATAAACTAACAAAACTTACTGTAATTTTTCTACTCTTTAAACATTTTAATTGTTTTATCTTTTCAATTCTTTTTTAATAACACTTAGCTTAAACACAAACATATTGTACAGCTGTACAAAAATATGTTCTTTTTTTATATACTTACTAGAGGCCCAGTGCACGAATTCATGCATGGGTGGGGTGACCTGTGGGGATCAGGTGGAAATCTGTAGTCCACTGCCGCAAGCCACTCCTGCCTGCTGCTTCCGCTGATCCTGACCTGCCACACCTGCTGCGGGCTCGGGCTTGGGCTCGGGCCCAGTCAGTCACGATCTGGAGAGGCTCACACTGCCACAGCAGCACTCACCAGCCATGAGCCTTGCATCTGGCACCCATCCTGAGGAGGGTGGGGGGACCAGGCCATGATCGGCCCTCTGAGCAGGCAGTGGGACGCCCTTGCCGGCCCAGGATCTGGATCTGTCCTGCTGACGTTCAGGCCAGTTGTTGGGAGCAACCTGGCGGCCACTTTTATATTGTTTCTTTCTTGTGGAGCATCTAGGGAGGGGAAGTAGCCACAGTGCCTGAGGCTGACATCTAGGAGGCCAGTGGCCCTGTTGGGATCTGGCTGGTAGCACCGGTCAGACAGTGCCTGGCCCATTCTCTGGAGATTGGACCTGCACAACTACTGAGGGGGAGTGAGTGGCTGCTGCCTGGCTGGTGGGCAGCTGGGACGAGTCAGTCAGCTGAGAGGCGCTCTCACTGTTGGAGGGCACTGACCACCAGGGGACAGCTCCTGCATTGAGCGTCTGCCCCCTGGTGGAAAGTGCACATCATAGTGACCAGTTGACAGGTCATTCAGTCATTCAGTCATTCAGTCATTCAGTCGTTCGGTCGTTTGGTCACTTAGGCTTTTATGTATATAAACTAGAGGCCTGGTGCATGAAATTCATGCATGGGGTAAGGGGGGTCCCCTCAGCCCAGCCTGCACCCTCTCTAATCCAGGACCCCTTGGGGCCCCTCACTGACTCCCCTGCCGGCCTGGTCACCCCCAACTGCCCTACCTGTGGGCCTGGTCGCCCCACACAGCCTGATGTTTGGTCATTTGGTCACCTCTCACTAACCCCTCTGCTTGCCTGGTCGCCCCATGCAGCCTGCTGCTCAGTCATTTGGTCTCCCCTCACTAAACCCCCTGCCAGCCTAGTCACCCCACACAGCCTGTTTGGTCATCCATTTGGTTGCGATGGTCGCTTAGGCTTTTATATATATATATATATATATATATATATATATATATATATATATATATATAATTTAAATATTTATTGCAGAAAGCATTACATATGTCTCAATTTTCCCCCCATAACCCCCCTCCAGCTTGCCCCTGCCCCCCACCCAAGACCTTCACCACCCTATTTTCTGTGACCATGGGTTATTCATACATGCATACAAGGTCTTTAGCTGATCTCCTCCCACCCATTCCCCCCTCCCCACCTTCCCTCCAAGATTCCCCAGTCTGTTTTGTGCATCCATGTCTCTGCATCCACTCTGTTCATCCATTTATTTTGTTCATTAGATTCCACATACGAGTAAGATCATGTGATACTTGTCTTTCTCGGACTGGCTTATTTCACTAAGCATAATACTCTCCAAGTCCCTCCACGGTGTCCCAAAGGATAAGAGATCCTTCTTTTTTTACTACTGCATAGTATTCCATGATATAAATGTACCACAGCTTTTTGTATCCACTCATCTATTGATGGCACTTGGGCAGCTTCCAGATCTTAGCTGTTATAAATTGGGCTTCTATGAACATAGGGGTGCATACATTCTTTCTGATTGGTGTTTCAAGTTTTTTAGGATATAGTCCTAGAAGTGGGATCACTGTGTCAAACGGCAGTTCCGTATTTTATTTTTTGAGGAAACTCCATACTGTTTTCCATAATGGGTGCACCAGTCTGCACTCCTATCAGCAGTGTACTAGGGCTCCCTTTTCTTCACATCCTCACCAGCACTTGTCACTTGTTGATTTGTTGATGGTAGCCATTTTGACAGGTGTGAGGTGATACGTCACTGTCATTTTAATTTGCATCTCTCTGATGATTAGTGACTTTGAGTATTTTTTCATATGCCTCTGGGCCATTTGTATGTCCACTTTGGAGAAGTGACTATTAAAGCCCTTTGCCCATTTTTTAAATTGGATTGTTTGTCTTCATCTTGTTAAGTTATATGAGTTCTTTACATAGTTTAGATATTAACCCTTTATAAGATGTATCATCACCAAATATGTTCTTCCATACAGTGGGCTCCCTTTTGGTTTTGTTGATGGTTTCTTTTACTTTTTATTTTGATGTAGTCCCATTTGTTTATTTTTTCCTTAGTTTCTTTTGTCCTAGAAGATGTATCTGTAAACATATTGCTATGAGAGATGTCTGAGATTTTCCTGCCTATGGTTTCTTCTAGGATTTTTATGGTTTAACAACTTACATTTCAGTCTTTTATCCATTTTACATTTATTCTTGTGTATGGTGTAAGTTGGTGGTCTAGTTACAGTTTTTTACATGTTTTTGTTCAATTTTCCCAACACCATTTATTGAAGAGACTGTCTTGACTCCATTGTATGCTCTTGTCTCCTTTGTCAAATATTAATTGAGCATAGTGGCTTGGGTTGATTTCTGGGTTCTCTGTTCTCTTCCATTGATCTACATGTCCGTTCTTGTGCCATTACCAGGTGTTTTGATTACAGTGGCTTTGTAACATAACTTGATATCTGGTATTGTGATCACTCCAACTTTGTTCTCTTTCTCAAGATTACTGAGGCTATTCAGGAGTATTTTTTGATTCCATATAATTTTTTGGAGTATTTGTTCCAGGTCTGTGAAATATACTGTTGGTATTTAAATAAGGATGACATTGAATCTGTAGATTGCATTGGGTAGTATGGACATTTTAATGATGCTAATTCTCCCCATCCATGAACACAGTATATTCTTCCTCTCTCTTTTTCAACATCCTATGGATTTCTGAGTATGAGTCTTTTACCTCCTTGGTTAAGTTAATTCCTTAAATATCTTAATTTTTTGTTGCAATGGTAAATGGGATTATTTGTTTAGTTTCTCTTTCTGAGAATGCATTCTTTGTATATAAAAAAGTAATCAATTTTTGGGTGTTGATTTTGTACCCTGCTACATTGCCATATTCATTTATTAAATCTAGTAGTTTTTTTTATAGAGTCTTTAGGGTTTTCTATGTACAATATCATGTCCCCTGTGAATAATGAGAGTTTTACTTCCTCCTTTCCAATTTGGATTCCTTTTATTTCTTCTTGTAGTCTGATCACTGTGGCTAGGATTTCCAGTACTATGTTGAATAAGAGTGGTGAAAGCAGACATCCCTGTCTTGTTCCTGTTCTTAGGGGAAATGGTTTTAGTTTTTGCCCATTGAGTATGATATTGGCTGCAAGTTTGTAATATGTGGCCTTTATTATGTTGAGATATGCTCCCTCTATTCTAACTGTACTGAAAGTTTTTATCAGAGATGGGTATGGATTTTGTTGAATGCTTTTTCTGCATCTATTGATATGATCATGTGATTTTTGTCTTTCAGTTTGTTTATGTGATGTATCACATTTATTGATTTGCGAATATTGTACCAGCCTTGAATCTCTGGAATAAATCCCACTTGGTCATGGTATATGATATTTTTAATATATTGCTGGATGCAATTTGCTAATATTTTGTTGAGGATTTTAGCATCTGTATTCATCGGGGATATTGGCCTGTAATTCTCTTTCTTTATAGTGTCTTTATCTGGTTTTGGAATTAGGATAATACTAGCCTCTTAAAAAGAGCTTGGAAGTGTTCTTTCCTCTTGAAATGTTTTGGAATAATTTGAGGAGGATAGGTGTTAGTTCTTCTTTGAATGTTTGGTAAAACCCCCTTGTGAAGCCCTCAGAACCAGGGCTTTTGTTTGCTGGGAGTTTTTATTATTATTATTATTATTATTATTATTATTACTGCTTCTATTATATCAGTTGTTATTGGACTATTCAGGTTTTCTGATACTTCCCGATTCAGTTTTGGTAGATTATATTTTCTAGGAATTTACCCATTTTCTTCTCATTGTTCAGCTTGTTGGCATAAAGTTTTGCATAGTATTTTCTTTATAATCCTTTGTATTTCTGTAGTGTCAGTGATTACTTCACCACTTTCATTTCTGATTTTATTTATTTGGGTCCTCTCTCTTTGTTTCTTGATGTTTCTGGCTAAGGGTTCATCAATGTTGTTTATCTTTTCAATAACCGGCTCTTGGTTTCATTGAATTTTTGTATTTATGTTTTGGTCTCTATGTCATTTATTTCTGCTCTAGTCTTTATTATTTCATTCCTTCCACTTACTCTGGGGTTTTCTTGTAGTTCTCCTTCTAATTCTTTAAATTTAAGAGTTAGAAAACTTGTTAAAAGTTTTACTTGTTTTTTGAAGTAAGCCTGTAGTGCTATGAACTTCCCTCTCAGGACTGCTTTTGCTGTGTCCCAGAGATTTGGGGTTGCTGTGTGTTCATTTTCATTTGTTTCCAAGAAGTTATTTCTTTCTTGATCTTGTTGGTAACCAATTCATTGTTTAATAAAATGCTATTTAGCCTTGATATGTTTGAATGTTTTTGTGTGTTTTTATTGTGGTTGATTTTTAATTTCATTCCACTGTGATCTGAGAAGATACTTGATATGATTTCAATATTCTTGAACTTATAGAAACTTGTTTTGTGTCCTAACATGTGGTCTATCTTTATGAATGACCTATGTTTACTTAAGAAGAATATAAATTCTGCAGCTTTGGGGCAAAATGTTCTATAAATGTCAATTAAATCCATCTGATCCAGTGTGTCTTTTAGAGTCACTGTATCCTTGTTAATTTTTTGTCTGGAAGATGTATCCAGTGAAGTCAGCAGTGTGTTAAAGTCCCCTACTATGACAGTATTGTTGTGATCTTTCCTTTAATGTCCTCTAGAAATATATATATATTTAGGTGCTCCTATATGGGGTGCATATATGTTTATCAGGATTATATTCTCTTGTTGGACTGATATCTTTAGGATTATGTATTTACCTTTGTTGTCTCCTGTGATGGCCTTCATTCTGAAGTCTATTTTGTCCAATATGAGTATTGCTACCACAGCTGTTTTTTCATTTCCTTGGTCACTTTTGTTTTTTTCATTCTTTCTTCCTTCCTTTCTGCCTCTTTCCCTCCCTCCCTCCCTCCCTCCCTTTCTTTCTTCTTTCTTTCTTCCTTTCTCTTTTCTGTTTTTATACTTCATTTTTGAAAGTATTACATATGTCCTCTTTTCCCCCATTGTCCTCTCCCAGCCTCCTCCCTCTTTCTCTTTTCTTTAATTTTTCATTATAAATTGGCTTATAAGCATACAATGGACATTCCTCTTTGTTAATAAAAATCTTTTGGTGTTGAGATCCATCTTTTCAACCTTTTTAAGGACCTTGTTGAAGTTTGCAAACGCTTTTGCTGAACACTACTGTGAATTTTCTTGGAAATTATAGAAGTTATCTTTTTCTTCTGTGATTTCCTTTCCTTTTGCTGCTTCTTCAGCTATGCATTTCCGATTCTATTTCAAAAGCATTTACTAGTTCCTCAGGAACAATCTCCAGAGTTCTTCAATGTCACTGTCCTGCTTACTCAGGTTAAATTTGCTTGCCATCTCAACCGAAGCTTTGATGGTTTTTGGCAAGTTTCTCATCCTTGGGAAATCCTTTGAAATCATGGATAAACCTCTTAAGTGTCATACACTCTTTGGTGACTTCACCTCAAGCTGAAATAAGGTTCTTGATGTAGTTAGTCATAGATGTTGTGATCCTTCCAGAACTGCATCAGTGTCTTCCTCAGTTGCAGCAATAATATGGGAAAAGGCTGTCTTCAGGTTGTAAGCTTTAAAAGCTGCTATAAATCCATGATCCATTGGTGGATCAAAGAGATGGTATTTTGAGGAAGAAAGACCACTTTGATATTGGGATGAAAATCACCAAGAATATTACCAACAATAAACAATATCCTATGTAATGAAAGGCTAATATGCAAATCGACCAAACAACAGAATGACTGGTGGCTATGATGCTCACTGACCACCAAGGTGCATACGCTCAATGCAGGAGCTGCCCCCTGGTGGTCAGTGTGCTTCCACAAGAGGAGCGCCACTCAGCCAGAAGCCAGGCTCATGGCTGGTGAATGCTGCGTGGGTGGCGGGAGCCTCTTCCTCCTCCATGGCAGTGCTAAGGATATCCAACTGACAGCTCAGGCCTGTACCCTGAAAGGGCACAGGCCAGGCTGAGGGAGCCTCCCCCCCCCCCCCACCGCCCATCCTCCCGAGTGCACAATTTCTTGAGCCAGGCCTCTAGTCTTGAAATACTATGTATATTATTCTCCAAACAGTGTTCCTGTATTTTGCTGGAATAGGGATGCAGTGGGACACTTTGAAAGAGGAGCTGTGTCATCCATGACTTCTTTTTCCTGTAATACACTGGCAGTGTTTGTTTATTGATATGTTTGAGGGGCCCAGGTACTTCACTGTCCCAGATCACAAAGGTTTTCAATTTACAGACTGCAATCCTGCCCCCAAACAAGATTGCTACTCTGCACTGAAAAGCTTTAAAACCTGGCATTGACTTGGCCTCCTCATGGAATAAAGATATCAGTTAAAATGAAATTTAAAGCTATATCCATAAAATTTATCAACTAAGAACATTTATTGACAATTGTAAAAAATTCAAATTCAGTGGAGCTGTAGAAGTAGAAAAACAATTGAAGTGGATTCAGGAATGAATGAATGGAGAGGAAGAGATAGCAGTGAGCACCCTACAGCTAGTGAGTGCTAGAGTTGAATTGTCTGATTTGTCTTATGCTATGCACTTTTTAAATTCTTTTCCAGTAGAGTATCTTACAATATGTCAAATAAAAAAACACAGGTTTAATATGACATTTCCTCTATATAACAGAAAATTGGAGATCATCAAGTCCAGCTTAAAGGCAAGTTTCGCAAAGAATGTTGGGACATTTGTGTCCCTGTGAAATAAAGGGACTCAAGAAATCTTCAAATGAATCTCAACTATAATTTAAAATACCAATGGACGCAAGCTTCTTCAGGTTTTACTTATAGTTTTAACATAACCATATTTTAATACTGGGGATCTTCCTATAGAAGGATTTAAAGTAGCACTTATATATTTATTATCAAAAGTCAGCATCAACTACCACAATCATTTAGAAATTAAATCAATAAAAATTTATTCATGGAAGGGTACTAATTCCTGACTCATTATAGAATTGCTGGGTGCATAGTGATGATAAAAAGCAAACCAATATTAGTAAATTTTATTATTGTGTGTACCCAGGGTGGACCACTTTCTGCCATTCTTGACACAGATCCTCCTACCCTTGGTACACGTCTGCATTTTAACAAATTTTACTCCTCAAAGAAAGGAATGATATGTTTACTGGATGATAACTGCAGTGTCAAAGGTAGTGCCAATCTATATATATAAAACCCTAAGCAACCTTTACGGCTGGCTAAACTGAACGACCGGAATGACCGATCACTATGACATGCACTGACCACCAGGGCCAGATGTTAAACACAGGAGCTGCCCCCTGGTTGTCAGTGTGCTCCCACAGTGGGAGTTCTGCTCAGCCAGAAGCTGGGTTTACAGCTGGCGAGCGCAGCTATGGCAGCAGCAGCGCTACCAAGAGTGGTGGCAGTGGCGGCAGTGGTGGCAGCGGCAGGCACAGTGCGGCAAGGATGAATAGGAGCAGTGGGGCACCCAGCCCTGGCTCGGGCTCTTCCCAGCCGCTTACCACTTCCTGCACTGCTACATCCCTCAGGGTATATTGGACTGTGGGATTAAGCCTAGCTGAAACCCACAGTCCAACATCCCCTGAGGGGTCCTGGATTGCAAGAGGGTGCAGGCCAGGCTAAGGGACCCCACAGGTGCATGATTTTTGTGCACTGGGCCTCTAATACAATAAATAAACAAAAGAGGTGTCTAATAGAAACAAAATAATGGCAGAACTATAAAAAGATGAATTTGTTATCAGATGTGTGAATATCTGTATTTCATATTTTAAAAACACAACAATTTTGAATGTCAAGATGTCTGAACTGGGGCCATGAGTATGAGAGTTTGAAGTGGAGTGAAATTGAAGGGGTAAAGCAATTGTGAAGCAAGGTCGTTGAGAGAGCTAGTCTCATGGTCACCAAGGCCATCTTTGAAGATGACAGGACCAAATATTAATATTATATCAATATCATTAAGAAATAAGATTTTTGCACTATAATTATACATTTAAATATATGCCCACCCAGAATATACCATGTTATCTCATTGTAGTTCCTACAAAAATATATTTAATTAAGTTTTATTATTTTTCCCATTTTTATGGATGAGGAAACCAAGGATTATAGAGATTACTCAGTTCAGTTCACACAGCTAGTGAGTGGTAGAGCTGAGCTGTCTGATATGTTTTCTAATATGCAATCATTAAAAATTGATGAATGAGCCCTAGCCAGCGTGGCTCAGTAGTTGAGTGTCAATCTAGGAACCAGGAGGTCACGGTTCAATTCCGGTCAGGGCACATGCCCTGGTTGCGGGCTCGATCCCCAGTAGGGGGCGTGCAGGAGGCAGCTAATCAATGATTCTCTCTCATCATTGATCCCCCTCTCTCTCTCTCTCTCTCTCTCTCTCTCTTTTCCTGTCTGAAATAAATAAAAAAATATATATATTTTTAAAAAATTGATGAATGAATCACTGTTCTAAACTATAAATTCCCTTAGCTTTCATGATCTCTCTTAGCCTAACAAGTGTGTGTGTGCATGTGAGTGTGTGCACATCTCTATGTATCTATCAATTTAATCAGATTTTACAGACTCAAATGTTTGATAAAATAAATCAACACATAAAAGGATAAATAGGAGTATCTCAGCTCTAAAATCATTTTTATACTCTCCCCTTATATATTTAGAACTCAGGTTTAAAATATTAGTTTTTGCCATGATGAAAAGAAATTGTAATAGACAAGTAGCCTTTGTCTAGCTGTAAGAATTGGATCCCACTCCCCAAATCCATGCAAGCAAATAATATGGAAAGAAATATTTAAAAGAAACACACTTCTGAACATGTTTGTTTCACATTGAATCAGATTTATAGGCACTTATATTGTTGTTTTGATTAAGTTGTGCCCAGCACCATCTTAGCAATTGCAACCATAAACAGAGAACATAATCAACTACAACTGTGTATATTTCTGAAGAAAAATAAAACACCAAAAGCAGGTGATAAACATCTGGCTTGAGGATAAATTGAAACAAGTCCAGCTCAGTTTTCTGATCCTTTCTAACAAATAAGAGCAAGGACCATAGAACTTCTTCCTGTAGTTCATAATTAGGCAAAATAGAGAGAATTTACATTGTTTTGCACTCTGATGAATCCAACAAGATCATCACCTGACTCTAAAAAACAGTTGGCATAAAATATTTGCTTTAGTTAATTTATCTAATTTTAATTTCAAACCACAGCTGTGAACTCAAGGAAGGTAAATATATAACTGAACTACTATGTAGGTTGGAAAAAATATCTTTATATACACCTGTGGATCAGAATAAGAAGTACCATGCTGCTCTTCTAATCCCCCCAGTTGCCATGGGTACCATTTTAATGATTTATTCTACTGAAAACTTCCATATCATTTTAGTATCTGTCATGTTATGTTAATGGAATTGACCACCCGTCCCATTAATTTGGGATTTCTTGGCATGCAAATAATTAACAGCATACTTAATAATAGTAAAAATGTAATTGTTTAAGTAAATTTTTAGCATTGTCATTAACACCATCAAGGACTTAACCTTCAGAATTAGCATAATGATACTTTTATTTAATAAGGAGTTATTCACTTTCAGAAATGTCAGAGCAAGAACAGTTTGATAATACAATGCCCTCTTCCTGCTGTCATTCAGAGGATTAGTAGCAGCCCTGACCTTTTATTACATTCTGATATATCTAAATATTCCTGTCCAGCAATGCATATATCCGAGGAAGTACAACAATTACCAATTCTAAATAAGGATTCAGTAAAGTTTTTCTGTAAAGGCTCATATAGTAAATATTTTATGTTTCTAGATTGTCGAGTCTCTATCACCACCACTTAACTCTTGCATTGTAGCACAAAAGTAGCCAAAGGCAATAAGCAAATACATGGATTTAGTTATGTTACAATTAAACATTATTAACAAAAGCAGGTAATGGGCTGTATTTGACCCTCAGGCTACAGTTTGGTGATCCAGTTTCTATACCCTTTTGGTTATTCTTTTATCTCTTCTGATTAATGACTCATTAATTTATCTAAATGTACTTACTTTGTGAAAGAGTTGATATTTTCTACACTACATACTCAAAATAGTTTCATAGTTAACTTGTATGTGTGTATACATTTAACTATTTCAGCAGAAATAGCAGTAAGTAAATACTGATTTTTAATATATATATTTTTATTGTTAATAGTATTATAGATGCCTCTCCCCTCCCCCCCTAGTTTTCCTGCCTCCTTCCAGCCCCTACCCATCCATCCCCAGGTCTTTACCACCCTATTGCCCCTATCCATGGGCTATGCATGTAAGTATGTAAGTTCTTTGGTTTATCTCTTCCCCCCATCCCCACATTAAGGTGTGTCAGTCTGTTCCATGCCTCCAAGCTTCGGGTCTTATTTTGTAGGTCAATTCATTTTGTTCATTAGATACCACAAATAAGTGAGATCATGTGATATTTGTCTTTCTCAGGTTGGCTTATTTGACTTAGCAACATATTTTACAGTTCCATCCATGCTGTCCCAAAAGGCAAGAGATTGATTTTGAGGTTGAAGTGTCTGAGTTCTAATTATATATTGGACAATGGCTATCATCTACACTAATAAAAGAGAAAAATGGTAATTGGCGTATGGCGCTACCCTTTTCATTGGCTAATCAGGGCTATATGCAAATTAACTGCCAACTAAGATGGCATTTAACTGCCAACAAAGATGGCGGCTAATTTGCATATGTAGGCACAATGCAGGGAGGCGAAAGGGAAAGCAGAAAGAAGCCCCCTGCCACTGACAGTGATCAGAAACCCAGGGGGGAGCTAAGAGGTGGGGGGCAGGGCAAAGGCGGCCCTGAGGCCGCCTTTGCCCTGCCCCCCAGCCATGATCAGAGAATCAGGCGCCTTTGCCGCCCTGGCCAGTGATAGCAGGAAGTAGGGGTGGAGCCAGCGATGGGAGCTGGGCACAGTTGAAGCTGGCAGTCCTGGGAGCTAGGGGTCCTTTGCCTGGGCCTAAAGCAAAGCCCATGATCATGGGCCGCTGCAGCTGCAGGTCCCCGCTGCCCAAGCTGGACGCCTCAGCCAGAGGCATCCTGCAGGGGCAGGGGAAGAGCCCACGCAATCGCGGTGCCCCCCGCTGCCACTGCGGGTCCCCGCTGCCTGGGCCGGACGCCTAGGCCAGAGGCGTTAGGCCTGGGCAGGGGCAGAGCAGGAGATCTCGGGGAGCTGGGAGTCCCCTGCCCAGGCCTAATGCCTTGGCCAGAGACGTTAGGCCTGGGCAGGGGCAGAGCAGAAAATCGCGGGGAGCTGGGAGTCCCCTGCCCAAGCCTAATGCCTCGGCCAGAGGCGTTAGGCTTGGGCAGGGGTGGAGCCTGCAACCGCGGGGAGCTGGGGGTTCCCTGCCCAGGCCTGACACCTCTGCCGTAGGCCTCAGGCCTGGTCAAGGGGCTGATCCAGTGATTGGTGATCGGAGGGTGATGAGGGTCAACTCCTCTGGCCGAGGCATCAGGGGGTCCCCTGCCCAGGCCTGATGCCTGGGCCAGAGGCATCAGGCCTGGGTGGGGGGCAAAGCCGGGGATTGGGGGGATATGATGGTCCCCTTGCCCAGGCCTGAAGCCTGGGTCAGAGGCATCAGGCTTGGGTGGGGAGTGGAGCAAGCGATCAGAAGGAGATGGGGGTCCCCTGCCCAGGCATGATTCCTGGGCCAGAGGCCTCAGGCCTGGGCGGGGGTCAGAGCCAGTGATCGGGGAAGATGGGGGTCCCCTGTCCAAGCCTGACACCTCTGGTGGAGGCGTCAGGCCTGGGCAAGGGGCCGATCCTGCGATTGGAGGGTGATGGGGGTCAACGCCTGAGGGCTCCCACTATGTGAGAGGGGGCAGGCTGGGCTGAGGGACACTCCCCCCCCCACACACACACACACCCAGTGCACAAATGTCGTGCACTGGGCCCCTAGTGTATTTATAAGAAGTTTTAACCATTAATCAGTGTAAAATATAATGTTAAAAATTTACCAAATTATTGTAGAGTGTTGAGATATGATGTATGTTACTTTAGTATAAAAAACAAGATCATTGCCCTAGCCGGTTTGGCTCAGTGGATAGAGCGTCAGCCTGCGGACTCAAGGGTCTCAGATTTGATTCTGGTCAAGGGCATGTACCTTGGTTGCGGGCACATCCCCAGTGGAGAATGTGCAGGAGGGAGCTGATTGATGTTTCTCTCTCATCGATGTTTCTAACTCTCTATCCCTCTCCCTTCCTCTCTGTAAAAAATCAATAAAATATATTTTTAAAAAAACAAAACAAAAACAAGATCATTGCGAGGTATCATAGTTCCAAAAACGGCATTCTCATATGTGACAAAAAGTTAAGAAAAATTTGTTTGATGTATGCTTATGGTACCTGTGATCATGCCTGTGCTATGGTAGATATTATGAGATTCATACAGGGTGAGGGAATCTATCAAAGTATTCCATCTTTTGCATCAAGGAATTGTGTAATATGGAGTGCTCTGGCAAAGATGTCTATAGAACCCACAAAAGGACGCCAAGAAAAAGAAAGTCCACATTTGAGTACATAATATACTAAAAAGCACCTGATAGGTAAGAGAAAACTGCAAATACAGTGGGGCCTTGACTTACAAGTTTAATTCATTCTGTGACGGAGCTCATAACTCAAATTACTCGTATGTCAAATCAAAAATTGAACGAGTGAGACAGGTGATGCTGGGCTGATGTTGTGGCGTTCCCTGTGATGTTCGCTGCGCCAATTAGCGGTGGGGTATTTGAAGCTGGCTCGTAACCCGAACTTTAGCTCCCAACTCAAAGCAAAAAATCAGCCGAGAGATGGCTTGTATCTCGAAAAACTCGTTAGTTGGGACAGTCGTAAGTCAAGGCCCTACTGTAAGACCAGCTAAATCAAAAGATATTTGCTCCTTTACCACTGTAAACCCTAAGAAAGAGGACACCTACTAAGAAGGGCTCCTGGTGGCTAACTGGGCTCAATTAAAAAAACAAAACAAAGCAAAACAAAACAAAAACACACAGAGCCTAGCAGCCATTTCTGCACAGGGGCCTCTCCCACAAGCTGCACTTCAGGCAGAAGCCTGGCTCTGAACTGCCTGGCTCTACACTGAACTGTCTGCCTGCACTGTGTTTCTGCCATCTGAGCCAGCGCTTAGAAAGGAGTTCCTGGAATCCTATTTCAAACAATAAGACTGAGGCTTTCCCCGCCCAAGTAGAGCTCTGTAGCTCTTGAACAACCAGAGTGGTTCTATACTGACCAAACAAGACAGTGCTGCAATGAGTTGGAGTCCTCATTTGCATGAGGACATAACAATCAGGGGCAGGGAATTTATGTCCATATAAGCCATCTCCCCTCTGGCTCAGAGAGCAACTTTCCCTTTCCACTGAAGACTAAAGACTGCGCTTCCCTGGCTGAGCTATAAAACAAAACAAAGATGTCTGCTAGAACAGAGCAGAGCAGCCAGAAGCAGAGCAGAGCTGTCTAGCAGCAGCAGGTCCTGACCCAGGCCATGTGGCCCTAGGGGTGCCCCACAGCAGTGCCATTTTTACAGCCCTGCCTTGTCACAATTGGGTGTTTTTCACTGAATAAAGTGTCTTCCTTTACTGCACCTTAAACTGGGGATTTCTGTTGGCATTGAATTGGCACCAACAACCATCTGTTGACAACACTCACCGTTTTCGGTGCCAAAGCAAAAAAAGTAGTGACAAAGAAAGGAGATAAAAATGAACAAAAGAACAGAACGTGTCCCTCCATACTACATGCTAGACCCTGAGCATCAAGTGAGAGGGACTTGAGGTGGGTAAAGTATGACTTTTATGAAAATCGAATGTATTGATCTTATATTACACTACATTTTTAAACTTAAAATTTAGACAGTTATTATCAGAAAGAAAAACTGTGGTTTTCCCAATTTGCCATCAGCAATCTAGAGACAGAGACTGGACTAAGTGTGCTTAAAGTACTGGTGCAAGAGGGATGATCCTGTTTTATAATTTTACCCCATCAAGGTTAGCCTGTTTAATAAAGTAGTTTAAAATGCATGTCCCTTTTTCCAGCAATTAAATTATTGAATATCTTCCCTCTGAATTCCCTTCATTTACTCCTCCATAAACAATATACATGGTTTAGATATATCATTATAAAATTTCAGAGGATAGATAGAGTGGGGTGGAGGGAGAGAAGATGGGAGGAAATGGGGAAAGGAAGGGAGAAATTCACCTCCAAATGGACCTACTATTTGTTTTCCCATAAGCAACATTGAATATTAGAAGGAGGTAGAGAAATTCCTTAAAATGTCTCTCCCAATGGTGCCTGAAATCTATTGGGGAATGCCTACAGCTTCTGGAGGATATCTATGAGGCTGTTGGAAATCTACCTGGGGATGCTTGA
The DNA here is from genome assembly GCF_964212035.1 of Myotis nattereri. Classification (NCBI taxonomy): domain Eukaryota; kingdom Metazoa; phylum Chordata; class Mammalia; order Chiroptera; family Vespertilionidae; genus Myotis; species Myotis nattereri. Next base: position 84,990,960 of record NC_138078.1, read on the forward strand.
AATTGTCCAGTTGCCTCAAGTCTCCTTGCCGATTCCTAAAGTTTTCAGAAAAATCCACTGCATACACTGAAGGATCATGTGAGTCAAATTAATGGGAAGGGTCATTTCTATCATATGACTGTGAATGATCTTGAATTCTCTTACTGGACAGAAAGAAAAAATTTACACCAAACTCCTGCATTTGTGCCTCAGATATGTCCTTTTAAATTTTATTTTTATTGATTTCTATTTTTTTAAGAGAGAAAGGAAGGGAAAGAGAGAGAAACATTGATTTGTTGTTCCACTTTTAAGGCATTCATTAGTTTTCAGTAGTTGATTCTTGGATGTGCCCGGACCAGGGAAGGAACCCAAAACCTTGGCATATAAGGATGATGCTCTAACCAATGAAGCTACCCATCTAGGATCTCAGATATAAGTCTTAACAATACTTCTGTCCTCAAGAATCTTCGACCACTTAAACGTTCAGTGTGCATGACCTGTTCCTCTGACTTGAATTTCACCAATGCTTCTCCCAGACCAACTCCTTTGTCACCATAAAGCAAGTAAAATGTCATCCTCAGCAAGAGGAGAATTTACAAGGAACTTTTGTATTTTAACTTTTGTAACATCAAATGGGAAATATATGTAGTTTCAGGCCAGAACAATGTTCTTGAAAGTATTTTTGCAAAATGTGCGCAAGCCTCTGTTTCTCTATTGAAGCTGGTCTTCCCTTTTCATAACATTCAATGACCTTCAGCATTTGTTTTCTAGAAAATGGATCAACAAGACCTGGATGATATTGTAAAACAGTCTTATGTAAACCCAGACCAGTGTTATAGTCTTTCAAAGTCTTGAACGTCACAAAGGCACATCTTGTTCTTCTTTCATTTTTACATAAAAAAAACTAATTGGGCCGGTATGGCTCAGAGATTGAGCATCGACCTATGAACCAGGAGGTCAAGGTTAGATTTCCAGTAAGGGCCGATGCCCAGATTGCAGGCTTGGTCCCCAGTAGTGGGCATGCAGGAGGCAGTCATCCAATGATTCTCTAATCATTGATGTTTCTCTCTCTCTCTCTCTCTCTCTCTCTCTCTCTCTCTCTCTCTCTCTCTCCCTCTCTCCCTTGTTCTCTGAAATCAATAAAAAATAAATAAACTAATCTGTTCATTAGTCAGATCAGTCTCTCCAAATGAATTTAATACTTAGGGTCAGATCTTTTTAAGTGAACATAAAATCCAAGAGGGGAATAAGAACCTGTTCTTCTGGGAGGTTTTTAATGAGGTCTTTTTCAAAAATGTCTGTCATTTATTCCTCTTGGTGATGAATGTTCTTCAGTTCTCATAGTAATGTCACTCTCCTTAATTGTACTACCACCAAATTCTACCCATTGTTGTTCTGAGCCTTGCATTACTTCTATAAATCTGGAACCCATGAAACTTTGATGACATTTAAGACCTCCTGAAACAACAGTACATGAAGCAAATTTTACTATGACATTACTAGTATTTCGACCTTCATAATGTTTTAAGAAAATTACCTCATCCAAACATAAACCAAAAAAAAAGACATGTACATCATCTTCATTTACTAAGAAAAACAAACTTGTAGAAAAGGTATTCTCTCTCTTCAATGGCTGTGTCTTCTTTGGCCTTAAATCACCATGCCCTGTACCATTAGTATGAAACCCAACATCTTGTTTAATCAGAGTCATATCCAGAATTACTTGCTTCTTCTTTAATCCCCTCAACAAAAAGTAGATAAGCAGCCAGCCCCTGATGCCCCAGATCCTGGTCACTCTCTTCCTATGTGATCAGTTCTTTCATTTCTATAGTCTTCTGCATCTCTGCCTTACTGCTGAGAAAGAGCTCTACAGATGAATTCTTTATAAACCCTCCTACACGGCTTATAGCACATCTCACTTCCCCAATTTTCCCTCCAATTGTATGCACGTCTCCATCAGAAATAGTCAATCCTGTGAAAAAGTGACAAATATCCATAGGCCCCGCAATTAAAGGAAGCCCCAGCAAATGGATGACTACAACCATGCTGAGCTCAAATCACAGCAGTAATAACTTTTTTTTTAATTCTGTAAAAGCAACTTAACACTGCTGCCAAGTCAGACACACAAGGCCGGGGGTTGGGGGTCACTCCTCGCAGCAGCCCCTGAAGAAGAGCTACAGAGAGCCCTGGGTGAGCCCAGAGGAAGATGACGCGCACTCCTCCCTCTGCGCCAGACAAATGAATGTCTCTTACAAACTTCTTCAGAAGAGACTTGACGATAATTCTTTTCTATACCAGGGAGTAAACCAAGAGGAAAGAATATAAGAATCTAGAAACCATGAGATCTAATCCAGGAAGCACTACAGGCTTAGATTCAACTAATTCATTATGGAGGAGGAAGACACAGAGTCCCAGAAGGGTCTTTATGGAAAAAAAATCACACAGAGAATGATATGCTTGAGACATTAGAGCAATGTATCAATAAGGCAAAAATCTCAAAATACATGAAAAATGAGAAATACTCAGTAGAAACTCCTGCTCAAAATTGTACAAGAGAAAAATTTTAAAAAGACAAACTGTATGTCCATGAAAAGAGTTTTCTATGCTTATATGAAGGGTTAATTTCAGTTTTTTGGAGTTATTCTGTATACAAAGCACAGAAAACATACAGTTACAAATTATAATATAAACTAGTGACCCAGTGCACGAAATCGTTGCATGGGCCAGGCCTGCACCTTCTCTAATCTTGGACCCCTTTGGGGATGTCCGACTGCCGGTTTAGGCATGATCCCTCTCACAATCCAGGACCGCTGGCTCCTAATCGCTCGTCTCCCTGCCTGCCTGATTACCTCTAACCACTTCTGCCTGCCAGTCTAATCATCCCCTTACTGCTCCCCTATCAGCCTGATTGATGCCTAACTGCTCTCCTGCCAGTCTGATTGCCCACAGCTGCCCTCCCCTGCCGCGACCCACCTCTTCTGCCAGGACTGGCCTCCTTTGCACCACACAGAGCCGCGGGACCCCCAGGCCTCACTGTGTGGAGCAGACGACAGACCCCGCCTCCACTGTGCATGTGGCCATCTTGTGGCAGCCATCTTGTGGCGGCCATCTTGTGGCGGCCATCTTGTGGCGGCCATCTTGTGGCGGCCATCTTGTGGCGGCCATCTTGTGGCGGCCATCTTGTGGTGGCCATCTTGTGGTGGCCATCTTGTGACGATGGTGTGCACGAGGGCCACCTAGGCTTTTATTAGTATTGATGTAAGCAGAGTTCTGAAAGGCCTCTCAATTTGTTCCAATTTTTGAGGCATAAACATAAAATGGAGTTGTTGTTTTCCAATGACTACTCCTGAGTAGTCTCCAATTGTACCACATTGAATCTCACTGTCCTTTTGGGTACCAGGTACTTTAATCAAATCTTTGGTAGCTTCTCTAATATTACATTCACTTTAAGCTGCTTAAATAGTTTCTCTTTTTATGTTAACATTTCAGTTCTGCTCATTTTAAAGCTTTAGTCTCAAACTTGCCTCAAATAATTTTTTTTCTACTACCCAATCTAAGACAAGCTAGTCTGGTCAAAATTTCAAAGTGATTTATAATGTGCTTTATACAGGTACTCTTTCTCAGAATCTCCCTGCCCTCCTGCCTTCAAATTCTATACTGCCAAATGCCTCTTAATTTACTATCAATAGTAAGGTTAGCAGGGCAGCACCTTGGGCTGAACAAAGAAAATACATTTTTCTTTATAAATGGTTTCACAAAGCTGTAGGAGGTAAAAGTGAAGCAAAACACTTGCCTGGACAATGATTATCACTAACTGTGCAGACACCACCATATCAGCAGAGGCCCTAATATCAGACAGATTCAGCTCAAACTAGAGAAAAGCAAAAGATATGTTTCTATCATTGGCATGCAATAGGAATCTCTTGGTTCTCTTTTGCAAACTCTGGGAGATCTCAAGAGACTGGGACAAAGTGGGGGTAGGACTACCCTTTTCATAAACTATGCTATGCATTCTTTAAGTTCTGATGAAATGCCATATTCAAGACCTCCCACTGAGAGACCTTTCAGATAAATAAGCTATCGCCTGGTTTTATATTTAAGCAAATCTATAAATTTCAGAGGACATATGTCAAGCAGCTTTCTTTTCTGAAAAGCAAGCAAAGAGAACTGCAAAGGATAAAAGTACCATAATCCTAGGCTCACAGAATATTCTTCCAAAAACTGACATTTTATTTTATTCTGTTAGTGACATTATATTTTATTCCCAAGTTAAGCCTGGGAGTTCTGAATTTCAACAAACTTCTAAATGGGTTTCAATCGCGAAGGCCCGCAGCGGGTGTTGACGCGATGTGATTTCTGCCCAGTGCTCTGAATGTCAAAGTGAAGAAATTCAATGAAGCGCGGGTAAACGGCGGGAGTAACTATGACTCTCTTAAGGTAGCCAAATGCCTCGTCATCTAATTAGTGACGCGCATGAATGGATGAACCAGATTCCCACTGTCCCTACCTACTATCCAGCGAAACCACAGCCAAGGGAACGGGCTTGGCGGAATCAGCGGGGAAAGAAGACCCTGTTGAGCTTGACTCTAGTCTGGCACGGTGAAGAGACATGAGAGGTGTAGAATAAGTGGGAGGCCCCCGGCGCCCTCTCCCTCAGCCCCCTCTCGCGAGGGGGCGGGGAGGGGGGCACGCCGGCCTTGCGGGCCGCCGGTGAAATACCACTACTCTGATCGTTTTTTCACTGACCCGGTGAGGCAGGGAGGCGAGCCCTGAGGGGCTCTCGCTTCTGGCGCCAAGCGCCCGGCCGGCCATGCGCCATGAAACCAAGAGCTGGTTCTTCGAAAGGATAAACAAGATTGACAAACCTCTAGCCAGACTCACCAAGAAGCAAAGAGAGAGGACCCAAATAAACAAAATCAGAAATGAAAGAGGCGAAATAACAACAGACCCCACAGAAATACAAATGATTGTTAAAAATTACTATGGACAGCTCTACTCCAGCAAACTAGACAACCTGGAGGAAATGGACAAATTCCTAGAAAAATACAACATTCCAAAACTCAATCAGGAAGAATCTAAAAATCTCAACAGGCCAATAACTATGGAAGAAATTGAAGCAGTCATCAAAAAGCTTCCAGCAAACAAAAGCCCAGGACCAGACGGCTTCACAGGGGAATTTTACCAAACATTCAAGGAAGAACTAAAACCTATCCTCCTCAGACTACTACAAAAAATTCAAGAGGAAGGAACACTTCCAAGCTCATTCTATGAAGCCAGCATCACCCTAATACCAAAACCAGGTAAAGACAACACAATGAAAGAGAATTACAGGCCAATATCCCTCATGAACATAGATGCCAAAATCCTCAACAAAATCTTAGCAAATCGGATCCAGCAGTACATCAGAAAGATCATACACCATGACCAAGTAGGATTTATCCCAGGGATGCAAGGATGGTACAATATACGCAAATCAATAAACGTGATAAATCACATAAACAAATTGAAAGAAAAAAACCACATGGTCATATCAATTGATGCAGAAAAAGCATTTGACAAAATTCAACACCCATTTTTGATAAAAACTCTCAGCAAGGTGGGAGTAGAAGGATCATACCTCAACATAATAAAAGCCATATATGACAGGCCCACAGCCAACATCATACTCAATGGACAAAAACTAACACCATTTCCCCTAAGAACAGGAACAAGACAGGGATGCCCCCTCTCACCACTCCTGTTCGACATAGTACTGGAAGTGTTAGCCATTGCAATTCGGCAAGAAGAAGAAATAAAAAGCATCCAAATTGGAAAAGAGGAAGTAAAACTGTCCTTATTTGCAGACGACATGATATTATACATACAAAACCCTAGAGACTCCATCAAAAAGCTACTAGACTTAATACATGAATTTGGCAATGTAGCAGGATACAAAATTAACCCGAAGAAATCTGAGGCATTTCTATACACCAATAGTGAACTTTCAGAAAGAGAGATTATAAAAACAATCCCGTTTACCATCGCACCAAAAAAACTAAGCTACCTAGGAATAATCTTAACAGAAGAGGTAAAAGACCTCTACTCAGAAAACTACAGGACGTTGAAAAAAGATATAGAGGAAGACATAAACAGATGGAAGAACATACCGTGTTCATGCATTGGTAGAATCAACATCATTAAAATGTCCATACTACCCAAAGCAATCTATAAATTCAATGCACTTCCCATTAAAATACCAACGGCATACTTCAGAGATATAGAACGAACTCTCCAAAAATTCATCTGGAATAAAAAAAGACCCCGAATAGCTGCAGCAATCCTGAAAAAGAACAAAGTAGGTGGGATCTCAATATCAGATATCAAGTTGTATTACAAAGCCACTGTTCTCAAAACTGCCTGGTACTGGCACAAGAACAGACATATAGATCAATGGAATAGAATAGAGAGCCCAGAAATCGGCCCGAACCAATATGCTCAATTAATATTTGACAAAGGAGGCAAGAACATACAATGGAGCCAAGATAGTCTCTTCAATAAATGGTGTTGGGAAAATTGGACAGATATATGCAAGAAAATGAAACTAGACCACCAACTTACACCATACACAAAAATAAACTCAAAATGGATAAAGGACTTAAATGTACGACAGGAAACCATAAAAATTCTAGAAGAATCCAAAGGCAACAAAATCTCAGACATATGCCGAAGCAATTTCTTCACTGATACAGCTCCTAGGGCACTTGAAACTAAAGAGAAAATGAACAAATGGGACTACATCAAAATAAAAAGCTTCTGCACAGCAAAAGAAACCATCAACAAAACAACGAGAAAACCCACTGTGTGGGAAAACATATTTGCCAATGTCATATCTGATAAGGGCCTAATCTCCAAAATCTATAGGGAACTCATACAACTTAACAAAAGGAAGATAAACAATCCAATCAAAAAATGGGCAAAGGACCTAAATAGACACCTTTCAAAAGAGGACATTCAGAAAGCCAAGAGACATATGAAAACATGCTCAAAGTCACTAATCATCCGAGAGATGCAAATCAAAACAACAATGAGGTACCATCTCACACCTGTCAGACTGGCTATCATCAACAAATCAGCAAATGACAAGTGCTGGAGAGGATGTGGAGAAAAAGGAACACTTGTGCACTGCTGGTGGGAATGCAGACTGGTGCAGCCACTGTGGAAGACAGTATGGAGTTTCCTTAAAAAACTGAAAATGGAACTCCCATTTGACCCTGTGATCCCACTTCTAGGAATATATCCCAAGAAACCAGAAACACCAATCAGAAAAGATATATGCACCCCTATGTTCATAGCAGCACAATTCACCATAGCTAAGATCTGGAAACAGCCTAAGTGTCCATCAGTAGATGAATGGATTAGAAAACTGTGGTACATCTACACGATGGAATACTATGCTGCTCTAAAAAGGAAGGAACTCTTACCATTTGCAACGTCATGGATGGAACTGGAGAGCATTATGCTAAGTGAAATAAGCCAGTCAATGAAGAAAAAATACCACATGATCTCACTCATTCATGGATAATAGAGACCATTATAAACTTTTGAACAATAATAGATACAGAGGCAGAGCTGCCTCAAACAGATTGTCAAACTGCAGCGGGAAGGCCGGGGAGGGTTGGGGGGCAGGAGGTAGGGGGGTAAGAGATCAACTAAAGGACTTGTATGCATGCCTATAAGCATAACCAATGGACATAAGACACTGGGGGATAGGGGAGGCTGGGGGACTGTCTAGGGCGGGGGGATAAAATGGACACATATGTAATACCCTTTGTAATACTTTAAGCAATAAAAAAAATAAATAAAAAAAATAAAAAAAAATAAATGGGTTTCAAGATACTAAAGGACATTTCCCACAGGCATTTCCAATCTTTATGAATAGATCACTTGCATTGCCACCCTCATTGACTTCAAAAAATTGGAAGGCGCTCTTTTTCCTCCCTCATTAGGGCTAGAGGTGGGTAGGATGGTAACTGGAGAATGTGGGATGCTTATGGAAATCTGTGAGCCCTGTAGTAATGTGCTGGTCCTAAGCTGTATTTGCAGATGATGCCTCTCTAACAGGAGTTTGAACTGACAATGAAAGATATTTAATGCAGTTTTGGTTCAGTTTCATCCACAGTCACAATTTTAGCACAGGGAAAAATATAACTCAATATATTTTTGCCATTACTAATGATTTACAAAAGTAAAATACAGAAGACAGAAACTAGTAAGTAGGAGGGAAAAGGGAAAGAGTAGGGTTGATAACAAATTTAATATTATAAAATATAGAGTCTAGAAACAGATACAAGTGTACTATATAAAGCTATAAAGGCTACAATAAATGAAATAATATTAACGATTTGATTTTCTTGGGTAGGGAAGTTTTGAAGAAATGTAGAGATATGCTATCAAAAAGCTCACCAATCATAACAGGAATCAAATGGGTAATGTTTAAAATGATGAACTAGGTAATATTGATATTAACATATTTTTTAGAGTTATTGAATAAGGCACCAGAAAAGCTAAAACCAAAAACAATTAAAGGTGCCTTCCCCCCGCCCCCCTCCCAGAACCATGACTATTGGTGAGGGAGAATGAGACAGTATTATTGCTTTTTATTTTGCTCTCTTTTGTATTAATTATTTCTATAAGCTGTATGTGTGGAATTTTTAAATTTAAATTACAAGACAGTGTTTGTCTTGGCAATGAGGTAGTGAATCAGATACTATCATACAGTGATGTGGAACTATATACTACCATTACTTTTTAGGAGAAAATTTTTTGTTCTTATAAACTTTTATTATTGATTTTGAGAGAGAGAGAGAGAGAGAGAGAGAGAGAGAGAGAGAGAGAGAGAGAGAGAAGAAGAAGAAGAAGAAGAAGAAGAAGAAGAAGAAGAAGAAGAAGAAGAAGAAGAAGAAGAGGAAGAAGAAGTCAGAGAGAGAGAAACATCAATTTGCTGTTCCACATATTTATGCATTCATTGGTTATTCCTTGTATATGCCCTGACTGGGGATCAAACCCACAACCCTTGGCATGTCAGGATGATGCTGTAACCAACTGAGGTACCAGGCAAGGGCTAACATATACAGGTATTTTTTAATGTGACTTCTGATCTCCTCCCATCACGAGATAGAATCTATTTTCCCACATTATTTTATTTTATTACTAAAGACCGGTGAATGAAATTCATGCAGGGGTAGGGTCCCTAGGCCTGGCCAGCAATCAGGGTCAATTGGGGCCTTCTGGCTGCCAGCCAGGACCTCCCTTCCCGGTAAAAACTCTTGGACAAAGCAATTGGTATTTCTTTGTCTTTGTTTGATAATCATTGTGTTTGAGGACCTTCAGATTAGGCTGGTTCTCTATGAGAATGTCTTCCAAATTAGACCTTAATAGAAGACAAAATTATTTTGAATTATTCCCTTACATATGACCTAGTTAATATACAAATGGGAAGAAGATGGAGCTACAATAAATTGGCTAGATTAATATTCTATTTCAGTCTTACTTGATTTGATGGAAATAACTGAGAATAAGCATTCAGGTGGTAGTCTACAAAAATAAACTTTAAAATAATTTTGTAGAAGATGTTACATTTATATTCATGTGATTATATGGAAGAAAACTATATTAATTTGCAAGGTCAGAGAGTAAATAATTATCAGAGTAGTGATTGGAGTGATTAATAAAAATGCTTTATTTCTAAAGTTGCCCATATTTTAATGTTGTTGTTGTTGTTTTTTAATCTTTACCTGAGGATATTTTTCCATTGATTTTTAGAAAGAGTGGAAGAGAGAGGGAAAGACAGAAAGAAATATCAATGTGAGAGAAACACATCAAGTGGTTGCCTCCTGCATGAGCCCTGACCAGGGCTTGCGCTGGGGAGGAGCCTGCAAATGAGGTACGTGCCCTTGACTATAATTGAACCCAGGACCCTTTGGTCTGCAGGCCAACACTCTATCCCGTGAGCCAAACCAGCTAGGGCCATATTTTAATGTTTTTAAATATACACCACGATATTCAGAAACTGAACAAATTCTATTTAGAAAAAACATTCTAATATTTACAAAAATTAATAGTAACACAGAAGTACACATTTTAAAAATTTAGAACAGTTTCCATTAACATTTCTAAAGTATCATTTTAATAATTCTACTTAGTTGGAAATAAATACAAACATTAATATTTGATATAGTGGCATAATTTTAGAGGCGTGACTTTCAAATAAAGAGTCATGAAAAAGCCGGCAGCCTCTTCCCCCCCACCCCACTCGCCCCAGAGCCCAGCACTTCCGGCCATCGTGGTGGTGGGCGGGCGGGCCTCTCCGCCTGGGGAGGGGCGGGCTTCATCTGTAACAGAGGCCTGGCTTCCCCTTCCTCATCGGAGCCCCCCCACCCTGCCCTTCAGGGCCCAACCTGAGGCTTTTCCCTCTACTCAGGATACACCTCCCTGACAAAAAAAAAAAAGAGTCATGAAAAATTACTAGAAGAAAAATTCAGTGATCACAACCAGAGAGGTTTTTTTAAATGAAATGGAATGGAATAAGATAAAAATATTAAAGTTCACTTTCAGGTTTCATAAAACTTTTACTCCAGTTAGATACATAAAGAAACACACAAATGTATTTTATAGTTCATAGTCTGAACGCTATTCCTTGCTGTGGGTTCCAATAAAAAAAGTTGAAATTTCCTTATTTAGAAGACAACGGACCTTTACATTTTATGGAGGATCTGTGTGTGTGTGTGTGTGTGTGTGTGTGTGTGTGTGTGTACCCATTATTTGATAGTAGTATTATATATATCTTTTAAGAAAATGTCTGGTAAATGGTGCAAATAGTCAAATCATCTTTAATCTATATAAAAATCTATAATTTTTTCATAGAGAATTACATTTGATATTTGTTTTTAAATGCATGGCAGATGCTTTATTGCTGGTTGCTCAGTGCCTGCTAATGCACCATGTGGAGATTATTATAGTACACGCTGAGCAAGTAGTCAGCTGGAGAACACTGGCAGAGAAATGGGTACCTCATGAATAAACATTTGCTTAAAGATCACATTATGTGTGACCACTTTTTGCAGCTGCTATGGTTAGGTCTTTCTTATAAATTAAAACAAAACCAAAGTGAAAAGTGCAAGATCATATGTGTTTATAGATGATAAAATTTATGTAGCTATGGAACATATCTGTGTGATGGTGTTATCCGAATACCCTAAGATTAGAATGATATTACATTCCTCTGAGATTTTGGCTGCCTATCATCTTTTCTAGGTCAAATCCTCAGGCGAGTAATGCAAAGAATTACGAAGTACAGGAGTAAATGAAAAGATAGAATTCAATGGTAAAGTTATGACTGTCCTAAAATACTTCTACTCCTGAAGAAGCATTTGAAGGTTAAATTTCACTCGTAAGAAAACAGCTTTGTATTATATTGATTTTGAGTGACTTTTGGCAAGGTAAAATCTATAGGTGCTTGCTGGTAGGAGGAAGTAAAATTTAGGACGGCACAAGAAATAAGCACATTTATATTCATGAACAAATTTATTCTTTTTCTTTACATAATGATGAGAATTTTGAATATCTTTTCAATAACAAATGCATTAGCATTATGGGCATGAGGAAGTATTACAAAAATGGCTTATAATTTTACGTGCAGTTTCTCAATGTAATTTCTAGATCTTTTGACTTTTAGCTTTTATGGGTGATTATTATTTTTTATTTTTTATTGCATTTATTGGGTTGACATTAGTTAATAAAATTATGTAGGTTTCAGGTGTTCTCCTTTATCCAAGTGCTCACATTCTTAATCTTTTTCTTCTTTGCTTTTTGTTTTATTTTATTGCAATTGGAGAAAATATTATCATTTTAGTTCATTTTTTCCTCTGCATCATACATGTATTCACATTGCATCTTCTTACACTCCAGTAATAACAAATATAAATTTTCTGGAAATATTTCCTATCCAATTATTTCAATTAAAGGATTAGACGCTGAAAAGTAAAAAAAAAAAAAAAAAAAAAAAAAGGAAGCATTTTTTTCTTAAATAAATATAGCACTGTTTACAAAAATATATAAAATAACTACGAATAAACAACATAGAATGTGAAGGACCTATGCACTTAAAACTGCAATGATTATTAAAAGAGATAAAAAAAGACACAAAAAATCAAAAGATATTAATATTCATATTTAATTCAGAGGTTCCTTATGAGATTGCAGCAAAGCAGATTTAAGAGAGCCTATGTGTTCAGTTGCTACTCATTTTGTGTTCATGTAAATAATCAGGCCAAATTGAAGCTGGATTTAATGCTGCAAATAAATTGGTTCTAATTTGGCTTTTGGATAAAAATGAGGATGACTTTAGGGGGAAACTGTGCTTCAATATAATTTATAATACATAGTTGCAGATATTGGACTCTAATTCAGTTAATTAATTTCAAAATTTTATTTGTCACTCACAAGCTGAACTGAATCTTCGATTTATTCCTTTCTCTATTAGGCATACTATAGCTCCTAGTCCCAATTTTTACAACTTTATTTTTGTCATGTCACTTTTTATCTTCTGTCACTGGGTTTCTCTTACATTTAAATAACTCTTTAGGATGTTACATATGCAATTCCTTGGATAAGAGCCAAGACTTTCATTGGTTCCACCACCCATTCATGGTCTTTAAAGCTATCATTGAGAACCTCAGTAAGTCTTCCAGCTGGGTAATTAAAACCTTCCCTCGCTTTCTCTATTCTTCTTGAAATTTGTCAAGAGCAAATGAAAAATCTTGTCTTCTCTACAAAAATTTGTGTAACTTGAATTATGTCATGCTCTTTAAGAGTATGGTCTTTTATATGATATGTGTTTGTCTGTGCATTATATGTGGTGTAGTATTCCTTATTGGCATAAAGAAAGTAAACGCATATATATATACACACAGTGGGGCCTTGATTTACAAGTTTAATTCGTTCCGTGACGGAGCTCGTTAACTCAAATTACTCTGTCAACTCAAAGCAAAAAATCGGCCTAGAGACGGCTCGTATCTCAGAAAAACTCATTAGTCAGGACACTCGTAAGTCAAGGCCCCACTGTGTGTGTGTATATATATATATATATATATCCTATCTAATAAAAGAGAAACATGGTAATTAGCATACGACTGCTACCCTTCCCATTGACTAATCAGGGCGATATGCAAATTAACTGCCAGCCAAGATAGCGGCCAGCAGCCAGGCAGCTTGAAACTAACATGAGGCTTGCTTGTTCAGTGACAGAGGAAACCACCGTTCCCCGCCTGCCTTGCCGGCCTGTGAGCCTGAAGTTTGAAACATTGTAACAAATATAGAAGCTAAACAAAACCTCAGAAACCTGCTTTCAGCGAGCCCCTGATCGCCCTGTGGCTCTGTGTGTGACAGAGGTTGGGGCCACAACCTCCCTATCCACCCTGCTCTGTTCGTGACAGGGGAAGGCGCCCCAACCCCCTAATCAGCCCTGCTCTGTGCCTGATAGGGGGGAGCTCCCCAACCCCCTGATCGCCCAGCGGCTCTGTGTATGACAGGGTGCGGCGCCCCAACCCCCCCCCCCCATGGGCCCTGCTCTGTGTGTGACAGGGTAGAGCCATAACCTCCCCATCGGCCCTGCCTTGAGTGTGACAGTGGTGGCACCCCAACCCCCTGATCGGCCCTGCTCTGTGGGTGATAGAGGGCGGTGCCCCAAACCCCTGATGGGCCCTGCTCTCTGAGTGACAGGGGGGAGCTCCTCAACCCCCTGATGGGCCCTGCTCTGTGCGTGACAGGGGGGAGCTCCCCAACCCCCTGATCGACTCTGCTCCATGCGTGACAGGGTAAGGAGCTCCAACCCCCCTGATGGGCCCTGCCTTGAGTGTGACAGGGGGCGGTGTCCCAACCCCCCAATCGGCCCTACCCTGAGCATGACTGAGGGTGGCATCGCAACCTGCCAATCCACCCTGCTATCTGCATGACAGGGGGCAGCGCCCCAACTCCCCAATCGGCCCTGCTCTGAGCCCGACCAGGGGCTGCACCTAGGAATTAGGCCTGCCCTCTCCCACCCAGGAGCAGGCCTAAGCCAGCAGGGCATTATCTCCCGAGGGATCCCAGACTGCGAGAGGGCACAGGCCAGGCTGAGGGACACCCCCTTCCCCCCGAGTGTACAAATTTTTGTGCACTGGGCCTCTAGTATACATATAAAGCAGGATCACATGGTCTTGGACAACATTTAAAACCAGTTGAAGCTTGGCCCTGGCCAGTGTTTCTCAGTGGTTAGATTGTCAGCCCATTCATCAAAGGGTCATGGATTCAATCCAGTCAAGGGCACGTACCTGGGTTGCAGGTTTGCTCCATCCCCAACCCAAGTCAGGGCACCAGGGTGCATGCAGGAGGTAACCAATCTTTGTTTCTCTTTCATATTGAAATTTCTTTCTCTCTTTGTTTCTCTCTCTCCCCTCTTCCCTCCCTCCTTTCCACTCTCTCTAAAACTAAATGGAAAAAAAAATTCTTAGGTGAGCATTAACAACAACAAAAAACTGATTTAACTTTGATTGATGCCTTTAGAGTTACTACCATAAAACGCTTGTTTTACCCAGGTTTAAGAAGTGTTTATGTTATGATCTTTCATTGAATATGTTTTATAACCTTCCCAAGATTTAAATTTTAAGAGACTTTTTCTTAAACCTAGAGATGACTTTGAGTTATTTCAATAGACCACTGGAATACCTCAAGGATTTGTTCTCTTTCCTTATAAAAAGAACTAGAAGCCCAGTGCATGAAAATTTTTGCACTGGAGGCGGGGGGGGGGGGGGCGGGTAGGGTCCCTAAGCCCGGCCTGTGTCCTTTGCAGTCAGAGAGCCCTCACGGAATGTCCAAGTGATGGCTTAGGCCTGCTGCCAAGGAGTAGGCCTGAGCGCAGTTGGATATCCTTAGTGCTGCCATGGAGGAGGGAGAGGCTCCCACCACCACCGCTGCACTCACAACCATCATCCCGGCTTGTGGCTGAGTGGAGCTCCCCCTGTGAGAATGCACTGACCACCAGGGGGCAGCTCCTGCATTGAGTGTCTGTCCCCTGGTGGTTAGTGCACATCATAGCAACCAGTCTTCCTGGTTCTTCTGTCTTTAGGATCAATTTGCATATTAACCTTTTATTATATAGGACTAGAGGCCTGGTGCACAAAAATTTGTGCACTCGGGTGGGTCCCTCAGCCCGGCCTGTACCTTCTCACAGTCTGGGGCCCCTCGGGGGCTCCTTCCCCTGGCTGCTGGCATCAGTTTTCCTCTGGCGCCTGGAACCCAGGCCTTCGCTCTTCGCCGGGAGGGGCCGGGGCGGTGGGCAAGGGGCTTAGGTCTTCTCTCGCTGTGCGGGCCCAGGGGCGAGGCTGAGGCCGGCGTGGCAGGTGAGGGGCTTAGCTTTTTTTGTTGTTGTTGCTTTTTTGCCAAGGAGAGCATGGGGTCCATTTATTGAGGGGTCAGTCAAAGGGGGGGATGGCTAGGGTGGGGTAGGGCAGCAGCTTTTCTGGCCCCTGAGAAACCCAACTTGAGTCCAGGGCCTCGTCTGCTTCGAAGCCAAAGTCTTCCTCCACCTTTATCTGCATGGGGGCCAGCTCCGGAGTCAGCGGGACTCCCACCCAGCACCCTTCCCGTGGCGCTCACCTCCTCTTCCACCCACTGGGCCCCTTGGCAGGGGCTGGGCTGCTGGCTTCTGCAGGTGCTGGCGTCCTTCTGGGCGGGGACAGCCCCTCTTTCTCCAGAGACTCGTTCTCAGCATTGCCTGGGGTGAGGGCGTCTGTGCCCTGGCTGCCCTTGTCCTCCAGTAAGATGGTGAACTGGCTGGCCTGGTAGTCATTGCCGTAGGAGTCCAGCACCCTCATCAGGAACCTCTGCTCCTGCTGGAGTCTCCTTGTTATCCTCTGTACCTGATGGAGCCTGTTCAGGCCTTGCTAGTTCACCTGCTCAATCTCCCTGCAGCGTCGACCCAGCACCTGGTACTTCCTGCGATTGAGTTCCCATTGATGCCGCCGCCAGCCTTGGGCTTCCTCCTCCTCTTCGTCTCGCTCCTGGAGGCTGGAGCTGCCCAGAACCCAGACACGAACTCCACTTGGGTCTCAAGCTCGCTCTCCAGGATGTGACCACCGAACAGCGGAGGCAGCACCAGCTCCGAGCCAGGAGGTGCTGAGGACTCCTCAAAGCCCACGGCTGCCATGGTCCCCTCTCTCTGCTCCAGCTCCATTCTTCCGGGCTCCCAGTGCAGAACTTCCAACCTTGCAAACCTCTAGGTTAAAGTGGCTCACAAAACCACCCTATCTGACTCCATGGCCAGGCACCTGGGCCCCGGCTGCTAAGCCTCCTGGGAGTTGTAGTTCTCTATTTCCGGCGCGCCTCCCTCACCCCACCCCCACCCCGAGTCCTGGCTGAAAGGTCCTGCTCGCTGGTCTAACGGTGTCTGAGTCACCTCCATCTTTATTCCGGTCCCAACACCGCACCGTCTGACCATGAAGACTCTCTGCTAGGGAGGCCCGAACCTCTCTGCAGGCTCTCTGCAGGCCCCAGGGGTGTGGCGGAGGCTGGCCCAGAGGGCTTCCCTCTTTGCTCTTCACTCGCCACACCGACCTTCCCTTGCTGCTCCTGTGCCTACATATGCAAATTAGCCGCCATCATTCTTGGCAGTTAATTTGCATATTGCCCTGATTAGCCAATAGGAAGCATAGCGAAAGTACGTTCAATTACCCTTTTTGTCTTTTATTAGATAGGATAAGTGTTAATTAATTAAGTATATTTGATATGCTTGAAACATGGGGAATTTTCCAAATAAAAAATACCAATAACTACATTCTATTTGTATAGAACAAATAGTGGATGCTCTAGAGCAGTGATGGTGAACCTTTTGAGCTCGGCATGTCAGCATTTTGAAAAATCCTAACTTAACTCTGGTGCCGTGTCACATATAGAAATTTTTTCATATTTGTGACAATAGTAAAACAAAGACTTACATTTTTGATATTTATTTTATATATTTAAATGCCATTTAACAAAGAAAAATCAACCAAAAAAATGTGTTTGCGTGTCACCTCTGACACACGTGTCATAGGTTCGCCATCACTGCTCTACAGAGTATTTTTGTGAGTTTATTTGAGCCAAACTGTCGACATATGCCAGGAAGCAGAACCTCAACAAATTGAGATAATGTTCCAGAGAATGGCGGGGTTACATTTGTATTTATACATTTGCAATCAAAGGAGGGACATAGGTGGTTACATGAAATTCACTGGTGATAGATTAAGGAGGAGCGATAAAGCAAAGCAGGAGAAACCCCTGGGATTGGATAAAAAGTAAAATGATGGAGACATAATTAGGTGGGTACAGGATCAATTAACATGATAATGAAGGAATTTGTGGGTGCCTCCCACATGAACCCCAACTGGGGCAGGATGTTGGGGATCAATCCTGCAACCTGGGTACATTCCCTTGACCCAGAATCAAACCCAGGACCCTTTAGTCCTCTGGTTGATGCTCTATCACTGAGCCAAACCAGCTAGGGCCTAATTATATGAGATTCTGAAAGAGGCAAAACTAGAAAGAAGATCAGTGGTTGCCAGGTGTTGGTGGTAGGGAAGGATGAACAGGCAGAGTACAAAGGAGTTTTAGGGCCATGGAACTGTTTTGTATGATATTACAATGGCAGATGTATACAATTATGCTTTTGTCAAAAATCATAGAATGAGACAGTTGTGGTACATATATACAATGGGATACTATTCAGCCATGAGAAAAGATGAAATACCACCATTTGGGACAACCTGGATAAATCTTGAGAATATCGTGCTAAGCAAATTAAGTCAGAAAAGTCAAGAACCGTGTTTTCACTCATATGTAGGATATAAAACTAAAAGCAACAATTGAACAAACATGAACAACAAAAAAACAAAATCTCATAAACACAGACAACAGTATGGTGGTTACAAGAGTGATGGGGGTAGGGGTTAGTAAAGGGTAAAGGGGATCAAATATAGATGATTTGACTTTTGGTGGTGGACACACAATGCAATATACAGATCATATATCATATAATTGTACACTTAAAACCTATATAATAGTATTAACCAGTGTCATCCCAATAAGTTTAATAAAAAATAAAAAAATCATCAAATGTATACCAAAGTTGAACACTAATATAAACTTCGAGTGATAGTTATGTGTCAAGGTCTGGGTATAGGGGATGTCAATAATGAGAGATGTTTTGAATGTTTGGCGATAGGCGATATATGGCAACTTTCGGAGTTTTGCACAGAATTTTTCTGTGAACCTCAAACTGTTATAAAAATAAAGCTTATCCATTAATAAAAGGTCAGTATACCAGGAATACATTTGTAAGAAATAGTTGCAACACAGAAAAGAGGTAAGATACCTAGAAGATATAAAATACCTCAACTATACAAAAAGTCTCTTGTCATGAGAAGGAAAAATACAATAGAAGAAAATGGATAAAGTCTATGAAGAGTTATTAATTTTCCTGCACATTAGTTGTTAGCTCAATATTTTCTCTCTTAAAATTCAAGAAAGCTGAATTCCTGTGTACTACTAAGTACTACTAATGTTTTAGCCTGAAATTGTGAGTGAGCAGGTCTGCATAGACAGCTTATATTAGTTACCCCCAATTTCATTCTGAATTTAGGCTTAATGAGGAAAGATTTATTAAGTGGACTAATATCCATTTTTCCTCCTATCTCAGGAGGAAGGCCCAGGAAATAAATTGAGGCAGGTGACTAGATCTTATTTCTTGTACAAATTGTAGTAGGATATTAATAGCTGAGCAGAGACTGTCAGTGGAATATCTAGGGAGAAGTAATTTTAACTGTTTAATAATTGGCTTACTTATTTCAAAATTAAGCAATTCTCTTGATTTATTCTGCTTTACTCTGTACAGATACAAGAGCTGTGGAAATGATGGGCTTTGGAATTTTTATTCATTCATAAATTTTTTAAAGTAGTTTTTGGCACTAAGAATAAAATATATTTACACAAAGAGAGACACACATGTATATATACACATACATACCCAAGCATATGAATACATATCTGCATACAGGCATATGTCATTGTAGGTCTGTGTATGTAACACAAATAATGAAACATTAAACAAATCATACAATTATCTTAAAACTTGGAAATTTGAAAAATGGTTAATGTTTGCATTAAATAAATATTAAATGGTTATAGGTGTTTTCTATTGCTTTAATTTAAGTAATACTACATACAAAAGAAAGTGGCCCATAAATTATATTCTAAATTTTACTACAAATAGGTAATTTCTTCATAATGTCCCAATCCATGTTTTATATTTTAGTTTCATCAATTTTACAAGCACGATTTTATTACATCCCACATATTACACTGATATTTACTTTAGGATTTTTTATCCTCCACAAGTTTTATTATCACTGCTGTATGATGTATTCTTTAATACAATACACGCTTGGGACAGCATACCTCTACTGTGATTGTTTATTCAAAGCACATCAGAATGCAATTTTGAATGGACTTGAGCATCTAAAAATGAGTGGATCATATATTTTTTTCTGGGGATATCCGATTGATTCCATTAGCCTCCTATTTATAATGCTAAAGTCACAGGAAAAGAAAAATGCACACAAACCTAATAGCTGATTTTTTTTAAAGCAAATCTTGAGCTAGAAGAAAAACATTTCAAACTAGTGATATCTATAATAATAAAAGGGTAATATGCTAATTAGATCAGACCTCTTTTGGACATCATTCCTGACAAAGCCGGGATTGGGGGAAGCCAGCCGGGGTCCTGGGTGCCTGTGGCCGGCTGGAGGGAGGGAAGCCTGGGTCCCGGGTGCCAGAGCGAAGCCAGTGTGGTGCTGGCAGCCAGGTGAAGGAAGGCCTACTCTTGCATGAATTTCCGTGCATTGGGCCTCTAGTAAGAAATATAATTAGTTCCCTTTTGGTCTATTACATATACTTCCTCTTCAAAATGAAGGAAGTGCATAAGTCAACATTGACAACTTATTCCTCTTTTTAAAAAAAAAAATGTTTTTATTGACTTCAGAGAAAGAGGGAGACAGATAAAGAGAAACATTAGTAATGAGAGAATCATGGATTGGCTGCCTCCTGTACACTCCCTACTGAGAATCAAGTCCACAGTCCGGGCATGTGCTCTGACCAGGAATCAAATCCTGACCTCCTCGTTCATGGGTTGATGTTCAACCACTGAGCCACACCAGCCCGTTAACAACTTATTCTTATCTTTCAGCATTTGGTTTTATATTCCTCTTCACCCACAAATTGATAGAGAAAAATTCAAATACATTGGAGGGAAAATGCCTGAGAAAAAAGTTTCCCCGAAAAAATAAAATGTTTATAAAAGTGTTAGAAAATAATAGAAATGGAAACTCCAATAATTGCATATTTCACAAGAAACATTTAAAAATTATCTTTCATAGTATCTTCATTATGTATATTTTCAGATTTTTAGTGGCTTTGATTTAATTGAGGTGAAATGATAGTTTTACTTTTTATGTGTGATAGCTGGAAGTGACAATTCCACACTTAGCAATGATGATACTATAGGCTTCAT
The DNA here is from genome assembly GCF_964212035.1 of Myotis nattereri. Taxonomy (NCBI): domain Eukaryota; kingdom Metazoa; phylum Chordata; class Mammalia; order Chiroptera; family Vespertilionidae; genus Myotis; species Myotis nattereri. The sequence goes on from NC_138078.1 coordinate 85,011,556, forward strand.
CACCATGAAGTAGCAGAGAAGGAAGCTGTTCATTCATATCAAGACTAGAGGCCCTGTGCATGAATTCGTGCACAGGTGGGGTCCCTAGGCCTGGCCAGCGATCAGGGCCAAGGGAGGTTGGCTGGGGGAGGTGGAAGGGGCCGTAGGAAGTTGGCTGTCCACCCCGATTGCAGCCATCAGGGTCTGTTGGCTGGTGGGAGAGGCCGTGGGAGGTTGGCTGTGGGAGTGCACTGACCTCCAGGGGGCAACTCCTGCATTGAGCATCTGCCCCCTGGTGGTCAGTGTGCATCATAAGGACCGGTCGACCGGTCATTTGTTCGGTCGTTCAATCGCTTAGGCTTTTATATAATAGATTATTCTAACTCCTCATAAGAAAGGATTTATTTTTATTTCAAACTTATAGAGCTTATATACAGCACTGGATGTTTATCTAATTAAAATCTATTCATAAGACTTTCATATTCATTAGAAGAAATTCTTATCCAGAACTAGGAGCTGTTGATGAAAGTCAAAAAGCTAGCAAAATAAATGATTTGCTTGAACACATGGCACCATGTGAACAGAAAGTTGGGCACACATCCATACAAAATATACAATTATCAGTTCAGAACAAACTAAACCATTGAACTCAGATGGCAACTTAGGCTTCAAGAGAAAATTCTCCCTGCCTAATTCTAGCAGCTGAGGAGGAAAATATAAAGCATTTTGTTTCACCCATTTAAGCTGTCAGAAGTGACAGAATGGTGGGGCATTAGATTGGCAAAGAGCATCAAATTGGGTTCTGAAATAAAGCTAGCTGTTCCCTGGGTTATACATAAATTAGTGTGTTTGACACTTGACAAAATAGGTTTAATAATGAAAAGCATTCCAAAAATGGTAACAGTGAAAACAGTTATGCAGTGTGCCAATCGAATTTTGCAAATAGGATTTCACATCTTCCTTGGAATAGGTTCAGTTCACAGTTGTACTTAAAATATAGCAAATAATTTTACTTTATGGCAGTGAGTAAGGTGCCAAACAGAAATAGCAAGATGCAGAATGTGAGCGCCTAGCAATATGGAAGTGGAAATGAGGGGAATGAAAGCCTAATTTAAAGAGAGTTTGGGTGCAATTTACATGCTAATAAAAAATACACATTTAGTCTTGAGAAATCATATACAAATTTATTCAAAGAATGATACTAAAAGACATTATTTTTGTTAAGCTCAAAATTAAATATATATTCCTGATTAAAAATATATTGATATAACTTTTCATATTTGATGGGGAAAAGACCATTTTCCAAAATAATCATGAAAAATAATAACTAATTTTTGCTAAGTAAAAGATAATCATGTAGTTGAACTAAGTATGCTATATATCTCAAATGTGAAGAATAAGAAAAAGAATTCCATACAAAATCCAGGAACTAAAAAAAAATTTCCTGCCTTGTTTGAATTATCCGACTGGTCTAATTGTCTCTTAATGATTACAAATAGTAAAGTGTCCAAACAAAATTCAGATAGAATTCCGTGGGATTCTTTGAGGTAAAATGAAAGACCTAAGCATGTTGGAAACATGCTCACTGTGGTAGGTGTTACATTTGAAGCTTTTTAAGTTATAAATATATGAAGGTTTGACCTTATTCTAGAAAGAAGGTTCTAAATTAAATGCAAAGTAAATAGTAGGAAAAAAATAAGATCGGTGTGAAAATAAAATAGAAAACAAAAAAATATAGAGAATCAATGAAATAAAAGCAGGATTCTAAGAAGGTAAAATGATAAATAAATTTTATCATTGAATCTATGGATTTCTTTGGGTAGTATGGACATTTTAATGATGTTGACTCTACCAATCTATGAACACTGTATATTCTTCCACTTGCTTATATCTTCCTCTACTTCTTTTTTCAATATCCTGTAGTTTTCCGAGTATAGGTTTAGTTTATTCGTAAACATCTTATTTTTTTTTTTTTGGTGCAATGGTAAATGGGATTATTTTTTAGTTTCTCTTTCTGATAGTTCATTATTGGTATATAAAAATGCCATAGATTTCTGGGTGACAATTTTGTATCCTGCTACATTGCCAAATTCATTTATGAAATCTAGTTTTTTATGGAGTCTTTAGGGTTTTCTATGTACAATATCATGTCATTTACGAATAATGACAGTTTTACTTCTTTTCCAATTTGAATGCTTTTATTTCCTCTTGTCTGATTGCTATGGCTAGCACTTCCATACTATGTCGAACAGGAGTGGTGAGAGTGGGCATCCCTGTCTTGTTCCTGTTCTTAGGGAAAGTGGTTTTAGTTTTTGTCCATTGAGTATGATGTTGGCTGTGGGTTTGTTACAGAAGGCTTTTATTATGTTGAGGTATGATCCCTCTATTCCCATTTTGCAGAAAGTTTTTATAAAAAAAAAAAGATGTTGGGTTTTGTCAAATGCTTTTTCTGCATCAATTGATATGATCGTGTGATTTTTGTCTTATAATAGCTAAGATTTGGAAACAGCCCAAGTACCCATCAGCAGATGAGTGGATAAAAAAGCTGTGGCACATTTACACAATATAATACTATGCAGCTGTAAGAAAGAAAAAAACTCTTACCATTTGCAACAGCATGGATGGACCTGGAGAGCATTATGCTAAGCAAAATAAGCCAGTCAGAGAAAGATAAGTATTACATGATGTCACTCATATGTGGAATCTAATGAACAAAATAAACTGATGAATAAAATAGATGCAGAGATATATAAGCATGGAACAGACTTTAAAACCTCAGAAAGAAGGCAGGGGAGGGTGGGTGGATGGAAAGAGACCAATCAAAGAACTTGTATTCATATACATAAACCATGGACACAAACAATAGGGTGGTGAAGCCTAAGATGGGGCTGCGGGGGGAGGGGTTCAGGCTAGAAGAGATCAATTGTGGGGGAAAGGGATATCCTATATTATAAAAGCTCAGTGACCGAACAGCAGAATGACCAGCTGACCATTTGCTATGACGAGCACTGACCACCAGGAGGCAGACACTCAACACAAGAGCTGCCCCCCTCGTGGTCAGTGTGCTAACACAGTGGAAGCACCACTTGGTTGACCAGGATGAGAGGCTACTCCTGCTGTGAACCCCGGGCCGATGGGCAGGAACCTGGGCTGTGATCATTGCCTCCTCACCCCAAGCTCTTCCTTCTCGCTCCCTGCTGCCTCTCCCAGGATGCCCGCAGGCTGCACAGTGCTGCTGCTGGGCTGGCAGAGATGACCCGGGAGGCTGGGAGGTGGGTTTATGGCCACCATGGGACTGAGGCCTACTCCACTGCCTCTCAGTGCTATTGTCCCTGGGCCAGGCCCTGACCAGGTTCCCGGGAGAGGTAAGTGCTCCTGCTCCACAGAAGATGCCAGACCAGGAAGCAGCCACTCAGGAGGCAGGTCCACAGCCACTCAGTTGACCTGGATGAGCAGCACTCCCACAGCAGGCTGATCCCCACAGGCCATGCCCCCACCAGTGCATGAATCCTGTGCACCAGGCCTCTAGTATGTATATGTAATATTTTCAACAATAAAGATTTTTAATTTTTTTAAAAAATAAATAAATTTGATCAACACTGATTAGAGAAAATACAGAAGATATAATTTACCAATATCAGGAGTGATAGAGACAGCACCATTATAAATTCTAGCAATAATTCTATATGATGCACACTGACCACCAGGGGGCAGACGATTAATGCAGGAGCTGCCCCCTGGTGGTCAGTGCACTCCCACAGGGAGGGCGCAGGCCAGGCTGAGGGACCACCCCCAGCCCCAGTGCACAAATGTTGTGCACCGGGCCTATAGCAAAAATATAAGAGAATATGATGAACAAATTCTTTTACCAAAAACAACAACCTATATAATATAGGCAAATTATTTGACACATACAAATTGACAAGGCTACTGAAGAAGATATGAATAACCTGAATAACACTACATACATAAAATACATTGAATTTGTAGTGTAAAAAAAATCTTTACAAAATGCTTATGCTTTCAGCTGACAGATGTGAAGAAAACAACTACAAAAAGGGTGGACAAACTGCAAGTTTATAATTTTTTGAAGAATTAGGTAACAATGTTACAGTATAAACAGCTGTCTCAAAATCTAAGGAGAAAGAGGTCCTGAGCAATTTTTTACTTAAGATAGACACCACCTCATGCCACAAAAGCCAGTTAGAAGATTCCAAAAACTACTTTAATGATTTTTACAAACAACCTGCGTGCCACTGTGAAGGTGTGGAGCCCATGGGGGCTTCAGACAAAGTGGGAGTTTCACCGACTTATAGGCTTTTTCTCTAAGAATTCTACCAGTAACTCATAGAAAAGACCAGGGAGAATCCTGTGAAAAATGGTACTGCCACTATGGAAAACAGTATGGAGGATCCTCAAAAAATCAAAAATAGAACTTCCATATGATCTAGCAATTCCACTTCTGAAAATATATCCAAAGGAATTGAAAATTCCTAACTCAAAAATATATCTACACTCCTATGTTCATAGCAGCATTATTTACAATAGCCAACACATGGTAACAATCTAAGTGACCATCAATGGGTGAATGGATAAAAAGGTATGTGTATATATACACATGAATATTATTCAGCCATTAAAAAATGGAAGGAAAGTCTTACCATTTTTGACAACATGGAAAGACCTTGAAGGCATTATATCAGACAGAAAATGACAGCTTACCAGTATCAGGAGTGATAGAGACAGCACCATTATAACTCAGATTTGGAATTTAAAAAATATAACCTCATAGAATAAAGAAACAAGATGTGGTTACCAGAGGGTTGGGGAAGAGGAAATTGGAAAAAAGGTGGTCAAAAGGTAAAAATTTCTAATTATGAGATAAGTAAGTACTAGGGTTGTAATGTAGAACATGATAACTATAGTTAACACTGCTGTATGATATAGAGAAAATTTGTTAAGTGAGTCAATTGTAAGAGTTCTCATCACAAGATAATTTTTTTCTTTCCTTCTCTTTTTCAAAAATAATTATTGTTGAAAGTATTAAATATGTCCCCTTTCTCTTTTTTATTGTCTTTCTATGAGATGATGAATATTAGCTGAACTTATTATGATAATCATTTCACAATATATGCAACTTACACCATCATGCTGTATGCCTTAAACTTGTGTAGTGATATATGTCATTATTTCTCAAAAACACTGTAAGAAAAGTAGACAGGGGAAGAAAAAAAAGATCCAGTTTTAATATGATTATTTATATTCAAGTAATAAAAATAATACAATAAAAAAGTTTGTACCACATGACAGGTTGGATTTATTCCTCAATTGCAAGTACTATTTAACATACAAAATCAATCAACAATCACAGAATGAAAGAAAAATTAATCACCTCAAATGTTGCATAAAAGTAGACTTTGGCACGCTTTATAGAAAACAAACTAGGAGTAGAATAAACTACTTCTAAATAAGAAGGTCTATATATGAAAAACCCACAGCTAATATTTTTAATATTTAAAAATAAAAGCTTTTCATCTAATTTCAGGAACAAGGCAAGAATATCTACTTTGGACTTTCTATTCAGCATAGTATTGTTGTACAAGCCAAGGCAACTACGCAAAAATAAGAAAAAAAAATCAGTGCTATATATAACCTTAATGTCTTCACAAAACACCTACTAGAACTAGCAAATAAATTTAGCAAGGTTGCAGGACACAAATAAACATGCAAAAATAACTTTTGTTTCTATGCAATAATGATAATCTGAAAAAAATTGTTCAACTTACAATAGCATCTGAATTAGTCTATTTGGGCTACAATAACAAATTACCATAGACTAAATGGCTTAAACAACAAACATTTATTTCTCGTAGTTCTGGAAGCTGGGAAGTTTAAGACAAAGGCATGGGCAGATTCATTGTCTGGTAGGGGACCTTTTCCTGCTTCATAGATGACCACCCTTTTGCTGTGTCTTTATATGGTGGAAGTGGATCTGGATAGTTCTTAGAGTCTCTATTATAAGGGCACATATAACATTCATGAGGCTGCCCCCCTCATGACCTGATGACCTCTTGAAGGTGCAGATCCTATCTACTGTACAAGATGCTCTGCCAATTGGGACATATTACTATCTAGCACATGCTACTCCCTCTGCAGATTAAGGCTTTTGTTCCTTATGGAATTGCACCCTGTTCAGAGTGCAGATGTTTGCTACATTTGCACCTCCAGCTGCAGTAGGTTTCCACAGTGATGTCAGGCTACAATTGGTGCCCTTTCCCTGAAGATTAAAGAGTGGCCGTCTTAGAAAAAGTGTAATGTTCTATCATTATGCCTCTTCAAAATTAATGTCCACCCAGAACCTTAGGATGTGATCTTAATTTGGAAATAGGTTTTTTGCAAATGTAATTAGTTAGGAGGGGGTCACACTGATGACGGTGGGCTCTAAATTCAATAGCTGTCAACCCTAAAGAAAGGAAAACACACGCAACCACACAGGGAGAAAGGCCATATGATGACAGAGGCAGATATTGGAGTTATGCTGCCACAAGCCAAGAATTACCAAGAATCACCTGAAGCTGGCAGAGAAAAGGAAAAATTGACTTCTAGATTCATTCCAGTGCGTGCAGCCCTGGTGACACTGGCCTCCTGAACTTAAAAAGGATAACATTTTGTTGTTTCAAAACACTCTGATTATTATAGGAATCCTAGGACAGTAATAAAGGGAGTTCGAGGGTGAGGTGTGTTTCTGCAGTTACTGTTGTTCTTTTCTCCCAGTCATCACAAGAGAAGCTTTTTCTTTTCTTTTTTTTTCTTTTTTTTCTTTTTATTAAATCTGTATTGTTCAGATTATTAGAGTTGTTCCTCTTTTTTCCCCCCATAGCTCCCCTCCACCCAGTTCCCACCCCACCCTCTGCCCATACCACCCCCCCACTGTCCTCATCCATAGGTGTACGAGTTTTGTCCAATCTCTTCCCACACCTCCCACACCCCTTCCCCTGCCCCAGAATAGTCAGTCCACTCCCTTTCTATGCCCCTGATTCTATTATATTCACCAGTTTATTCTGTTCATCAGATTATTTGTTCACTTGATTTTTAGATTCACTTGTTGATAGATTTGTATTTGTTGTTCATATTTTCTATCTTTACCTTTTTCTTCTTCTTCCTTTTCTTAAAGGATACCTTTCAGCATTTCATATAATACTGGTTTGGTGGTGATGAACTCTTTTAGCTTTTTCTTATCTGTGAAGCTCTTTATCTGACCTTCAATTCTGAATGATAGCTTTGCTGGATAAAGTCATCTTGGTTGTAGGTTCTTGGCATTCATCACTTTGAATATTTCTTGCCACTCCCTTCTGGCCTGCATAGTTTCTGTTGAGAAATCAGCTGACATTCGTATGGGTACTCCCTTGTAGGTAACTGACTGCTTTTCTCTTGCTGCTTTTAAGATTCCCTCTTTGTCTTTTGCTCTTGGCATTTTAATTATGATGTGTCTTGGTGTGGTCCTCTTTGGATTCCTTTTGTTTGGGGTTCTCTGCACTTCTTGGACTTGTAAGTCTATTTCTTTCACCAGGTAGGGGAAGTTTTCTGTCATTATTTCTTCAAATAGGTTTTCAATATCTTGCTCTCTCTCTTCTTCTGGCACCCCTATCATTCGGATGTTGGTACGCTTGAAGTTGTCCCAGAGGCTCCTTACACTCTCTTCATATTTTTGGATTCTTTTTTTTTTTTTTTTGCTTTTCTGGTTGGGTGTTTTTTGCTTCTTCGTATTTCAAATCTTTGACTTGATTCTTGCGATCCTCTAGTCTGCTGTTGGAACTCTGTATAATATTCCTTATTTCAGTCAGTGTATGCTTAATTTCTAGTTGGTCCATTTTCATAACCTCGAGGGTCTCACTCTATTTCTTGAGGGTCTCACTAAATTTATCGGCGGTCTCACTAGACTTTTTGAGGGTCTTACTAAATTTATTGGCAGTTTCTAGAAAATGCTTGAAAAACCTTAAAAGTGTGGTTTTGAACTCTATATCCAGTAGTTTGCTTTCCTCCATTTTTGTTATTTGTGACCTGTTTCTTTTTTAAAAAAATATATTTTATTGATTTTTTACAGAGAGGAAGGGAGAGTGATAGAGAGTCAGAAACACCAATGAGAGAGAACCATCGATCAGCTGCCTCCTGCACACCCCCTACTGGGGATGTGCCCGCAACCCAGGTACTTGCCCTTGACCGGAATTGAACCTGGGATCCTTCAATCCGCAGGCCAACCTTCTATCCACTGAACCAAACAGGTCGGGGCTGTGACCTGTTTCTTTGTCTCCGCAATTTTTATGCTTCCCTGTGTTGATAGAGTGGCTTTGTGTGCTAGGTGTCCTATAGGGCCCAGTGGGTCAGCCTCCCCAATTACCGGAGGTGGATGCTCTTGGTGCACCCCTTTGTGGGCTTTGTGCACAGTCTTGTTGTAGTTAAGCCTTGATTGTTGTAGGTACCACTGGGAGGAATTGACCTCCAGGCCAATTGGCTGTGAGAATCAGCTGTGTCTGCAGTGGGAGAACTTCTGTGCAGGAGACACCCTTCTGGGGCAAGACTTGCTTCAGTGGGGCTTGGTGCTCACTGAGCCTGCCCCCTGAGTGTGTCCCTTATGGATCTGAGGAGTTTTAATCTGGATGGTGCCACTCTGACCACTGGGTACACTGGCTCTTGGATTTCTATGGAGGTGCTAATTTAGCCTCTGCCTGAGCCTACCCAGCAGGAGCCCAGCTGTGAAGCAATGCAAGCTGCTGTGGGGCCTTGGGCCTTCTTTTGGATGTTCTGGGTTTCTCTGATCCAGCTGCAGTTTGTCAGGCAATTTTCAGATTGCAAATGGCCAGGCCTTTCATATGCAAAAGCCTCTGCGCACAGCTTGGGTGGGATGGGGTCTCAGCGGATCAACAGGGCAGAGAAAACAGCTATGGCTTCTCCTCAGTCCTGCCATAAGAGGCCCCGCTTCTCAATGTCCCAGTAATCGCTGCAAGCACCTCTGAGAGAAAGCCGCCCTTGAGTTCTGACCAATGCCAGACAGTCCAGTTTCTCCTTGTATGAGTCTGGGTCCCCAGAGACTCGCCCGTAACTGGAGTTCAGAGCAGTTGGGAGCTTGAGACTCCCTCCCCATTGAAAAAGACAACCATGTCCTCAGCTGCCAGCCCTTTCTACGTGCGCCTCCGTGCCTCTGCACTTTACTTCCGCACCTCCTCTGAGTCTCAGTGTGCTTTTCTCTTTCCTTCTAGTTGTAGAATTTCTACTCAGCCAGCCTTCCTGTGTTTCTGGATGATGTCCGTTTTGTCTTTTAGTTGTATTTTTGAAGTGGTTTTGTGAGGCAGCAATTTCCGGTGTTTACCTATGCCGCCATCTTGGTTTTTTTCTGAGAAGCTTTTTCTAGATCTTGATCTGTTGTATGTGGTGGAATTCCTGGAGGAAAAGAATATGTAAACCCCCTATGTCTGTGGTGAAAAGGGGCTTCACAATCTCACAATAGCCCACACTCAGAATTTACCAATTAAAAAAACCCCAAAACTTCTGGTTGAATATTCTCACTGGCTTTTATTACATTGGGAGAACCTGTCCCAGGTAAAAAAAATGGTTAGAACCTGTTATTGTCCAGAGAGGCGCCTCTTCAGATACCAGGCCAATTGTCCTGCAACCTCAGTTCTCTCTATGGTTGCAAAAAGGCATTAATTTGCAGCTTATTCAGGTCCCCCCCCCCTTATTTTAAGGGTGAAAATGATGCTAATATTAACTTTCTAGTTTTCCAAGCTAAAATTTGAATTTCCATAGGTTGTGATATATGATATCTTCATTATTGTTCAGTTTAAAATGTTTCCAAATCCTCAATTTTATATGTTCTTTAATTCAATGTTATCTAGTAGCATATTTCTTAATTTCAAAATGTACAAGAATTATTTATATACAATATATCAATAAAATTTATTTTTTTAATTGGAGAGTTTAGCATTTTGGTCAAATCGTCTATATTTTTTATTGGTATGTTTTATTCTATCTGTTATGATAGTGGATTTGTTTATTGATCTTCCTAGTAGTTTTACTCCTTGAGGCCATGTTTATACGTGAACACAAATTAAAATTTATTTTCTCTTGGTTAAGTGAAACTTTGATCATGATAAAGGGCCTTCATTTTTTCCAGTATTTTTTTGTTTTAAAATCTATTACATGTAATTAATATAATTGCATAGTCAACTTTATGTTAATATTTATGTAATGTATATTTTTCTTCTATTTATTTCTAAGTTTTATATTCTTTGTGCTTTAATTATTCTTTTTATAAACAAATTGAAGTTGAAATGTTTTACATAGTCTGTGAATTTGTTTCTTAACTGGAACAGTTAATCAATTTATTCTCAATACTAGAGGCCCAGTGCATGAATTCATGCATGGGTGGGGTCCAGCCGGTCCTGCCCCAATCGGCAGATCAGAGCTGGGCAGGCTGGGAGGAGGGGCTGCAGGCTATTGGCCAGCTGGCCCTGCCCCTGATCAGAGTGGGGGGGGCCAATTGAGGTGATGGGGTCTGATTGGGAGTGAGGCTGGCCATGGTTTGGGGCTGTGGTTGGTGGGCTGGCTGGTCCCACCCCCAAATGGGGTGGGGGGGACTGATTGGGGGCCAGTGGTCTGGGGGAAGGGCCATGGGTGGTTGGCCATTTGGCCCTGCCCCTGATCAGAGTGGGAGGGCTGATCGGGGCTGGAGCTGGATGGAGGGAGGGGCTGTGGGCTGATCAGGGTGGTGGGGACCCACAAAGGGAAGAGCTGGTGGGGACAGGGGCTGCAGGAGGTTGGCCGGCCAGCCCCGCCCCCTATTAGGATAGGAAGGGCAATCAGGGGCAGGGCCAGTGGGGGGTAGGGGGGCAGGGCTGCAGAGGAGTTGGCCAGCTGTCCCACCCTTGATTGGGCCGGTTCTCTGGCAGCAGTGGGTGTCATAGTGACCATTCGTTCAGGTCGTTACAGCACTCTGGTTGCTGGCTTTTTATATATATAGATAACTTTACTGTATCCATTTAAGGTGTCACACACGTGCTATTTTGTTTCTTTTTTATCATTTGAGGTGAAATTCAATTACATACATTTAATCATTTCAAAGTGTGCAATTCAGTGATATTTTGTGCACACTTCTGTGGTACTTAGTGTTCAAAATATTGTGCAACCATTAGATCAATCTTGTCGCCAAACATTTTCATCATGCCATAAAAACAGCCTGTATCCCTTAGGTAATCACTCCATATAATGCCCTCTCCCAATTCCTATTAATCTCTTTTCTGCTTTCTGTCTCTATGGATTTTCCTATTCTGGATATCTATACTAATAATAGCGTTGGGTTGTCATGACCAGGATGGACTACCAAATAGTGGGCCTCTGGCTGCCGAGGCATGCAGGCAGGACAGGTCTGTGGGCTCTGGGCCTCCGAAATGCAGCAGCGGCAACAAGGATCTGTGAGCCCTGGGCATTGGAGGCACGGCAGCAGCAGCGGCTGCGGTGAGACGGGTCTTTAACCCTGGGCTGCTGAGGCATGCAGGTGGGAAAGGTCTGTGGGCTCTGGGCCTCTGGGGCATGGCAGTGGGAGAGATCTGTGCGTCCCAGGCCACCAAGGCACACAGGCAGGAAGGGTCTGTGAGCCCTGGTCATCCAAGGCGCGGAGGCAGCGAGAAGGGTCTATAACCCCGGGCTGCTGAGGCAAGCAGGCAGGAAGGGTCTGTAGGTCCTGGGCTGCCAGGGTGCTGTGGAACTCTGGGTCTCGTGCTTTTGGGGATGTGGCCGGCCTTCAAACTGGACCATGACAAGAAGGAGGAGGGAGCCATATTCCTCACAGAATCCACTGTTGGGAGGAGGGAGCCTGCCTGCCTGATTGTCCCTAACCACTCTGCTACCTGCCTGCCCAAGGGTTCCCGGATTGCTAGAGGGTGCAGGCCAGGCTAAGGGAACCCCCCTCCCCATGCACAAATTACTTGCACCAGGCCTCTAGTATATCATATAATGGAATCATGAAATATGTGACAATTCATGTTTGGTTTCTTTCACTTATCATATTTTGATATTCATCCAAGTTGTAGCATTTATAAATATCTTTCTTTTTTATTGTTCATAGTATTACAGATACTCCCCACTTTTCCCCCTTATGCATCCATTCTCCAAGCCCCTAGCCACCTTTCAAGGCCTTCACTACCCTATTGCCTATGTTATCTCTTTCTTTTTAATGGCTGAATAATATCTTATTGTATCTATATAATATCCTGCTATATAAATTGTACCACAATTTATTCACCCATTGATGGATATTGGGTTGTTTCCATGTTTTGGCTACTATGAATAATGCTGCTATAAACATTTGTGTACAACTTTCTTTGTGGACTTTTATTTTTATTTTTCATATATATACATATACACTAATAATAGACAAAGATGCTAATTGACCATACCTTCGCTATGCCCCAAGCCACATCCACCAGCCAATCAGAACAACTATTTGCAAATTAACCCAACCAAGATGGCAGCTGGCAGCCACGGAGCTGGAGCAAGCAGGAGGTTTGGTTTCTCAGGCGATGGAGGAAGCCAAGCTTCCTGCCGGCCCTGAACCAGCTATGCCTCTGCTCATGGCAACAAAGTTTCAATTGTAGAAGACAAATAAATCTCAGATACCTGCTTCCAACCAGCCTCCACTGGGAGCTTGTGTGGCTGGGGGCCATGGCCAGCCTGCAAACAGCCATCAGTCCCTCACCCAGTCTGGCCACACCCTCATGGGGTGATGGTCCCCACTGAGGGGCTTGGCCAGCCTGCAAACAGCCAACAGCCGCTCACCCTGGCTGGCCACACCCTCATGTTGGTGAGGCTCCCTGCTGGGGGACTTGGCCAGCCTGGAAATGGCCCTCAGCCCCTCACCTAGGATGGCTAGGCACCCCAGTGGGGACCCCCACGCTGAAGGGGCTGTGGCCAGCGTGCAAACACCCATCAGCCCCTCACCCAGGCTGGCCAGGCACTCCTATATAATAAAAGGGTAAAATGCAAATTGACCCTAACAGCAGAACGACTGGGAATGACTGGTCACTATGACACACACTGACCACCAGGGGGCAGATGCTCAATGCAGGAGCTGCCCCCTGGAGGTCAGTGTGCTCCCACAGGGGGAGCTCTGCTCAGCCACAAGCCAGGCTGATGGCTGTACAGCGGTGGTGGTGGGAGCCTCTCCTGCCTCCTCAGCAGCGCTAAGGATGTCTGACTGCAGCTTAGGCCTGCTCCCCGCTGGCAAGTGGACATCCCCTGAGGGCTGCTGGGCTGCCAGAGGGATGTCTGTCTGCCAGCTTAGGCCCAATCCCCCAGGGAGCAGGCCTAAGCCAGCAGGTGGTCATTCCCTGAGGGGTCCCAGACTGTGAGATGGCACAGGTCGGGCTGAGGGACCCTCCCGAGTGCACAAATTTTTGTGCACTGGGCCTCATTGTGCTTTTGATTTACATTTTTAAAACACCAGTGATATTGAATATATTTTCATGTACATATTGGCCATTTACATACATTCTTTGATGAAATAGCTATTCAAGTTGTTGCCTATATTTAATTAGCTTGTTTTTCCCCCTTTATTATTATTAATTTTTGGTTGAGTTGTATTGTTTACATATTCTGGATACTATCTTTTATCTGATATATGATTTACAAATATTTTCTATGTGTGTTTTTACATCATTGATAATGTCCTTTGATGCACAAGAGTTTTTAATTTTATGAAGCCCAATATTTCTGTGTTTTCTTTTGCTGCTTGTACTTTTGATGTCAAGTCTAAGAATCCATTGACAAATCTGTCAAAAAGATTTAATAGTATGTTTTCTTCTATGGATGTAATTAGCTTTAGCTCATAAATTTAAGTTGCTGACTCATTTTTATTTTATTTTTATATGCAGAATGTGATAGGGGTCTAACTTTGTTATTTTGCATGTGGTTATCCAGTTATTCCCAGCATAATTTGTTGAAGAGGATGTTCTCTTCCATTACATAATCTGGCACCACACCACTGTCAAAAATCAACGGGCCATAGATGTTTGTATATACTTCTGGACATATTACTATACTGGCCTATATAGAGATTTTTATTCACACTGTTGTATTAATTTAGCTTTGTAGTATGTATTGCAATCAAGGAGTCTGAATCCTCTTTTTCTTCATTAGAATTGTTTTGGCTATGTGGGGGCACTTTGCAGTTCCATATGAATTTGAGGATCAATTTTTAGAATTTTTTAATAAAAAAAGCTATTGGTATTTTGATAAGGATTGTATTGAGTCTTTAAATTGCTTTAGGGGATATTGATTAGAAATGTTGTTATCTGATTCATAAACATGGGATGTCATTCTATTTATTCGGGTATTTAGTTTTTTCCAGCAATGTTCAGCAATGTTTTGTAGTTCAGTGTAGAAGTCTTACACCTAGTTGTTTAAATTTATTTTCTAAGTATTTATTATTTTTTTATGTCATTACTAATGGAATTGTTTTCTTACCTCCCTTTCAAATTGTTCATTGCTAATGTATAGAAATACATCTTAACTTTTCAGGTTGATTTTTGTATTCTGCAACTTTGCTGAATTTGTTTATTCACTCAGTTTCTCTATAGCTACTGTAGTATTTTCTACATATAAGATCATGCCATCTACAAATAGAGATAGCTTTGGTTCTTCCTTTACAAATTTAGATGATTTTTATTCTTCTTAGTTGGCTTTTATTTCTATTTCATGTCTAATTGCTTTGGTTAGGACTTTCAGTACAATGTAGAATAGCAGTGTGAAAATGGACATACTTGTCTTTTTCCTGATCTTAGGGTGATTGCTTTTGTTATTTTAGAATTGAACATAATATAAGCTGTAGACTTTACGCAAATGTTCTTTATCTAGTTATGCTGAGCAATGTCTATTCTGTTCCTAGTTTTCTGAATATTTTTATTATAAAAGCATGTTAAATTATGTAAAATAATTTTTTGCATCTATTGAGATCATCCCATATTTTTCCACTCTATTCTGTTAATGCTGTGCATGTATTACTTTTCTTGAACCACCCTTTTATTATCCTATTTAATAAAGAGCTAATATTCTAATTAGATTAAACAGCAAAATGACCATCCAGACGACCTTCCGGATGAAGCTGGGGCTGCGACGGCTGAGGCAGCCAGGGCTGCGAGGGCTAAGCCCTTTGCACAAATTTCCTGCATTGGGCCTCTAGTAAAAATGAATTACTCTTGCTCATGGTATGTAATCCTTTTAGGTTTAGTTGTTTTTGTTTTTTTTTTTTTGTTTTCTTTCTTTATTCCCCTTGGTAGCAGGGTAAGGCTTACTTCATAAAATACAAAATACATTAGAAAATAATCCCTCCTCTTCTAATTCTTGGAAGAGGTTTAGTTGGATTGACATGAGGTTTTTGTCAAATGTTTGCAAGAATTTAACAGTAAAGACTCCTGGTTCTAAACTTGCCTTTGTTGGGAAGTTTTTCATTACCAATGCAAACTTTTAAATGGTCATAAGGTCTGTTCAGATTTTCTGTTCTTAAGTCAGTTTTGGCATTTGTGTGTTCTATGATTTTGTTTATTTCATTTAGGTTATCTAATTTGTAAGTATATATTTATTCATATTATTATTTTAAAACTAGAGTCCCGGTGCACAAATTTGTGCATGGGTGGAGTCCCTCTTGGTGGCCTGTAGGGATTGGGCCGAAACAAGCAGTCCAACACCACCTGCAGCTCCTACCTTCTGCTCCCGCTCATCCTGGCCACACTGTGCCTGCTGCAGGCTTGCGCCCAATCAGTCCCCATCTGGACAGGCTTGCGCTGTCACAGCAGAGCTCGCCAGCCATGAGCCCTGTGCCTGGCACCCTCCCAAGGGGAGTCGCCTGTAGGATTGGGCTGAAACCAACTCTCCAACATCCCCCAAGGGATCCCCTATTGCGAGAAGGTACAGGCCAGGCTGAGGAACTCCACTGGTACACGATCAATAGGGCCAGGGAGGGAGAGCGGGAGGGATCCAGGGTGTGTCTGGCCCATCTTGCTCAATCCCAATGGGCCGGACCCCAGCAGTTGGAGCATCTGCCGCCTGGTGGTCAGTGCATGTCATAAAGAGAGATTGAGCAGCTTTAGCATATCAATACAATATTATGCTTTGAGTGGTTGTTTGGTTATTCTGCAGTTCCGTCTATTTGCATATTACCCTTTTATTAAATAGGACTAGGGGCCCGGTGCACGAAATTCATGCACTGGGTGTGGGGGTGGGGGGAAGAGTGTCCCTCAGCCCAGCCTGCCCCCTCTCACATAGTGGGAGCCCTCAGGCGTTGACCCCCATCACCCTCGATCACCTGATCGGCCCCTTGCCCAGGCCTGACGCCTCCTCCAGAGGTGTCAGGCTTGGACAGGGGACCCCCATCACCCCCGATCACTGGCTCTGGCCCCGCCCAGGCCTGAGGCCTCTGGCCCAGGAATCATGCCTGGGCAGGGGACCCCCATCTCCCTCTGATCGCTTGCTCCACCCCCCGCCCAAGCCTGACGCCTCTGACCCAGGCTTCAGACCTGGGCAAGGGGACCCTCATATCCTCCCAATCCCCAGCTCCGCCCCCCACCCAGGCCTGATGCCTCAGCCAGAGGAGTTGACCCTCATCACCCTCCGATCACCAATCAACGGATCGGCCCCTTGACCAGGCCTGAGGCCTCCTGTGCAGGGGACCTCCAGCTCCCCGCGGTTGCAGGCTCCGCCCCTGCCCAGGCCTAACGCCTCTGGCCTAGGCGTCTGGCCCAGGCAGCGGGGACCTGCAGTGGCAGCGGGGGGCGCCGCGATCGTGGGCTTCGCTTTAGGCCCAGGCAAGGGACCCCTAGCTCCTGGGACTGCCAGCTTCGACCGTGCCCAGCACCCATCGCTGGCTCCACCCCTACTTCCTGCTATCACTGGCCAGGGCGGCAAAGGCACCTGATTCTCCGATCATGGCTGGGGGGCAGGGCAAAGGCGGCCCTGGGGCCGCCTTTGCCCTGCCCCCCACCTCTTAGCTCCCCCCTGGGTTTCAGATCACTGTCAGTGGCAGGGGGCTTCTTCCTGCTTTCCCTTTCGCCTCCCTGCATTGTGCCTACATATGCAAATTAGCCGCCATCTTGTTGGCAGTTAATTTGCATATAGCCCTGATTAGCCAATGAAAAAGGTATCGCCGTACGCCAATTACCATTTTTCTCTTTTATTAGTGTAGATAGTATTATTCCTTTAAGGTTGGTAATAATATCTCTTCTATTTATGATTCTACTAAATTTAATCTCCCCTGTTTTTTCCTTAGCCAGACTACTTAACTATTTTTCAATTTGTTATACCTTTCCAAGAACCAGCTATTGATTTTGTTGATTATCTCTAGTGTCTTTTCATTTTATATTTTATCTCTGCTATAATCTTGATTGTTTTTATCCTATTGCCAGCTTTATGATTAGTATGCCTTTCTTTTTCTAATTCCTTAAGGTGTGAAGTTAAGTTACTGATATAATGGTTTTTAATGTAATCATTTGCTGTTATAAATTTATCTATAAACACTGTTTTCACTGCTTTTCATTCATTTTGGTATATTGTTTTTTTTCCCATCATTTATAATATTTCTTTTCTAATGTATCTTGGGATTTATTCTTTGACCCATTGTTTGTTTAAGTGTAGGCTGTTTAATTTCCACATATTTGTGAATTATACAGTTTTTCCTTTATTACTGATTTCTAACTTCATTTCATGTGCTCCAATAAGATAATTCATTCAATTGTTTCAATAATTTTAGATTCATTGAATGTGTTTTGTGGCTTAACATATGGTCTTTTTATTTTTTTAGAATGTTCTATGTATAAGTGAGAAAAATGTGGATTCTCTTATTGGTAGAAGTGTTCTGTTAAAGTCTATTAGATGTAGTTTATGGTGTTGTTCAGTCCTATATTTCTTTTTGTACTATATTTAATTGATAGCTGGATATTAATGTTTCTAATGATTTTTGAAGTACTATTTTTCCCTTCATTCTGGCATATTTGCTTTATATATTCTGGGACTTTGTGGCTTAGTGCATATACTTTTATAGTATACTAGAGGCCCGGTGCACAAAAATTTGTGCACTTGGGGGGAAGGGGGGTCCCTCAGCCAGGCCTGTGCCCTCTCACAGTCTGGGACCCCTCGAGAGATAATGACCTGCTGGCTTAGGCTTGCTCCCGGGTGGCAGAGGGCAGGCCCAATCCCTAGGTGCAGCCCCTGGTCGGGCTCAGAGCAGGGCCGATTGGGGAGTTGGAGCGCCACCCCCTGTCATGCACAGAGCAGGGCGATTGGGAGGTTGTGATGCCACCCTCAGTCATGCTCAGGGTAGGGCCGATTCGGGGGTTGGGGCACCGTCCCCTGTCACACTCAAGGCAGGGATGATGGGGAGGTTGCATTGCCACCCCCTGTCACGCACAGAGCAGGGTCAATCAGGGGGTTGGGGCACTGCCCCCTGTCACTCACAGAGCAGGGCCCATCAGGGGTGTTGGGGCGCCGCCACTGTCATACTCAGAACAGGGCCGATGGGGAGGTTATGGCTCTACTCCATCACACACAGAGCAGGGCCCATGGGGGTGGGGGTTGGGGCGCCGCACCCTGTCACAAACAGAGCCACAGGGCGATCAGGGGGTTGGGGAGCTCCCCCTTATCAGGCACAGAGCAGGGCTGATCAGGGGGTTGGGGTGCCTTCCCCTGTCACGCACAGAGCAGGGCCAATCAGGGGATTGGGGCGCTGCCCCCTGTCATGCACAGCGCAGGGCCCATTAGGGGTTTGGGGCACCGCCCTCTATCACCCACAGAGCAGGGCCGATCAGGGGGTTGGGGTGCCACCACTGTCACACTCAAGGCAGGGCCGATGGGGAGGTTATGGCTCTACCCTGTCACACACAGAGCAGGGCCCGTGGGGGGGGGGCGGGGTTGGGGCACCTCACCCTGTCATACACAGAGCCGCAGGGCAATCAGGGGGTTGGGGAGCTCCCCCCTATCAGGCACAGAGCAGGGCTGATCAGGGGGTTGGGGCTCCTTCCCCTGTCACGAACAGAGCAGGGTGGATAGGGAGGTTGTGGCCCCGCCCCTTGTCACACACAGAGCCGCAGGGTGATCAGGGGGTTTGGGCGCTGCCCCCTGTCATGCTGGTCCCGGTGCCGGGAAGCCTCGCAGCTCCACTGATCCGGGTGCTGGGAGGCATATTACCCTTTTACTATATAGGGTAGAGACCTGGTGCACGGGTGGGTGCCGGCTGGTTTTCCCTGAAGGGTGTCCTGGATCAGGGTGGGGGTCCCCACTGGGGTGCCTGGCCAGTCTGGTTGAGGGGATGAGGGCTGTTTTCAGGCTGGGGGTGACTGAAGCTCCCAACAGCTCTTTTTTTTCTTTTCTTTTTTTTATTCAGGGCCAGCTTTAGCTTTGAGGCTTCGCTCCAGCTCTTAGGCCTCCGCTGCTGAAAGTAGGTTTCTGGCCTTTGCTTACAATATTGCGATCCTGCTGGCTGAAGCCTGGCGGACTACAACAGGTTTCTGGGGTTTTGTTTAGCTTCTATATTTGTTACATAGTTGCTTAGAGTTGCAGCTCAGAGGCCTGCAGCGGCAGGCGGGGAACATTGGAGTCCTCCGTGACTGAAGCAAGCAAGCCTCATGTGAGTTTCAAGCTGCCTGACTGCCGGCCACCATCTTGGCTGGCAGTTAATTTGCATATTGCCCTGATTAGCCAATGGGAAGGGTAGCAGTCCTACTCCAATTACCGTGTTTCTCTTTTATTAGATAGGACTAGAAGCCTGGTGCACAAAACTTGTGCATTAAGAGTGGGGTCCCTCAGCCTGGCCTGCACCCTTTCCAATCCGGGACCCCTTGGGGGATGTCCTATTGCTTCTCACAATCCAGGACTTCTGGCTCCTAACTAATCACCTGCCTTCCTGCTTGATCACTACTAACCCCTCTGCCTGTCTGCCTGATCGCCCCTAACCACCTCTTCCAGCCTGCCTGATTGTCCCTAACTGCTCCCCTGCTGGCCTGATCACCTCTGCCATACCCTGTACCCAGGACCCAGGTTTCCCTCCTCTGGCCAATAGCAGGCACCCAGGATCTGGGCAAGCTTCACCCAGGGCCAGCTGAAGTCGCAGGGGACCATGGAAGAGCAGCTTTGCCTGGGCTGCAGCTGCAGGCACCCAGGACCACCAGGCAGGTGGTTTGTCCCTCTCCTGTGCCACAGCCACAGGCGCAGCCACTGTAGCCCTAGACCATGGAGCAGCAGGAGGCTTGTAACCTCTCCAGGGCTGCAGCCTGGCTGGTCCGCATTCCTCTCTCCCCAGTGTTGAGTGTCTGAGCCATTGTGGCTTGATGGTGTGATGGTGTGAGGGCGTGGGCATGATGACCATTTGCCTATTAGCTTTTTGTTATATAGAATTCTTTATTAATTAACACTTCTATTAACATTTAATGACCTTTTTTGTCTCGTGGAACAGTTTTTGACTTAAGGTCAACAAAATTCTGGTTTTCTATGTTTTATGCCTTTTTTTGTTACTCAATTCCTTAAACAGCACCTTCTTTTTTGTTTGATGTTACAGTTTTTTCTAAAGTAGCCTGTTTATTCCTTTCATTTCTTTATATTTTGGAGTTATTTTCTGCATGGAAATAACTATTGTCATCTTATATTTATAATAAACTGATTGGAATGTATAACAACTTATACTCATTAGTACACAAAAACATTGCTGTAGTACAGTTCTGTTCTCCCCTTTATGTTGTTGCTATCATAAATAACTTTTATACATCTGTGCTCATTAATATAGATAGATTATTATTATTTTATTTTTTTATTATATGGGGGAAAAGTAGAGTTACAAACTATAAAATACTATAATAGTGGCTCTAATATTTACCTACACTTGACCTTTACTAAAGTTTTTTATTTCTCATTTTTTAATTAAATCTATTAGGGTAACATTGGTTAATGATATTATATGATTCAGGTGTTTAGCTTTATAATAAATGCATCATCTATATATTGCATTGTAATCTCACCACCCAAACTCTGGTCTCTTTCCATCACCATATATTTGACCCCCTTTATACTCTTCATCCTCCCCCGCACCCCCTTCAAGTCTGGAAACCACATATTGCCTGTGTCTATAAGTTGTTTTTTTTTTTTGTTCATTTGTTTCTTTCTGCTTTATACTCCACATATGATTGAAATCATATGGTTCTTATACTTTCCACCTGACTTTTTTTTCTTACTTTGCATGATACTCTCAAGATCCATCCATGTTAGGAGTTCATTATTTATTCATATGGTTTTGAGTTACTGTGTAAAGTACTTTCATTTCAGTAAGAAGAACATTTAAAAAATATCATCCAACTGCCTTCTGGTTTCTTGGCTTCTAATGAAAAATAGGCTCTTAAGCTTATTGAAAATCACTTATATGTGATGAGTCACTTATCACTTGCAGCTTGCAAGACTCTCTTGGTCTTTTGCTTTGGACAGTTTGATTGTAGTGTGTTTCAGTGTGTATCTTTTTGAGTTTGTTCTACTTATAGTTGGTTGAGATCTTGGATATGCAGTCATGTCTTGCATGTTATTTGGAAAATTTCTGGCCATTAATTCTTCAAATATTTTTTCTGTCCCTTGCTTTACCACCTCTTTTTACAGGGACTTTCCTAATGTGTATATTAGTATGTTTAATAACATCCCACAAGTTTTTGACTCTATTTCTTTTTTCTTTTATTTTTTTCTGAAACTCAGACCGAATACTTTTAATTGACTTTTCCACAAGTTTACTGATTCTTCTGCCAGTTCTACCAGCTGTAATCTGTTTGCAAATCCTTCTAGTAAATTTTCTATTTCAGCTATTGTACTTTTTAGTTCTGGAATTTTTATGTAGTTTATTTAACAATTTATTTCTCTTTATTGTTATTCTCTAATTGGTGAGACATAACTGTCCTGGTTTCCTTTAGTTCTTTAGTAAAAATTTCTTTTAGCTCCTATGCACATTTAAAACAGTGTTTAAATATGCAGATATACTTTGCCTAGTATATCTAATGTCTGTACTGTCACATGGAGTTTGCTGAGCAGACTCCCCCTGTGGGTTCTTTTTTTAAAATATATTTTTATTGATATCAGAGAGGAATGGAGAGGGAGAGAGAGATAGTAACATCAAAGATGATAGAGATTCATCAATAGGCTGCCTCCTGCATGCCTCCTACTGGGGATCAAGCCCGCACCCTGGGCATGTGCCCTTGACCAGAATTGAACCTGGGACCCTTCAGACCACAGGCTGACGCTCTATCCACTGAGCCAAACCAGTTAGGGCTCCCTGTGGGTTCTTGTCTTACAAAGTTTGAATAATAAAATTTGCAGACTAAAAGATTTTTAAGCAACTGTGTAGAAGTTAATGACAAGTGTATACAGACTCCCCCTGGAGAGGGGTCCCCAAAGGGAACCCTCTGGGCATTTTCCTCAAATGGGAAAAACCTGCTCTAATGGGAAAATAATCTAGTTTAGTCCCTGATTTTCTTTGTCTCTGGGTTTATGAAGGCTGGCAGCCCTTTGTCTGAACATGATACTTTCTAATTGGACCCTGCCTTATTTTATGTCCCCCATGCTCTCCTAATTGGCCACTTTCCTGCAGGATATCACTTTCAAAGCTCAAAGCCCAACCTGGGCCCCCCTCTTTCTTTCCCCCTTATCTTGTAACATTCCTGTATCTTCTGTGAATGTATGTCTTCCTCCCCCATGGACCCCTTTTCCCTGATACTGACTTTCCTGTCTTTACACTCCTTTTAGTACTTTCTGCGAAACAGTTTATATTACATTTTTCCCCATTTTTCTATAAATTGGGCTTACTTTCTTATTTCTTTGCATACTTTAAAATGTCTTATTAAAAAGTTGACATTTTGTATATTACAATTCAGGTGTTGCTACTTTGCACATCAAATTCTCCCCCTTCCCCAAGATTTCTTATCCTCTTTGTTGTTGGAATAATTGATTATTTAGTGAATTTTTCTAAACTAAGGTTGTAAATATTGTATACTTTTTCATGTATGATCACTTAATTCTCTCTTCTGTTAGCTTTGTGATCAGCTAGCAATTTTATAGAGATTGCTTTAAACTCCTGGAGCCTAAGTAAGAAAATTTCAAGAAACAGCAAACAGAACAAAATGAAACAAAAACATTTTTCTTGTCTTTGCAAGTTGGTTCTTTCTATTCTTATCTAGGACTTTAAAATTCTACTTTAGGGTTCAATTCCTGTTTATGTGAACCCTAACAATCAACCAGAATAAAAGATTAGGTTCTGCTCAAGTCTTTCATGAAAATCCTGTAGCCCCAAGCATATGTGTTCTCTTTTGCATTTCCCAGTATACAATGGAGCTTTTCAAATCCCTTATTTCCCACATATTTCCTTCCCAAGACTATTTCATCCTAGGCTTTTTTGTTTTGTCTTTTGCTTGCCCCATCTGCTGGCCCTTGCCCAGTCAGCTTCTGCTAGTATATGATTTTAAATGCTTGCAACATATGCTTCCCAGAAAGCTTCTCCAGCCTTGAAAAAATTGGAGGGTTGTCAAACAAAGGCAAGCCAATTAACTGATACTTCAAGGCAGTACAGCACAGGCAGAAATGCATAACTACAATTCTTTTAGAACAAGTTCAATATTTCTGCTCTGGCATCAGCAAGCTACTATATCAGACATATGAATTGCTATCCCCGCGATTGCCTCTGACATGGGGATTGGGGGATAGTTGAATAAACAAAATGCATTGCACACTCTTTTTTTCTGAAGTGTAGTAGCTTTTTTCTTTACAAAGCACTCCACTGGGTGCTGTAAGTTGTGTGTGTTTTTTTCAAATCAAGGTTAATGATTAGATTCCAGAGTCTCAAAAAGTTGACTCTGATAGTTTTTGCCAACTTAATTATTGCTTTACTGGAGAGACAGATCCTTGGAGCTCTCTACTCAGGCATTCTAAATACCTATTAAAATCTATCTCTCAGTTGTATTTCCTACCTTTGAAAAATCCCCAAATTTCTGGATTTTCTACATATTCTTTTACTCCAGCTTGCAAAGCTTCCTATTCATTTCCAAGATAATCTTCTTCTCATAATACATTGTTAAGGGCAGCCAGTAATATGTAGTATTCTAATAATAACTAAGAGGCAAATGTTCTGAGTCTTTCAAAATCTTTGCCTAAAGCTGTAAGTTCATTAGGCACCTCATAATGTCTCAATGTTAAACCAGGTGACATTTTTACCCAATGTTCTGCCATGCCTAATATTATCTCCATGTTTTCAGCCTCAGATATAACTTATCTCATTTTCTATTGCCTGAACACTAGGTCAATATACAGAGTTTAAAGTTTTATTATATAAACACACCACTTGAATATTCTAATTTTATATTAGTTAAGGCAACTACAGCTTTAACAGCCAATCCAAAATCTCAGTGTCCTAAGTTAATAAAAGTTTATTTATAATAAAAATAATTTTTATTGCAGATATTTTGAATGTCTACATATACTGACTTTGTCCTTGCAATATTATTCTCTTTTAGGCTTAGGGATCTGAGAAAAACATGAAAAGAATAATCTCTAAGTGGAAGCATACACTGTATTCATAGATAGGCAGAATAACATCATTAAAATGTCCATACTATCCAAAGCAATCTATAGATTCAATGCAATTCCTGTCAAGATACCAATGGCATTTTTTTTCACAGAACTAGAACAAATATTCCAAAAATGTATATGGAACCACAAAAGACCCAGAATAACCACAGCAATCTTCAGAAAGAACAAAGTTAGAGGAATCACACTACTTGATATCAAATTATAAGGCCATAATAATCAAACCAGCATAGTACTGGCATAAAAACAGGCATATAGATCAATGGAACAGAATAGAAAGCCCAGAATTAAGCCCAAACCTTTATAGTCAATTAAAATTTGACAAATGAGGCCAAAACATACAGTAGGATAATTACAGAATATTCAATAAATGTTTTTGGGAATATTGGACAGATACATGCAAAAAATGAAACTAGACCACCATACACAAGAATATGCTCAAAATAGATTAAAGACTTAAATATTATACTCAAAACCAAAAACCATGAAAATCCTAGAAGAAAACATAGGCAGTAAAATATCAGACATTTGCTCTAGCTTGTTTGGCTCAGTGGATAGAGCATTGGCTTACAGACTGAAGGGTCCTGGGTTCGATTCAGGTCAAGGGCACATGCCCCAATTGCAGGCTCCATCCCCAGTAAGGGGACATGCAGGAGGCAGCCAATCAATGATTCTGTCTCATCATTGATGTTTCTAACTCTCACTCCCTCTCCATTCCTCTCTGAAATCAATAAAAAATATATTTTAAAAATATATCAGACATTTCTCGTAGCAATATTTTTTTCTGCTATATCGCTTCAGGCAAAGGAAATAAAAGAAAAATAAACAAATGGGACTACATAAAACTTAAAACTTTTTGCATAGCAACAGAAACTGAAAAGACAACCTACTGAATGGGAGGACATACTAGTATTCACTAACTCATCTGATAAGGGCTTAATATCCAAAATTTATAAGGAACTTATAAAACCCAATACCAAGTAAACCTGCCAAACAATCCAATTAAGAAATGGGCAAAGGATCTGAATAGATAATTCTCCAAAGAGGACATGTAGATGGCTAATAGACATATGAAAGGATGCTCATCATCATTAATCATCAAAAAATTGTAAATTAAAACCACAATGAGATATCAACTCCCATTTGTCAGTCAGAATGGCTATCATCAATAAATCAACAAACAACACGTGTCCACAAGGATGTGGAGAAAAGGGAACCCTTGTGCACTGTTGGTGGGAATGCAGACTGGTGCAGCCACTGTGGAAAGCAGTATGCAGTTACCTTAAAAAATTAAAAATGGAACTGCCTTATGCCTTAGCAATTTCACTTCTGAGAATATATCCAAAGAAACCTGAAACACTAATTCGGAAGAATATATGCAGCCCTATGATTATTGCAGTATTATTGTACCAAGATTTGGAAGGAGCCCAAGAGCCCATCAATAAATGAGTGGACAAAAAGCTGTTGTACATTTACACAATGGGATACTACTCAGCCATAGAAGAAAATCTTACCTTTTGTGACAGCATAGATGGACCTGGGGAGTATTCTGCTAAGTGAAATTAGCCGGTCAGAGAAAGACAATTCCCATATGATTTCATTTATAAATTGAATTTAGTTAACAAAATAAACTAATGAAGTTGAGACTCATGGATACAGAGAACAGACTGACAATGTCAGAGGGGAGGTGGTTGAGAGCTGAGTGAGAAGGAGGAAGGGATTAAGCAAAGAAAAGAAAGGACTCGTGGACAAGGACAACAATACGGGGATTACCAGAAGGAAGGGTGTAGGGCAGTGATGGCGAACCTTTTGAGTTCGGCGTTTCAGGATTTTGAAAAACCCTAACTTAACTCTGGTGCTGTGTCACATATAGAAATTTTTTGATATTTGCAACCATAGTAAAACAAAGACTTATATTTTTGATATTTATTTTATATATTTAAATGCCATTTAACAAAGAAAAATCAACCAAAAAATGAGTTCGCGTGTCATCTCTGACACGCATGTCATAGGTTCGCCATCACTGGTGTAGGGATGGCATAATAAGGTAAAGGGGGGGATAAATAGTAATGGAAGGAAACTTGACTTGGGGTGGTAAATACACTACAATATACAGATGATATATTGTAGAATTGTATACCTGAAACCTATATAATTTATTAACCAATGTCACCCCAATAAATATTTTCAAACAATAGAGATAAAGTTTAAAAATAAAATAAAAAGAATAATCTCTAAATAGGTTTTAATGGGTAGGATTCAATATGGCATACAGTACTGCTACCTACAATCCTTTGGCAAGAACTAGTCACATGGCTCCAATTTAAATTCAAGGGAGAGTAAGAAATGTGATATTCCTATGACATCATAAAGAGAAAATATGACTAGTCATTAACACATTATACATATAGTTGTTTTAAAATGTGTGTTTAGTAATTAAAATATCTGAAGTTTCTCAGATCTATCCCTGGTCTCCGTAATATCTGTCCAATCTTGCATATATTGACTTATTTTCTTAATTTTCTGTTAACTTTATTTCTACTTATCACCTTTCAAGATTATGTGTGAAACCCTGGCCTGTGTTGCTTAGTGGTTGGAGTGTCAGCTCATGAACCGAAGTGTCTCGGGTTCAATAGCTGGTCAAGGGCAAATAGCTGGATTGCAGGTTTGATAGCCATCCCTGGTCAGGGTGGGTGTGGGAGACAATCAATGTGCCTCTCTCATATCGATTTTCTCTTTCTCTCTATCTTTATCCCCCTACTCCCTTCTCTTCTACTCTCTCTAAAATAAAATGGAAAAAATATCCTCTGGTGAGGATTAACAACAACAACAAAAGAGATTATGTGTGAAGATTTCCTACAATCTGAGTTAAATTTGTTATGGAGATTTTTGAGGGGGCTTTTTGCTTTATTTATTTTTTTATGGCTACTAGAAACACTATCATAGTATTTACTGCCCTTGTTGAAATCTTGCATTCAAAAATTGATCTGAGAGCTCCTGTGTGTACTTTTTAAAAAATACATATTTTCATTTAAGTAAAGTTGGTACATAATCTTATATTGGTTATATTAGTTTCAGGTATACAATATAGTGAGTCAACATTTTGTACCATACAATGTGATCAGGATAGTAAGAAGCTAGGAAAATTCCTGAGCAAGTGGAATGGGGAAACTGAGACAAGAAAATTAAACAAAGCCAAACAGTTTGGGCAGCTTGCAGCCAGCTTGTCAATTGCAAGACCTTATCTCCCATAACCAAGGACACAGAGCAAATGGTTTATACCTCTCCTTCCTAACCACAGAGTACATAGCTTAAATCACCCTGGCCTGGGAAAACAGAACAAAGACCCAATTCATGCCATTTATGCCAGTGAAACCCAAGGACAGATGAAGTTGGGAAGAAATAAAAAAACTCCCAATAAAGCCAGACAGACCTAAGAGAAAACTAAAACAGACCAAACCAAAAAGTAATCCAAAACTTTCTCATGCACTCATTTTTTTATGCATTCGAATATTCAAAATGCACCCTTGCCCTAACTGGTTTGGCTCAGAGTATAGAGCGTAGCCTGCAGACTCAAGGGTCCCAGTTTTGATTCCCATTAAGGCAGCGGTTCTCAACCTGTAGGTCGCGACCCCTTTGGGAGTTGAATGACCCTTTCACAAGAGTCGCCTAAATACATCCTGCATATCAGATATTTACATTACGATTCATAACAGTAGCAACATTACAGTTATGAAGTAGCAACGAAAATAATTTTATGGTTGGGGGTCACCACAACATGAGGAACTGTATTAAAGGGTCGGGGCATTAGGAAGGTTGAGAACCACTGCATTTAGGGATGTACCTTGGTTGCGGGTACATCCCGAGTAGGGGGTGTGCAGGAGGCAGCTGATCGATGTTTCTCTCTCGTCGATGTTTCTAACTCTCTATCCCTCTCCCTTCCTCTCTGTAAAAAAATCAATAACATATATATATATTTTTAAAATGCACCCTGAAAGTTGATGAATATTCTGAAACCCTTCCCTAAGATTCTCCCCTTCAGAAAAAAAAAAAAAATAAAGGATAAAAAGCCCTCAGGACGAAGACTCAATGAGGGCTCCCTCTACTAGAGCATGCTCATGCCCCCTCCAGGGCATAAACATTTCATTTCTAAGGGTCCCCGCAAGGCTTGCAACCAGGGGGGCAGCGGGCAGCTGCAACTTGACCAGGGCTCACCCCCTCATCTTGTCTCCATGGCCAGCTTTTTCTCTGACTTCCCAGTGAGCTAACAGCAGCCCCGCCTTGGCTCACTTCTTTCCTGTAACATTTCTAGAAAGCCAGAACAGAGCACTGTGGAGGGGAGACCCTGTTGTTTCCCTGACCCCAGTTTTAAGAAACATACTCTCAAACCCATCTGGACTCCTGTGGTGAAATATTTCCTACACCAAGTTAAGAACCCACACACTACAGGCAGGCCTGAGGCAGACCTGCTCCAGGCAGGCCCCTGTTCAGTACCAATCCCCCTAATTCTAGTATTCATCTGTCCCCATGTAACCTTATTACAATATTGTTGACTATATTTCCCTTCTCCTTTCAACCATTCCACTCACCCCTTCCCTCTGGTAACCATCCCTGTAGTCTCTGTTTATATAAGCTTGTTTTTGTTTTCTTTGTTTGTTTAGTTTTTGGATTCCACATATATGTGAAACCTTATAGTATGTATCTTTCTCTACTGGGAGTAATTTACACATTCAATACTTTAAGGAATATTTAAATGTTTTATTCAGATTTATTTTTATTTTCATTCAATGGGAAAGTTGAGTTGAGTAATATATCCTGCTTTTATTGGAAAATGGAAAGTCAAACTCGAAACAGGAGTAAATCTAAAAACTTTCTTTACTTTTCAATCAACCAGTCCTCAAACCACTGTAAATTCTCCAATGACTTCAGATTGTAAAATGCAATCAATAAACTTTTCTCAGGATTCACAACTGTGTCAAACACACCTAACGTGGATGTTAGTGTCCGGCCGGCATGGCTCAGTGGTTGAGTGTCAACCTATGAACCAGGGGGTCACAGTTCAATTTCTGGTCAGGGCACATGATCCCCAGTGTGGGGTGTGCAGGAGGCAGCCGATGGATGATTCTCTCTCATCATTGATGTTTCTATCTCTCTCTCCCTCTTCTTTCCTCTCTGAAATCAATAAAAATATATTTAAAATAAAGTAAAATGACCATTAGTGAGTCTTACTTTTGAATAATCCCCTGCTCATGAGCACAGGCAGAGCCTGTGACTTATGTCTAGCCAATAGAAAATGACTAAGGTAATGGGATAGTCACTCCAGTGACTACATTATATAATTTTGTCTCTTTTAAAAAAATATTTAAAAAATATTTGTCAAAATTGTCCCAAAACCTCAAATCACTTACATTCAATACATAATAACCAAAAGTGCATTGGAATTCTTTTAAAGTTGTTTATAAGCCTCAAAATGTGAGCAAATGTGTTAAAATGTAAGCTAATCCAGTCTACATTATTTTGTACCCATATGTTGGTATGAACCCATTAGTCCCCCAAACCCAAATGTTTCTTACAGCAAACAAAATAAAATGCGTGCCATACTGGGAAATAAAAATATCTGAGAGTGAACTTCAGCAAAAAACACAACCTCATTAACACCTTGATTTCAGCCTTGTGAGACCCTCATCAGAGGACTGTTTAGCCATGCCAGAAATCCTGACCTCTGGAAACTGAGCTAATAAATTTATGTTCTTTTAAGCTGCAAAATTTGTGCTCATTGGCTAGATTGCAGGAAAATAATATAATGTCCTTTTAAAAATTTTTGATGCTATTTAATCATATATTCATTTTACAAAACACTAAATATAGTTATGCTTATTTTTCTTTTAAAGCAGTCTACATTTTATTTGATTGCCTTATTTTCTTTTTGCTGGCCCTTTCCTGTTACAGTTCTTTATTAATCTATATCAACCCCAATCCCAGAGGAATTCTAACTTATTATTTTTAAAAACTGTGTTATGTTGTACACTGTGGATATAATATACTCAGTAACCCTTCTGTTATTGGACATTTGCTCTGTTTCTGATTTTTTGCCAGCATGCACAATGCTGCAATATCTATAATAAAAAAAGGTAATATGCTAATTAGACCGGACATCCTTCTGGGCATCCTTCTGGACAAAGCCGGGGCCGGAGGGAAGCAGCCTGGTTCCTCAGTGCCTGCCAGCAGCCAGAGGAGGGAAGCCCGGGTCCTGGGTGCTGGAGGGAAGTCAGTGCTACCAGCAGGGGGAAGGAAGGCCTACTCTTGCACGAATTTTTGTGCATCGGACCTCTAGTATATTTATATATGTGTAATTTCCATACATTCTGACTTTATTTTTATTTGTTGGTTTCCAAAAACTGGAATTGTTGGGTCAAAAAGTGCATGCATTTTAACTTAATACATATTTTTAGATGGTTCTCAAAAATGACTGCAGCACTTTATATTACTATCAGCAATTTATAAGATCAAGCACTTATCAAGATGTCTGACAGGAACTGGTGATATCGCTCTTTCAATTTTTGCTAGTGAGACAAAAGGAGAGAGAAAATTTTGTTATTTTAACTTACATTTCCCAACACTTTACTCAGTATGGGAATCTTTTCATGTGTTCTTCTAGCCATTTAGATGTTTTTCATCTACAATATCTTAAGTTATATAATTTGTTAACTTTTCTATAAAATGAAGTTTTTCCTAGTGGATCTATAAGACTCACTTTTTACAGATATTAACTATTTGTCATCTGCATTACATTTATATTTTTCCAAATTCAGTGTTTTTTATTATAACATTTGCCACACAACTGTTTTAATCTTTTTTAAATCTTTATTGTTGAAATTATTACATATGTCCACTTTTTCCCCCATTGATCCCTTAAATATGTAGTTTAGGAAGCTTCTAAATTCTGATATTGCTTAAGAAATCTCTTTACCATCTCTCGCAGCTTATACATGTGTGTTTTTATACTGATTTTTAAGACTAATATTAGGATCTTTACTTAATCTATAATTTATTTGAAAATGGCATTTTTTTTTAAAAAAGCTTCAGTACAATGTTAAATAATATTGACACGCTTTGCCCTCTCTATGCCAGCACTAGTGATATCACTAAAAAGTTTAACCTCTGCTATTTTATTAGAATTATTATTAGGAATGGCTACTCTACTTTTTCAAACTCTATTTCCACAATATACAGAAGTTTATACAGGGATACATATCAGATTTGGTAACATGTTATGATATGGATCATCACTTGTATGACCAAGGGAAGGTAGGAGAGGCCTATTTGATCTAAGTGAATTGTTCTATCCTGTATGATAAAAGCCTAATATGCAAATTTACCAAATGGCAGAATGACCAGTGGAATGACCAGTTGCTATGACACTCACTGACCACTAGGGGGCAGACGCTCAATACAGGAGCTGCCCCTAGCCCGTAGGCCCCAGGCTAGCCAAGGTGGGTGCCCCTCCAATCACCTCACAGATTGGCCCTGACCGCCAGCCAGGCCTAAGGACCCTAGTTCTATATAATAAAAGAGAAACCTGTAAATTAACCATCCCTCCACTATGCTCACCAGCCAATCAGAGTGAGTATGCAAATTAACCTGACAAAGATAGCGGGTTAATTTGCATACATTGCCATGGCGATGCAGGGGAAGTTCCCGCCCTGTGGTTGCTTGCTCATGCACGGGCACCAGGGAACCGGGGTTGGGGTGGTGCACACGGATGCTGGTCAAACTCCAGTGTGGCTGGGGCATGCACGAAGGCGCTGGGGCGCTGGGGTAGGGGTGGCATGTGTGCAAGCTGGTGGCTGGGCCTGGAGCTTATCCCCATGTTGCCATGGCTACGCGGAGGAAGCACCTGCCCCACTGGAGTGCTTGCTTGGGCACTGGTGGAGTTTCTTGCTCTGTGGCTGCTTGTACGCACGTCAGCGCCAAAAGGCCTGTGTCCCCAGGACAGGCATCCTCGGGAGCCAGGACACCCCAAGCCTGTAGGCCCACGCCTAAGCCTGAAGCGGCCGGAGTCCCAGAACGTGACAGAGGGTACATGTCAGGCTGAGGGGCCCCCCTCCCCCCATGCATGAATTTCGTGCACTGGGCCTCTAGTTTATATAATAAAAGCCTAAGTGACCATTACAGCAGAATGACCAGAATGGCCAGTTGCTATGGTGCGCACTGACCATCAGGGGGAAGACACTCAATGCAGGAGTTGCTCCTTGGTGGTCAGTGCGCTCCCACAGGGGGAGCGCCGTTAAGCCAGAAGCCAGGCTCAAGGCTGGTGAGTGCAGCAGCGGTGGTGGGATCCTTTGTGTCAGGGCTAAGAAGCAGTGAGCAGAGCGGTAAGGAGCAACAGCAGGTGGGTAGTAAGGAACGGGCCTAAGCCAGCAGGCAGACATCCTCTGAGGGGTCCCGGACTGCAAGAGGGCACAGGCCTGGCTGTGGGATTCCCCCACCCCCCACCATACACAAATTTTGTGCACTGGGTCTCTAGTATTATAATAACTGTGCACAGTGCCAGGTGGCTTCTTGAAATATCAAGGTGATCACTTGGTATGTATATGATTGTCTAATCACTATGCTGTATACCTGACACTAATACAAAGTAATATTGAATATAAACTGTAATTGAAAATAATTAAAAATAAAAAATTTAAAAAATATACTGCTAGATTTTATTTGTTACTACTATATATAATTTCCTTCTACAGGCAAAAATAAGATGTACTTATAAGTTTTTAATTCATCTTAAAGTTTTGATATTAATGTTATTCTGGCTTCATAAATGAATTGTCTTTCTCCATTAGTTCTTAAAACTCTCTGGTACCGCCACATGTATTACTCTTTTGGGATCTAAAGATTCACTTCAGTAATTTTGAAAAACAAGAAAATATAAGCTAAAATTATTTCTCATCATTTATTTTTCGTATATCATATGTCCAAGAATGATGAGATCATCACTCAGTATCTGAAAACAAAGCAAAGCTAGATTTATTATTTATTGTAGTAATAAAAATTGCTAATATTATGTAGGGCTTTTAAAAAGCATTGAATACAGTAATTGAGGAATAATCAGAGATGTGATTAGGTTGTCATAATCTATAGAAATGTGCTTATTCCGGTGAAACTGTTATTTTTGTATTAAATTTATTGGGGTGACATTGGTCAACATGATAATATAGGTTTCAGGTGTGGGTGAAACCATTATTGATTTGTTGACATTTCATGGGATGTTCATCAGAATGAGGCTATCCCTGATTGACTGTCAGAAGAGAGGAATAAGCACTTATTAGTTGGCTTAAAAAAGTGTCTCCACTCTAAGATCAGATATAAATTAAAAATAAGTGGCTTAACTGTCTCTGCTAAAAGTAAGGGAACAGACTTTATTCAGTACCCCTCCCTTCTTTTTTGTTTCAGAAATTATTTCTCTGTCTTTTCAAATGTATATAAATCTTTATAATTATTAAATAAGCTTCTTGCCAGTGTCTCAACTCAGGAATGTTTTCTCAAAGGCCCAGGAATCAACTTTGTAAAATGGAAATATCCAGGGATATAGAGCACCTATCTTCTAGATCCTGAGAGAGTAAGAGCACTTCTTCAGTAGGTGCTTTACTCCAATTTGCAATGAGAAGTTTGTTTCTCTTCTGGGTAATTCCACCACAGGGGGTCTCCCTAATTACCATGATAAAGTTAGAACAAACTGTGCACCAAAAGGTGCCAAGTCCTTTTATTTGAAGACTAGCTATTGTTCATCTTGAAATCTATACTAATAAAAGGTTAATATGCTAATTAGACTGGGTCGACTGGACATCTTCTAGTCACCCTGCCTTCCTTTTGGACAAAGCCACAGTGGTGGGGGCCGGGGCAGAGGCAGGTAGGTGTGATCAGGCCGGCAGGGGAGGACAGTTAGGGGTGATCAGGCAGGCAGGCAGGTGAGCGGTTAGGATCCAGAGGTCCCAGATTGTGGGATTGGGCCTAAACTGGCAGTCAGACATCCTCCAAGGGGTCCCAGATTGGAGAGGGTGCAGACCAGGATGAGGGAACCCCCCTCCCCCCTTGCACAAATTTCACGCACCAGACCTCTATTACATACATAATAGGTTGTATCTGCTGAAGTATCTACTAGTAAGAGGATGAGATTCATCCTTTTGGGATTGCCTGTGCTGCACATCGCATTCCGTTTCAAGGCTTTCTCGATAATACAGCTGTTAGGAAAAGATGTTGTTTTTACTTGTATTTCCCAACACCACTAAATAGTTGTTAACTTTTGAACAGATGTAAAACCAGTTGTGTTAACCATTTGTTACCACACTATGCCTTTTCCTAAGTTTGGGAAATTTTGTAATTCTCACATGCTTTCTCTTGCTTCTATAGAGCATCACAGGCACTGATTACAGCTTAATCAGCACTCATTGGGTAGGAACATAGACCCCCAATAAAGCACACAACCATGAATTCAAACTTTGTGAGTTTTATTTCCAGCCTATTACTTACTAGGTTTGTTATTATAGGCAAATTACTTTCCTCTCTATGTACCAGTTTCCTTATTTGTAAAATATATATGTTAATAGCATGTAGTGTGTAGAGTTATTCTGGGGAATTCACATGTAACCAAATGCAACATAGTTGCATTAAATACTTTTAGTAATTGATTTATTTTTATCCTATATTAAAAAGACAAAAAGGGTAATTAACCGTACCTCTGCTACCCTTCCTACTGGCTAATCAGCAAGATATGCAAATTAACTTCCAACAAAGATGGAGGCCGGCAGCCACGCAGCTGAAGTGAGCAGGATGTTTGCTTGCTCCAGTGAGGGAGGAAGCCAAGATTCCCTGCCTGCCGCAGCTGGCTCTGAGCTCTGAAAGCAACAGCTCCAAAAGCAACAAAGTTTCAATTATAGAAGCCAAACAAACCCCAGATACCTGCTTTCAGCTAGCTGCAGCCTCAGAGCTGGGAGCACCAGTGAAGGCAACAGAGTTTCAATTATAGAAGGTAAATAAATCCCAGAATAAAAAAAAAAAGAAAAAAAGGACAGGCTGGGAGCTTCAGTCGCAGGCCAGCCTGAAAACAACCCTCAGTCCCTCACCCAGACTGGCCAGGCACCTCAGTGGGGATCCCCACCCTAAAGGGGTTGTGGCCAGCCTGAAAACAGCCATCAGCCCCTCATCCAGGCTGGCCAGGCACCCCAGTGGGGACCCCCCCCCCCTGAAAGCGGTGTGACCAGCTGCAAACAGCCATCAGCCCCTCACCCAGGCTGGCCAGGCACCCAAGCAGGACCCCCACCCTGATCTGGGACACCCTTCAGGGCAAACCAGCTGGCCCCCACCCGTGCACCAGGCCTCTATCCTATATAGTAAAAGGGTCATATGCAAACTGACCCTAACAGCAGAAAGACTGGGAATGACTGGTCACTATGACACACACTGACCACCAGGGGGCAGATGCTTAATGCAGGAGCTGCCCTCTGGTGGTCAGTGTCCTCTCACTGGGGGGAGCTCTGCTCAGCCACAAGCCAGGCTGCTGGCTGCCAGTACAGCGGTGGTGGTGGAAGCCTCTCCTGCCTCCTCAGCAGTGCTAAGGACGTCTGACTGCAGCTTAGGTCTGCTCCCTGCTGGCAAGTGGACATCCCCCGAGGGCTGCCGGGCTGCTAGAGGGATGTCTGATTGCCATCTTAGTCCAAATCCCCTGGGGAGCAGGCCTAAGCCA
This sequence comes from Myotis nattereri, assembly GCF_964212035.1. Taxonomy (NCBI): domain Eukaryota; kingdom Metazoa; phylum Chordata; class Mammalia; order Chiroptera; family Vespertilionidae; genus Myotis; species Myotis nattereri. The sequence continues at coordinate 85,047,917 of NC_138078.1, forward strand.
GCAGGTGGTCATCCCCTGAGGGGTCCCAGACTGGGCTGAGGGATCCCCCTCCCGAGTGCACAAATTTCTGTGCACCAGGCCTCTAGTAAAAATATAAAACACTAGGGGCCCGGTGCACGAAATTCGTGCACTGGGTGGGGGTGGGGGGGAGAGTGTCCCTCAGCCCAGCCTGCCCCCTCTCACATAGTGGGAGCCCTCAGGTGTTGACCCCCATCACCCTCCGATCACCTGATCGGCCCCTTGCCCAGGCCTGACGCCTCCACCAGAGGTGTCAGGCTTGGACAGGGGACCCCCATCTTCCCCCGATCACTGGCTCTGGCTCCCGCCCAGGCCTGAGGCCTCTGGCCCAGGAATCATGCCTGGGCAGGGGACCCCCATCTCCCTCTGATCGCTTGCTCCACCCCCCGCCCAAGCCTGACGCCTCTGACCCAGGCTTCAGGCCTGGGAAAGGGTACCATCATACCCCCCCAGTCCCCAGGTCCGCCCCCCACCCAGGCCTGATGCCTCGGCCAGAGGAGTTGACCCTCATCACCCTCGATCACCAATCACCGGATCGGCCCCTTGACCAGGCCTGAGGCCTCCGGCAGAGGTGTCAGGCCTGGGCAGGGGACCCCCAGCTCCCCGCGGTTGCAGGCTCTGCCCCTGCCCAGGCCTAATGCCTCTGGCCTAGGCGTCTGGCCCGGGCAGCAGGGAACCGCAGTGGCAGCGGGGGGTGCCGCGATCGTGGGCTTCGCTTTAGGCCCAGGCAAGGGACCCCTAGCTCCCGGGACTGCCAGCTTCGACCGTGCCCAGCTCCCATCGCTGGCTCCACCCCTACTTCCTGCTATCACTGGCCAGGGCGGCAAAGGTGCCTGATTCTCTGATCATGGCTGGGGGGCAGGGCAAAGGCGGCCCCAGGGCCGCCTTTGCCCTGCCCCCCAGCTCTTAGCTCCCCCCTGGGTTTCCGATCACTGTCAGTGGCAGGGGGCTTCTTCCTGCTTTCCCTTTCGCCTCCCTGCATTGTGCCTACATATGCAAATTAGCCGCCATCTTGTTGGCAGTTAACTGCCAATCTTAGCTGGCAGTTAACTGCCAATCTTAGTTGGCAGTTAATTTGCATATAGCCCTGATTAGCCAATGAAAAAGGTATCGCCGTACGCCAATTACCATTTTTCTCTTTTATTAGTGTAGATAATATTATTTATTATATAATTTACTGGAGGCCTGGTGCACAAAAAATTGTGCACTCTGGGGGAAGGGGGGGTCCCTCAGCCCGGCCTGTGCCCTCTCGCAGTCTGGGACCCCTTGGGAGATAATGACCTGCTGGCTTAGGCCTGCTCCCGGGTGGCAGAGGGCAGGCCCAATCCCTAGGTGCAGCCCCTGGTCGGGCTCAGAGCAGGGCCGATTGGGGGGTTGGGGCACCACCCCCTGTCACACTCAAGGCAGGGTCGATGGGGAGGTTGCGGCGCTACCCCCTGTCATGCACAGAGCAGGGACAATCCAGGGGTTGGGGCGCTGCCCCCTGTCACACACAGAGCAGGGCCCATCAGGGGGGTTGGGGCTCCGTACCCTCCATGCACAGAGCAGGGCCCATCAGGGGGTTGAGGAGCTCCCCCCTGTCACTCACAGAGTAGGTCCGATAGAGGAGTTGGCGCACCGTCCCCTGTCACACACAGAGCAGGGCCAATCAGGGGATTGGGGCGCTGCCACTGTCACACTCAGGGCAGGGCTGATGGGGAGGTTATGGCTCTACCCCATCACACACAGAGTAGGGCCTGTGGGGGGGAGGGGGGGTTTGGTGCACCTCACCCTGTCACACACAGAGCAGGGCGGATCAGTGGGTTGGGGCGCCGCCCTCTGTCACCCACAGAGCAGGGCCGATCGGGGGTTGGGGCACCGCCACTCTCACACTCAGGGCAGGGCTGATGGGGAGGTTATGGCTCTACCCCGTCACACACAGAGCAGGGCCCGGGTCGGGGGGGTTGGGGTGCCACACCGTGTCACACACAGAGCAGGGCCGATCAGGGTGTTTGGGCGCTGCCCCCTGTCACGCTGATCCCGGTGCCGGGAGGCATATTACCCTGTTACTATATAGGGTAGAGGCCTGGTTCATGGGTGGGTGCCAGCTCGTTTGCCCTGAAGGGTGTCCTGGATCAGGGTGGGGGTCCCCACTGGGGTGCCTGGCCAGTCTGGGTGAGGGGCTGAGGGCTGTTTTCAGGCTGGGGGTGACTGAACTCCCAAACGCTCCTTTTTTCCTTTTTTTTTTTTTATTCTGGGCCAGCTTTAGCTTGAGGCTTGGCTCCAGCTCTTAGGCCTCCGCTGCTGAAAGTAGGTTTCTGGCCTTTGCATACAATGTTGCGAATCTGCTGGCTGAAGTCCGGTGGTATTTGTTACAATGTTTGAAACTGCAAGCTCAGAGGCCTGCAGCCGCAGGCGGGGAACGTTGGTTTCCTCCGTCACTGAGGCAAGCAAGCCTCATGTTAGTTTCAAGCTGCCTGGCTGCCGGCCGCCATCTTGGCTGGCAGTTAATTTGCATATTGCCCTGATTAGCCAATGAAAAGGGTAGTGGTCGTATGCCAATTACCATGTTTCTCTTTTATTAGTGTAGATGATATAATTAAAATAGTGTCTGGCACATAGTAAAGAGTATATGTCTTATCTATTAAATTTAAAAATCAGTCTTAATTTCCGGGTGCTGGGGTGGCGGGGCAGCGGGGGCAGCCACATCTGTGGCTGTTTCGTGCTGCCCCGGGGTCCATGGCCCTGGCGGCACCCACCCGCCAGTTTGGAGCCTCCCCGTGGCGAGCACTGTGTAGAGGCGGTGGGGATGGTCCTGGCTGGCCCCCAATCGTGGCCTGCATGCGTCTGATGGCAGGAGGTAGGAGCCGGTGCAGGGACGAGTGGGGAAGTTGAGAGCTCAGTGCTGGGCAGCCAGACAGGATGGAGCCATGTGCTCAAGGCAGAACCACCTGGTTCAAGTCTGATGGGGCTCCTGTGGACCAGCCCGGCGCTGCCTCCGGTCGAGAGCAGAGCACGTGGAAGAGGCTCCCTGGCTCACATCACAGCAGACAGACAGACAGACGCACTTTGTGCTGCTGGTCGCAGCATCTCCTGTGGGCGGGCAGGCGGGTGGAGTCTTTTGTGCTGGATGCTGGGGTGGCAGCAGATGCACCTCTGGCTGCTGTTGCTGGGGACGCTCATTCACATGTTCCAAAGGGCGAGGTGCCGGGTGACCCTGCAATTACATGCGTGTGCCCAAGTTCTTGAATAAAGGAAACTGTTCACTGACAAAAAAAAAATAGTTTTAAGCTGTATGTCTCTTGAAATTAGAATGTACACTTGTTTTTATATCCCAATAGCACCTAATTTGTTTATAGCACAAGGGTACTTTTTAAAAAATTGATTCTTAGAGAGAGAGGAAGGGAGAGAGAGAGAATGAGAGAAACATTGATGTGAGAATGGAATATCGATTAGCTACCTCTTGCACATGCCTCCTGCACATCCCCAATCAGGGATCGAGCCCACAACCTGGGCATGTGCCCTGACCTGGACTGAACAGGGAACACTTTGGTGCACCGAACAACATCCAACCAATTGAGCCATATCAGCCAGGGTTAGCACAAGTGTACTTTAAGCTTGGTCTTTCTTGATTCTCCATCTAACATGTGTACAGAGTACAGTTACTCAAATTGTTTACTGTAAATGCATAAATATTTATTTACAAATAACAGACTGTTAGTTCAGGGAAATAGTTCAGATGAAATAAAATTATTACAAAACCAGGTAGGCATTGATGATATTTTAATATATCCAAAGCAGCTCTTTATCAGACTCTATGAAGTTTGTTGCAAAATGGAAAAAAAGCTGTGGTTATAGTTTTATGTTGAACCTGGGTTTTGAGGTATAAGCTATACTGTGTATTAGCTGTGTTACCTGGAGCAATTCATTTAACCTTTGTGAGTTCCTTGTTATGAAATGGGAATAGCGGCATTTATTACATAGTACTATTAAAATTAAATGAGATAATTTATTGGAAATGATTTGTACATGGAACACACACGGCAATTTATAGACATTATTATAATAAGCATTAGTAGTGTAACTAGTAGTTGTAATAGTAATAGTAGTAGATGTAGATTTAGCAGTAATAGTAATAGCTGTACTAGTATTTTGATAGTCTGCTATTTTGGCATCCTTTTCCTCTTTTACAGGCACTACTATTAAACGTCAGGCAGTTGATGCCTTTCCATCTGTGTCAGGAAAAGATCTAATATTAGTCATTTGCATTTTAGAGGCATTTCCAATTAAACTCTTGTTTTTTGGAACAGCAGATTAAGAAAGGGGAGTGAAAAGATATTTTTCTTTGCTTATTATAAATGTGTATATATGAAAATTTTACTTCTTAAAGTATATTTCATTAGTATCTCCCTATTAGTAAAGCTAATTTTGCCTATATGGAGTTCATTTGCAGCTTACCATGTTTATCTTCTAACTCACCAAGTGATCTCTTGCAACTAGTTTGCAAGTTTAATTGGTAAAGAGCACCATTATGCAACTCCCAGAATGAATTTAAGACATTCAATAAAACATGTATTTTCACACTATTAAAATTTTTATTCAGCCAAATATCTGAGGGGCGATTTTGGCACCAAATTAGAACAAAAAAATTATTCAACATAACATTGTATATACATTATTCTTCCAAAAAAGAAACAATTTCATTCCAAAGTTTAAAATGTAGCTTCCAATCCCGCTGGTGTGGCTTGGTGTTCAAGCTTTGACCCATGAGCCAGGAGATCATGGTTCTATTCCAGGTCTGGGCACATGCTCAATAGGGGGCATGCAGGAGGCAGCCGATTGATGGTTATCTCTCATCATTGATGTCTCTCTCTCTCTCTCTCTCTCTCTCTCTCTCTCTCTCCTTCCCTCTCTGAAATTAATAAAAACATATTAAAATGTAGCTTCCAAAATGACTTCTTATTGTAAATTTGAATAAAAAAGTCCTTCAAATTAACATGATTTTGATCCTTGCCTTAAAAATGAACCCTGCCTGGCCATTGTTGCTCAGTTGGTTGGGCATCCTTCAGCACACTGAAAGGTTGCCAGTTAGACTCCCGGGTCAGGGCACATGCCTGGTTGTAGGCTCCATCCCCAGTTGGGGGTGTGCACCTGGCAGTCGATCTATCTTTCTCATCCCTGTTTTTCTTTCTCTCCCTATCCTTTCTTCTCTTTCTAAAATCAGTTTTAAAATATATTTAAAAAGAAAAATATGAACACTGTACCAATCACCCCTCTCATATAAAATGTATATTATAAGTAAAACTTTCAAAAAAGATTTGGATATTTATTGTACATCATATATAATATTTGCAGCTATCTGAAAAAAAAAAAGAAAAAAAAGGCTTTCAGCCCTCCACTATATTAGCTGTTTGCAACATTTACTCAAATTTGGGTGAAAACAACACTCTGCAGGTATTAGCGTATGTAGGATCATATATGATGTTTACCAAAAATAGGAACATTTATCTTACTGAATGACTTCTGTCATTTTTCCTAAATTAAGAATGTCTCTGTTTTCTAAGCAATTATAAGAGAACTAAATAAATTAAAAGCCCAGTTCAAATTTCAATTTTCTCTTTTCAAATACAAATCACATGTAGAAGCATTTTACCCAGTCATGTATTTCTACTTCCTAGAACCAGCCCCTCTTAAAGTATATATTGTTAAAGTCACACTACAAGATTTCTAATCAAATATTTGTTTTTTAATTACATAAAAATGCATATTTACTATAGAAAAATTAGAAAATGCATATATTCATAAGAAAGAAAATACAAAAAATACTCAAATTCTATGACTCAAAGAAATTCACTGTTTAACGTGAACATACATCATTTCTGAATATTTTTTCTGCAAGACCTTATATACTTTTTTTCCTAAAGCAGTCAATATTTGTAATTTCTTAATGATTTCTCTGAGGAGAATTATACTTTCTAGTACCTTTCTTGTTGGCTGGATATTATTTCTTTACATAAATGTATCACAATTTACTTAGACAATGTCCTATTATTAAGCATTTCTCCACATGTCTGAGAACAATGGATGTGTGTGTGCGTGTGTTGTTGGATTATACATTACAACTGGTTAAAAATTGGCAATTTTAAGCAGATGGATTAAATCAGATAAAAGCCTGTAAATTTATCAATTATTTCTATGTAACAGAAAAATGAAAGAGAAAGGTCTTTTAAGTAGTGGTAAAACCCTTAGTTTTGCAGGTTAAAGTAAGTTCATGGAAAGTTAGGGCTAGAGAGTATATGAAAGAAATGTAAATGTGTGCATCTTTCAATATTTCATCTTGGATCTCAGCATCAAAAGGTAGGTGCTTTTTATTGAAATGGAAATTATTTCCTGCAATGGTGACAAAACTGCTTAATTCACATAGAAAGAAAGAAGCATGTTTTATTGCCATCATGAGTGCTGAATAATCTACCACCTCGTCCTAGGACAACTGAAGTACGTATATGTTCCCATAACTTACAACTTTTGTCTCAGCCTAAATTAAAGAAAATAAGCAGTTCTTCTAAAATAAAAATAACAAACCCAAACAACTTTCAGAAATCAATATTATGTTAACTTAAAAATTCTTGAAAGTTTTCCTCATAAAAATCAAATTTGTTTTAGCTAAAATTACTGATTAATGAAACTAATGGGCTTTCTTGACATGTATAAACTGTATTTCTTTGAAATTCATTTATAAGTTAAATTGAATAATTTTTACTAGTTAGTAATTGGTTGGCATTTCTTTCCCAAATAGCAGGCTCTCTTAAAACTGGTCCCTTCTCATCTTCCATCCCCTAAACTTATTTTATTCTGAAGCTGCTGATGCAGCTTCTAGCTTTTTTGCCTTTCTCTTCAAGATACTAAAACATCTGGATGAATGCTGCTAATATTCAGTTAAAAACCCAGATGCTTTAACTATATTTTTGCAGATGTTTATTGACAAGAAAAGGAAAGTTTCTCATTATCCTTAAAAGGAAAGAGTGCACATTTGATTGCATCATTATTGGAATGTGTTTACAAATGGGCAGAGGCATTGTACTTAAACACTTAGCCAGCAGGGTCTATAATCTCTCTCTCTCTCTCTCTCTCTCTCTCTCTCTCTCTCTCTCTCTCTCTCTCCCTGCCTGCCTAAGGGTGTTCACCATTGTTTTTTGTGCTCCTGTATAATGTCTAACTAGAAGATTGCAAGAACCTAAGCTTTAGATTTACACGTTGAGTAAGTAGAACAAACTTCCTACTGCAATCTTAAGGATAAACTGCATTGGGTTAGGGGACAGGTAGTAGTGGGGATTACCCTGGATAAGAATGAAAATGTACCTTATTTCTCGTCGGCTATATGCTGCATTTCTGCAGGTACATTTAGAAATCTCCCATAGAAGCAGAATGATTTGTGCACATACTTTCACATGACTGTAATTACACCTTCATACTCTCACAACATTACCCTAAATTTTCACAGCTGGAAGAATTTAGATATTATATACAGATCACTGATTTTTATTTTACCCACTATCTGGATAATTTATATTATATGACTATAGACTATAGACTAAAATTTGTATGATAATCTGCAATTCATAAAATGTGTATATTTTAAAATATAAATTCAACAGAACAAATGACTTGTATTGTTTAAAATAAAGATTATCTCTTATGGTGAAGTACTGTTTGATAATATATGACTACCACCATATAAATATGTTTTAATTGATCTGTCAATAACTAAATTTATACTGGGCTAAATGAGTCAACAATGATGGAGTCTTTTTTTATCCTTATTTTTAAAGCAGATTTAGAAAGAAAAAAGGAGAACATAAAAACTGAGAAATTATTAGCACATAAAGATCAAAATCCATTAGAATAAAAAGATTTTTACCATCCCACATGTGGGCATATATAAAGGATGAGTTGCTAAAGAGATATGATAAACATAAATGGAAGGACGGTTACATGAACTTTGTGAATTTCCTTTTAGTTAAAGTACAGAGGCTTCTTTAAATAGAAAATTTTTTTTCAAGTTAAAATCAAATGCTTGTTTGGGCTGGAACTGTGAATACCTCAGAACCACTTTAATTGGTTCTAGTTTTATTCTATTGTGATAGAGACTTATAATAAACAGCACAATAGAACACTATTTTGTTTGTTTTTAGCCCTTTAGATTATTAATATGAAACTATTTTCCTCAAAATTTATTTTTCTGTAATGTATTATTCTTTCTTTGATGCATTACTCATCTCAAATAATAATAAATTGCTTATTTTATGTCAATAGAAATTCTATTTGCAGATGATCTCCTACCAGCTCAGTATATTAATAACAATTCTTACCTTAATGGCTTGTATCTCTCCTTTTTCTCATTCTTACTCACTATGATTCACTGTCAGACATTCGTGATCTCTCATTTAAACTATAGGAATGGTATCTTAAGTAATCTTGCTGTTCACAGTATTTCCTCATTCTAGTCAATCTACAGACTGCCACCAGGGTTTCTTTTTTTTTTTTTTTTTTTTTTTTTTTTTTTTTCTGAAATAACACTCAGGTCACATTGTTCAAAAATATTCAATAGCTCTCTCTGTATATGCACAGGCATGCATGCCAATTTTATGTATTGTAGAAAGTAAAAGATTGAATATTTTTAGGATTTTTTATCATGCTTTGCTTGAAAAACACTTTTATTCTTCTCAGGAAAAAAAAAACCCGAGTACAAGACTGCAATTAAGGTGCTTCTTTCTGCGCTTGTACAATAGGAAATCAAACTAAGAAAATATTCACAGTATTGTTTCTAATGTAACCTATTCCAGAATGTCAATCGTTTCAAAAGCCTCAAGATAATTAATATATAATCAACCGTAAATCTTTAGATAAGTGCCCATAATTGGTACAGATTTTTTTCTAACATTTTTCTTCCTCATTTAGTTACAATTTTGTCTGTTTCATCTAATAATCAGTTGGCTGGAGATCATGTTATGTCCCAAATGTATGCTTATGCCTTTAAAAATTTGATCACCCAAAAATGTGTTTTTGTCTCTTTAAAATTATGGCACTTTCTCTTGAATACTCTTTCAAATTAAAAATTAGAACAAATAACTTTATTAGCCTCCCAATGGTAACGATGGCACTCGTATAACACTTTCTTCTGTTTACTCTATAAAACCTTCAAAATGATATGAGCTCTGAAACCGACTTGTCCATGTACCAAACAGCAGCACTGTGTTGGTTTCAATTTAGACAGTTTCCTTAGAGGCTAGTGAGAACTTAAGCAGGTTTGAAGTGAGTTTTTATTATTTTTCTGTTTTAGCTGTACTAAGAATTAATGTTTCAAAAACCTATTACTACTTTATGGCATTTTAAAGCTATTCTTATTTTTTCTGATCAGCCAAATAAAAGATGTGTCTGTGTAATGATTTCTAAGGAGAAACAGCTCCATCTAATGGCCATTTGAATTATATCATTCTTCTTTTCCATTTCTAAATATTAAAAAAAACTATTGCAAAAATGATTTTCCTGGTAGAAACAAAAGCTCTTTTACCTTTAATATAAAACTATATTTGATATATATTTAAACAGTATATACACACAGGAATATATATATATATATGATATATATACATATATACATATATACATATGGGCATGGCATGCCTCAGAAATATTGCAGGTTTGGTTCAAGACCACTGCAATAGAGCAAATACCACAATAAAAGGACTTACATCAATTTTTTGGTTTCCCAGTGTATATAAAACTTATCTTTACACTATACTGTAGTCTATTGAGTGTGCAATAGCATTATGTCTATGTACATCCTTAATTAAAAAAAAATACTTTATTGCTAAAAAATGCAAACCATCATCTGATAACAAAGCAAGTTGTAATTTCTTTTCTAGGGAAGGATCTTACCTTCAATTTCTATAAAATGCAATAGTGCTGCAGGGGACTGGAGTTTTTACCACCCTAAAGCTGCCTTTTGGGATATTGATCTTAAGCTGGTTATTTTTTAAATGGCGTAGAAAATACCTTTGACCCTCCATCCTCTTTTGCCTAAGAGATTCAGGTGGAAATTCCTGCTTTAGGAAAGAAACCTCAGCACAGTCACCATAGCATTCCACAGAGGACTCCACGCCTATTGACTAGATCCCCTCTCCCTCCGCGTTCCATCGTTTCTTATGTTGCTTAGCAAAAATGTATCTGCCATGTGTGTTCCCTTTCACTTTTAAAATCTTAGACCCTGTTCCCTTTTATCCTTTGTCCAAAATGTCATATATAGCCAGTTTTGCTTCACTGTGTTTGGAATGTTCATGCTTAAGTGAAGTCTCTGTGCGCACCCATTAAAAATTTGATGTTCTGTTACTCTGTCTCTGTTAATTTATTAGCCCAGTTATAGAAACTTAGAAAATGGGAGGAAAAGTATTATTTTTTTAGTCCCCGCACTAAATTAAGTAAAGCACAATAAAACGAGGCATGTCTAATATGTATATTTAAAATAGTTAAACAGGGAGGCCTTTAGACTGAGGTGGCCCTACTGCCGCAGCAGCCTCCATAAGCAAGCCAAAATCTATGTCTACAAATGACTCAAGGCTACAAAATTAAAACCTGGGGGCAACAAATCACAAAACGTCAATGAGGCTTTAAACTAGTTATACTCAAACAATCATTTTCTTCCTTTGTGTTCTCCTTCCTTCTCTAAGAGCCTCTGCCAGAGCTCCTGTTGGTGCTGCTCAACCAAATAAACTTGTACAATGTTTAATAAGCCTCAGTTTATCTTTCAACAGTTCTGGTTATAGTAGGGACTTTTGATCAGAAAAGGAAACTGAAGTACACCACCTGTGGCCCCCAAGAGCAAGGAACAAGCAGGGGAAGTAACCCGATGAGCCCCTTGAGCTCACTGCTCTCCAGCTCAGTGGTTCTCAACCTTGGCTGCACATGAGAATCACCTGGGAATCTTTTTAAAATCCTGATTTCTGGGCCTCATCCTCCGGAAATTCTGTTTCTTTGTTATGGGGTGAGGCCACAACATTAGTAACAAAGAAACAGAATTTCCGGAGGATGAGGCCCAGAAATCAGGATTTTAAAAAGATTCCCAGGTGATTCTCATGTGCAGCCAAGGTTGAGAACCACTGTTCTAGCTGCTTCTGGAGGTCCCGGGTACAGTAAATCACTCTGGATCCCAGTTCTGCCACTTTTGTGCTGAGTTGTCAGACTTTATCTGAGAACTTCGTCTCCAGACTGAGTCCAGATCCAGCCAGAGTTAGACTGGATCTGACTTAAAAACTAGGCTAGGTCCAAGGTTTGACTGGGTCTGACTTAAACTGGACCAGGTGTAGTGTGGGGCCTCAGGTGAAAGTTTTTTCTTTTAAGGATGAACAAGCAGGTTATCCTTAAGTCATTTTGAATTACTATGGCCACAGTGGAGAATCTTTTACCTAGATAAGCTTACCCATTTCCAAGATGCCTTATAGAAAAAGGAGTCTTAGCATAGCAATTACTGTAAAGCAAGCATATCAAACTGAAAGGCTAACACGGGCCAAATAAACAAGGTTTCAATTTACGTGGGCCGCAAAAAACAAAAGCTTCAATTTTCATAGAAACATAGGGTTTTTTTGATAGAGACATGCTGAATACAAAGGGCTGAAATAAATGAGTCATCGTTAACATAAAATAATAGAACATTTTTTTAAAAATATATTTTATTGATTTTTTACAGAGAGGAAGGGAGAGAGATAGAGAGTTAGAAACACTGATGAGAGAGAAACATCGATCAGCTGCCTCCTGCACATCTCCCACTGGGGATGCGCCTGCAACCCAGGTACATGCCCTTGACCGGAATCGAACCTGGGACCTTTCAGTCCGCAGGCCGACACTCTATCCACTGAGCCAAACCGGTTCTGGCAATAATAGAACATTTTAATAAAAATATTTTTTCTTGAACATTAACTTACCAGACACTGAATAACTGCACAAATTAATAAGCATAACGCAAATGAATCTATTTTTCTTGTTCTCTGAAAGAAAAATAGCTCCTGTTGTGCACACCAAACAAGTCAGTCCAAGACTAATGACTTGGCAATTGGCTGCTAAAATATTCACTGCTAGTATTAGTGGATAGAAATGATGCGCCTGTGCATAAGGTGTGTAAGGGAAATGAATGCAACACGATTATAGTAATCAGTCATTAGCTAACGTAGTTCGTTATTAATAATTACTAGGGGCCCAGTGCACACATTCGTGCACCTTGAAAGGAACTGTGGGCCATGAGGCTGTGGTGGGCACAAGGGCGGGTCTTGGCCCATCCTCCATGCCCCTGCCCGGCCCCTCCCACTGCAGTCCTCGGTCAGTCCCGTCTGCTGTCAGCCCTCCTCCCGTTGCCTCCGCTCCCATGTGCTAATGTCACTGGTCCCACTCACACCCACTGATGGAGTGGAGTGATTGGGGCTGGTGCCAACAGTGGGTGCAAGTAGGGCCAGTGCCGTCAGCAGGTGTTAGTGGTGGCTGCTGCCCCGATTAAATCTCAAGAGCAGGGGGAGGTGGAGAAGCCCTCAGGGGTGATCGGGGCCAGCAGTTGCTGCTCACACTCGCTGACAGCTCTGGCGCCAGCAGCAGGTGTGAGCGGGGCCATCACAGGCAGAGAGTGTGAGAGGCAACTCTGGCCCCGATCACCCCTCAGGAGCAGAGGGAGATGGAGAAACCCTGAGGGGTGATCGGGCTGGCAGCTGCTGCTCGCACCCACTGATGGCACCGAGCGATCAGGGTCGGCGCCGGGTGCTGGCAGTGTGTGCAAGTGGGGCCAGTGCCAGCAGCAGGTATGAGTGCCAGGCAGGACCATGGCACATGGGAGCAAAGAATTTTCAGTAACCAACAGAGACTCGCCCTAACGACAGCAACCGGTGTCCTGCCTTGGTCTGGTGCCCCGGCTCACCTGCTCCACCATCCCACCATGGCCGATGCCTGCCATGTTCCATGCACCCCCTGGTGGTCAGCACACATCATAGTGACCAGTTGTTTGGTTGGTTGGTTGTTCTGCTGTTTGGTCTATTTGCATATTAGGGTTATATATATATATATATATATATATATATATATATATATATATATATGTATGTATGTATGTATAATAGGATATTGTAAAAATTAAGTTATGAAATTTTTATTAAAATATTTCTTACATACCATTATATTGGCTGGGCCACAAAAATATTCATTGTGGGCCACATGCAGCCTGTGGGCTGTGAGTTTGACATGCTTGCTGTAAAAGGGTAGAAAAAATTATTTTTCCTCTTCTTTAGTTTCTGGTGATCAGCATGAGACCTGCTGGAACAGCCTATGGACAAGATTTTGAGAAAACTGGCAGAATCCAGCAAAAGGTGAGAATTCTTACCAAAGTCAGTTATCTAGATCTCTATCTATGGTGCCTGGTTGAGAGAGGAAGGTAAAATTTCATGTTGCCATTTCCTTTTCAAATTCAGATTAGCAGGAAAAAAAATTGTTAGAATTAGAGCTTTAAACGGTGACTTGTGAATTTGCTTTTTGGTACTTATTAGTTATAAATGTTTTCTTTCCTAGAGACAGTTACAACCTTCTCACCTGTTTCATTTTTTGTGTGATGAGAATTTGGCTTAGCAATCATCAGGTTGGAGGCCCCAAAAGTATGGCTGGACAAAAATGTGGATTGCACCCCTTTTGTGGGTAGATATGGATGAACAGAAATGTGAGTTGCACTCCATTTGCAGAGAGGGTCCTATCAACTATTTCCATATCTCAAAAGGAATGTTCTAAGGCTTTATATCTTTTGAGTATCTTTGGGAATGGCTCTTATCTTAGATCTTGGATGGGTAGTATCTTTTGCACCCTCTTTGGGAATGCCTCTTGCATCTATGAAGGTTGTTTACTACTCCCAGGAATATTTATAGTTTATCCCAGCTGAAACCTGACAAGATGTTTGAAAGTTACATACATTGGAAGCTGATATTTAGAACCTAATAGAAACTTTAAAAACATGTTTATCTTTTTTTAGTTCCTTCTTAAACTAAAATGAAACGATGTACCCAAAAGGGGGAAAAAAAAAAAAACAAAACAAAACAAGAACACCACACTCTGAAGGTGTTGTGGAAGGATTTACTGAAACGTTCCAAAGATGCACATCTTTAAATACAGAAAATAAAAATCTTTTGTTTCCCATCTTAAAGATTTTCTCCCTGCTACAAATAAGCAATGGGTAATTATTTTGCTGGAAGGGAGTGTCAGCTTCTTGATAGCAACTCAATTCTTCAAGAAATTAAAAGCTTTTTCTACAAATCAAGTTTTTACAAGAACAGAAATGTGGCTCTAAAAACAGTTTAAAGTCCAATCCCAGAACCTCCTGTAAAAGTTAAAAAAAAAAAATACTATTCTGCCTGGCTGGCATGGCTCAGTGGTTGAGCTTCGACTTAGGAACTAGGAAGTCATGGTTCAATACCCAGTCAGGGCACATGGCTGGGCTGCAGGCTCGATCCCCAGTGTGTGGCTTGCAGGAGTCAACCAAACAATGATTTTCTTTTATCATTGATGTTTCTATCTCTCTCTCCCTCTCCCATCCTCTCTGAAATCAATTTAAAAAACGATTTTAAAAAGTACTATTCCTCCCACCATCTATGTTTCTCTAGCTGGGATAATAATCAAATCAACAAAGACAGAGTTACAAAAGAAAATCAAATTTTAACACATGTTCATATGCAACTTACATAAGCATGAAAATTCCAAAGACAGTGAGGAAAAATTGAGTATATGTCACTTTGGACACAGGAGAAAAGTGGGATAGGGATTTGAGATTTCAAAGGAAGTATGCAACTTATAGGTAGTTGAGGAAGAGCATAACATACATGACTGGTAAATTTACTCCCTTTCTTTTTTATGACTAACTAGCTACATATGCCAACACTATCATCCAATGCAGTCAGCAAAACTTCAAACTTTCAAGTTACCAGACACCTAGAAAACGAATTCCAAGTATACATATAATTATTGCTAAAAATAAATTTACCTAAAAAAACTTATTTACCCTTATTTACTTTAGTAGTTTGTAAAACTGTATGAGATTTCAAAGTCAATTATTATCCAAGCTATTTTCTTGACTAACTTTATAATTGAGATAATCTGAACATATTTTTTATAAAGCCAGGTAAAACAAAAATATACGCTGTTAGACAGACATGAGCAGAGCAAGGATGATGGGCCAGGTACAGAAACTCACCAGGGCAGAAAGCCCTGGATACCTAGCAAGTGGCAAAACTGGGAAAATAAGAACCTTGCCCCAGGGTAACCCATCCTCCACTTTCATAACACTTGTCATGCAGTTTGTATCTTGATCTTTCATATCGCTGGTCAGGCTATTTAGACCCCTTGACCTTTTCCTCCCTAAAGATAACATCTAGGCCTCAGTTGTATTTTAGCTCCAGGCCAAGAAAAGCAGCAAAACCAGACAAGTAACACTGTGGGTGCCTCAGGACCAGCTACATTGACTAATGACCCCCTGCCCTGGCACTGACCAGTCATTGGAGACCACCACCCAGAAAAAGCACACCTCCTCTGAGACTGCCCCTAAGATTTCCACCTGCAATAAAGAGATAAATACACACATGACAAAGGACCCAGTGCATGCTCTCTATCAGGGGAGCACGCACATGCCATTCCTCCACAGGCATATATCCCCCAATCTCTAAGGGACCCCAGGAGACTTGCAACCAGCAGAGCAATGGGTGGTGGCAGCTCCTCCCAGGCTTACCCCCTGAACCTGTCTCCAAGGCCCCCTTTACTCTGACTTCCCAGTGAGCCAGAGCAGCCCGCCTAGGCTCTCCTGTTGCTTCTTCTGTGCCTTTCCTTGTTTCTCTGCCCTAAGTATCTTTTTGCTGCCATCATGGACCCTTTGGCTCAATGCTTTGTAGCCCTTCCCTTTGGATATCCCCATTTCCAATCCCCTTTTCTTTAAACAAATTCAATTTATCTTTATTCACCATCACTATTTAGCGTGCCAGCATACCACCTTTCATATGCAATCCTAACAACTCTAAAAGACATGTCTACTTAATCAAATCAAACTTAAACCAACTCTAATATAAAATATTTTTTCAGATCATATTGAGGAGGTAGAAGGAAGCTAGGCAGTCAGGGACAGGGACAGGGAAGGAATTGGGAGATGGAATGTTGCCGACATGGGCAGAATAGAGCTTGCTGACTGTACCACAGAGACAAAGTAACCTACCACTGAGCCCAATTAGTGGGAGTTACTAAGGCAACCTAGCTGGGCAGGGAAAGAAGGGCCTGACAGGGAGATGTTACTTTTGAAATGTATGAATGTTGTTAAGGCAGAATTCTTTGAAAGGACCAATCAGGAGCTAGCAAAACATGTATCTACCTCTAGACAAAGAAGCACTTGCTTCTCTCTTCTCTCTCTGGTGCACTGGGTTCCTGGCTCTCCTGTGGCAGGAGATATGCTCCCCTGTGCCCACGTGGCTTATGGCCATGTGGGATTCCACACATGGACTGATGGACTTTCATTAGCTTGCATGCTGACCTACATCCCACTGCAACATGGAACAGAAGCTCTGGACACTGGCCTGCTTTGGCTCTCCTGAAACCCCAGCTGTACCTTTTCCAGGACTGCCTCAAGAGATATGGGACTTTGGAACCTGAGACAAAGTAGCTTCACTGGTAACCCTCTTGGGCCCCCTCCCTGCTGCTCCCTGCTTCAGGGAGTCCATCTATCTATCCATAAACTTTGCTTCCACTAATCATTTTTGTCTGCAAAGTCATTCTTCAATTTTGTGAGACAATGAACTCAGACCCTACCAGAAATTTGGGCATTCTGACATCCCTATTATATGTATGTTGCTTTGTTTCATGTTGTCCCAAGTCTCCCTCAGGCTCTCCTCCTGTCTTGATTTTTTTCTCCAATTGCACTTCAGATTGGGTGTGTTTTGCTTCTCTGTCTTCTAATTTGCTGATTCAGTCCACCGCTTCTCCTAGTCTACTGTTGAAAGGTTCCATATTGTTTTTTATTGTAGCTATATCACTCTTTATTTCCTCCTGATTCTTACATAGGTTGTTAATTTCCTCATGCACCGGGTTATGAACTATATGACTCTTACTCTGAATTACTTTTCTGACAAATTTCATGCCTCTGTTTCATTTAGTTCATTTTCTGACCATCCCTTTTCTTTCCTTTGAGGGTTGTTCTATCTCCCCATTTTTGCTCTCACCAAAAGATCTAGGTGTCTAGTCATACAGGGCTTGTGGCTGCAGTGGTGGGCTTGGTGGCGGGTCACGTGGTCACTGGTGGTGCCTGCTCCTCAGGTGGTCGTGGGGCAGCGGCTGCTCACGGGGTGGCCTCTCCTTGTGTGGTTGCGTGGCAGTTGCTCATGGATGATCATGGGGTGGCTGTTCCTTACATGCCAAACGGAAATTTGGCATCATCATCAATATGTTCCTGAAATGTATTTTGGTTAGTTATTATATTTTTTAACTTATATAAGTGCTTAATTCCTTTCAGTCTATCACATACTACAAACCAATACAATCTAGAGGTAGAAAAAAATCATATCACATATAAAAGATACAAACACAGAGATCAAAATGTTAATAGAATTACTAATTGTAGAGAAGACACAATATTTTTAAATATATATTTTTATTGATTTCAGAGAGGAAGGGAGAGGGAGAGAGAGAAAGATCAAAGATGAGAGAGAATCATTGATTGACTGCCTCCTGCCTGCCCCACACTGGGGATGGAGCCTGCAACCCAGGCATGTGCCTCACTGGGAATGAAACTGTGACCTCCTGGTTCATGGGTTGACACTCAACCACTGATTCACACTGGGTGAAAAATAGGAACAAGGGGAAAGAGGGAAGGCTAGGTAGGCATGGAGATCTCATCAGCTTATGTTTTAAAGATGTATTTTTTCAATTTTTTTTCCTTCAGTTACCTCAGCTTCATGGAGTATGGGCTGTGTTTACATTTATAATTACACATTTTTAAAAAAATCTGTTTTTATTGATTTCAGAGAAGGGAGAAGGAGAGAGAGATAGGAACATCAATGAAGAGAAAGAATCATTGATACATATCAGCTGCCTCCTACACGCTCCTTACTAGGGATTGAACCCACAACCTGGGCATGTGCCCTTGATTGGAATCAAACCCGGAACCCTTCAGTCCTCAGGCCAACCATATATCTACTAGCCAAACTGGGTAATGCCTAATTTAACATTTTTAAAATTTTTCTATTAGGTTTTGAAAAACCAGCTTCCAATTTTGTCAACTTTTGATCAGTTATTAAATTATTTAAAACCTGTTAAAATATACCAGTTCTTATTATCTTATCCTATCTAATAAAGATGGAATATGCAAATTGACCATGACTTCAAAACAAAGATGGCAGTGCCCACAGCTAATAAGGAGGGAATATGCAAATTGACACGACAAAGATGGCGGTGGTCAGGCCAGCATGCTTGTGTCGTTGACATGGTGACAATGCAGGTGTTCTGCCCTGCCCTGGCTGCTCTGGGCCTCTGGGCAGCATGCAAATGCAGAAGGCAACTCTGGGCTGGAGCAAAGGCGGTGCCGGCAGCCAGGGGAAGGAAGGCCTATTCTTGCACGAATCTTTGTGCATCAGCCCTCTAGTATCTCAATAATCTTTTAAACTTTTCCACCTTGTTGGGAAATCTCTTGATTTTCTCTTTTGTCTCTTCCAATTCTCTTGTTAATTAACCTAACATTTGTATTAACATTTGTAAGAGTCATGTAGCTCAAATAAGAAATTTAAAAGCTTAAGACTAGTTATATTTCTTTTACATTTTGTTCTTTTTTCTTTTATTCCTAAGTGTTGAACAATTGTTCTTCCAATGTCCTAATTTTTTTACAATATTTGAAAATATCTGAAATGGAGGTTCTGAGTGGATTTTTATTTTTATTCTAATTTCTGTCCTCTCATCTTAGGGAGTCTTAATGGCTAACAATATGAGAGCTCTCTGAAAACTTTTTAATTTGTAGAATTTTTTTATTACAAGTATCAATTGTCTAGTCAGTGACAGTATAATTTCAATAGTGACTCACGCACAAAAGCCTTTTTTACAGCTTAACCAAGGAAGCAAAATGCATTCACAGAGTGTACAAAGGATACAGCCATCATAGATCCAAAAGTTCATGCCTATAGTTCGTCAAAAAACATTGGGGCAGGAGGGTTTGTCTTTCAACAGCTATTTCAAAGCACAAGGAATCATATGCGTACCTCTTTGGATCCACAGCATATTCATCAGCTTGATAGATATATATGAATCATCCAACTGGCAGAAATAACAAGCCATCTCTGCAAAGAAAAGAATCAACAGAAAACAAGATTATTCAAATCAAGACTTTATTAAAGTTGTGTTTTCCCAAGAAACTAGTTTTACAAATATTATATTTTCCTTATTAAAGTAGGCCAAAAAAAGCAGAATATGAATTTTTTGAATAAGAAAAGGTATGTAGACAGTGTTCTTTGTTTAAAAAAAAATAGAGAATAATTTTGTATTTAAAGTAGTATGAACTGGTTTTACCAGAATAAAAAAGGAGAAAAACTAGAATAAATAGAAGGGCCATGGAAAGGAAATCTTGGGAAATTAATTTTAGGTCATTAAAATAGCTAAGATAGGAATAAATTTATTTAATTTTTTAATGAGTCTTAATATCAAAAGTACACTGATGAAAATCAGAATTTTTTTCTCTGTTAAAAGGACAAATTTTTTAGACTATTGGTATGCTCTTTGATAAGAGATTGTGAAATGCTTTTCTTTACCTTTTAAATAATCTGCCTGAAAAGCAAATATTTTGTGTCTTAGTAAAATAATTTTCTGTGCTTACTATTATCTTTATAAGGACTTTCATTTCTTGGGCAAACTGAGTCTTCTCAGTATTAGAAGAGCTAAGTTTTATTCACAACTGTGTAACCTTCTCTATTTGCCTTTAAATCTTCTATTGTCTCTTTGGTTAAATAGATCATTGAGTATTATTTTCTAATGGTCTATGATCTTATTTAGTCAGATGTTTAAACCTTTCAACATTTTGACAACTTTCCAAAATCAAATTCTAAATGGAGTCTTTTCTAACTTCAAAGTAACTTTGAGATTTCCCAGAGGGCCTCTGGAAAAATCTCAAAGATTTGTCTTTTACTTTGTAAAAGAGAGATGTTAAACTAATTAGATTTATTTGGCATATTAAATTATGTAGAAAGCATTGTCAAACAAGAAGTTATGAGAAATTTATTTTAGCTTACATGTGTGTGGTATATACTACTAATACAGGTATCCCAAAAATTCATTGACGTTCAAAGAAACCTGTCAATACTTTCATTGTCCAATTATTTTAAATTGCTGCATATTGCAGAAATAGCTACTACATTTTCTTATCAAATGAATACTCAACAGATCTTTAGCCATGGCCAATTTTTACAACGTTTTGCCTGTACAGATAGTTATTGTTGTACTCTGATGCTTTTACAAAAGTGTTTTATCTTTAGAATGATTCAAGGAAAGGACTGAGACAAGTGCTCTAGAATATAGGCTTCCAATAACAAGATCATACAGCTGAACTGGGTAAGAATTCCAAGAACTAATGGAAGAACTATATTCAAGCAGAACAGGAATTTATAATATGTAATTGAATGAACTGATGTGAATTTTTATACATTTTTATAACTCTCCCTTTGAAACATTGCTAGTTTCTCATGGTTTGTTTCCCAGATTTAAGAAACTTTTTTTTCTATCTATGACTTACACTAATTTTAAAAAGGGAGTATACCTTTGTAAACAGAATTGAAATATTTATTTGTTTATCCCCATCAGATTCTTTTGAAATTCAGAAATTTATTGAATATTCTAAATTTCATAGTGGTATACTGTAGTTATTTAGATATGTTAAATAAGAAATATTTTGATTCTTCTTATACTAGGACACAATTGGAAGGATTAGTTATATTACCAAGGTTTTGACAGAAATGCCATATTTGAGAATATACATAAAATAAGATCTTATCAGACAGTTTGAAAGAACTAAGGTTGACTTTATAGAGCTAATAAATCTTTTCGAAAACCAAGACTGGTAGCTTGCTCACAGAGCTCCTGGCAGCCTTACCAGGCAAGTAAGGAAGGTCATTTCTCGGCAAATCCAGGGACTTCACGAAAACAAGGAAAGAGGAGCTAACATAAATCTATAGGTATTCCAGACAGAGTCCAATTGCAAGTCCTTTGCTTGGCTTCTTAGCCTGGAAAGTCCAATGTAAGATTCCTTATGAAAAGTTCCAGCAAAAAACACTTTAAAAGAACCTATATAGCCAATCCCCATTCTTGCTGCACTTGCACAAATTATTAGACCAAATTTAATAAGAATAGATGTATTTTGCAAATAAATAAGTCTTATTGTGACTATCATTAATAGAAATAAATGTGATTGTAGAAGAAAAAAATGTTTCAGCAGAAAACCATTACACAGCTCTGGATATCAGATTGTAGTTCTGTTCATTGTCTTTGAGGTTTTCCTAAATACTTGTAAACTGGTCTTGATCTCTAATTGTTCTAGTTTCCTCAAATATCTGGCTATGACTCTCCAAAATAACTTTTCCAACTTTATACCACCCTTCTTATTTGGAATCACTAAGAACAAAACTTGTCTTTGAACCTCTTTGAAAGGAACCATAGCAGGTCCTCTTCACTACCCAGACAGTGGACAAACTTGAGGGACTTGAACCTTGGATGCACATTTCCAAACTTAAAAAAGCTCCCACTAACACTTGTAACTTCGCATTAGTTGGAGATATAAAATTAAAATTGACAAGGGAGGTTCCTCCCCAAAACAAGATGACATATTAAGGTGGACAGCTCTCCTAAGACCACAGATCAAGACTTATCTACAATAATAAAAGAGAAACATGCAAAGTGGTGTCACTCTGCTATGCCCACCAGCCAATCAGAGCAACTATGCAAATTAACCCAACAAAGATGGCTGTTAATTTGCATACCCAGGCACCGAGCGAAGACTGAAGGTTCTGGCCGGAGTGAAGACTGAAGACTGAAGACTGAAGACTGAAGAGGCTTGGCTTCTCCGTTGCTGCTGAATCAAAGGCCTGGGTCCCGGGTGCCGGAGGAAAACTGGTGCCAGCAGCCAGGGGAAGGAAGGCCTCTTGTGCAAATCTTCGTGCAACGGGCCTCTAGTTTAAATATAAAAGAGTTTATTCCTTTTTACTTTTCATTATTTGCTTTTTTCTCTCTGTTAATACATGGGAGGACACTTCTTAACTTTGGCAGTTATCCCTGAATCTATTGCTAAGCCTATTGCTACACAATAAAAGTCTCTAGGCTTTATTGCTATAGTGGTTTTAGATATTAGAATTTCTTTAGATTACTTATTGGCTAAACAAAGAGGAGTCTTTACCATAGCAAACAGCCCCCGCTATACCTAGATCAACACCTCTGACAAATACAAGGAATTAACAAACAACAACTTGGCTAAGACTGTTTGATGCCCCTTCAGGTATATTTTTTATTTAGTTGATATCAACTGGTTTGGTTCATGGGTGCCCTTGCCAAGTAGAATACTCCAGTCTCTTGGTATAATCTTCCCAGTAGTCATCATTGTAGTCTCCCTGGTGTGCTGTGTTCTCTCAAATGTCTTAGGCATGTTCACTGCCATCAGCAGTGCTGCAGATGATCTCACTTGATATCCGACACTTGGAGAAATAGAAACTGGATGAACAGTGAGTTGAACACAAAACAATTCTTCCACTGAAACTCATAACCTGTGAGTTTCACAATGAGATAAGAGACACTTAACTCTGATGGTAACTGGGAATGGTGACAATATTAAATTTCTGGTAAATCACTTATGTATGAGAGGAGGACAAAGATGCAGGAATTGTTAAATTAGTTAAACGAAGAGGCCTTTAAACTGAGGTGGCTCTAATGCTGTAGTGACATACTTAAGCAAACCAAAATGTAATCCTGCAAATGTCTCAAGGTTAATACATTAAAACCTAAGGATGACCATTAACAAACAGCAAACTAGGCTTTAAGCTATGGCCAGTTAATAATTTCCTGACTTTCCTTCTGCCTTTTCTCTATAAATAAAGTCTCTTTCTGAGCTGCTGTTTGGTGAGTACTCCTAGCCACTTCCTGTTTGAGGTTGCCCAATTCAAGCTGATTTTTGTTCAAATAAACGCTTAAATTTTTTTATTGCCTCAGTTTATCTTTTAACAATATATCTCCTAAATATGATTGCCACTTTATATTTAACAAGACAAATTGAACTCTACATTTTCCAGTTTCATATGTCTTGAGCAAAAATTGATATGAATTAAATTTTGTACTGGGTTTGAGATAGTTTTTGGCTTTTAATATACATCCAAGTCTTTTGCAATATTAAATTGCAATTTTTTAACATTAGGGAAGGGATTCTCACACTACAATTGGTTGAACATTATTAGTACCATTTTATATAAAAGGATAATAGTATGGATATTTGTTTTTATTGGAGCAATGTTTTCAAACCACTTATACATTTCATGTTTACTCTTCAAATGAAGAATTAATATAAATAAGCATTCTCTAATCTCTTGATTCAAATGCTCTTTTGTCATACTGATTTCATAGGGTGTTTTTTTGTTTTTTAGACATTGTGACAAATTAATTGCCTATATAGAATATTTTCAAGAGCTTCTCATTTTTATAATAGGTATAAAGTCATTTCTTGGAGAAATCTTAAAAAGTCTTTTATGGAGCTCTCATTAAGCCCAGCAGATAGAAGATTGCTCTTGTGCTGAAAAGAACCCAAAATAAAGAAGAGGGGATTCCTTTTTATATGGGTATTTCGGAAGCACTGTGCTCTTCTTTGGCAATACAGAATATCTCATTGATATCCTACTCTCCAACCAAAAGTGGAAATTTTTAACAGACAAAAAGGTGAAGCACATTCAGTTTGACATTCTCCATTTTGACCTTTCTCTAAATCTCAAGATTTCTCTCTAGTCAGATTCCTATTATCTAAAGCCTAAGCTCTCTGCTCCAGAGTCTAAGAATGTGCTACCCCTGTACCTTCTTGAAGCTTCCCTGTCCTCTACTTCTTTCATCCCTAGAGGGTCACACTTGTTATTCATTTTAAGATGAAGTAATGTTAATGTCATTGTGGAAGAAAACTACTTATATTTGTGGCCTAATGCCTCACAATTCTAACTATGGTTCATGGACTAACAACATCAGTGTTTGAGGAACATTTCCAGATTTTCAGAAAGTAAGAACATTATGATACTCAAGTAAAAGATCTACTTTAGAGTATATGAGATCTTTCAAGATTACCAAATTATTTATTCTGTTCCTGTTAGTGTCAAATTCAATGTTTGAGAGGAAGGAAGCTAACATTTACTAAATATTTATGATGTTCCAGGTCCTGGGAATTTAGCAGATTAAATGAAGATATTTATGTCCCCTTTTCCAATAGTTTATGGAGTCTTTATCCCTATTTTCCAGTTGAGACAATTAAGGCTTATGTAGTAAAGTATAATATTGGGATAAACTATAAGTCCTGGAAATTGACTATAACAAAAGCCATGACTTATTGGCTTTATTACCTTGGGCAAGTTTTTTAACCTCTTTGTGCTTCAGTTTATCATCTATAAAATGGAGATGATAAAAAATATATGTTATTTCATGTATTTATTGTGAAGACTAAATGAGTTACCATATGTAAAGCAATTAAAACAATGCCTGGAAGTGCTTTATAAATGTTGTTAGTCTTGTTATTATTATTGTTATTGCCCAAAGCCACACAACAATCCAAGTATGACTGAAATCAAATAACTTTTGACTTAACATAATTTCACCAGTTGTTGTAAAATGAATTTAGAGGCATTGTGGAAAGAACACTGTAAGTGCTCTTAAAAGAACTGTTTTACTGCACTGAAACTTCAGGAAAGTCATGTGATCACTCTAAATTAGTTTCTTCATATATGGATTGGGGATAATACTAGAAAATACTTCAGGAGATTCTGAAAGATTTAATGCCATAAAAATATGAACAACTTAGTGAGCTATAAGTTTAAAGTTGAAACACCTAAATTAACTATTTTATTAATATAGCTACTTTGATGATATTGACAATATTTAAGGAACCTCTTCTTTGCAATTGTCTTTAAACATCACACCACGTTTTTAACCATGAGAGATGTTTTACCTTCGGAAACTATAAATTATTTTGTACTGAGTTTGAGGATTTTTTAATCCTCACCCGAGGATGTTTTTCCATTGATTTTTAGAGAGAGTAGAATAAAGGGGGAAAGATAGAAATATAGATGTGAGAGAAACAGGTTCCCCCCGATCAGGGCCTGAGTCGGGGAGGAGCCTACAATTTAGGTCCTTGCCCCTGACTGGGATAAAACCCCAGACCCTTTAGTCCGCAGGCCAACATTCTATCCACTAAACCACTGGTCGGCAAACTGCGGCTCGTGAGCCACATGCGGATCTTTGGCCCCTTGAGTGTGGCCACGAAGTTTCAGTTGCACTGTACGTGCACGCCCGCACGTGGTATTTTGTGGAAGAGCCACACTCAAGGGGCCGCAGTTTGCCGACCACTGCACTAAACCAAACCGGCTAGGGCTAGATGATTTTTAAAATATTTACAGTGCCATGAATATTAGATAGAGAGGATAGATGGTTAAGTTAGGTAATGCCTTTTGTGAATAAAAATAAACTGCAAATATAAAGAGTGTATTACCTCTGAGAGTATCTCTTAATTTTGACATGTAATTGAAAGTATGGTGTGTTTTCAAAAGGTATTATCAGTCAACTCATTGTTTTATAATTCTGCAGGGTACTTGTTTTTTAATATGTGAATCATCAAACTTGGAAATCCTTAAAACTCACCTCCATGTGGTCTTAAAAATACATATGAGCTTTATAATTTATATCATATAATCATAATATACAATTATACATAATTTATCATTTTAATTATAATTTATAATTGAAAAAATATAAGCTTTATAATTTAGAATGCTGTGTGATTCTTAGAAGAATTCAATAAAGTTTTTATTAAAGTGTTAAGAAGAACCATTTGAAATATTTTGTGAGGGTATAACGATCCCTGAAAGACAACATTTATTAAAAACTAAGTTTCAGGAGTTTTAACTTTGCTTCACAAAGGTACTGAAATTTTATTTTCCTACTCTGCTGACAAGACCATAAAGGACCTCTCTCAATTGAATAATGTATGTTATCAAGCAAAAATATAATAATTTGTCATAGAAGCACTCTGCCTTTTATAAAACACTCTCAGCTACAGTATCTTTATTCTTTCAAATGTTCTATATTTCGGCAAGGCCTTCTGCATATTTAATATATGTTCACTAATAAGAGCCAGACTCACAGTATTAATTTTCAAAGCTGCGTAACAAATTACCTTAAACTTAAAGGCTTACATAATACACATTTATTATATCACTTTTTATACTGGCCAGTAGTTCAGATATAGCTTAGCTGGGACATCTTCTTAGAGTCTCACAAGGCTGCATGCAAGGTGTCAGTCAGAGCAGGGTCCTTATAAGAGATTCAACTGGATAAAGACCAGCTTTCACATTTCCTCAGATTGTTGGAAGATCCCATTTTCTATCAATTATAAAAGTCATGGCACCTTACTTTTTCAAAGTCAGCAATATAGAGAGAGCAAATCTGCCAGCAATACTGAGCCTTATATAATAGAACGTTACAAGCGTGACATACCATCATTTTTACCATATTCTATTTGTCAGAGGAAGTCATACATTTTACTCACACAAAAGGGGAGCAGGTTCTTTAGGGGGTGGACAAGGCGTTTGGCCTCAATGGGCCCACCTTAAAGTCTATTCACCACATCCACTTCACAGCTTTTAGAAAACTAAAGGTATTGTATACATAACTAGAGGCCGGATGCACAAAAATTCATGCAAGGGTAGGCCTTCCTTCCCCCGGTTGCTGGCACTGGCTTCCCTCTGGCACCCAGGACCCAGGCTTCTCTCCTCTGGCCACCTGCAGGCACCTGGGACCCAGGCTGCTTCCCTCCTCCGGCCGCTGGCAGGCACCCAGGACCCAGGCTGCTTCCCTCGGGCTGCCACAGGCACCCAGGACCTGGGCTGGCTTCCCTCAGGCCCCGGCTTTGTCAGGAAAGATGTCTAGAATGATGTCTAGAAGGACATCTGGTCTACCAGTAATTAGCATATTACCCTTTTATCATTATAGATTTTTCAAAACTAAATTTTTCTTTAGGATTTACATCTGTAAATCCAAATTCATATATACCATTGAATTAAGATGTAACCATTTTCAAAATGGCAACCTCAAACACATGCAATTCAGAGTATTGTCTCATTCTGCCTCTGTCCTACAAGCCTGCATCACTGATAAAGGTTCTTACCATTCTCCCATTCTATCCCCAGAGTTTCTGTTGAGTAGCTAATGAAGGATCATGAAGAAGACGCTGTGGGTGGTTGTGAAAGCCCCTTGTGTCTGGGAAGCTATTCTGTTATCCTAGCACATCCTTTTCACTTAACAATCCTCATATATAGTAAAACCCTAATATGCAAATCGACCAAATGGCGGAATGACTAGCAGAACGATCGGTCACTATGATGCACACTGACCACCAGGGAGCAGAAGCTCAACGTCTGAGCTGCCCCCAGAGAGGGAGGTAACTGGCAGTGGTGATTGGGGAGCAGGGCTGGCCAGCATGTGGCACCAGGACGCCATTCAAGGTGGGTGTCAGTGGGGCCCCTCTGATCGCCCCACCCACCAGTTGTCCAGCATATCGGCCATGATTTCCAGCCAGGCCTAGGGACCCTACCCTATATATTGGGAACAGTGTCTGAGATTTAAAAATTAAAAACCTGGCAAGGCTACTCTAACACTGAAAAAACAGGATGATGCAGCGATGACATGCATGGACTCTGGCTTGCACATTTTGTGGTCAGCCCTGATTCTGACACTTATAACTGTGTGACAAAGCCAATTACTTAACTTCTCTCTGCTTCAGTTTTTCCACCCATAAGATGGGAAAAATGGTACTACTACCTCAGAAGGATCATGTTATGTACTACTTTTTATAATCAGGGCAAAAAAATGTAGCTTCCCATACAACAACAAAATGCCTTCCACCTGTATGAAAAGTATGGTCACTGGTGCATGCAGCATCCCGGATTGCTAGAGGGATGTTTGACTACCGGTTTAGGCCCAGTCCCCCGAGGGCAGGCAGGGCTGAGGGACTTCCCCACACCCCGTACACGAATTTTGTGCATCAGGACCCTAGTTTGTTATATTTGTTTCTCTATAGGTAAGGTGTTTTTCTCTGTGGTTTCAAATTTTTGATTTTCCATAGTTGAAAATGATATACTTATTGTACTTTTTTTGAGTTTAGCCTGCTCAGTGTCCTTTGGGATTCCTGAAACTGTGGTTTGTTGTTTGACATTAATTTGGGAAAATTCTCAGTTGTTATTGTTTTAAAGTTATTGTGTTTCTTTTTCTTTCTTTATTTTTTTTTGGGGGGGGGGGCGGTTCTTATTATGTGTATTTCACACATTTTGTAGTCCTCTCATTGTTGTTGGATTTTTTGTTGTCTTTTTCTTTTTCGTCACTCTCTTTTCTTTGATTATCAGTGTTTGTGATTTTATTGAGATATCCTCAAACTTAGAGATTCTTTACTCTGCCATTTCCAGTTTACTTATAACTTACAGTGTAACAGTGTTTCAGATCTCCATCATTTGTTGTTTCTTAAAATTTTCACCTCTGTGTTTATGGCCCATCTTTGATTGTTATGTTGTTTCATGCTATCTACTTCATCTATTAGAGCCCTTAGTATTTTAATTATAGGTGTTTTAAATCTTTGGCCTACTAATTCCAACACCCCTGTCATATCTGAGTCTGGTTTTAATGTTTGTTCTACCTCTTCAAATTGTGGTGTGTGTTTTTTATTATTTGTTTGTTGTTTGCCTTTTAGTATGTCTTCTAACTATTTCTTAATAGCCAGACATGATGTGCTGTGTAAAAAGAATTGTTATACCTAGGCCTTCAGTAATATGATGATAGGTTGCAGTGGTTGGCAAACTGCGGCTCACGAGCCACATGTGGTTCTTTGGCCCCTTGAGTGTGGCTCTTCCACAAAATACCGACTTCTGCGCATGGGCCACCAAGTTTCAATCGCACTGTGCATGCGTGCCTGCACGTGGTATTTTGTGGAAAAGCCACACTCAAGGGGCCAAAGAGCTGCATGTGGTTCGCCAGCCGCAGTTTGCCAGCCACTGGTTTAGGGGGAGAGGGAAAACATTCTATAGTCCTATATGGTTAGGTATCAATCTTTTAGTGAAACTGTTTCTTTAAAGTATGAACTTCACATATGCTTTTAAGTTCCCCACCTTCAATGGGACAGTTTGGGTAGTGTGAGCTTTAGTTAGTATTTTCCTTATTCCCTTCATCTAAGTAAAAGTCTAGAAGGGGCTGAAGTTGAGTATTTCTCTTCTTCCAGGTAAGTTCATCTCTAGTTCCAATAGTTTCTCCTCAGAACAAACATTTTTAAGAAGGACAGGACTCTCTGGCACATTTCAAAAACAGTTCATTTTCTTCTCTTCGTACCAGAAAAGTGAGGGTATTTTCTCCAGTAGTCACCGCAAAAAAGGGGTTGAGTCTTTAGAGGTAAAACTAATAAAAGTGTGGGGGTCTCCCAATAACTGGGTCTTCCTGGAGTTTTTGTCTCACACTTACCTATGCTGAGCCTTCAGCAATGTATCATAGTTCAGTTTTGTGTAGCTTGGCACTGATTCCCATGAAGATTTGTGCCTATGGGTTTCTGCTTTGGTAAGCTTTGATTCTTTGTCTGTTGATCTATCCTATTTTGAAGGCTGAGGTTTGCTTTGTGACCTTACTTTTCTGACAAATACAAGATGAGTTGTTGATTTTTCAGTTTGACTAGCCTTTTACTTATTATTAGGGTGGAATGATGACTTCTAGTTTCTTACATGGTCTAGAGCAGTGGTTCTCAACCTTCCTAATGCTGAGACCCTTTAATACAGTTCCTCATGTTGTGGTGACCCCCAATTTCATTGTTACAAATTGAACATAATTTAAGCATAGTGATTAATCACAAGAACAATATGTAATTATATATGTGTTTTCCGATGGTCTTAGGCGACCCCTGTGAAAGGGTCGTTCGACCCCCAAAGAGGTTGCAACCCAAAAGTTGAGAACCGCTGATCTAGAGCCATTTTAATTTCAAATATTCTTTCTACCCGTTTTTTCTCTCTTTTCCCTCTGGTATTCTCATAATGTTTATGCTGATCTGCTTGGTGGTGTCCCACAGTTAATTTAAATTCTGTTCACTTTTCATTATCTGTTTTCTTTCTTTTCCTCAAATTTAAAAACTTAAGTTGTCCTATCTTCATGCTTGCTGATTATTTCTTTGTCTTGCTTAAAGCATTTTAACCTCTACAGTAAAATATTTCATTATGGTTATTGTACTTTCCAGCTCCAGAAATTCTTTTTTGTTTCTTTTTATAATTTGTATCTTTGCTGATATTCATATTTTGTCCATGTGTTGGTTTCCTGTTGTTCTCCATGTCTTCCTTTATTTGCTTGAGTGGCCTTAAGATAGTTGTTTAAAAGTCTTTATATGGTAAGTTTGATATGTTATAATCAAAAGGAAATTTGTGGAGAAATATCAATAAGATTTTCCCATTTCAAAATTATTTAAACTTGAAAAAATGTATGAGTACCAAGTCATCCTTCTATATAACTTTGTGTTGTGTGTTTTCATGCCTTTGATAAAATATCTGAACAAGACATTTAGACATACTAGAGGCCCAGTGAATGAATTTGTGCATGTGTGAGGCCTCTCCCCGCAGCCAGCGGGTGGTCAGTGCGCTCCCACAGCCAACCTCCCACAACAGGCCAACCTCCCATGGTCCCAGGTTGCAGATTCAATGCCCAGTCCAGTGAGTGTGGGAAACAATGGAACAATGTTTCTCTCTCACATCAATGTTTCTCTCTCTCTCCCTTCTTTTCTCTGAGATCAATTAAAATTAATGATAAATAAGTAGTTTTATAAGTATGGTTTTAACAGGAAAGACATTAGTGGTCTATGAAGTGAAAAACTCGTTATAACACATACTAGCCATAGCAATTGCCTATGTATAGCTTAACTCTTATTTCACAGAGCTGTTATGAGAAGTCAGATAATATGTGTAATTTGGATGCAAATTCAAAACAAAATATGCTAATTATTTTCAATATTACAAACTATGTAATCCAGTCATCTAAAGACATCAAATTTACACTTTGAATGGAAGAAAAGCAGAATTAAATAATCGGTATACTCTCACCACATCGCCTCCACTTGATAAAAACTCTATCAGAGAACATCCTAAAATTCCCAAACCTTGAACTATTCTTTATCTATGTAACTATGAACATTTATACAAACTACAAATACAATATGGTGGGCTTTGATTATAATTGATATTTGAATCCAGCACCTCTTACCAAGACCCAAATGAAACTCTTAGCTGAAAAACAGGGAATGGTCCCTGAACTGGATTTTTTTTTCTATTAAGATTCAAGTTTTGCATATCCTCTTCTTAATATTCCATGTTACTCTTGTTTCATAATGGTGACCATGGGGATAGTTGCAATACCAGGTTATAATTGGCAGAAAATCTTTGATTTCTATTCATAATACCTTAAAGTTTGTATTTTATTTAAATGCAGCATATATTTTTCAGTGTGCTGTTAAGTATGGAGGGTGAAGTGATTGAGCAGATGCTTCGTTAAATCTGCTTCTGTCAAACATGTTGTATAGGATCTTTCCTTACTTTGAAATGTTGCCTAAAATTGGAGTGATGTTGTTGTGTACTAGTGAAATTGCATAGTTTTTTTAATATTTATTGATGTAAGCTGCCAAATTAAAGCCATTTCTCTGCCCAAATTATTTTTATTTGTTTTTGTTTATTTAAAGTAGGTAAATGTACAGTTTTCATACTTTTTCAACAATAATATTATAAACAAAACCATTTTGGGGATCGACCAAATTACTATAAATTAGCTGAAGTAATTTAAACTTAGTAAAACAATCAATGAATTCAGGAGTGGATTATTCAATTTAGTTGTAAAATGATTAACTGAATAAGATCACATTTAAAACGTTTAAAGAGATACTACGTATCATCTATGTACAAGTATTTGTAAATCATCATAATAAATAAACATACTTCTTGGTTTATCTTTCAAGGAGGATCAAAATCAAAGAGAATAATAAACAGTTTCTGAATGTTAAATGCAGGAATTTCTTTCCTCTATGTCAGTATCACCCTTCAAGAATAAAGGGGAAACTAATTGTTTGAAATCTAAAAATAAATATACATAAGAAATGTAAAGAACTAGTGTGAACAATCTTGAATTTTTGTCATCTTAATCAGCAGGATTAAGAGTAACATCAAAATCTGAAATTCAAAAGATATAAACTGGGCCAAAGAGCAAAAACCTCTGTCTTTTGATAGCATTTTAGCTGAAACACTGAATATGACTGATTCTCCTCTCCCTACCAATAAGTCCAGTAAAAGAAAAAAACAAGTGATGAGTAAATGTTTTCAACTTTGTAGGCAGCTTGAGGTGTTTTATTTTTTAATTGGTATTTGATAAACAAATTTTTAGAACATTATTGCTTAGAAATAGATGTACAAAAACTAAAAGAAACTATTTTCTAGTATCTACTAAAGTTATATATGCACTCATTTTCTTTTTACCACAGCTAAGTTGGCAATGCTAACTTTTATTTTATTTGGGAAGGAATTGGGACATTTGATATGTTCACGAGAATGTGCTTCTTAAGTAACAAGCCCAGTCACATTTAGTTAGAGATAAACTCATTAAATGCAGTGGAAATGGAAGGTCAATTTGATATCCATGCAGCTTCATAGCAAGAAAATGTTTTTAAGCTGAAACCGGTTTGGCTCAGTGGATAGAACGTTGGCCTGCGGACTGAAGGGTCCCAGGTTCGATTCCGGTCAGGGGCATGTGCCTGGGTTGCGGGCACATCCCCAGTGGGAGATGTGCAGGAGGCAGCTGGTCGATGTTTCTCTCTCATCGATGTTTCTAACTCTCTATCTCTCTCCCTTCCTCTCTGTAAAAAATCAATAAAATATATTAAAAAAATGTTTTTAAAATCCTGAATTATAATCATTTATTCACTCTAAAATCTAATACTGCTATTTTAAAAATACAAAACAATAAACTGTATGCAAAGAGAAAATTATCAAATAGAATATTTTAAAAATTACTTCATAAAATATAATCTACAGATATCTGGTGAACTTCCTAAAATGTGAATGTAGATAGCTTAAAAATAGAAAACCTCTAAGAAGTCTAGTAAATGATCCTTTATTGATTTGTGTCACATCTTTTTAAATATTTTTTTCCATATATATATATATATATATATATATATATATATATATATACCACAAAACTAAGACAATAATCACAAAATACTCCTTTCTACTACCCCTCTCCTTAAATTCAATTTCTGTAGAATTTGCGAGCTGGTACTATGACATCTTAATAGATTTAAATGTCAATTCAATATGTTATTATTTCAAAAAGTTTGCTTTTCTTTGTTTTTGCCCACTGCACATGGCACCCAAACCTGTTATTACCAATTTAGACCTGCAAATTTAACTCTGAGATTTACTCAATATCTACAGGGAGTTATTCACAAAAGACGCATTGCTCCTGGTAGAATCGAGTATGCATAAACTGTTTTTCTTAATGATTTGTGACATTCTGAACAACACCTTTTTTTTTTCAAGGGGGCAGAAATAATTACAGGGAAGTCACCTTTCAGAATTTACATCCATTTTAAAGGAAACTAGTTAAAAATTTTGGTTCTCTGAAAATGTAAAGTAGAGCTGTAATGGGAAAAAAACATCAAAAATAATTAAGAAAAATGAGTCTCTAGATCATAAATAGAAAATAATTCATTTTGTAAAGATTGTCCCATCTTATTTTAAAGCTCTATGTATACATTTAGTCTAGAGTTGAAGTGCTAACCTGGTAATAAACCGTGCAATAAATTTTCTGTTTATGTAAAAAGTGTAATAGAATTTTTATTAGAAATAGAGGAGCAATAAGTATAATGTGTCAGAATCATGGCATCCAAATTAAAGCCAAGTAAGTGATAACCTTATAAATAATAAAGGCACAAGACAATAGCACAATAGGAAAAGGTATAACCGAGAGAACTGCTTGGCCGTGTCTATTAATCACCCTGTCAAATCACCCCTTACCTCAGGTTTCTCAGGATCTAGTTATGTACTTCTTTCATAATAAAAAAAATTACCACATCTCAGATTATTAAAATTAAGCTCATTTTAGAAGTAACAAATAGAAGAAAAGCATCATTTTAAAATTTAGACTTTCAGCCCAGCCAGTGTAGCTCAGTGGTTGAGCGTCGAGCCATGATCTAGGAGGTCACTGTTCAATTCCTGGTCAGGGCACATGCCCTGGTTGTGGGCTCAGACCCCAGTAGCGGGTGTGCAGGAGGCAGCTGATCAATGATTCTCTTTCATCATTGATGTTTCTATCTCTCTCTCCCTCTCCCTTCCTCTCTGAAATCAATAAAAATATATATTTTGAAAATAAAGTAAAATGTAGACTTTCAGAAGGAATGTTCAAATAACTTACTATTTTTGTCTCTTTAAGTGTGGCAAATGGTGGAAATTTACTCTCCTCTTTTCAGCCTCCCCATCATGTTCCCATATATAAAGGAAAACAGACATATAATTTGAGTGTGCTATTTTATCCAGAGACAAAAACAAACCTATTGTCTCTAATTCTCAACAATGCATTTTCTATAGCAATTAGAAGTGCTCACTGCAAGCAATATTATTTGTAGGTTTCAATTTTTCTGTACATTATGTGATTTAAAGAAATACTCTTTCTTTAGTTGATTACAGTATATCTGAAGCAGTCATACATAATCTTTTTCATTTTTAAGCATCATGAAAATAGACTAAGGTCAAGTAAAACTTAAATATAATAATTTATATTTAAAATTTAAAATTTACTGCAACCTATTTATGTATGTCATAAGTAAGTCTGATATCTGTGAAGAGGAAGAGGAAATGGTAGGTAGAAGGGAAAGCAGGACAGAGGGACAGGTTAGAGAGCAACCTTATTAGGATCTGCTATCCCTTGCGGTAAAATTTCTTTCTTTAAGCACAAACCCAAAGAGTTTGAACAGGAACTGACAAATTCTGTAGATGTTTAGAGATATGTGAAAGAAATGTTAAAACAATGATATAGGATCTGGAAAACAGAAGACATAAGGGTAGTTTTGGGGGTCCAAAGGATGGATATTTTAACAAACAGAAAATATATTTGGTCAAAGATTCTGCTTATATATTGGCTACACCAATTGGAGATGATTAAAAGTATATTGTTTTTCATGTTTTACATAATTCAATATAGAGTTGACCTGATGTAAGTGCCTCTTCTCTGACCACGATAAAACGATTTTTTTTCTCATTTCCTCCTGTTCTCAACAGAAATTTGTTTTAGATGTTGTAATTGTGAGTCCTATGTTTGAGAGTCAAAATACGTCTCAATATTGGTGTGAGAAAAAAATCAGAATATTTATTCCAAATGTTCAAGAAGCAAAACATGGAAGGCAGTTCCTCTGGAATGGCAGCTCAGCTCTATTTTGAAATGACTAAAATCTGACCTCTTCAGTCTTGGACATAACTGGGCTTTTACAGTTTTCTATCTGGATCCCCAAGCTCCCACAAAGGCACCTTTGTCCATACATGGCTGCCAAATTATTGTTGCTGAGGGAGGATACAAGTGGGAGACCTCCTACTTCACCATCTTGCTGATGTGCTCATTTTCATTGGTTTTTAATTATAACTGTACAGTCTTTTTCAAATGGCATAACCATGCTATAAACTTTACTGTGTGCCAACTCTGTGATCATTCTTTTATTTGGGGCTGTTCTATTTCAACCTCAGGAGAAGAATTAAAGTTCACATGTGAGACATAAACAAACATATACATTTGGCAAACTTTCTCTGTAAATGGTCAGATAGTAAGTATTTTAGTATTTAGTCTTTGCCAGACACATATTTCTTGTTTCATTTTTTTTGAAGACTTTAAAAAATGTTTTTTAAAAAATGTTCTCATCCTGGCCAGTTTGGCTCAGTGGATAGAGTGTTGGCCTGCCCTGAGTTCAATTCTGGTCAAGGGCACGTACCTTGGTTGCAGGCTCCTCCTCCACCCGGGCCCCAGTGCAGGAGGCAAACAATTGATGTGTTTCTCTCACACCGATGTTTCTCTCTGCCTTTCCCTCTCTTTTCCATTCTTCCTAAAAAATCAATTGAAAAATATTCTCAGGTGAGGATTAACAAAAAAGTAAAAAATAAATAAAAATAAAAAATGTTCTTCGCTAAAATGCCATGCAAAAGAAGACCTGGATTTGGCCCATCGACCATAGTATGTTAACCTTTACTGATCACAATGCTTCTATTTTGCATTTTGCTTATACTCTTCCAGAGTAACCCAGAGGTATTGTTCAAGATCACTATCTAATTCCAAACAGAAATAAATATGTCTTTTCCTTCTAAATATAAACAAATCAACAGCAGACATCCATAATAATAATCCTTAGAACAAAGCTACATTTGCCCCACCTGTACCTAGGCCAGTGGTTCTCAACCTTCCTAATGCCACGCCTCGGCCCTTTAATACAGTTCCTCATGTTGTGGTGACCCCCAATTTCATTGTTACAAATTGAACATAATTAAAGCATAGTGATTAATCACAAAAACAATATGTAATTATATATGTGTTTTCCGATGGTCTTAGGCGACCCCTGTGAAAGGGTCGTTTAACCCCCAAAGGGGTCGCGACCCCATAGGTTGAGAACCGCTGACCTAGTGCCAAGTCTTGATCCGGCATCTAGAAGGGTGCAGAAATCTGGAGAAGGGCTGTGCGTAATTAAGAGTCCAGAGATGAAACATAATTTTGAAAGGCATTAGGGAGTCAGAGAAGACTTAGCTAAAGGAACTAAGTTCTCCTTGTCTCAGGACTCCTTGCTTTTAATTAACACAATTTGTCCTAAGGCAGCGATGGCGAAGCGAACTCATTTTTTTGGTTGATTTTTCTTTGTTAAATGGCATTTAAATATATAAAATAAATATCAGAGGACGGAAGATGGCGGCGATATAGGCAGACGCGTCCCAGGTCGTGTCCCGGAGCAAATGGAGTCAGCAGCTGAAACTACTAACACCCACACCGAATTGGCGAAATTGCTCAGCTGGTGAGACGGTTTGCAGCCTAGAAGAGCAGAACTCCCCAGGAAAGGTAAAAAAAAACCAGGGATTTGGGCAGGAAAGTTTGCCAGACCTCTGAACCCAGAGAGTCGGAGGGAGACCGCGCGGCAGCCGCGTCCCTTGGGACAGGCACAGCCCCTGACGGGGGAAAGGAGAACCGCGGGATTCCTGGCGCCGCCGGGGGAATTGAGAGCTCAGTGCTGTGATCACAGAGGACTGAGCCTAAAGGGGGCAGCCTGAAGAGCTGACCAGACCATGCAGTCCCGGTAAGAGAAGAAGCTTACAGAAACCAAGCCTTCCCCGTTTCCGCGGCCGGCGTTTGTTTGATTGTTTTCACTGAATCCTGTTCATGGGACATTTCGGATACAGACACTCACCTGTGCTGAAGAGAGGGAGAGTGTGCGGAGGAGTGGAATCTGGGGAGAGACTGAGGAGAGAGGGGGAGCCGGGAGAGGTGGCAGCGAATTGAGTGCTGAGACACCCCTGAGCACAGGACTGGGGCAGCCATTCTCTCCAGAGAGTGAGACTCCTCCCCCCAGCCCCCAGGCAAGGAGCACAGCCACACCCAGATTCCACCCTGTACAAGATCAAGGATTAAAATAACCTGATCAGTCCCTGGGAGTTAACAGGGTCTGGCCTATAGAGGGATTTTCAATCCCAGCAACAACACAGCGCTGGTAACTAACTATTACGCAGCCAGCTCTGGGCAGTGAACTTCCACTGGACAGAAAGGCCCTACAGCCTCAGAGGCCAACCCCAAAACACTGCCACCCAGAGGCTGACCCACAAACTGACTCTTTGCTAAACACAAAATAAGGCAGTCTGGGAAACAAAAGCGGTCTGCTTTAAAATAAGGACTGTGGTTTACAACACAGAGGAACAGTGTATCGCAGGGAAATTCAACACTCTCCTGAATACCTGGCAGGTCTAAGGCGAGCCACACTGAAGAATAGAAGAACCAAGGGACCTTCACTACTGCAATTTTTTTTTCCACCTTTTAACTAAGAAACCAATTTTTTTTC
Organism: Myotis nattereri; assembly: GCF_964212035.1. NCBI lineage: Eukaryota > Metazoa > Chordata > Mammalia > Chiroptera > Vespertilionidae > Myotis > Myotis nattereri. The sequence goes on from NC_138078.1 coordinate 85,086,357, forward strand.
TTTTTTTTTTTTCTTCTTTTTTTTTTCTTTTCTTTTTTTTTTCTTCTTTTTCCATCACCTGATTTTACCCTTTTAATTACTACCTTCTTATTTTTAACCAGTATTACTACTGCTACCATTTTACCATTTTTTAAAGTGCCATTTTATTTTCTCTTTATTTTATTTTGGGATTAGTGTTCTCCATTCTATTTTCATTGTTATATTATTGGTTGTTTCTAGTTTGTATTCATCTCCAGGGAGCTGTTGCTGGAATTTGTTTGGATTAATGGCTGTTCTATAGGAGTATTCTCCTCATATAAAAAGTCTCTTCCCCTCTTCCACTTCATTCTCTCTTTTCGCTCTTTTTTTTTTTTCTTTTCTTTTCTCGCTTTTATTTTCCCCCCTTCTTTTTCCAAATTTCATTTTTGCACTCCTTTTTTTTTTTGGTCCCTACTTTTCTTTTCTTTTTCTCTTTTATCTTTTTCTCTTTCTTCTTCCTTGTTCCCTAATTCTCTTAATTCGGGTGATCACCTTTATTTGGGGTTATTAATATCGTGAATATATTTGTGTATAGTGCCTGGTACGTGGTGCCTTGTTGTGTTGTATTTTGTGCCTTTAAATCAACGCAGCAGGTCCAAGCAACAGCAACCTCCTGAGCAACACACCCTCTGCCGAGGAACAGCAGCTGTACGTGAAACCTCGCCCCACCAGCCAGAAGAGCCACCACAGCTGTGAACAGAACCCACCAGAGGAGCTGCTGCCAACTGAAGAGCAGCTGCTACCGCAACCGCCCGAAGAGCAACCACAGATCAAGGAGTCACTGCCACCAAGGGAGCAACCACTGAACGACTCAACATCTAGATATGTCAGTGAGATCAAACATGGGTAGACAAAGAAACCCCCAAAGGAAAGAGAAGGAGGACTCTCCAGAAAAGCAGCTAAGTAATACAGAGGCATGCAACATGACAGAAAAAGAATTCAGAATAAGGGTCCTAGAGTGCATAAACCGGATGGAGGAAAAAATCGACAACCTCTGCAAGAAGCAAGACGAAACAGATGAAAAAATCGATAACATATGGAAGAAGCTAGAAGAAACAGATGAAAAAATCAACAACTTAAGTAAGACCCAAGAAGAAATGAAGAGTGATATAGCTGCAATGAAAAACTCCATTGAAAGTATCAACAGTAGACTAGGAGAAGCGGAGGACCGAATTAGTGAATTAGAAGACAAGGAAGCAAAACACACCCAAAATGTACTGCAATTGGAGAAAAAAATTAAAAGACAGGAGGAGAGCCTAAGGGAGCTTTGGGACAACATGAAACGAAACAACATACGAATAATAGGAGTACCAGAACAACAAAAGGATGAACAAGGATTAGAAAACCTATTAGAAGAAATAATATCAGAAAACTTCCCTGAGGTGGGGAAGAAAAAAGTCACACATGCCCAGAGAGTCCCAAACAAGGTGAACCCTAAAAGACCCACACCAAGACACATCATAATTACCATGGCAAATGTTCAGGACAAAGAGAGAATCTTACAGGCTGCAAGAGAGAGACGGAAAGTTACATACAAGGGCTCTCCCATTAGATTGTCAAATGATTTCTCAACAGAAACACATCAGGCCAGAAAAGAATGGACTGAAATTTACAAAGTGATGCAAAGCAAAGGACTGAATCCAAGAATACTCTATCCAGCAAGGCTATCATTCAAACTTGAAGGGGAAATAAGAAGCTTCACAGACAAAAAAAGGCTAAGGGAGTTTATCACCACCAAGCCAGCAATGCAAGGAATGCTAAAGGGACTGGTATAAAAATAAGAAATAAAAAGCTCAGAAAGAAAACAGCCACACAAAAACAGAAATGGCTACAAACAAGTACCTTTCAATAATAACTTTAAACGTAAACGGACTAAATGCTCCAAACAAAAGACATCGAGTGGCTGAATGGATAAAAAAACATGACCCATACATCTGCTGTCTACAAGAAACCCACCTCATTAGAAGGGACTCACACAGACTGAAAGTGAAAGGATGGAAAAATATCTTTCAGGCAAATGGAAAGGAAAAGAAAGCTGGGGTAGCAATACTTATATCGGACAAAATAGACCTCAAAGTGAAGGCCATAACAAGAGATAAGGAAGGCCACTTCATAATACTAAAGGAATCAATACAACAAGAAGATATAACCCTGGTAAACATATATGCACCCAATGCAGGAGCACCCAAATTCATAAAAAAACTCCTGGAAGATATCAAAGGAGAGATCGACAACAATACAATCATAGTAGGGGACTTTAATACACCACTGACAGCACTGGATAAGCCCTCTAGACAAACAATCAGCAAAGATACAGCAATCCTAAATGACTCACTAGATCAGATGGACTTAATAGACATCTTCAGAACACTCCACCCCAAAGCCAGGGAATATACATTCTACTCAAATGCTCATAAGACATATTCAAAAATAGACCATATATTGGGTCACAAGCAAAGTATCCCCAAATTCAAGAAGATTGAAATCATAAAAAGCATCTTCACAGACCACGATGGCATAATATTAGAAATAAACTACAATAAAAACAACCAAAAATACTCAAACACCTGGAAGCTGAATAGCATGCTATTAAATATTGATTGGGTTACCAATGAGATCAAAGAAGAAATTAAAAACATCCTGGAAACTAATGACAATGAAAACACAACAATCCAAAACCTATGGGACACAATGAAAGCAGTCTTGAGAGGGAAGTTTATAGCTCTACAGGCCTATCTCAAAAAACAAGAAAACATGGTAGTAAATCATCTAACTCTACAACTCAAAGAATTAGAAAGAGAGCAACAAGAAAACCCCAGAGTGAGCAGAAGGAAGGAAATAATAAAGGTTAGAGCAGAAATAAATGACATAGAGACCAAAAAAAAATACAGAAAATCAATGAAACCAAGAGCTGGTTCTTTGAAAGGATAAACAAGATTGACAAACCTCTAGCCAGACTCACCAAGAAGCAAAGAGAGAGGACCCAAATAAACAAAATCAGAAACGATAGAGGCGAAATAACAACAGACCCCACAGAAATACAAATGATCATTAAAAAATACTATGGACTGCTCTACTCCAACAAACTAGACAACCTGGAGGAAATGGACAAATTCCTAGAAAAATACAACATTCCAAAACTCAATCAGGAAGAATCTAAAAATCTCAACAGGCCAATAACTATGGAAGAAATTGAAGCAGTCATCAAAAACCTTCCATCAAACAAAAGCCCAGAACCAGACGGCTTCACAGGGGAGTTTTACCAAACATTCAAGGAAGAACTAAAACCTATCCTCCTCAGACTACTACAAAAAATTCAAGAGGAAGGAACACTTCCAAGCTCATTCTATGAAGCCAGCATCACCCTAATACCAAAACCAGGTAAAGACAACACAATGAAAGAGAACTACAGGCCAATATCCCTCATGAACATAGATGCCAAAATCCTCAACAAAATCTTAGCAAATCGGATCCAGCAGTACATCAGAAAGATCATACACCATGACCAAGTAGGATTTATCCCAGGGATGCAAGGATGGTACAATATCCGCAAATCAATAAACGTGATATATCACATAAACAAACTGAAAGAAAAAAACCACATGGTCGTATCAATTGATGCAGAAAAAGCATTTGACAAAATTCAACACCCATTTTTGATAAAAACTCTCAGCAAGGTGGGAGTAGAAGGATCATACCTCAACATAATAAAAGCCATATATGACAGGCCCACAGCCAACATCATACTCAATGGGCAAAAACTAACACCATTTCCGCTAAGAACAGGAACAAGACAGGGATGCCCCCTCTCACCACTCCTGTTCAACATAGTACTGGAAGTGTTAGCCATTGCAATTCGGCAAGAAGAAGAAATAAAAGGCATCCAAATTGGAAAAGAGGAAGTAAAACTGTCCTTATTTGCAGACGACATGATATTATACATACAAAACCCCAGAGACTCCATCCAAAAGCTACTAGACTTAATACATGAATTTGGCAATGTAGCAGGATACAAAATTAACCCCAAGAAATCTGAGGCATTTCTATACACCAGTAGTGAACTTTCAGAAAGAGAGATTATAAAAGCAATCCCGTTTACCATTGCACCAAAAAAATTAAGCTACCTAGGAATCAACTTAACTAAAGAGGTAAAAGACCTCTACTCAGAAAACTACAGGACGTTGAAAAAAGATATAGAGGAAGACATAAACAGATGGAAGAACATACCGTGTTCCTGGATTGGTAGAATCAACATCATTAAAATGTCCATACTACCCAAAGCAATCTATAAATTCAACGCACTTCCCATTAAAATACCAACGGCATACTTCAGAGATCTAGAACGAACTCTCCAAAAATTCATCTGGAATAAAAAAAGACCCCGAATAGCTGCAGCAATCCTGAAAAAGAACAAAGTAGGTGGGATCTCAATACCAGATATCAAGTTGTATTACAAAGCCACTGTTCTCAAAACTGCCTGGTACTGGCACAAGAATAGGCATATAGATCAATGGAATAGAATAGAGAGCCCAGAAATCGGCCCGAACCAATATGCTCAATTAATATTTGACAAAGGAGGCAAGAACATACAATGGAGCCAAGATAGTCTCTTCAATAAATGGTGTTGGGAAAATTGGACAGATATATGCAAGAAAATGAAACTAGACCACCAACTTACACCATACACAAAAATAAACTCAAAATGGATAAAGGACTTAAATGTACGACAGGAAACCATAAAAATTCTAGAAGAATCCAAAGGCAACAAAATCTCAGACATATGCCGAAGCAATTTCTTCACTGACACAGCTCCTAGGGCACTTGAAACTAAAGAGAAAATAAACAAATGGGACTTCATCAAAATAAAAAGCTTCTGCACAGCAAAAGAAACCATCAACAAAACAACAAGAAAACCCACTGTGTGGGAAAACATATTTGCCAATGTCATATCTGATAAGGGCCTAATCTCCAAAATTTATAGGGAACTCATACAACTCAACAAAAGGAAGATAAACAATCCAATCAAAAAGTGGGCAAAGGACCTAAATAGACACCTTTCAAAAGAGGACATTCAGAAAGCCAAGAGACATATGAAAACATGCTCAAAGTCACTAATCATCCGAGAGATGCAAATCAAAACAACAATGAGGTATCATCTCACACCTGTCAGACTGGCTATCATCAACAAATCAACAAACGACAAGTGCTGGAGAGGATGTGGAGAAAAAGGATCACTTGTGCACTGCTGGTGGGAATGCAGACTGGTGCAGCCGCTATGGAAGACAGTATGGAGTTTCCTTAAAAAACTGAAAATGGAACTCCCATTTGACCCTGTGATCCCACTTCTAGGAATATATCCCAAGAAACCAGAAACACCAATCAGAAAGGATATATGCACCCCTATGTTCATAGCAGCACAATTCACCATAGCTAAGATCTGGAAACAGCCTACGTGCCCATCAGTAGATGAATGGATTAGAAAACTGTGGTACATCTACACGATGGAATACTATGCTGCTGTAAAAAGGAAGGAACTCTTACCATTTGCAACGTCATGGATGGAACTGGAGAGCATTATGCTAAGTGAAATAAGCCAGTCAATGATTGAAAAATGCCACATGATCTCACTCATTCATGGATAATAGAGACCATTATAAACTTTTGAACAATAATAGATACAGAGGCAGAGCTGCCTCAAACAGATTGTCAAACTGCAGCAGGAAGGCAGGGGAGGGTTGGGGGGCAGGAGGTAGGGGGGTAAGAGATCAACTAAAGGACTTGTATGCATGCATATAAGCATAACCAATGGACATAAGACACTGGGGGATAGGGGAGGCTAGGGGACTGTCTAGGGCGGGGTGATAAAATGGACACATATGTAATACCCTTTGTAATACTTTAAGCAATAAAAAAAATAAATAAATAAATAAATAAAATAAATATCAAAAATATACATCTTTGTTTTACTATGGTTGCAAATATCAAAAAACTTCTATATGTGACACGGCACCAGAGTTAAGTTAGGGTTTTTCAAAATGCTGACACGCGGAGCTCAAAAAGTTCGCCATCACTGTCCTAAGGCAAGGTAGAAATATACACATCAAAGGATAGGGTTTCCTACAGAATCCATTGTCAAAGTGGAAGAATTTGTCTACAGCTGTTCAGGTGTTTAGCCAGTAGGAGGCAATAACATGTAGATTAAGATGCCCTCAGCTGTCTGGCAGTAAGCAATCATCCTTTTCAGGTTTGGGGACATGCCTTTTAGCCATTCCCATATGATTCAGCCCTTGCTGACATGCTGGAATTGGCTTCTGGCAGCCAAGTTCTCAATATAGCAGCATTCCTTCCCACAAGTCAACATGTGAACTCGGATGACATTCCATAGCACTTCCAAACTTGTTTCCAAATTGGTTCTCATGATTTTGAAATCTTGGAAATTAAAATATGTTAGCACTTCTGTTTCAGCCCAGAAATGTAGAGATGGAAAGAGTATCAGTCTCATGAATACAACATGAAGAAAGCTGAACATTTGGGAAATTAAGTATTTGTCTTGAATCCATCAGAGAAGTGAGGCTATAGGGCAATCAAATAACTCAAAATATAGGGAGACACAGGCCATTAGTATGTGTATATCTGGGACAGAAGCCCCATAAGCCAATGAGAAGAGTTAGCCAGAAAAGTGTTAACAAAATGCTATGTCCTAGGTAGGCATAGACCGCGTGAAACCCTGCTGGCCATTGAAATAGAAAGATTCATTCTCTCTTGCAGCTTTTCCTCCCAGCAACTCCATTAGGTTCTGGCGGGAAATGTTAGAGAGAATCCTAAAAATAATTTCCAGGGGATGTCTTGGAAAGCCACTTCTAATATTCAGCTCAAACCTATCCCCTCCATTTTCCCTATAAAACAAAAACAATAATCTGGGGAAGAAAAACAAAAACTGTAGTCTAAGGTGACTGGTAGAAATCACTTCAGTAAGCAGAGGAGAACAGAAAGTAAAAAAGCTTTATCCCAGGAGGAAGAGCAGGGAAATGTGTTCACTCAGCATTATGTTAGCATGTGAGGCAGGAACATTCTTCCGAAAGCCACACTCCCCAAATCCAGGTTTATAGCACCTGCTTAAATCTGATTAAGGCTTAAGTTTAATAAGAACATCACTGTTGCCTCCAATGCTAATAAACACACAGAAAAAATAATAGTGGAATGCAGCTGGAAGACATGAAAGAGACAGATTATATCTGGGCATTAGTGAAAGTGGAATAGACCCAAAGCCAAATGGAGAGAACCAAAAACAAGGTGGGAGCGGACATTGAGGAAAACCCACTGGTAAACTACCCACACTTTTTTTTTTAAACCTTCACTGGAGGATATTTTTCCCATTGAATTTTTTTAGAGAGAGTTAAGGGGATGGGCGGGGAGAGAGAAACATCGATGTGAGAGAGTTACATCTATTGGTAGAGAGAGATACATCTTTGTTGCTAATGTTGTGGCCCCACCCCATAACAAAGAAACAGAATTTCCGGAGGATGAGGCCCAGAAATCAGGATTTTAAAAAGATTCCCAGGTGATTCTAATGTGCAGCCAAGGTTGAGAACCACTGCTCTAACCAATGAGCCAAATTGGCCAGGTCAACCCACACTCTTAACACAAACTAGCATAAGAGGAATTTGAAGATTCTGCTGGACTGAGGGTAAGTATAGCAACAATTAATTTCAAACCCAGCCCAACTACTAACCAGATTAATGAAATCAAATACAAGAGCCCTCGCAGAAAAAAGACATGCTCATCTTAAATCATAACAATTATGTCCCTCAATATTTACTGTCCTGAACAACACATCACCCTTTCAATGACAACAAAAATCTTGAAACTCATATAAAAAGGTAAGAAAAGACACATTCTTATTAAACAAAGCATCATAGTATCAGAATCAGACATATGACAAAGATGTTAAAACTATTGAACAAGAAATTAAAAGAACTATGATAAATAATTAAAAGGTTCTAATGGAAAGGCTCGACACCATGTCAGATCATGTAGGTAATTACAAAAGAGAGATGAAAACTATAAGAAAGAATCAAGTAGAATTGTTAAAAAGTATTTTTGCAATTGTCTTAAAAAAACATAATTACAAATAAAAGCAGTTTAGATACAGAAACCACAGCAAAGATCACCCAATGCATTTTTATAAGCACTTTGATAAAGGTAAATATAATCAAATTCAGAAAACTCTATATTGTAAATGATTATGTGTTAACCGCTTAACTATAGAATAAAAGTTAAAGGACAAGAGCATCAAAAATATCTCTATTTTACTAGAATTTATTAATGAACACAATAGAAAAAAAGACAAGTTGTGACATCAGAAACAAAAGAGGGCAAAGGGGAGAGTTTTTTATGCAATAGAAGTTAAGGTGCTCAATACAGGTGACCAATCAAGTCAGTATTTTTCAAGCACTTTGGGGGCAAGTCAACAAAGGGCTTTCATGGTGCACAGCCTCCTACAGCTCCACAGCGGCCACTGAAGTGTATCTACTACCAATGCACTGGTGTGCATGCACCTCCTCCTATGTTCCTTGGCGCATTGTGCCAGGTCCCACAACTCCCACATGGGCATCTCTGTTCATAAATAGATGTCACATTTTTGTTGGTTGAAAGGAGGGGGCAAAACTAATGTATTTCTTATGCTGTCATAATACCACATTATGATAGACTTCTGTTTATGCAATATCCCTATCATAGTTATAAGGTTTAATGATATTATCTCATTTTAATATCTGGCAGGGAAAATTTTTTCCCAGTTAATTTTTTTACTTTAAAATATTCGTCAATAATTTCATTATGTATTCCTTCAGATGTGCTTTATAATAACTGTTTCAGAATTATATAATTGGATTTTACTGTGATGTTCATTAAATGTTTGAATATATTTAAAGGGTACTAATATTTCCATTTTGAAACATATCTCATCAATCATTTGTCCTTTTTTAAATTTCTTTTTTATTGTTGACAGTATTGCAGATGTCCCCAATTTACCCTCCCCTATGCTCCCCTCCCCCCAACACCCCCCGCCCCCCCACACACACTCACGAGGCTTTCACCATCTTAGTGTCGTGTTCATGAGCTATGCATATATACATATATTTTCTTTGGTTAATCTCTTCCCACCCACCCCCTCCCCTCTGACAGCTGTCAGGCTGTTCCATGCATCCATGCCTCTGGACCTATTTTGTTCATTAGAGTCCACATATCAGTGAGATCATATGGTATTTGTCTTTCTCTGATTGGCTTTATTTTTAAAAAATCTTTTCTTTAATTTAAATTCTTTATTGTTGAAAATATTACATATCTCCTTTTTCTCCCATTGACCTCTCCCCAGCCATTCCCACCCCCTAGCACATGCCCTCACCCCCCCCCTCTACTATCTGTGTTCATTGGTTATGCTCATATGCATGTCTACAAGTCCTTTGGTTGATTTCTTACCCCTCACCCCCCTCCACCCCGTGCTTTCCCTCTGAGGTTTGACAGCCTGTGTGATGTTTCTCTGTCTCTGGATCTATTTTTGTTCATCAGTTTACTTGCTCATTATATTCCACAAATGAGTGAGATCATGTGATACTTATCCTTCTCTGACTGGTTTATTTCGCTTAGCATAATGTTCTCCAGGTCCATCCATACTGTTGCAAATGGTATCTTAATTTTTTTGTTGCCATGGTAAATGGGATTTTTTGTTTGTTTGTTTGTTTCTCTTTATATGAGTTCATTACTTGTGTATAAAAATGCCATAGATTTCTGGGTGTTGATTTTGTATCCTACTATGGTGCCAAATTTATTGATTAAATCTAGTAGGTTTTTGATGCAGTCTTTAGGTTTGGTGGTAGCCATTCTGACAGGTGTGAGGTGGAACCTCATTGTTGTTTTGATTTGCATCTCTCAGATGATTAGCGACTTTGAGCATGCACAATATCATGTCATCTGTGAAAAATGACAGTTTTACTTCTTCTTTTCCAATTTGGATATGTTTTATTTCTTCTTTCTGATCATTGTGGCTATCACTTTCAATACTATGTTGAACAGGAGTAGTGAAAGTGGGAATCCCTGCCTTGTTCCTTCCTGTTCTTAGGTGAAATTGTTTTAGTTTTTGTCCATTGAGTATGATGTTGGCTATAGGTTTTTCATATAAGGTTTTTATTATGTTGAGGAATGATCCCTGTATTCCCACTTTGCTGAGAGTTTATTATGTTGAGGAATGATCCCTGTATTCCCACTTTGCTGAGAGTTATCAAGAAAGGGTGTTGGATTTTGTCAAAGGCTTTTTTTGCATCAATTGATATGATCATGTGTTTTTTTGTCTTTCAATTTGTTTATGTGATTATGTGATGTATCACATTTATTGATTTATGGATATTGTACGAGCCTTGAATCCCCAGAATAAATCCCACTTGGTCATGGTGTATGACTTTTTGGATGTATTGCTGGATGCGATTTGCTAATATTTTGTTGAGGATTTTTAGCATCTATGTTCATCATATATATTGTAGCATCTTTATCTGGTTTGGGGATTTTTGTAATGCTGGCTTCATAGAAAGAGCTTGGAAGTGTGCTTTCCTCTTGGACTTTTTGGAATAGTCTGAGCAGGGTAGGTTTTAATTATTTTTTGAATGTTTGGTAAAACTCCCCTGTGAAGCCATCCAGATCAGGGGTTTTGTTTGCTTGAAGTTTTTTGATTACTGCTTCAATTTCCTCAGTAGTTATTGGCCTATTCAGATTTTCTGATTCTTCCTGATTGAATTTTGGAAGATTGTATTTCTCTATGAATATGTCCATTTTGTCTAAGTTGTCCAGTTTGTTGAAATAGAGTTGTTCATAGTATTTTTTTTTTTTAGAATCCTTTGCATTTCTGTTGGGTCGGTTGTTATTTCACCTCTTTCATTTCTGATTTTGTTTATTTGAGTTCTATCTCGTTACTTCTTGGTGAACCTGTCTAGAGATTCATCAATCTTCTTTATCTTTTCAAAGAACCAGCTCTTGGTTCTAATGATCTTTTTTTTCTTTGTTCCCACTTTTTAAATCAGAAAACATTCAAGCTGAAAGAACAGTCAATAAATAATACAGTTCAAGTGAACAGTTTTTATACCATATTTGTTTATAAGTTTATATTTAACTATTTAAAAGAACATACATGCCGCAGCTTCTAAGAGTCCTATGTAATTAGAAACTATTATCTCACTTAAAATAATACTCCCCTAATTTAACATCCAGTCCATACTCAGACTTTCCCATTTGTCTCCAAAATGTCTTGAAGCAGGAATGAGTACTATTAAATCAACTGCAAATACTCTATACTCCTGAATAAAGGAATTTATTACATTTATATACTATGTTCAAGAACATTTTATTAATATGAAAATACAGTGATAATATGAGAAAGGTTTCAGTTACAATGTAAGCATGGGGTTCTAAAGCATGCCGAAAGTGTTTTGATATAGTTCTGTTTGGGATTAACAGTCAACTTTCTGGTTAAACATCACATGGGGATTATACATTTGTCCTCTAGTGGTATGTAAGTATGACTGGTCTCTCTTTTCTCTTAAGATAAATGTGATCCTTCTGGCTTCATTCATTTGCTTTCTAGCAGCCTCCCCAGGTTAACCTTGCCACGTGGTCAGTCTTCCGTTTGGTAGGTTTTACAAATCCTGGAAGTTCTAGTTCAGAAACAGCTCTAATGATCCGAGCACGGATAATACCATCCCTTTCTTCTGAGGTTATAGAATTGGCATCTGTTTTTTCAGCCACTGTCACAACTGATGCAAAAGCCTCTGACCAGTCCACAAGGTTGATTAGCCTGCTGCACTCGAGGTTCAGTTTAATGCTATGCAGATGTCTGGGGTAACATTTGGAATGCAGCCTTCTTCACTTTTCAGTGCTTCATTCTTGAGATAATAATAGGGGTTGTCGAGTGCAGTGTGGAGGGCCATGCGAGGAGCAGCAATGAAGTGCTCATGAAGGGTGTGGGCAGCGAAGTACACCACCTTGTGCAGAAGCTGTGTCTCTGGAGGAAGAAAGTATTCTCTCACCATACTGTCAATGAAGTTCCCAACTTGTTCTCTTGGGAATTCAAACCTGGTCTGTTTCATTCCTGTTCTTCTTAACTTCTTCATTTCCAATAATGACTTCTGAAGCCCCTTTGTGACCCAGAAGCATCTTCTTCCTCTTTGATTTCATCAAGGCTCTGAAACTGGGCCATGAGTCTATTGATGTTTGGTGTTTTGTTTTGTTTTTGTATCTATATCATTTATTTTTGTTGTGATCTTTGTTATTTCCTACCTTCTGCTTACTCTGGGATTTTCTTGTTACTCTCTTTCTAATTCTTTAAGTTGTAGCGTTAGATCATTTATAACCAGATTTTCTTGTGTTTTTTTTGTTTTTGTTTGTTTGTTTTTTTGAGGTAGTTCTGTAGAGCTATGAACTTCCCTCTCAGGACTGCTTTCACTATGTCCCATAGATTTTGGATTGTTGTGTTTTCATTGTCATTTGTTTCCAAGGATGCTTTTTATTTCTTCTTTGATTTCTTTGGCAACACAATCATTGTGTAATAGTATGCAATTTAGCCTCCAAGTGTTTGATTTTTTTAGTGTTTTTATTTTAGTTGATTTCTAATTTTATGCCATTGTGATCTGAGAAAATGCTTGATATGGTTTCTATCTTCTTGAATTTGAAGAGACTTTGCTTGTGTCCCAATATGTGGTCTACCTTTGAAAATATCCCATGTGAGAGAAACTAAGATGGCGGCATAGATAAACACCGGGAAATTGCTGCTTACCGCAACAATTGATAAATGCATCAAAAACACAAGGTGGACATCATCCAGAACTACAGGGGGGCTGGCTGAGTGTAAATTCTACAACTAGAAGGAAAGAAAAGCACACTGAGAGCCAGAGGAGCTGCGGAGGTGGAGTGCAGAGGTACGGGGGCTCGCGCGCGCAGAAAGGGCCTGGCACCTGAGGGCGCTGCTGTCTTTTTGAATCCGGAGGGGACACAAGATCCCGACGGCTCTGAAATCCGGTTCCGGGAAGTCTCTGGGAACCCAGGACTCATACGGGGAGAAACTGGACTGTCTGGCAGCGGGCGAGCTTGAGAGCGGCTTTCCCTCAGAGGTGCTTGCAACCATTGCCGGGACACTGGGACTCGTGACTCCTTAGGGCAGGGCTGAGGCTCCCCCATAGCTGCTCTCTCCGCCCTTTGATTCCTTGAGACCCCGCCCTGCCCAGGCTGCGGCAGAGGCTTTTGCATATGAATGCCCTGGCCATTTGCAACCTGTAATTACCTAACAAACTGCAGCTGGGCAAGACAGACCTAGAACTTCCAAGAGAAGGCCCAAGGCCCCACAGCAGCTTGCATTGCTTCACAGCTGAGCCTCATCAGGGCACCTCCAAACTCCAAAAAAGGAAGGGGAATCTGCAGTTCTCTTCATAGCTCCTGCTGTGTAACCTCAGGCAGAGGTTAAATTAGCACCTCCTTAGATCCAAGAGCCACTGTGCCCAGTGGTCAGAGGGGGGCCATCCAGATCACAACTCCTCAGATCCATAAGGGACACACTCAGGGTGCAGTCTCAGTGAGCACCAAAGCTCCACTGAAGCAAGTCTTGCCCCAGAAGGGTGTCTCCAGCACAGAGGTCCTCCCAGTGCAGACACAGCTGATTCTCACTGCCAACTGGCCTGGAGGTCAATTCCTCCCAGTGATCCTACAACAACCAAGGCATAGCTACAACAAGACTGTGCACAAAGCCCACAAGGGGGTACACCAAGAGTGTCACCTCAGGTAACTGGGGAGGCTGAGCCACTGGGCCCTACGGGACACCTAGCACACAAAGCCACTCTATCAACACAGGGAAGCAGCCAAAATGCGGAGACAAAGAAAGAGGTCACAAATGGCAGAAATGGAGGAAAGCAAATGACTGGATATAGAGTTCAAGGCCACGTTTATAAGGTTTTTCAAGAATTTTATGGAAACCGCCGATAAATTTAATGAGTCCCTCAATAAGTATAGTGAGACCATGGAGGACATGAAAATGGACCAACTAGAAATTAAGCATACACTGACTGAAATAAAGAATAATCTACAGAGATCCAACAGCAGACAAGATGATCCCAAGAATCAAGTCAAAGATTTGAAATACAAAGAAACAAAAAGTACCCAACTGAAAAAGAAAAAAGAAAAGAGATTCCAAAAATATGAAGATAGTGTAAGGAGCCTCTGGGACAACTTCAAGCGTACCAACATCAGAATTATAGGGGTACCAGAAGAAGAGAAAGGGCAAGATATTGAAAACCTATTTGAAGAAATAATGACAGAAAACTTTCCCTACCTGGTGAAAGAAATAGACTTACACGTCCAGGAAGCGCAGAGAACCCCAAACAAAAGGAATCCAAAGAGGACCACACCAAGACACATCATAATTAAAATGCTAAGAGCAAAAGACAAAGAGAGAATCTTAAAAGCAGCAAGAGAAAGACAGTCAGTTACCTACAAGGGAGTACCCATACGACTGTCAGGTGATTTCTCAACAGAAACCATGCAGGCCAGAAGAGAGTGGCAAGAAATATTCAAAGTGATGAATAGCAAGAACCTACAACCAAGATTACTTTATCCAGCAAAGCTATCATTCAGAATAGAAGGTCAGATAAAGAGCTTCACGGATAAGAAAAAGCTAAAGGAGTTCATCTCCACCAAACCAGCATTATATGAAATGCTGAAAGGTATTCTTTAAGAAGAGGAAGAAGAAAAAGGAACTCTTACCATTTGCCACAGCATGGATGGAACTGGAGAGCGGATAAATACCACATGATCTCACTCATTTGTGGAATATAATGAACAACATAAACTCATGAACAAGGACTGATCCAGAGACGGAGAGGCATTGATTGGACTGTTGGGCTTTGGAGGGAGGGTAGGGGAGGGTGGGGTTAAGGGGGAAGATCAACCAAAGGACTTACATGCAGGCATATAGGCCTAACCAATGGACACGGACAACGGGGGGGTGGGTGAGGGCATGAGCGGGGGGGGGGGGGGTAGAGGGCAATGTGGGGACAAGGACACATATGTAATATCTTAATCAATAAAAATATATTTAAAAAATAAACAAACAAAAAAACAACAAAAAAAGAAAATATTCCATGTGCACTTGAGAAGAATGTATATTCTATAGCTTTGGGGTGAAATGTTCTGAAGATGTCAATTAATTCCATCTGATCTAGTGAGTCATTAAGGATTGATGTTTCTTTGCTGATTTTTTGTTTAAAGGATTTACTCATTGTTGTTAATGGGGTATTAAAGTCCCCTACTATGACTGTATTGCTGTCAATCTCTCCCTTGATATGCTCCAAAAGGTTTTTTGTGTGTGTGTATTTGGATGCTCCTGTATTGGGTGGACATATGTTTACCAGAGTTATATCCTCTTGTTCAATTTTTCCCTTTAGTATTATGAAGTGGCCTTCCTTATCTCTTGTTATAGCCTTCACTTTGAGGTCTAATTTGTCAGATATAAGTATTGCTACCCCAGCTTTTTTTTCATTTCCATTTGCCTGAAAATGTTTTTTTTCCATCCCTTCACCATCAGTCTGTGTGAGTCCTTTGTTCTGAGGTGGATCTCTTGTAGACAGCAGATATATCTGTCACATTTTCTTATTCATTCATCCACCCTATGTCTTTTGATTGGAGTATTTAATCCATTTACCTTTAAGGTTATTATTGATAGGTATTTGCTTGTTGCCATTTTTATTCTTTATGCCTGTGTTCCTTCTTCCCTATTTCTTCTTTTTCCAAAATCCCTTTAGCATTTCTTGCATTGCTGGCTTCGTGGTAATAAACTCCCTTAGCCTTTTTTTTTTTTTTTTGTCTGCAAAGCTCCTGATTTCACCTTCAATGTTGATTGGTAGCCTTTCTGGATAAAGTATTCTTAGATTCAGTCCCTTGCTTTGCATCAGTTTGTATACTTCATTCCATTCCCTTCTGGCTTGATGCGTTTCTGTTGAGAAATCAGTTGACAGTCTAATGGGAGGTCCCTTGTAGGTAACTTCTTCTCTCTCTTGTAGCTCTTAAGATTCTTTCTTTGTTATTAACGTTTGACATGGTAATTACAACGTGTCTTGGTGTATGTTTTTTGGGTTCAATTTTTTGGGACTCTGTGCTTGTGTAACTTTTTTCCTCCCCAAGTCAAAGAAGTTTACTGTCACTATTTTTTCAATTAGGCTTTCTATTCCTTGCTCCTTTGCTTGACCTTCTGGCACCTCTATCGTGCAGGTGTTGCTTTATTTCAAGTTGTCCCAAAGCTCCCTTGAATTCTCCTCCTGCTTTTTAATTTTTTTTTCCCAATTGCTGTTCAGATTGAGTATGTTTTTCTACCCTATCTTCTAACTCGCTGATTCGGCCCTCTGATTCTAGTCTACTAGTCTTCTTGTGTTTATACTGTATCTATAAAATTCTTCATTTCCTCTTGGATTCTTACATATGCTGTTGATTTTCTCATCCAGCCAGTTTAGATACATTATGACCCTTACTCTGAATTCTTTCTCTGACATATTGCTTGCCTCCATTTTATTTAGTTCATTGTCTGGCTATTCCTTCTTTTCTTTCCTTTGAGGGTTGCTTCTTTGTCTCCCCATTTTTGCTGTCTCCCCATTTTTGCTGTCTCTTTCTGGCCCTGGGCACCCTGCTTGGGGATTGAGAGGTTGAAGACCCTATTAGGCCAATGGTCCAGAAATCATTAGCCTAGAGGCTGGGTCTGCCTTGAGTCTCACACCTTTATAATCTCTGCTCTGAGTTGTATCTTCTTTTCCCACAGATCTGGTTCCTCAGTTGTACACTTCAGATGCTTGGGTTGGTGGGAGCGTGTGCACAGTTCCTCTGGTGTGCAACTGCCTGTGAGGACCCAGAGCCCTCTGGCGTGCAGTTAACTGTGTGGCCCTGTTACCTGTGGCAGGATGGCACCTTAGGTTCCTCTGGCATCACACTTGCAGTGAGGCCCTGTATGCCCCTGGCTGGGCATGCTGGATTGTTCTGGGTTTCCCTAGCAGTGCTCTCCGTGGCCCAGAGTTAGCCACATGCTGGGTTGTTCTGGGTAACCTCAGCAAGACTGTCCCAGGGGCTGGGGTGGAGTGGGTGTGGGTTGGTCTCGATCTCATAGTCAGGGCTCTCCTGTGGCTTGGAGTCGGGTATGGGCTGAGTTACTCCAGGGGTGAACGTCCTAGGCCCAGGGTGGAGTGGGGGCATGTTTCTCTGGGTTGCACAGTCCACACTCTCCTGTGGCCCATACTAGGGTGCACAGTGGGTTGCTACAGGTCACCCTCACAGAAGGTTCTGAGCCTCTGGATGAAGCAGACACTAGATGGCTCTTGGTCAAACTGGCAGCACTGTTCTGGAGCCCAGAGTGCTGGCAGGTCCCCCTGGCTTGCACTCACTGCTGGATCCTGGGACACTGGGTCCTGGCAGACTGGTGAGGAGGCCTGGTGTGGGAGGTCACTCTGGCGAGTGCTCACTACAGACATCTTGGAGTCTGCCAGGAGGTACTGTACCACTAACTGCCAGGGCACAGTGGTGGTTCCACGCAGGTTATGGCTGACAAGCGGCATTCTCTAGGCGTCCCCTGCCCTCCCTTATTGAAAATTGTCTTCTCAGTTGTCTAATTTGTTAATTCTGGGTGGGCGTTCTCCAATTTAGTTGCTTTTCTGGCCTGGCTCCAGGAGGAGGTACACAATACTTCTGCCTATTTGGCTGCCATTTTCTTCCCCATTCTCTCTCTTTTTTTTTTTTATATCTCTATTGTTGAAAGTATTACAGATGTCCTCTTTTGTGTTGTTGTCCCCCTCCCCCCCCCCAGTTAACCCCTTCTTCCTGCACCCGACCCTCCCAAGCCTTCACCACACTATTGTCTGTGTCCATGGGCTATGCATATATGAATATAAGTTCCCCAGTTAATCTCCCCCACCCCAAACCCCAACCTCCACCTTCCCTTTGAAATTCACCAGTCTGTTCATGGTTCTATGTCTCTGCATCTATTTTGTTCATCAGTTTATTTTATTCATTAGATTTTGTTCATTTGAGATCCTTCATTTTTTACAACCACATAGTATTCCATTTAAGACTTTTTATACAAATTTTAATTTATCATATATTTTGTACACCTTTGTGTTGTTTTTATAAAACATTTAATGTATCCTGGCCAGTGTGGCTCAGTGGTTGAGCATTGATCTATGAACCAGGAGGTCACAGTTCAATTCCTAGTCAGGGCACATGTCCATGTTGCAGGCTCGATCCCCAGTGTAGGGCATGGAGGAGACAGCCAATCAATTATTCTCTCTCATCATCGATGTTTCTCTCTCTCTCCCTCTCCCTTCCTGTCTGAAATCAATAAAAATATATTTAAAAACAAACATACAAATCATTTAATCTAGTTTTGCTATAATTTTCTTTCTTTAAATGTATTATTTCTCTGTTGAGACTTCAATGTTATCTCACTGGCTACTGTGTTTCATTTTTGGGGGTCCTATGTACTCTCAGGCATAGTAAAGCAAAAATAGTTAACTTTTTAAAAAAATTATCAATTGTTTGAGTAGTAAATGCTTATTTAGCGTAAGTATGTGTACAGATATTTATTTTTATCCAATTTGAATTTTTTGTAGTGCATTCAGAACTAGGATGAGTGAGCCATACCCTGGATATATTGAACATTCATTTTATAACTAATATACACAACATTGTGCTACAAACTGGGAATATGAGCTACCCAAATGTCACAAATTGCTAAAGGAAAATGTATGTTCACATAATTTAATTGTAGGTAATTTTTCATGTGAATTAATTATATCAGTGCTATAAATAAAGAACTTGGGTAAAATGAAGAAGAAAATGGTTAGTTTTGAGTAGCATGACTTGAGAAAGTTTTATAAAGCAAGAAGTTAAATTAAGAATTTAGATAACATTTTGGATAATGTTAGTTCTCTCATTTAAAGTTGGGAATATTGAGTATATTGCTGTTCTATAAGCTGTGAGAGCCAGCTTATCGAACAGTAAAATTGCTTGTGTAACAGTGAAATAGAATGCAGATACTTTGGATTCAAAGGCAATTTCCATAACTATACTATGTTGTGTCATATAAAAGAAAACATAGATAATAAAACCATTTTTCTTCTCACTGGTACACAAATTTTACAGTAGCTTTATTCATAGTAGCCTAAAACCAGAAACAGTGCAAATTTTCATCAACAGGTTAATGGATAAACAAAGTGTGGCATAATCATATAATAAGAAACTTCTTGGCAATCCAAACTGTTGATACGTACAATAACATAGATGAATCTCAAAAACCTTATTTTGAATAAAAAGAGTAAGACAGAAAAGTCAACATACAGTATAATTCCATTTAATATGAACTTCTAAAAGAGGCAAAACTAATCTAAAGTGATAAAAGTTATATCAGTGTTTACTTGAGGGAGTTTGATTTCAAGGGGCATAAAAATTGAGGGGGATGACATAATGTTTTACATCTTGTTTGTAGTGGTGTTACAGAAGCATATTCTTTTGTCAAAACTAAAAGAATTATACACTTAAAGGGGCACATTTTGTTGTATGTATAACATACTTCAATAAAGTTTTTTTTTTTAAGACACGGGTTATAGGTTTGCCAACTAAGTCCTCAGATTGAAGTTACATAAAGCTTAATTAACATTAAGCACACATGTAAATATTTCCATTATATGAAAGCAATTGATTGTGCTACAAAGGGTTCAGTCAGGAGAATGTCCTATAAAATCTTTCAGTTTAGCATGAATGAGTTTAGTATTTGAGCTTTCTGAGATAAATACATCAAGAGTACCTCCATAAGGAAATACAATTCCCATCACTGCTGACGTTTAATATAGTACTTAAGAATAAAATCTGGCATCCAAGATAAAATCTGAATGACCCCTTAAAATGACACAACTCTACAACCTGGATTTGGGAGATGGCCAGGCTAGCTCTTGGCCTGTACAATCTGAGCGGGCACCATTCACAGGCCCTAGGAGAATGGTGCAAGATACATGAATGAAAGAAAGCTTATGATGTTGCACAAGGCTGTAGTAGCCTTTCCACCTTTTTGTTAAATATTCTTGAAAATATTCAGACCAAATACACCAATATTTAATTAGAAGAATGCAGTTCATTTATCCATGACATCTGCTCTTTTTTGCCTAGTAATACCTTCCCTCCCCTAGTTTTGGTACTGATTTTATTTGAGAAATCATTTGCTCTTGTATACCCAATATTCTTTTGTGAATATCAGTTAAGAGACTCATGACCAGACAACTTCCCTGACCAGGGGTTGACCCAGCTGCATCATAAGCCCATCAGACTCTTTCCTGGGACTCTGAATGGTGACTATAGCATCCAAGAATGGTCTATTTTGAAGTACATATTAACCATCCTGACACTGGATCCCAGGAGCATACCCTTGTTTTGTTCCTGCCCAGATATGTGATGATCTCTTGCTTTCTGGCTCAGGTATTTTAGCTTTTCTGTGAATAGCCCTATCCTTTTTTGCTAAATCGGTCAGAGTTGTTTTTTGTTGCTTGTGTTGTAATCCAGCAGATATTGAAAGGACAAAGCGGGACTGATTATCCTCCATCTTGTAAAGCTGGGTCCTCAACCTGACCTCCCTACTGGGAGTAACCGCAGAAATGTCAGAAATGTCCTGACTCCCCCAACCACCACCTGAGTGGACCAATGAAGTTCCAAGAACAAAGCTAAGGTCAAAATTAGGCCATACCACAGAATGCTCCTTATACATCGCTCTTGACCAGTCAGGAAGTAGTGGGGTATGGCTCAAGCCTAGGAATGTGTTGGTCATTTCCTGACCATTGTGCTGTAAGACCCTGCTGAAAAACCCTGGAATAAAACCCTGACCTGAAACTGACCAATCTCTGTCACCCACGTCACTCACCTAAGCCCACCCAAATGACTGGCCTATATAATCTTTGTTCTCTTGGGGCTGGCTCTCTCTCTCATCCTGCCACTGAGTCGGTAAGGAGGCTAGCGGGGCCAAGCTCGGGCTTGAATAAAGACTCTTTGCTTTTGCATCATACTCGGCTCACTAGTGGTCTGTCTTTGGGGATTTTGAAATCTGGGCATAACAATAAAACAAAACAAAAAAATACAAAGAAAGTAGCCAAACAGAAGCTTGCTTTAATCTTGGTCTGGCTGTGGGAGACCTGGCTTCCAGTCCTAGCTCCACTACTTGACAGCTGTTTGACTTGGTTCATGGGCAGGTCATGGCTAAGCATTAGTTTATTAATCATTAAAATGTTTCATAAATATTTCTTGAATGCCTTGTGTGTGTGTCAAGCAAAGAAAATCAGAATACGGTTTGACATCATTTTAAAAGATATTTATGTCCCCATAGGATTTTTAAAGGAACCACATGAAATGAAGTTCATGAGAGCATGTTATCAGATATAAAATATTATAGTAGATGGCTTCAAATGTAAACTATACCAATATTTAAAGAAGAGTTAATACCTAATCTTTTCAAATTTTTTAATAAAACTGAGGAGGAAGGAATGCTTCCAAACCCATTTTACTATGCCAACATTACCCTGATGCTAAAACCAGACAAAGACACTGTCCACTCAAAATTACAAGCCAATATCCCCAATAAATATTGATCCAAAATTTCTCAATAAAATATTAGCAAATAAAATTTAACAATACATTAAAAGAATTGTATGCCATTATCAAGTGAGATTTATTCCAGGGATACAAGGAAGTTCAACATCTGCAAATCATTCATTATGATGATACACCACATTAACAAAACAAATGATACAAATCATATGATCATCTCAGTAGACTAAAAAATTCAACATCCATTTATAGTAAATAAATCTCAAAAAAGTAAGTAAAGAAAAAATATACCTCAATATAATAAAGACCATATATGACAAACCCACAGCTAACATCAAACTTAACAGTGAAAAACTATACGTTTTACTTCTAAGATCAGGAATAAGGTAAGGATGTCCACTCAGATTATTACATTTGTTCCTCTCCCCCCCCACCATAACTCTCCTCCTTCCAGTGCCCACCCCACCCTCTGCCCTCACTCCCGACCCACTGTCCTCATCCATAGGTGCACAATTTTTGTCCTGCATCTCCCACATACCTTTCCCCCCAAGGAATAGTCAGTCCATTCCCTTTCTATGTCCCTGATTCTATTATAATCACCAGTTCATTCTGTTCATCAGATTATTTATTCACTTGATTCTTAGATTCACTTGTTGATAGATGTGTATTTGTTGTTCATAATTTGTATCTTTACCTTTTTCTTCTTCTTCCTCTTCTTAAAGGATACCTTTCATCATTTCATATAATACTGGTTTGGTGGTGATGAACTCCTTTAGCTTTTCCTTATCTGTGAAGCTCTTTATCTGACCTTCAATTCTGAATGATAGCTTTGCTGGGTAAAGTAATCTTGGTTGTAGATTCTTGGTATTCATCACTTTGAATGTTTCTTGCCACTCCCTTCTGGCTTGCAAAGTTTCTGTTGAGAAATCAGCTGACAGTCGTATGGGTATTCCCTTGTAGGTAACTGAGTTTCTTTCTCTTGCTGCTTTTAAGATTCTCTCTTTGTCTTTTGCTCTTGGCATTTTGATTATGATGTGTCTTGGTGTGGTCCTCTTTGGATTCCTTTTGTTTGGGGTTCTCTGTGCTTCCTGGACTTGTAAGTCCATTTCTTTCACCAGGAAAGGGAAGTTTTCTGTCATTATTTCTTCAAATAGGTTTTCAATATCTTGCTCTCTCTCACCTTCTGGCACCCCTATAATTCGGATGTTGGTACGCTTGAAGCTGTCCCAGAGGCTCCTTACACTATCTTCGTATTTTCGGATTCTTTTTTCATTTTACTTTTCCAGTTGGGTGTTTTTTGCTTCTTCGCATTTCAAATCTTTGACTTGATTCTTGCACTCCTCTGGTCTGCTGTTGGGAGTCTGTATAATATTCTTTATTTCAGTCCGTGTATGCTTAATTTCTAGTTGGTTCTTTATCACAACATCGAGGGTCTCATTAGATTTCTTGAGGATCTCACTATATTTATCGGCGGTCTCACCAGTCTTTTTGAAGGCCTTACTAAGTTTATCGGCGGCTTCTAGACAGTTCTTGAGAGACCTTAAAAGTGTGGTTTTGAACTCTATATCCTCCATTTCTGTCATTTTTGTACTGTTTCTTTGTCTCTGCATTTTTTATGCTTTCTTGGTGCACCCCCTTGTGGTCTTTGTGCACAGTCTTGTTGTAGTTAAGCCTTGATTGTTGTCAGTAATACTGGGGGGGATTTGACCTCCAGGCCAACTGGCTGTGAGAATCAGCTATGTCTGCAGTGGGAGAACTTCTGTCCTCTAGGGAGGTGCTAATCTAGCCTTTGCCTAAGGCTATCCCGCAAATGCCTCTGTGCAAGGCTTGGGCAGGGCAGGTCCCAGGGGATCAACAGGGAGAGCGGAGAAGCAGTTATGGCTGCTCTCAGTCCCGTCCCCAGAGGCTCTGCCTCTCAGAGTGCCAGCAACTGCTGCAAACCTTGGAGAGAAAGCTGCCCTCGAGTTCTGACCGAAGCCAGACAGTCCCGCTTCTCCTGTTTGAGTCTGGGTCCTCAGAGACTCGCCAGGAACTGTACCTCAGAGCCTGAGACTCACTCCGGATTGAAACAGACAACCGCGCCCTCTGCCGCCAGCCCGCTCCGCACGCACCTCCGCACCTTTGTATTTTCCACACTGCACCTCCTCTGAGTCTTGGTATGCTTTTCTCTTTCCTCCTAGTTGTAGAATTTCCCCTCAGCCAGCCTTCCTGTGGTTCTGGGTGATGTCCGTTCCGTCTTTTAGTTGTATTTTTGAAGTGGTTGTGCGAGGCAGCAATCTCCGGTGTTTACCTATGCTCCCATCTTGGTTTCTCTCCACTCTTGCTACTTTTAAAAAACAGTATTGGAAGTTCCAGATACATCAATTAAGCAATAAAAAATTAAAAGGCATCTAAATTGGAAAGGAAGAAATAAAAGTCATTATTTGCAGATTACATGATACTATATATAGAAAACCTTAAAAACTTAACAAAAACTTTATTAGAACTAATGAATGAATTCAGTGAAGTTGCAGGATACACAATTAATACACAGATATTGGTTGCTTTTCTATAATAATAATAATGAGCTATCAGAAAGAGAAACTAAGAGAACAATCTTATTTACTAACTTCATCAAAATGAATAAAATATCTAGGAATAAGTTTAACCAAGGAGAGAAAAGACTTATAATCTGAAGACTATAACACACTGAAAAAATTAATAAAAAGGTGTACAATGCTCTATGATTGAAATAATTCATATTAATAAAATACTACCCAAAGCAATCTACAGATTCAATGCAATGACCATCAAAATAACAATGGTATATATAACAGAACTAGAACAAAGTATTCTAAAATGTGTGTGGAACCACAAAAGACTCTAAAGCAGCGGTTCTCAACCTGTGGGTCGCGACCTCTTTGGCGGTCGAATGTCCCTTTCACAAGGGTCGCCTAAAACCATCCTGTATATCAGATATTTACATTATGATTCATAACAGTAGCAATATTACAATTATGAAGTAGCAACGAAAATAATTTTATGGTTGGGTCACAACATGAGGAACTGTATTTAAAGGGCCAGAAGGTTGAGAACCACTGCAAGAGACAAAGCAATCTTGAGAAAGAAGTACAAAGCTGGAAGTATCACATTCCCTGATTTTAAGCTATACTTCAAACTATAGTAATCAAAACAATAAGGTACTGACACTAAAACAGACACATAGATCTATGAAATAAAATAGAGAGCCCAGAAATAAACCCATGAATATATTATCAATTAATAAGGCAAAAGAGGCAAGAATATACAAAGGGGAAAACAGTCTTTTCAATGAAATGGTGCTGGGAAAACTGGACAGCTACACGCAACAGAATGAAATCGGATCACTAACTTGCACAATGACAAAAAAAAATCAAAATGGATTAAAGACTTGAAAGTTAAACTTGAAACTACAAATTCATAGAAGAAAACATAGGCAGTACATTTTTTCACATTAGACTTAGAAATATTTTTTTTTGGATCAGTCTCCTCAGGCAAGGGCAACAAAAGTAATAATAAACAAATAGAACTGCATTAAACTAAGAAGCTTGTGCACAGTGAAGGAAGCCAGCAACAAAACAAAAAGGCAACCTACTTAATGGGAGAAGATATTTTCAAATAATATATTTGATACGGGGTTAATATGCAAAATATATAAAGAACTTACAAAACTTATTATAACAATAATCCAATTAAAAATAAGCAAAGGACTTTAATAGACATATTCCCAAAAGAAAACACACAGATGGCCAACAGGTGAACAAAAAGATGTTTAACATTACTAATTATTAGGGAAATGCAAATGAAAACCAATATGAAATATCACCTACCAATAGTCAGAGTGCCTATTATCAAACAGCAAAATAACAAATGTTAGCAAGGATGTGATGAAAATAGAACCCTCATTCATTGTACATGGGAAAGTAAAATGGTGCAGTCACTATCATAAAGAGTATGGTGGGTCCTCAAAATATTAAAAATAGTCCTTTGTATGATTCCGGCCTTTGTGTCTGTTCTGTGGAACAGAAATAGTTTATCTTTGTCTGCCTTTTTTCCCACCTATGTGTCTGCCACCACCCCATGGAACATTCGATGGACATGGACATGAGCTCTCTGAGGCCCCAGAACTATCTTTTCGGTTGTGAACTAAAGGCCAACAAAGATTATAACTTTAAGGTGGATAATGATGAAAATGAGCACTAATTATCTTTAAGAACATTCACTTTAGTTCTAGCTGGTTTGACTCAATGGATTGAGCGTTGGCCTGCGGACTGAAGGGTCCTGGGTCTAAATCCGGTCAAGGGCACATGCCCGGGTTGCAGGTTCAATCCCCAGTGTGGGGTGTGCAGGAGGCAGCCGATCAATGATTCTCTCTCATCAGTGATGTTTTTTCTCTCTCTCTCCTTCTCCTTTCCTCTCTGAAATCAATAAAAATATTTTTTTGAAAAAGAACAGCCACGCCGGAACCGGTTTGGCTCAGTGGATAGAGCGTCGGCCTGGGGACTGAAAGGCCCCAGGTTTGATTCCGGTCAAGGTCATGTACCTGGGTTGCGGGCACATCCCCAGTAGGGAGAGTGCAGGAGGCAGCTGATCGATGTTTCTCTCTCATCGATGTTTCTAACTCTCTCTCTCCCTTCCTCTCTGTAAAATATCAATAAAATATATTAAAAAAAAAGAACAGCCAGTTTAGGGGCTGGTTCAAAGGATGAATTGCACATTGTTGAAGAAGAAACAATGAATTATGAAGGCAGTCCAATTAAAGTAACATCGTCAACTTTGAAAATGTTTGTACAGCCAATGGTTTCCCTTGGTGACTTTGAAATAACACCACTTGTGGTCTTATGGTTGAAATGTGGGTCAGTGTGGTTAGTGGACAGCGTTTAGTAGCTGGGGGAAGAAGATGCAGAGTCAGAAGATGAAGAGGAGGACGATGTGAAACTCCTAAGTGTATTTGGAAAGTGTTTTAACCCTGGAAGTGGTAGTAAGTTTACACAGAAATAAAAGTAAAACTTGCTGCTGCTGAAGATGATGAGGACAACAATGATGATGATTTTGAGGATGAGGAAGCTGAAGAAAAAGCTCCAGTAAAGAAATCTGAGATACACCAGCCAAATATGCAAAATCAAACCAGAATGAAAAAGATTCAAAACCATTAACACCAAGATCAAAAGGTCAAGAATCCTTAAACAAACAAACAAAACAAAACAAAACAAAAGTAGTTCTGCAGAAGATATTAAAGAAAAAAATGCAAGCAAGTATAGAAAAAGATGGTTCTCTTCCCAAAGAAGAAGCCAAGCTCATCAATTATGTGAATAATTGTTTCTGGATAACTGAGCAGGAGGCTATTCAAGATCTCTGGCAGTGGAGGAAGTCTCTTTAAAAGTTTGAACAGTTTATTAACCAGTTAACTGCCACGCGTCCAAAACAGAAACCATCCCCACACACCACGACATTTTGAATTTAATTTAAAGAAATCAATTTTCAATGAATATTATAAAAATAAATATATTACTCACCATTCGGGTGTTCTTGAATATGTTCAGCTGACAATTCTCACAAAAAATGATTTTATTTATTTTTCTTCTTTTTTTTCTTTTTGATTAAGGTATTACATATGTGTCCTTATCCCCCCCATTACCCCCACCCCTCCACTCATGCCCTCACCCCCCTGGTATCTGTGTCCAGGGCTGCCACTTAGGGAAAACTTTTTTTTTATCGACGTGCATGGCATAGGGGAAGGTTCGCTGCTTGTGTCTACAGACACTTATGGGTTAAAATTTTCCATTTTATTTCATTTCTGTAACAGTTGATATCTGACTGTCCCTCTTATAATGCAGAGTGAGAACTTCCCTACCGTGTCTGATGAACACTCAGGTACCAGGGTCAAGAATGTGTTGTCCAAAATGCCTGTTTAGTTTTGAAAGATGGAACTCCACCCTTTGCTTGGCTTTAAGTATGTATGGAATGTTATAAGACATAGTAGTAGTGGTGGTCAGACAAATGGCAATGGTGGGGAGACAAAAACATACATGTGAAAATAAACTCAGCATTCTAATAAAGTTGCACTGTTTCTTTTTTTATCAAAAAGTTAAAAATAGACCTACCATACAATCCAGCAATTTCACTTCTAAACACTAATTTAAAAACATATATGTATCCCTATGTTTATTGCAAAATTATTTATAATAACCAAGATATGGAAGCAACCTAAGTATTTATCAATAGATGAATATATAAAGAAAATGTGTATATGTGTGTGTGTGTGTGTGTGTGTGTGTGTGTGTGTATCAGATATTACTCAGCTATAAGAAGAATGAAATCTTGCCATTTGTGACAACGTGGATTGACCTAGATGGTATTATGCTAAGTGAAATAAGTCTGAGAAAAACAGATACTGTATAATTTCACTTATATGTGGAATTTAAAAACAAAATAAATGAAAACAAAACAAAACAGACTCATAGATACAGGAAACAAACTGGTAGAAACCTGTTTTATAATAAAGAATTTGGTCTTTGGACTGATTCCTAGAAGGGAGCACTAAACTTTAGAATTTTCTGAGTGACAGGAAGTCTTTGTTATTTATATTGAATCCTACAGTGCCCTAGCAAATTATCAAATCAACAAACAAAATAAAAACAGACTCATAGATACAGAGAACAGACTGACAGCTGTCAGAGGGAAGGGGTTTGGGGGCTGGGTGAAAAAGTGAAGAGATTAAGCAGTACAAATGAATAGTTACAAAATAGCCACAGAGATGTAGATTACAGCATAGGACTATAGTCAATAATATCGAGATAAATATTTTGGGGCCAGATGGGTTTTTGAAACAGCAGGAGGGCCACTCTGTAAAGTACATGACTTTTTAAAATCTAGCTACTTTGCTGTACATATGAAACTAACACTGTAATTGAAACACACACAAAAAATAGTACAAATAAATAAATTATCCACCCTCTTATAAAACAAAACAAAACCTACAGGGCAGTGGGAATCCTCACATTTTTAGCCAGCTTGGCAGAAGTTCAGGAAACCTGGAAACCCTGGAGCTTGTGGCTGGTGTCTGAAGGGAGAGGAGTCTGTGGGGGGATGTGTCTTCAACCTGTGAAATTTGACCTAATTCTAGATAGTGTCAGAATTACATTTGAAAACCTGTAATCAATGGCCTCACATAAATAGTGCTCTAGAGGAAGATGTAAACCAAACAGTAACTAAAGCACTAGCCAATAAGGACAGACAGAGAAAATTAGAGAGTGTAGAGTTGAAATAGTTACCCCTGTATTTGAATATAAATAAGCATAAGAACTAATCCCTTGGAGAGCTTATCCACAGTTTAATGATTCTTTCCTTATAACACACCTGTTGTTTAACAGAATCTTGCCTATATATTAATTTATTGAGTGACCAATGGTAATGAAACCAGTTTCTGAGACCTGATAACAAAATAGTTATCTCTCAACAAAGTAAAATAAATGGCATAAGCAATGATCGACTCCAAAATAAAGGAATTAAATGACAATAAACGACTAATAAATTTTGTGCAAGGGAAAATCTCCATTGTATTTTTCAGTTTTATTTAGACAACAAGATTTGGAGATCTATGGTAAATTTGCCTTCATCTAGAGCAGTGGTTCTCAACCTTTCTAATGCTGCGACCCTTTAATACAGTTCCTCAGGTTGTGGTGACCCCCAACCATAAAATTATTTTCATTGCTACTTCATAATTGTAATTTTGCTACTGTTATGAATCATAATGTAAATATCTGATATGCAGGATGTATTTTCATTGTTACAAATTGAACATAATTAAAGCATAGTGATTAATCACAAAAACAATATGTAATTATATATGTGTTTTCCGATGGTCTTAGGCGACCCCTGTGAAAGGATCATTCAACCCCCAAAGGGGTCGCAACTCACAGGTTGAGAACCGCTGATCTAGAGCTTACTATTTAATTAATTCATCTGTTGAACCAGTGACATATTTTGAAAGCCTCAAGGTTTCAAAACTAAGAACCAGGTATTCTGAATATAGAATATAAAAGCACAGAGTAGTATACTGTAAGTACTAGAGAAAAAGGCATTTTATCTCAGGATAATGAATAATTACTATTATTAGTATGCTAATAATATACAAACATAGTGAGCCATATACATAGTGATTTATCAGCCTTTTCTAAAATGCGTCATCTGTAACAATAATTTTTTTTATTTTTTATTTCTATGTACAATAGCTTTTCTCTGAAGCCCTACAAGAAAAGAATATAAAATAGTATAATAAACAGATCTATCATGCATACTCAATCTCTTCCAAAGCATCCCTTCAAAAGATTTTTTGTTATTCTGAGGAGTTGTTCCAGTACTGGAAAACTATATGTATGTATGTATGTATGTGTAATCAACAATTTTTACATGTGTAATGGGTGATTCTTTTTTAAAAAATCAGTTTTGGCCTCATTTGACTTAAAGTAATTTCTTTTGATTTAAGTTGAGGGATGCATAAAACAAATATTTTAACACACAACATGACACTAATACAGAATTCAAAGTAAGTATACTTTATATTTTCAGCTAATACTCACAGATATATTGCTTTATTTGGATTGCACTTTACTATATGATAATGGAGAGTAAAATGACAAGTCTATGTAATGTCTGACAGTTTTCAGTGAGTTCAAAATTGTAATACAATTGATCCCTCCGTTGGACCATTTATGAATAATATTATCTTCTGTAGATTAGAGATTTGGGCAGCATATTAAACATTCAAAAGTAAGTAAGTTGAAAAGCTTTAGTTTAAAACAATGCAATTAAACAGTATTACCTTAGGAAAGTAAAACTGAGAAGGCAGATACTTTTGAGATTATTCATATGAAAGAGTACTTGTAATTTTAACATCTAACCAATAGGTGACACCAGAGGGTAAGAATTGCAAACTTTGTTTTAAAGCATGGAAGCTGGGCAGTTGTTTTATTTCATACTAGTTATTAAATGATACATAATACCTGCTGATAGTTGAGCATAAGAGTGGAAATAAAGAAACTCTTTAAGAAGTATTATATACGTATTTGATCTTGAAACTAGGATTATTTTTGCAGCACAAACTGAACTAATAGAAAGAAACAGAACAAAGATTCAGAATAAGCTGAAAAATCTGGTTATAAAAAAAGTTCTTTCCCTTCAAGGTTTCTTTATTTTTAACTTATATTTATCTATTGTCACACAAATTACAGCATAAAACCAAAACTGAATAGTGGGTAACATTCGCAAGACAGGTAGTCTAATTATCAAGCACACAAAGTAGAATTCTAGTTGTATTTATATTATGAAGAATAAGTATTTGTTAGCTTAAGATAATTCTAGGTGTTATAAATGGAAAGTAGTAACTAGTCTAAGCCTTGACTGTGATGTGTGAAACATTAACAACCAAAATAATCTCTTGCACATTGTTATTTATTGATGGATCTGAATTGTTTGTATGTAGAAAAAGCACATGTTTGAGTTTGATAAATATATACATACTAGGGGCCCGGTACACGAAATTCGTGCACTGGGTGTGTGGGGGGGGGAGTGTCCCTCAGCCCAGCCTGCCCCATCTCACATACTGGGAGCCCTCAGGCGTTGACCCCCATCACCCTCCAATCGCAGGTTCTGCCCCCAGCCCAGGCCTGATGCCTCCGGCCCAGGCATCAGGCCTGAACAGGGGACCCCCAGACCCCTCCGATTGCTGGCTCTGCCCCTTGCCCAGGCCTGATGCCTCGGCCAGAGGCGAAGACCCCCATCACCCTCCGATCGCCTGATCGGCCCCTTGCCCAGGCCTGACTCCTCGGCCAGAGGTGTCAGGCTTGGACAGGGGACCCCCATCTCCCCCTGATCACTGGCTCTGGCCCCTGCCCAGGCCTGAGGCCTCTGGCCCAGGAATCATGCCTGGGCAGGGGACCTCCATCTCCCTCTGATCGCTTGCTCCACCCCCCTCCCAAGCCTGATGCCTCTGACCCAGGCTTCAGGCCTGGGCAAGGGGACCCTCATATCCCCCCAATCCCCGGCTCCGGCCCCCACCCAGGCCTGATGCCTCAGCTAGAGGAGTTGACCCTCATCACCCTCCGATCACCAATCACCGGATCGGCCCCTTGACCAGGCCTGAGGCCTCCGGCAGAGGTGTCAGGCCTGGGCAGGGGACCCCCAGCTCCCCGCGGTTGCAGGCTCCGCCCCTGCCCAGGCCTAACGCCTCTGGCCTAGGCGTCCGGCCCGGGCAGCGGGGACCTGCAGTGGCAGTGGGGGGCGCCACGATCGATCGTGGGCTTCACTTTAGGCCCAGGCAAGGGACCCCTAGCTCCTGGGACTGCCAGCTTCGAACGTGCCCAGCTCCCATCGCTGGCTCCACCCCTACTTCCTGCTATCACTGGCCAGGGCGGCAAAGGCGCCTGATTCTCCGATCATGGCTGGGGGGCAGGGCAAAGGTGGCCCCAGGGCCGCCTTTGCCCTGCCCCCCAGCTCTTAGCTCCCCCCTGGGTTTCCGATCACTGTCAGTGGCAGGGGGCTTCTTCCTGCTTTCCCTTTCGCCTCCCTGCATTGTGCCTACATATGCAAATTAGTCGCCATCTTGTTGGCAGTTAACTGCCAATCTTAGTTGGCAGTTAATTTGCATATAGCCCTGATTAGCCAATGAAAAGGGTAGCATCGTATGCCAATTACCATTTTTCTCTTTTATTAGTGTAGATATATTTATAAATATCATATTTATAAATATGTAAGCATCTGTAAATTCATGTAAATACAAATGCAAAAGACAGAAAGAAGTAGTGAAAAGAAAACATTTATTGACAAAAAATTTGTGCCAGAAACTATTAGGTACTTCTGTATATTTTATTTAATTCTCCAAGCAACCCCATTTGGAAGATGATATTATTATTCTCCTTTTCCAGATGAGTAAAATGAAGCTCAAAAATTTAACTATTGTGCTTAAATTATATACTGAGTCAGTGGTAGAAATGGGACTCAAACCGACCTAGATATGTTGGGGACAAAAGCTTATGTTCTTTTCTTTACCAACATGAATCCCAAAACTCATAACTATGCACCTAAATGTGTAGGTCTTGTTGGTTGGTTGAATGTGTGAGGAGCCATGATTAGTTCATTAAAGTTATGTTCATATGCAACCTAACTTATCTTCTTAACTAGAGAACTAAAATTAGAATGACTTGAGAGTGAAATATTAATCCAGTGCTGGGTAAAGTAGCCAGCCTGAAGTTGCTGAGAGTCAGATTATCTGTGTTTTAGTTCTAGTTCTGGCACTAACTAGTTGGATGTCCTTGTTAATGTAATTTTGCCTCACTAAATGTATTCTTACATTTAACATAAAGAGATTTGAAATAGATTATAGCATTTTTTAATGTTAACACTAGAAAATCATTTTTTAATTAAAAGTACATGAAATTCAAATATACAAAATAGATGAAAGAAGAGTTGTTGGTTTCCATGGTTGACATTACAAAGCTTGGTTTGAACAGAGTTTTTTGTTTGTTTGCTTTTTTTATTGAATTCATTGAGGTGACACTGCTAAAATGCCATATGATTTCAGTACTATGTGGAATCTAAAAACAATAGTACAGCATAGGGAATATAGTCAATAATTTTGTATTAACTATGTATGGTGTTAGATGGGTAGAAGACTTATCAGAGTGATCACTTAACAAGTTTATAAATATCTAATCACTGTTTTGTGCACCTTAAACTAATATAACATTCTATTTCAACTGTAATTGATAAATAAAAAATTATTTTTTAAATTTTAATGATCATAAGTGTCTTCTAATATAATTAGTACTCTTAATGTTTTGTATTTTTATTTAGAGATATCCTAGCTTAGGTATTCCTAGCAACTCATATCAATGTATATTGATACTTTCGTTGTTGTTTCTTAGCTTTTAATTATATGACTAACCAGTCCTTATATGTCTACTGTAATCAAGATGATGTGGGGCCCTGGCCGGGTTGCTCACTTGGTTAGAGCATCATTCCAATATGCCAAGGTTGTGGGCTTAATCCCTGGTCAGGGCAATACAGGAATCAACTAATTAATGCATAAATAAGTAGAACAATAAATCAATGTTCTCTCTCTCTCTCAAAATAAATAAACACATACATTTTTTAAAAAGGAGATGTCACTACGAACTTTAAAAAAAAAAAATAGATGCTATAGTATAAGCCTAAGACCAGGCATGATATGGGATATCCACTGGGAAATAATAAAGTCCAGAAATATACTTGTAAATTTAGAGTAAATTTATATTCATAGTCAGCGAAGTGCTAAAAGTATTCAATGTGGAAAGGGGCAGCCTTTAATATTTTTTATGAAATCAATAATCACTTGGGAAAAAAATGAACCTAAAACTTTTCCTCACTTTGTACACAAAAATATTTCAAGAAAGATCCTATTACTAAACCTAAAACTTAAAACAATTACTTTTCTCCTGGCTGGTGTGGCTCAGGGGTTGAGCATCAACCTATGAACCAGGAGGTCACAGTTTGATTCCTGGTCAGGGCACATACCTGGGTTTTGGGCTCAATCCCCAGTAGGGGGCCTGCAGGAGACAGCCTATCAATGATTCTGTCATCATTGATCTTTCTCTTTCTCTCTCCCTCTTCCTTCCTCTCGGAAATTAATATATATATATATATATATATATATATATATATATATATATATGTATATGTATATATTATTACTTTTCTAGAGGTATACATAGGAGCACAATTTTGCCACCTTGGGATTAGCCAAAGCTTCTTATATAGAGCACAAGAAACCATAATTGTAAAGGATATATGATAAATTGGAATTATTAATAATAACTAGTAAAAAAAATGAAAAGGCAACTCACAAGTAAATTTGTTTATAGAATGTGTGTGTCTTGCCTGTGCATAGAAAGAAATTCTTACAACTCAATAATAAAAAGACAAATCAATAAAGATGTTCAAAATAATTGAAAAAGCACAAGCAATATATGAATACCTAATAAGTACAGGAATAGGTACTCAACATCTTTAGTTTTCAGGAAAATGAAATTAATTCTACAATAAAAGGCAAATTACTCAACTATCAGAATTATTAAACAATAAAAACAAAATAATAATGACATACAAGATACTGGTGGGGATGTGGAGGAACTAAACTCTCACAAAGCACTGATGAGAATGTAAAATGGTTCAGCCACTTTGGGAACACTAATTTGTAATATCTTACAATTTAAAACATATACCTAGCATATGATGTGGAAATTCTCCTTTTAAGAACTTACATAAGACAAATGAAAACACATGCTTAACAAAAGACTTACAAAGCATTTTAATCAAACTTTATTAACAGAAAAACATTTGAAACAACCCAATTGTTCATCTAAAGAAGATGGAATTAAAACTTTTGATATTTTTATACAATAAAATATTACTCAACTGAAACAACAAAAGAACAAATTACTAATACATGAATTAGCATGGATATATCTCACCAACATGCTGAACAAAAGAAGGTGGGCACAAAATAGCAGATATTTTATTATTACTTTTAAATAAATTTATAGAATAGGAAAATAATTTTGGGTAACAGTGATCAGAACTGTGTTTTCCTATGAGTTAGTAAGAAGTGACTAGAAAGAACATGAAGAAAGTTTCTGGAGTTATGAAATGTTCTGTATTTTCAAAGTTTCTGTTGGTTACATGGGTACATTTGCAAAAGCTCACCAACTTACATGGTAAAATCTATTCATTTGCCAGCATATAAGTTTTACCTCAATAAGAATAAAATAAATAAATGTTTTAAATAAAAAAGAGAGATAGGTAATATCCTGACCATGATATATAAACACAAATGGATACAAGAATTCTGAGATAAAATAACCTTATTTTTTTAGTTACTAATACAATAAATATCTACACAGAATATCTACAAAGAAACAGTACTGGTCTGACTGTCACATAAAACATTAGACTGATCATCAGACTTCTTATAAACAGTAGAAAATGGAGTACTGTCCCAGTGTAGAGATAAAAATGATTGCTAACCTATATTTGGTATCTAGACAAATTACCATTCAATAGTGAGGTGAACTAAGGACATTTCATATTTTAGTGAAAACTTTTGGAATATATTTCAGTAAGAAGAAAAATAAACTCGTAGGGAAGAATGCTTGCAAAAAGCAATGATAACCAAAGAATATTGTAAAATAATTGGGTAAACTTTATTAATAGTGACTGTACATGTACATACTAAAACATACACACAGGCCTGAGTACAAATATATTCTTTTGTTAAAGGGAGAAATAAAGTAAGACTAAAGTAATATACAGTAGCATAAAAGAGATGAGATAGAGGAAAGTTAAAGTGTGCCCTAATTCTTTATCAAGTTCAAAGAATATTGAAATACTGATCAGCCCTAACTGGTTTGGCTCATGGGTAGAGCATTGGGTTGCAGACTGAAGGGTCCTAGGTTTGATCCCATCAAGGTCATGTATCTTGGTTGAAGGCTCAATCCCCAGTAGGCGATGTGCTGATCGATGTTTCTCTCTCATCGATGTTTCTATCCCTCTTCCTTCTTCTCTGTAAAAAATCAATAAAAAAAATATCTAAAGTAAAAAAATACTGATCAAATGGAGATAAAAAAAAAACAGCAGGGTTACTCATATGTGGGATATAAAATAGAAGGAAACTAATGAATAAATAAAATAGACAAATAAAATATTTATTGACCCAGACAACAATATGGTGGCTACCAGATGTGGAGGGGGTTAGGGGAAGGGAGAAGAGGGTAAAGAGGGTCAAATGTTGATGGAAGGAGACTAAACTTTGAGTGATGAGCACATAATGATAGATGATTTATTATAATACTGTACACTTGAAATTTATATAATCTTACTAGAGGCCCAGTGCATGGATTTGTGCACCTGTGGGGTCCGTCAGCCTGGCCTGTGCCCTCTCGCAATCTGGGACCCCTCGAGGGATGTCGGAGGCCAGGCTGAGGGACCCCACCAGTGCACAAATCCATGCACCAGACATCTACTTTGCATATAAGATCTTTGGTTAATCTCTTCCCACCTTGCCCCCTCCCTGCTTCCCTCTGAGATTCATCAGTCTGTTCCATGTTTCCATGCCTGTGCATTGAGCGTCTGCCCCCTGGTGGTCAGTGTGTGTCATAGCTACAGGTCAAATGGTCGCTTAAGCTTTTATATATATACTAGAGGCCTGGTGCACAAAAATTTGTGCACTCAGAGGGGAGTGGGGGGTCCCTCAGCCCGGCCTGTGCCCTCTTGCAGTCTGGGACCCCTTGGGAGATAACGACCTGCTGGCTTAGGCCTGCTCCCAGGTGGCAGAGGGCAGGCCCAATCCCTAGGTGCAGCCCCTGGTCGGGCTCAGAGCAGGGTTGATTGGGGAGTTGGGGTGCCGCCCCCTGTCATACACAGAGCAGGGCAGATTGGGAGGTTGCGATGCCACCCTCAGTCATGATCGTGGTAGGGCTGATTGGGGGGTTGGGGCACCGCCCCCTGTCACACTCAAGGCAGGGTCGATGGGGAGGTTGCAGCGCCACCCCTGAAGGGCCAATAAGGGGGTTGGGGCACTGCCCCCTGTCACTCACAGAGCAGGGCCCATCAGGGGGGTTGGGGCTCCATACCCTGTCATGCACAGAGCAGGGCCGATCAGGGGGTTGAGGAGCTCTCCCCCTGTCACTCACAGAGTAGGGCTGATAGGTGAACTGGGGCACCGCCCCCTGTCACACACAGAGCAGGGTGGATCAGGGGGTTGGGGCGCCGCTCCCTGTCACACTCAGGGCAGGGCCGATGGGGAGGTTATGGCTCTACCCCGTCACAAACGGCCCGTGGGGGGCGGTTGGGCGCCACCCTCTATCACCCACAGAGCAGGGCCGATCAGGGGGTTGGGGCGCTGCTCCCTGTCACACTCAGGGCAGGGCCGATGGGGCGGTCATGGCTCTACCCTGTCACACACAGAGCAGGGCCCGTGGGGGAGGGGTTGGGGCGCCGCACCCTGTCACACGCAGAACAGGACCGATCAGGGAGTTGGGGCACTGCAAACTGTCACACACAGAGCTGCAGGGCGATCAGGGGATTTGGGCACTGTCCACTGTCACGTTGATCCCGGTGCCGGGAGGCCTCGCAGCTCCACTGATCCCGGTGCTGGGAGGCATATTACCCTTTTACTATATAGGATAGAGGCCTGGTGCACAGGTGGGGGCCGGCAGGTTTTCCCTGAAGGGTGTCCTGGATCAGGGTGGGAGTCCCCACTGGGGTGCCTGGCCAGCCTGGATGAGGGGATGATGGCTATTTGCAGCTGGTCACACATACTTCAGGGTGAGGGTCCCCACTGGGGTGCCTGGACAGTCTGGGTGAG
The DNA here is from genome assembly GCF_964212035.1 of Myotis nattereri. Lineage (NCBI taxonomy): Eukaryota > Metazoa > Chordata > Mammalia > Chiroptera > Vespertilionidae > Myotis > Myotis nattereri. Next base: position 85,124,446 of record NC_138078.1, read on the forward strand.
GGGCTGAGGGCTGTTTTCAGGCTGGCGGGTGACTGAAGCTCCCAACTGCTCCTTTTTTTCTTTCTTTTTTTTTTATTCTGGGCCAGCTTTAGCTCTGAGGCTTGGCTCCAGCTCTGAGGCCTCCACTGCTGAAAGCAGGTATCTGGTTTGTTTGGGTTCTATAATCGAAACACTGTTTCAATTCCAGCTCTGATATCCCGGCTGGCTGAAAGCAGGTTTCTGGGGTTTTGTTTAGCTTCTATATTTGTAACAATGTTTCAAACTGCAAGCTCAGAGGCCGGCAGCGGCAGGCGGGGAACGTTTGAGTCCTCCGTCACTGAAGCAAGCAAGCCTCATGTTTACTTCAAGCTGCCTGGCTTCCAGCCGCCATCTTGGCTGGCAGTTAATTTGCATATCACCCTGATTAGCCAATGAGAAGGGTAGCGGAGATATGGCTAATTACCATGTTTCTCTTTTATTAGATAGGATACTAGAGGCCTGGTGCACAAAAATTTGTGCACTGGAGGGGGGGTCCCTCAGCCCAGCTTGCCCCCTATCACATACTGGGAGGCCTCAGGGGATGTCCTACTCCCTGCTCCCTGGTCCTTTGGGGAGCGGGCCTAAGCCACAGTCTGGCCTTCCTTTTTGGGAGGCAACCAGGCTGCTCAGGGGAAGGCACCAGCCCCATCACCCTGCTGCTGCAGGCACTGCCAGTCACCGCAGCCACCAAGGTGTTTTAATCAACAAGGACTCCAGTCCCTTTACCATGAAAAAAATGACAACTTTCTTTAGGCATTTTCAAGATGTGTCTTTCATAGGATATGATCTTTCTTTCTTTCTTTCTTTCTTTCTTTCTTTCTTTCTTTCTTTCTTTCTTCTTTCTCTCACCTGAGGATATGTTTCCATTGATTTTTAGAGAATGTGGAAGAGAAAGGGAAAGATGGAGAGAAACATCAAAGTGAGAGGAACACTTTGATTGGTTGCCTCCTGCATGAGCCCTGACCTGGGCCCAGGCCAGGGAGGAGCCTGCAACCTAGGTACATGCCTTTAGTCAGAATTGAACCCAGACCCAGCAGTGGGCAGCCCAAGGCATTATCCACTGAGCAAAACCAGCTAGGACAGGATATGACATTTTTTAACCCTCCAGCAGCGGACCTTCCTTTTTTTTTCCAGGAGTGTGGTAAAAAACCCTAGATCACCTATTTGGATTCTTATTACCCAAGTTACTAAGAATATTACCAGTGGCATACAGGGAGCTAAGCCAATGAGCAGTCAGAAAAGGTGTTTCCTCTGTAGTTCACACCAATTGCGGGCTTGGCCCCTGCCCAGGCCTAACGCCTCTGGCCAAGTCATTAGACCTGGGCAGGGGACCTTCAGCTCCCTCAATCCTCGGCTCAGCCCCTGCTCCCCATGATCGCTGGCTCTGCCCCTGCTCCCCGCCATTGCCAGCTCCCTCCCTGCTCACCACAATCGCTGGCTCCATCCCTGCACAGGCCTAATACCTCTGGCCAAGGCCTTAGGCCTGGGCAGGGGACCCCAGCTCCCACCATTGCCGGCTCCGCCCCTGTTACTCCCGATTGCTGGAACCGCCCCTACCCAGACCTAATGCCTCTGGCCTAGGCATTAGGCCTGGGGAGGGGACCCCCAGCTCTCTGCGATCTCCTGCTCTGCCCCTGCCCAAGCCTAACTCCTGTGGCCCAGGCATTAGGCCTGGTCAGGGGACCCCCATCTCCCCGTGATTGCGGACTGCGCCCCTACCCAGGCCTAATACCATGTTCAGGGGACACTCTGCTCCCTGCAATCTCAGGCTCCTCCCCTGCCCAGGCCTAACGCCTCTGGCGGAGGCATTAGGCCTGGGCAGGGGACACTCAGCTCTCTGCAATCTCCCACTCCACCCCTGCCCAGGCCTAACACCTGTGGCCCAGGCATTAGGCCTGGGCAGGGAACCCCCAGCTCCCCACAATTGCCAACTTGGCCCCTGCTCCCTGAGATTGCCGACTCTGCCCCTGCCCAGGCCTAATGCCTGTGGCCAAGGCATTAGGCCTGGGCAGGGGACCCCCAGCTCCCCACCATCGTGGGCTCCACTCCTGCTCCCCACCATCCCGGCTCCGCCCATGCCCAGGCCTAATGCTTCTGACAGAGGCATCAGGCCTGGGCAGGGAACCTCTTAGCTCTGATTGCAGGCTGCGATAGCCTATAGCCCCTGGGCGCCTACGTATGCAAATTAACTGTCATCTTTGTTGGGGGTTAATTTGCATATCATGCTGATTAGCCAATGGGAGGCGTAGCGAAGGTACAATCAATTGACCTGTTTGTCTATTATTAGATAGGATATACTAGTAGCCCAGTGCATGAAATTCATGCACATTGAAAGGGAATTAGAGGAACATAATTTGGACTCACTATCTAATATCAATAATATGTTAGTGTGAAGCAGTCCGCGTTTCTGAAATTCAGTGGCATGAATTTTAGCTATTACTTTGCCAAATAAATGGGATTTACAGATATCATTTAAAAGAGCATTCAGCTTAATATTAAAAACTCTGGCTACCAAGTCAGGTCTGTTTGCAGCTTTGCCAGCATTGTAAATTGTTTGCAATATCTGCCCATTTGGGGTTGCATGTCATGGTTATGAATAAATCAGGCTTGCCATACCTTGTTACAATTGCCATATCACCCTGATATCGCTGCTGCATATTTCTGGGACTACCTTCAAAAGATGATGGAAGTATTATCATTTTACCAATTGGCACATTGTCATTTTCAGATCTAGATTTGAGATAATCCATCAAACCACTATATTTTTCAACTCTCAACTTACATTGGTTTGCTTTGATGAAATTTATCTGATTGGCCTCTATTTTTAAATACGAATCCATGATAAAATGTCGAGTTAATTTTCCTGCATTTAAAATAAGAATGAACGTGTCCCACACAGAGAGATGAAATCCATAATACTGCATTTGTGTGACTCGTGTCCTTACATTTTGTCTAGTATTATTGTCGATTACACTATTGTCTCTGAGTCTTAATGCAATATCTGTTCCCCAGCCTTTTTCACCATGTGGAAAAAGAACAGGATGTCATTGCATCTAATGTAGGAAATAGGATATTGATTTGTTTCATTTTAGTGGCATTTGGATTATTGGGATCTGGTTTATAATGAATGAGCAAGTCCTTTTCAAAAGGAGGTTCTCCATCTTCATTCCTGAATATGACAGCAACCTCGGTTACATGGGGAGAATTATATCTACCTGGGTCACTGGTACGATAGTATTTAATCACCATTGTTACCTCTGTGGGAGCAATACCTTTTGCTGCTGCTTCAGATTGGGCTTACTTTTCTAGCTCTTGTAACATCTTGTAAGATTTTGTTAATTCATTTATTTCATGCATGAGGTTGTTGAGTCTTTCTGAGCAGCGCTGGTTTCCTGACATTGCTAATCTTTTACTTGTAGCTTCGTCGGTATCCACAATATAGAGTTGAGCAAACTTCCGAGAAATACCATCCGAAGGATGTAAAGTTCCAGTACAGTGATAAACTTGTCCGTGTATTCTAAAACAGTATGGCCCATATTGTGATGGCGATGCAATATTTGCACCCATGGAAGCAAAAGCAAAAGAACTATTTATGGAATGAATATTTCCCATAACATTTTTACTGTCAGAATCTTTGTTTGTCTTTAATCTTTTTAAATATGCCAGGTAATCTGGAAAATGTATATCATTTGGACAGACTTTCCCTTTGCTACAACATTGAGTAAATTTCCCATAGGATGGTTTTTCATCAGAGAAGTTTAGGGATAGGCAAAATTCACATCGAACCGTCATTCCACCACAACTATGTTCGAGGATTGCATCCTCATGTCCTCCATTTTCGCTGAGAAGGCAGTTCCTACCAGTATTGGTAGTAGTTGTTGATGACTGTTCTCTCAACATATTCTGTTGTCGCCACTGCCTTCTTTCAACTTCAAAGGCATGTTGGTCTTTAGACATTTTCTGTCGATAACGGCCGTGTTTTTCGGCATCAGAGTGACGTTTTCCCAGTAGCTGGTGTTCAGATACATCCTGTCGCAGGTGCTGCCTTCTTTCAAGATCAAACAAATGCTGCTCTGCAGACACTTTCTGTCAATAACGCTGGCATCTTTTGGCTGCAAAGCTACATTGTATCAACAGTTGTTCTTTAGGCATAGTCCCACCTCTCCACTGTCACGGTCTGAGATGCAGGTGAATGAGTGTCCTGGCTATCAGGCCACTGAGAGCTGTCTGACCAATGGCTGATTCTGGCTGATTCTGTGGGGGTGGGAATTCCTCCACTCTGCTGTCAGCTTCCACAGCTGTGATGAGGAAGCTGGGGTGACAGAGGGAGCCGCACCCTCCTAGCCGCCCTCTCTCTCGTTCTGCTCTATGTCCAGCTGTCTCCTGCTCTGCCGAGTCCTCCAAACCTCCTGCTCTCCGCTGGCAAGGTCCCGGGAGTCCGTGGGAGTGGCTACGCATGGGCGGCCAATCTTCCACAACCAGCGAAAGTCCCTGGAGCCCATGGGTGTGGCTACAGCCTCACCTCGCCTCCCAGGGCCGGAGAAAGTCCCGGGAGCCCACGGCCATGGCTGCCGTTGCCTCCTGGGGCTCTTGACACCTGCATATGCACATTAACCACCATCTTGGTCAGATAATTTGCATAGTCACTCGGATTGGCTGGTGGGCATGGCTGGTGGGCGTGGCTTGAGCGTAGCAGAGGAATGGCTAATTTGCACGTTTCTCTTTTATTATGTAGGACTAGAGGCCCGGTGCACAAAAATTTGTGCACTCGGGGCGGTCCCTCAGCCCTACCTGTGCCCTCTCACAGTCTGGGACCCCTCGGAGGATGACCACCTGCTGCCTGAGGCCCACTCCCTGGGGGATTGGGTCTAAGCTAGCAGTCAGACATCCCTCTGACAGCCCAGGAACCCTCGGGGATGTCCACTTGCCAGCGTGGAGCAGGCCTAAGCTGCAGTCGGACATCCTTAGCACTGCTGAGGAGGCGGGAGAGGCTCCCACCACCACCGCTATAGTGGCAGCCATCAGCCTGGCTTGTGGTTGAGCAGAGCTCCCCCTGTGTGAGTGCACTGACTACCAGGGGGCAGCTCCTGCATTGAGCATCTGCCCCCTGGTGGTCAGTGTGTGTCATAGTGAACAGTCATTCCCAGTTGTTCTGCTGTTAAGGTCAATTTGTATATTACCCTTTTATTATATACAAGTGCCTGGCTATCCTGGGTGAGGGGATGATGGCTGTTTGCAGGCTGGCCACAGTCCCTTCAGTGCTGGGGGTCCTACTGAGGTGCCTGGCCAGTCTGGGTGAGGGGCTGAGGGCCATTTTCAGGCTGGCTAAGCCCCCCAGCGGGGACCCTCACCCCATGAGGGTGTAGCCAGCCTGAGTGAGAGGCTGATGGCTGTTTGCAGTCTGGCCACAGCCCCCAGCCACCCAAGCTCCCAGGGGAGGCTGGCTGGAAGCAGGTATCTGGGATTTATTTGTCTTCTATAATTGAAACTTTGTTGCCATGAGCAGAGGCCACAGCTGGCTCATGGCAGGCAGGAAGCTTGGCTCCCTCCATCACCCAGGCAACCAAGCCTCCTGCTTGCTCCAGCTCTGTGGCTGCCGGCAGCCATCTTGGTTGGGTTAATTTGCAAATAGTTGCTCTGATTGGCTGGTGGGCGTGGCTTGGGGCATAGCAAAGGTATGGTCAATTAGCATCTTTGTCTTTTATTAGTGTAGACAGATTAACCAAACTCACTCCAATAAATGCAATAAAAAAGATTTTTTTAATTACAACTTAAATAATAGAAATATGAGGTACAAACACTGAGAAAATAATAGTAGGAATTGGAAAGAAAGAGGGAGATATAAGCAAAATTATTTAAGGAAAATAGAAATTATTAAATATAGGAATGTGAAGATGTATATAATAAACATGGTAAATATAAACAGTAGAATCACACATTAAAAGACAGAGGCACTCAAACTGGATTTTAAAATTCAGATATATGCTAACCTATATAATAAGAGCCTAATATGCTAAGTGTCTGACCATTCATTCAGCCGTTAGCTTGCTGCTAGTGTCCTGCCAATCGGAACTGGATGAGATGGGCCAGACATGCCTTGGATGAATCCGTGCATGGGCGGTTTCTGCCCAATCCCTGTAGGCCAGGCTGAGGGACCCCACCGGTGCATAAATCGATGCACTGGGCCTCTATTTACAATAAAAAACTTAAAATATAATAATATAGTAGAAAGGTAGAAAAAAAGGATAGTAAATATTATATATTATATATTACAATATTGAGGAGACAGAAGCTAGGTAAATAGGGCGGAACTACAGGTAAGAAAAATGAAACCCAAGAACACAACTATGTAGAGTTTCTAAGATACCCAATCTGGACAGGGAAGGATGGGTGTGCGTAAACTTTAAAATGTATGGATCTTGCTAAGGCAGACAGCGTGCAGATAACCAATCACAAGGCAGTAAGGCGTATAAACCAATCCCAAGGATGTGGTTAAGACAAAATTTTTTTAAAAGATCAATCAGGAGCTGGAAAGGCTGTCTCCACCCCCAAATTAAAAGGTGTGCACTTCCTTTCACGGTCTCTCTTCTCCTCAGTATTCAATGGGTTCCTGATGTTCATTCCTGTGGCGGGGGAGCACATCCCTGTCCTCACATGGCTTATGGCCATGTGGGCCTCCACACATGGACTATTAGACTTTAATTAGCTTGGACTACTCTTGACTGGAACATGGAAAGGAAGCTCAGGACACTGGGCTGCTCCTGGAACCCCAGATATACCTTTTTCAGGACTGGCCTCTCCCAATAAACTTTGATTCCATTAATCGTTTTTGTCCATGACTTCATTCTTCAATTGTGGTGAGACAACGAACTTGGCCTGAACACTCCACATTTTGGGTCTCTCTATATGTGTATATAGACAGTCCCCAACTTAGGATGCTTTGACTTACAATGTTTTACTTTACTTTCTCTGGTACTTTTCAATAACAATGGTATACTTGAATTTTTATATTTTGTGTTTCAAAACAAAGAATAAGCTCAGTCACTTTTCACAAATTAAAACAAATAAATGCAAAAGGTCGTACTTGAGCTTAGCCAAAACTTTTATTTCTTCTTTCCTGACAAGTGTCATTAACGGCTGTTTGTTTTTATGTATTAAACACACACACAATTATTAATGTATGGGAGATTCATTTTAAAAGAAATTTAAAAATTGGCATAACTACTTTAATCCAACAAGTAAAAAGCATAAACATTCTGTCTTTGTCACATTGCTGTTTTCCCTGCTCTGCAAAGGTATACATTAAAAGCACCATGTTTATTCTGTCGTTCTTCTCATATCAAGTTAACCAGCACTTAAAGCTAGAGGCATGATACTCTCATCCAGGTTGTCACAAATGGCAGTATTTCATTCTTTATTGTGGCTGAGTAGTATTCCATTTTGTATATGTACTACATCCTCCTGAGAATATCATGCTAAGTGAAATAAGTCAGATGGAAAAGAATAAGAATGATATGATTTCACTCATATGTGGATATAAAACAAAAACCAACAAAGGAACAAACAAAACAAACAAACAAATAGATAGAAACAAAGGAGGGTGGTTACCAGAGGGAAAAGGTATGGGGGGAGGACGAAGAGGGTAAAGGGTGTCAAATTTAAGGTGAAAGAAGGACACTAGATTTTTTTTTGGTAAACACAGAATACAATATACAGATGATGTATTATAGAATTGTGTATTAAAACTTACCCCGGCTGGTGTGGCTCAGCATCGACACATGAACCAGGAGGTCATGGTTTAATTCCCAGTCAGGACACATGTCAGGATTGCCTCCTCGATCCCCAGTGTGGCGTGCAGGAGGCAGCAGATCAATGTTTCTCTCTTATCTTTGATGTTTCTATCTCTCTATTCCTCTTCCTTCCTCTCTCTCTAAAAAAATCAATGAAAACATATTTTTTAAAAACTTATGTAATATTATTAACAGATGTCAGGTCAATAAACTTAATAAAAAAAGGTTTAGTGAAAAAAGAAGTAGAGGCATATTTTGAAAGGTTTTTTTTTTCCTTTCATTTTTACATTCAATTCACTATCAGATTCTAAAAATAAAATTATTAAAGTATTTATGGACACATTCTTTTGCTGAATTTTACTAACAAAAAGGCTTGAACTTTCAAGTATGTTAAAATGAATTTATTTCAGAGATGACAATTCCATCTGTTACATGTACAGGATAGATCTTGATATTTTAAAATATTGAGATATTAATATATTTCATTTTTTTCTGCTTTTTGGGGGTCTAGAAAACATCTGCACCCAAACAAGTCAGGAAATAAACCCATGATATTCTTTACTGAGAAATTAAATTAGTCCTGGCTTTGATTTCAGTAATTACAAAAATCACAGCAGCCAAATACACATTGTGTGTCTCATTTTAAAGATTTTAAGTGATTGTGTTTGAACTGGATAATTTTAACTAGTTTGCATCATCTCTAAAACATCAAAATGACATGTTTTCCCAGTCCTAGTTTAATTACTGTATTTCGCAGACCTGTTGATAAAGCTTAGAGGAATTCTAATTAGCTATGATTCTGCCTTGCTCTCCCTGTTGTACAATCCTCTGTTCTCAGCTTGTGGGCTCCAATACTATGTCTTGCTCAACCAAGGATGAACACAGCTGCTGGCCTGGCTTACATCCAAGCTGAAAAACCTGCCAGATATTTTAACCAAAGTCTGCTAGTTCAAATCTTAGAATGAGAAGGTATAAATGTGGCTTAAAAGAGCAGGAATCTTATTTCTAGCAGTAGATTTAAATGATTTACTTTATATTTCCCTTTAAACTTAAATTAATAATTTAAAATATAGATTCTTGATACAAACAGTAAGTAAATACAATGATATTTCCACAACTTTTGGTAATGAAATTAGGCAAAGGAAACCATTTTTAGTACTAAGTGCAGTGCATGTTTTTAGTAACTCCTCAACTAAAATTCTAAATTTCATTTTAACAATTTTTAAATTTTAATAAAATCTCAAATGAAATAGAGCAAGAATTGGGAAACAAAGTCTTGAATGATAGATTAAAGCAATTATTAAGTTGATAAAACCCCTTAATGTCAAGTACTAATGCAAATGAGAGGAAAGAAAGTAGGATTTCTCATAATACTTTTTATTTCTGATATTTAAAATATTTAAAGATAGATGACTTTTTCTTAGATACATAATTAATGACAAACATCATTATACTATCATTTCTTTTACCTAGTGTTATGTTTCTTAAGAGAATATTAACTTTTATATTCCTATGAAATCTCAAACCCTGATAGACAAATTCTAGAGGTAATACCACAGAAAGCATATCAATGATTTCATGCCCAAATCATATTTAACAACCTTTTCTTATCTGTATTTTAACTTTCAACTTTAACCAGGCACTATACTTTAATTACAAGGTACAAAAATTATACTTTATTCTTAAAATGTGTGAACATATATTTGTGTCAAAACCAGTAATCCATAAATAATATCAAATTGTCTATCTAGATTGGTCAATGCGGTCACTGACGTGTAAGTTTCAGATGGAGTCTTTCTTTTTTAATCTCCTATACTCAACATGCAAGCAGAGTCCACATAACTGAATTGATTGATAATAAATAATTGAATTGATATGATAAAGAAACAATATTGGTTAATGTCTTCAATAGAACATAATATTTAGAAATTTGATTACTTATTCTTAATCAAGTCTAAGGGATACAAGGTGACTTAAATATTTTTCCTAGAATGACCATTCTGTTTTCCTGTCTTTACTGTCCTGTCATCATTAGCTCTGAATCCATTTACTTCCTACCTGTAATTTTAATTTAGCTCCTCTGAGGCACATATCAGGACTCTTGTTTACACATCTCATTGTCTGAGCATTTATTTATCCATTCAACAAACATTTATTGAGTCACTACAATGTGCTACACACTGAGGATATAGGAGTGAACCAATAATGTTGGGGTCCTGCCCCAGCAGGTCCAGGGGTTCCCAAAGGTGTGGACGGAGTTGGCAAAGAAGGAATGACAAGGAGACAGCGTTCAGTTGATCAGCAGCCTAGCCAGGTTCTCTAGCCAGGATCTCCAGCCAGGTTCTGTGTGTTATTGTCTTGTTACATCTGTATTTATACCAGTTGATTTTAATCCTATCAATATCTATTCCAAAGGTTAGGGCGTTTCTTATCTCCATTCCAGGGAGTAAAGATTATGTAGCTTAAGCGTGATTGTTCATAGTTAAAGTGATTAACTACCCACCTGGCACTTAGTTAAGGGGTTTTATTCCCTCCCTAACTTCAGGGAAAAATCCCTACCTGGGGAAACAACCTTTCTCGGAGAGGTGACCTTGGTTAAAACACATAGCACCAAGAAGGAGACCAAACATATTAAGAACAATATGCCATATACGCCAGGTCCCTTGAAACATATGCTGTGCAGATGTTTCTTCCCTGCAGCGACTGTGTCAAGCAGCAAGGATGGACCGGCTTTCGGCACAAGGAGACCATTATCTCTGCTTTCATGGAGTTTTGTTATTGGATTCCTGTTGCTCTTGTACCACACTCCCAATAACTGTATCTGTGCTCTGTCCACTCCAGCTTATCTGTTTATCTATCTATCTACCTATCTATCTACATGTTTATAAATAAGTATATATATATATATATATATATATATATGTGTGTGTGTGTGTGTGTGTGTGTGTGTGTGTGTTAGCAAGTTTATTAATCTCGATTCTTTTTTTCTTTGCTAATACTTTGTTACAGGTCACGCTCTTATATAAGTTATGTGAACTTAGATAAAAATATTAATTATTAATTCTAATAATTTACCTGAGCTTTTAAAATGTTTTCAATGTACACAAGCATATCATAGGCATATTATACTTTCATTTCTTTCTTTCTAAACATGATCATTTTTATTTATTTATTTATTTTTGCCTTAACATAATGGGTGGTACCTCCAGAACAATATTAGATGAAAGTAGATCGAATGGGCATCTTTGTCTCATTCTAAATGCGAATGCAGTATTTTTCTTTTTCTTTCTTTTTTTTTTTTTTTGAACTAACTGAAACATAGTTTATTCATCTCATTATGAGGTGCATGTCCAATGAATTTTTACTTTTTCATTTTTTATGTTAAAACACCAACGACATTTAAGAACTCAGAAAGTGTGAACAGATGGTGCAAACATGACACACAAACCAAAAGATTGTGTCTCCCAGCGCTGGGTCCCAGCTGCAGTTACCCTCCCCACCCCAGCCATGGCGACCAGTCTCAAATTCACCCGCATTTGAAAGTCAAACTCAGGACAGCCATCACAGCAGGTTTCACCAATCACAGGAAGCAGCTTGATTCTAAGAAAGAAAAAGCCCGCCCTTTCCGGTAGCTCCCAGGGGCGGGGCTGCCTCACTGGAACTGAGTGGTACCTCCTGGTCTTACACGGCACAGATTGTGATTGGCTGTCGTTCAGTATTATGTTAATGAAGTGGCCTTTTTAAAAGAACTTTGGATATTTAATTTCCACCTAAGTGTTAAAATCATTGTTGAGTGATACTATCTGAAGGATTATACAGACTGGAAAGCTTTTCTCTTTGCCAGTGGAATCAGAACTAGGGAAAGTGAGAACCAAGATGGCGGCATGGGTTGACGCCGGAGTTTGCTGCTTTGAACAACTACTTCAGGAGTGAAACGGGAAAGCGGAGGGGACATCACCCAGAACCACAGGAATGCTGGCTGGGTGGAGGTCCTACAACTAGGAGGAAAGAGAGGCGCATGCGGACACTCGGAGGAGGCACAGTGCTGGGGTCAAATTCTGAGGTGCGGAGTGCGCCGACCGGGCTGGCAGCGGAGGGTGCGGTTGGCGTTTTCAGTCGGGAGGGAGTCGCGGACTCTGAGCTCCAGATGCGGGCGAGTCTTTAGGGACCCAGACTCAAACGGGAGAAGTGGGACTGTCTGGCTTTGGTCAGAGCGAGTGCAGCTTTATCTCCGAGGTTTGCAGCCATTGCTGGGACTCAGAGAGGCAGAGCCCCTGGGGACAGGACTGAGAGCCGCCATAACTGCTCTCTCCAGCCCACCCTGTTGATCCTGTGCGACCCGCCCCGCCCTGCCCAAGCCCTGCACAGAGGCATTTGCCAGATAGCCTCAGGCAAACGCCAGATTAGCACCTCCCTAGAGGACAGAAGTTCTCTCACTGAAGACACAGCTGATTCTCATAGCCACTTGGCCTGGAGGTCAAACCCTCCCTGGTATTAGCTACAACAATCAAGGTTTAACTATAAGACTGTGCACAAACCCACTAGGGGGTGCACCAAGGAAGCATAACAAAATGCGGAGACAAAGAAACAGGACAAAATTGTCAATGGAAGATATAGAGTTCAGAACCACACTTTTAAGGTCTCTCAAGAACTGTTTAGAAGCCGCCGATAAACTTAATGAGATCTACAAGAAAACTAATGAGACCCTCAATCTTATATTGGGGAACCACCTAGAAATTAAGCATACACGGACTGAAATAACGAATATTATACAGACTCCCGACAGCAGACCAGAGGAGCGCAAGAATCAAGGCAATGATTTGAAATGCGAGGAAGCAAAAAACACCCAACCGGAAAAGCAAAATGAAAAAAGAATCCAAAAATGCGAGGATAGTGTAAGGAGCCTCTGGGACAGCTTCAAGCGTACCAACATCAGAATTATAGGGGTGCCAGAAGATGAGAGAGAGCAAGATATTGAAAAACCTATTTGAAGAAATAATGACAGAAAACTTCCCCCACCTGGTGAAAGAAATGGACTTACAGGTCCAAGAAGCGCGGAGAATCCCAAACAAAAGGAATCCAAAGAGGACCACACCAAGACACATCATAATTAAAATGCCAAGAGCAAAAGATAAAGAGAGAATCTTAAAAACAGCAAGAGAAAGAAACTCAGTTACCTACAAGGGAATACCCATACGACTGTCAGGTGATTTCTCAACAGAAACTTTGCAGGCCAGAAGGGAGTGGCAAGAAATATTCAAAGTGATGAATACCAAGAACCTAGAACCAAGATTACTTTATCCAGCAAAGCTATCATTCAGAATTGAAGGTCAGATAAAGTGCTTCACAGATAAGGAAAAGCTAAAGGAGTTCATCACCACCAAACCAGTATTACATGAAATGCTGAAAGGTATCCTTTAAGAAGAGTAAGAGGAAGAAAAAGGTAAAGATACAAATTATGAACAACAAATATGCATCTATCAACAAGTGAATCTAAGAATCAAGTGAATAAATAATCTGATGAACAGAATGAACTGGTGATTATAATAGAATCAGGGACATAGAAAGGGAATGGACTGACTATTCTTGGGGGGGGGGGAAGGGGTGTGGGAGATGCGGGAAGAGACTGGACAAAAATCGTGCACCTATGGATGAGGACAGTGGGTGGGGAGTGAGGGCGGAGGGTGGGGCGGGAACTGGGAGGAGGGGAGTTATGGGGGGGAAAAAAGAGGAACAAATGTAATAATCTGAACAATAAAGATTTAATTAAAAGAATAAAAAAATCAAGTGAATAAATAATCTGATGAACAGTATGAACTAGTGATTAAAAAAAAAAAAAAGGACTAGGGAAAGTATCTCACCATGACTGTAAAGTATGCGGCTGTGGTAGACCTGGTGGAGGCAATAATTCCAATATTAAGGCTATACTTCCAGGGATCATTTCCATAGTTTTTTACTAGAGAAGTTACTCTAACTGTGTAAAGCACCTGAAACCATGAGGAGGAGATGCAGCATTCTCTCCTGAGAGTGAAGCTGGTTCTTGGTGTTGCTTCAGTAACTGCCACTTGCAATTGATGATAGTTGTTCTCTTTCTTGGGAAAGAAGAGGGAGAGGATGCATTCTGAGTGGTTTTTGGTTTTTTACTTGGTTAGAAAGAGTAACTTTGTCAACAGTACTGCAGTCTGCTTTTGCAGCAGTTAGCAGACTGCTGTGGATACTTTATGAGATATATACAGTTATGCCTGCTTTTTAAAAAATTATTATTGTTCAGATTATTACAGTTCCTCTTTTTTTCCCCCATAGTTCCCACCCCACCCTCTGCCCTTCCCCCCTTACCCACACTGTCCTCATCCATAGGTGTATGATTTTTGTCCAGTCTCTTCCTGCACCTCCCACACCCCTTTCCCCCCGAGAATTGTCAGTCTACTCCCTTTCTATGCCCCTATTCTGTTATATACACCAGTTTATTCTGTTCATCACATTTTTTATTCACTTCATTTTTAGATTCACTTGTTGATAGATATGTACTTGTTCATAATTTTTATCTGTACCTTTTTCTTCTTCCTCTTCTTAAAGAATACCTTTCAGCATTTCATATAATCCTGCTCTGGTGGTGATGAACTCCTTTAGCTTTTCCTTATCTGTGAAGCTCTTTATCTGACCTTCAATTCTGAATGATAGCTTTGCTGGGTAAAGTAATCTTGGTTCTAGGTTCTTGCTATTCATCACTTTGAATATTTCTTGCCACTCTATTCTGGCTTGCATAGTTTCTGTTGAGAAATCAGCTGACAATCTTATGGATAACTGACTATTTTTCTCTTGCTGCTTTTAAGATTCTCTCTTTGTCTTTTGCTCTTGGCATGTTAATTATGATGTGTCTTGGTGTGATCCTCTTTGGACTCCTTTTGTTTGGGGTTCTCTGCACTTCTTGGACTTGTAAGTCTATTTCTTTCACCAGGTAGGGGAAGTTTTCTGTTATTATTTCTTCAAATAGGTTTTCAATATCTTGCTCTCTCTCTTCTTCTGGCACTCCTATAATTTGGATGTTGGTTTGCTTGAAGTTATCCCAGAGGCTCCAAAAATCTTCATATTTTTGGATTCTTTTTTTTTTCTTCCAGTTGGGTGTTTTTTACTTCTTCATACTTCAAATCTTTGACTTGATTCTTTCAATCCTCTAGTCTGCTGTTGGACCTCTGTATAATATTCTTTATTTCAGTCAGTCTATGTTTAATTTCTATTTGGTCATTTTTCATATCCTCCAGGGTCTCACTAGATTTTTTGAGGGTCTCACTAGATTTATTGAAGGTCTCACTAAATTTATTGGTGGTTTCTAGAAAATGCTTGAAAAATCTTAAAAGTGTGGTTTTGAATTCTATATCCAGTAGTTTGCTTTCCTCCATTTCTGTCATTTGTGACCTATTGATTTGTCTCTGCATTTTGGCTGCATCCCTGTGTTGATAGGGTGGCTATCTCTGATAGGTGCTCTATAGGGCCCAGTAGCTCAGCCTCCCCAATTATAAGGTGGACCCTCTTGGTGCACACCTTTGTGGGCTGTGTGCACAGTCTTGTTGTAGTTAAGCCTTGATTGTAGTTGTTATCACTGGGAGGAATTGACCTCCAGGCCAATTGGTTGTGAGAATCAGCTGTGTCTATGGTGGGAGAACTTATGCGCTGGGGACACCCTTATGGGGTAATACTTGCTTCAGTGGGGCTTTGTTGCTCACTGAGTCTGCCCCCTGAATGTGTCCCTTATGGATCTGAGGAGTTGTAATCTGGATGGTCCCACTATGACCAGTGGGTAATCTGGCACTTGGATCTTTAAGGAGGTGCTAATTTAGCCTCTTCCTGAGGCTACCCAGCAGGAGCTAAGGAGAGATCTGCAGATTCCTCTTCTTTGTTTGGGATTTGGAGGTGCCCAGATGAGGCCCAGCTGTGAAGCAATGCAAGCTGCTGTGAAGCCTTGGGCCTTCTTTTGGATGTTCTTGGTCTCTCTGACCTAGCTGCAGTTTGTTAGGTAATTTTAGATTGCAAAGGGCCAGGCCATTCATATGCAAAAGCCTCTGCTAGCAGCTTGGGTGGAGCGGGGTCTCAGGGAATCAACAAGGTGAAGCAAGCAGCTATGGCTGCTCCTCAGTCCTACCCTAAGAGGCCCCGGTGGGTCTCAGTGTCACAGTAATCGCTGCAAGCACCTCTGAGAGAAAGCCGCCCTCGAGTTCCACCCACTGCCAGACAGTTCAGTTTCTCCCCGTATGAGTCTGGGTCCCCAGAGAATAGCCCGAACTGGAGTTCAGAGCAGGAGCTTGAGACTCCCTCCAGATTGAAAAAGACAACTGTGTCCTCAGTTGCCAGCCCTTTCCACGTGTGCCTCGGTACCTCTGCACTTTGCTTCCTCACCTCCTTTGAGTCTCAGTGTGCTTTTCTCTTTCCTTCTAGTTGTAGAATTTCCACTCAGCCAGCCTTCCTGTAGTTCTGGATGATGTCCGTTTTGACTTTTAGTTGTATTTTTGAAGTGGTAGTGTGAGGCAACAATTTTCGGTGTTTACCCATGCTGCCATCTTGGTTTCTCCCCAATGCAGTATTTTTCATCATTTCACAATTTGGTATGTTGTTTGCTGTAGGATGATTTGTAGACACCTCTTAATATTAGATGAAGAAAGTTCCCTTCTATTTCTAGCTTAAATACATTTTTTTTTTCTAAACAGATGCTGGATTTTATCAAATGCATTTTCTGCACTTGTTAAAGTGATAACATTATTTTCTATTTCTTTCTCCTAATGTAGTAAAATATATAGTGATTTTCAATTTTAACACTTTTTATTCCAGAAATAAAGTGAATTAGCTTGAATATATTAGCCTTTTTGTTTTGTTTTGCTAAGATTTTATTTATAATTTCTGCATTTACCGTTATCTATCCCTTAAATGTTTAGTAGATTTAACAATTAAATCCATCTTGGTCTGGAGTTTCTTTTTCCAAAGGATTTTGATGACCGATTCAATGTTTTTAGTAGCTATTTATGTTTTTCCTTATGCTATTTTTTTTTTCACCTCACAAGAAGCCATTAATGATAGAAGCATTACAGATTTCAAACCAAGCTTCAGTAATTCTTCTGAAACACCAAAAAAAAAGGTCCTGGTTTTTACATGGTTACATTGCTAATTTCATAGTAGCATTTACAATATTATTACTGTTGTTCTTCCGGGCTTGGACTGCCTTTGCTCTTGACACATTTCTTGTGACATGAACAATTCTATGGCCTTAACTTGCACACACTTGCTTCATCAATCTCTTCCTCTTCACTCTCCTCTTGTACAGTTGGAGTCTGTGTTTTATTGAATGGTTGAGACAGCTTCACCTTGAACTTTGAATGTCTCAGCAGCTTCTAGCTGTGATTGCTGAGGTAAATCCTTTATCTTGGTTTCCCCAAAAACTAGGTAGGTATTTGAAGCTGGTCTCTTGTAGACATCTGGTTTTGTGATGACAAAGAGGATATTCTTAGATTTCTATATAGCGACCCTAGTAACACCTGTAACCTGTTGAAGAGTCAGTTTGGACATAGCCTTCTGTGCCTTCTTTTCACTCGGGCTCTGTTTTGTTTCACTGACAGGTTCTTCATTGATGTCAGCTGCTGCCACCAGCTGGGCTTTCTGTGTGGAATCTTGTTCCTGGAGCTCTGGTACTGATTCATGCTGTCAGATTCCGTTCCAGACCCTGCCCAGCCTGAGGCTGTGGCAACTCCTGCTTGGTGGCAGGGATGGTTTCTGTGGTTTCACCACATCTTTTGTGCAGGGAACTGGGAACTAAAATGGTGGCAGAAAGAATCTTATGCTACTTTTATTAGAAAATTTTCTGTTATTCATACTTTAAATTGTATGGCATAGTAGTGCATAATAATATCTGAAAAACATTCTCATGCATATACATCTTTTAGTAATATCCCCTCTTTTAATCAGAGATTTGTTTCTTGTGACTTTACACCTTTTTCACCCTTTTTAGCTATAGGTGTATTGATATTATTTTAAAGAACTGGCTAAGTTGACCCTCTGTTTTTATTTTTCTTCTTCTTCATTATATCTTCTAATGTCTTTATTTTGTGTGCTTACTTTGCTGCTTTTCTCTAATGTTTTAGATGTTTGCTAGCTCACTGACTTTTTTTAGCCTTTCTTCTTTTGAATAACGTGAAGAAAGAGGGAACATGATATACCTGAGACTGCTATTTTTAAACAATATTTGTTTGCTAGATTGATCATTGGCCGGCATCTGAGAATTTTACTTGTACACAGTATCCTACACTAGCATAAAATTTATTCTAAATAATTAAAGTGGTTCACTATGCCTACAAAATTTGAACATGCTGCAGTGTATACATATGCCAAATTTTAATGTTGTACACCTGAAACATAATTTTAGAAACCAATGATACCTCAATAAAAAATTATTTAGCCCTAGCCTGTTTGGGTCAGTGGATAGAGCACTTGCCCAGGGACTGAAGGGTTGTGGGTTTAATTCCTATCCAGGGCATGAACCTTGGTTGCAGTCTCAATCCCAGGCCCATTCAGGGCTTGTGTGAGAGGCAACAAATCAATGTGTCTCTCTTTTTTTTTTTTTTAATATATTTTATTGATTTTTTACAGAGAGGAAGGGAGAGAGATAGAGAGTTAGAAACATCGATGAGAGAGAAACATCGATCAGCTGCCTCCTGCACATCTCCTACTGGGGATATGCCCGCAACCCAGGTACATGCCCTTGACCGGAATCGAACCTGGGACCTTTCAGTCTGCAGGCCGACGCTCTATCCACTGAGCCAAACCGGTTTCGGCAAATGTGTCTCTCTTACATCAATGTTTTCTCCTTTCTATCCCTCCCCTTCCCTTCCACTCTCTAAAAATCAAAGGAAAAATACCCTCAGGTGAGGATTAACAAAAATAAAATAATAATAAAAGCTATTTAGATTATAAAAATAACCCCAAATCTTCTCTCTCTCCCTTTTTAAAAATAAAAACAATGTGCTTCATATTGAACACATATGCTAGACAATATGAGCCAACATGAATGAACATGAATTAAACACCCTGAAAACCACAACTAACATCATACTCAATGGTGAAAAGCTGAAAGTGTTTCCTCTAAATCAGGAATAAGACAGAGATGCCCACTCTCACCACTTTTATTTAACACTAGAGGGCCCAGTGCATGAAAATTCATGCACTGGAGGGGGGGATCCCTCAGCCCAGCCTGCCCCCTCTCACAGCCTGGGAGCCTTCAGGGGCAGGAGGCGACTCGGCAATCAGGGGAAGGCAACACCCCCATCACACCTCTGCTGCTGCCACTGCCGGCAGCACAAGCCTCAGCCGACCCTGGTTACCTGAGCCTTAGGCGTCCCTGGGCAGCTGGGCAGTCACCATCAGTGGCTTGCCTGTGCCTTGGGCTGGCCCTGGGCAGCTGGGCAGCCTACATCCAAGACTTGCCTGTACCTCGGGCTGGCCCTGGACAGCTGGGCAGCTGACATCCAAGGCTTGCCTGCACCTCAGGCCAGCCATGGGAGGCTGGGAGGCTGAGGGGACTGGGGGACTGCAGAGGCAGGAGCGCAGAGAGGCTGGACCTGCCTGGGGGCAGGCCCAGCCATGCCGAGTGCCTGCTGCCCTGGCAGGGCTGTGGGAGCCACCATCTTTGAGGGTGTGGCAGTCAATTAGCACATTCCCTCTTTATTGGCTGTGGGTGTCATCATTTCGTAAGGGAGTGACAGTTAATTAACATTCTTTCTTTATTAGATAGGATAGATGTCCTAGCTGGATCAATTAGAAAAGAAAAGAGGCATTAAAATTGGAAAAAAAGTAAAACTGTCTCTATTTGCACAAGACATGTTATATATAGAACCTCTAAATAATCCACTAAAAACTAAGAAATAATTTGAAAAATTCAGTAAAGTTATGGAATAAAAGATAAATCAATATATAAAATCACTTGCATTTCTACACACTAACAACTAATTGTTAGAAAAAGAAAGTAAGAAAACAATTCCATTTACAATTGCATCGAAAAGAAAAAATATCTAGGAATAAACTTAATGAAGGAGGTGAGGCATCTGTACACAAAAACAATAAGAAATTGGGGCAAACATTTGTCAAAGACACAAATAAATTAAAAAATATTCCATGCTCATGGATTGTAAGAATCAATATTGTGAAAATTTCCATACTGCCCAAAGCAATCCACAGATTCAATTCAATTCATTTCCTATCCAAATAGCAATGGCAATTCTATTTTTAATAGAAAAAACAATCTTAAAATTTATATAAACTACAAAAGATTTCAAATAGCCAAATCAATTTTGAGAAAGAACAAAGTTGAAGGTATCACACTTCTTGATTTGAAACTAAATTACAAAACTATAGTAATTCAAATAACATGGTATTGGCATAATAACAAACACGTAGAATCATTAACAAAACAAAAAGTCAACCTATTGAATGAGAGATGTTTGCAACTGATATGTCCAATAAGGGGTTAATATTCAAAATGTGTAAGAAACTCATACAACTTAGCACCAAAAAATTAAAAATCCAATTAAGAAATGGACGAGGATCTGAAAAGACACTTCTCCAAAGAGGACATATAGATGGCCAACAGACATATAAAAAGATGTTCAACATCATTAATCATCACAGAAATGCAAATTAAATCACAGTGAGATATCACTTCAGTGATTTCTAGGCTTTATTTTATTAAGTAAAGGACCGAGAAAGAAACTCAATAGTAGATTAATACTCTTTTCAACTTTGCTGAGGACAAGTTTTTCAATAAGTAGTAGAAAAGTTATATAAAGACAGAACTGAATCATAAGTGCAGTTGTATTCTACACAAGTGACAGATAAAAAAATTCTAGACAAAAACCAAGCAACAGAAAATAAAACATTTATCATAAAGAGTAGCTTCTGCTTCAAGCCTCAGGTGAATAAATGAAATTCAGCTGAAATATAAACATAAATAGGTAAAGTAAAACACTGCTCATAATGAAACACATTTAGTTAAAATTACATTTTTTAATGAATAAGCCCTCTAAGGGAGACTTTGTGTTATTATATGAAAAATTAGCAAGACTCAGGCAAATATTTTTATGGGAAACATAGAAGAAATAATTAAAATTAAATGATAATGTTAAGGAGTTATCAATGCTTAAGGAATAGGAGAGAAAATAAGGCAGGAAATACAAATAGAAAATCAGTGTAAAATGAGAGTGCAGTTAGTAACAGCAGCAGAGAAGAGTAAATGAATTTCAAAAAGTCAATGTTTTCCAGTTTTCAGCTTAACCTGA
This sequence comes from Myotis nattereri, assembly GCF_964212035.1. Classification (NCBI taxonomy): domain Eukaryota; kingdom Metazoa; phylum Chordata; class Mammalia; order Chiroptera; family Vespertilionidae; genus Myotis; species Myotis nattereri. Next base: position 85,145,567 of record NC_138078.1, read on the forward strand.
GAAAATATTCTACTGCTGAATTAGACAGTTTAAGAATTAAAAACAAGCTTTTTTTCCTGTTTAGCAAATATTTGGATTAAGTTAGATTGGGAACCAGCATGTTCTTATCTACTCTGTTTTTCTACACATACTGTCTTTGAAATGCCCTCTTAACTCATCCCAAACCCATTTGGTAGATCAGGGTAACTACTATTCAGCTTAGAAGATTCATTTCACATTTCTTACCTCTTTCCTCTTTCTCTCATTGTTTGATCTCCCCAGCCCTACGTAAATACCTCTACCAGCAACATATTGTAAATGATCTGTTTTTATATCTGAGTCCTTCACTAAACTACAAAACAGTGTGTAAGAGGGAGAATGTGTAATGATTTTGAAGGAACCACAACTAAGTAACTCTTGCTGACACATAGTTCTGAAAAATATTTTTTAAATAACATTTAAATACTTTAGTGCACATTTTATCATTTTTGATGAAACTTGTGTTACAACAAAGAAAAAATTACACAGAATAGCTATTATAGAAGAAGAAGAAGAAGAAGAAGAAATATTTTGTCCAAGTTATCAATTCACTAAAGTCTTGCATATTTAACTGAACAACTCTTCTGCTGCTTCATTTTCCACACATGACCCAATTCATTGCTAAAACTTCTGCTTAAACACAGTCTTTGGAACAAACTGTGAATTTAATCATATTTTCACTTATTTTCCAGATATGCCTGTATTTATCAATATAGTAGGTAATATTTTCATTCCTTTTTTGTTTGCTTGAAATGTCAGACAGGTTTAGCCAAAAGATAATTTGATTAAATCATCCTTGCCTAATTGTTGCACATGGAAGCTTTGAGCTCAACATTTCAGAAAAAGATGACAAGCCCTCATTTGTACATTTTCTTCACATAAGAAAATACAGAATCTAAAACCCCTAAATCTGTATCCTTCATTTTTTAAAAAAAAATATTATATCTTACTACCTCATAATTCCCAATCAAGATACCATTGACAGAGGCATTACTTCTAATTAGTGTATCATTTTATGTAGCAAAAGATAAAATATCCGCCCTGGTTGAGTATTGTCCTGTGCATCAAGGGGTCACTGGTTCCATTCCCAGTTGGGGCACATGCACTGGTTTCAATCTCAATCCCCAGTAGATCAATGTTTCTCTCTCACTCTCCATCCCTCTCTCAAATCAACAAAAGCATATTATATTAAAAACGATAAAGTATTAGAATTGTAAGACTCTGTTTTTCTTTTGCAAATAACTCTAATACCCTTTATGATTTGTAATCGAACCATGTATATAAAGCCAAATAGTGCCTCTTTGTAAACTCTCTAGGATACTTTTACAAAGTGCTGCATCAAGTCCATTAATATTAATATGAGTCACATGAGTAAATTCCTGTACATTGCTCTTAAAAATCGCTTCACTTCATGTAGTTGAGAATGATTTCTTTCAATCATCTTTCTTCCTGGAAGAAAGCTGCTATTAATAGCAACACCCACTGTTGCCAACACATCAGTGCTCTGTTCTGAGCAGTGACAACAGGACAGACAAGTGCCTGCTGTGTCACTGAATGATCATGGCTTGGGGGGTATGTATTTCAATATTCAGCTGATCATGCTTCACTTGGTTATATAGGGATCAATACAGTATAATGAACTTATTTCATTGTAATGGATGTTTATTAGAAAGTTTATCAGAAGTTTATTGGTAAATAATATATTTTTCATTCTGTCCTGAAAAGAGCTGGAGACAAATGGAAACTGATGCTCAGTCGTTCCCAGTAATTTAGCAAGAAGAGAGTTACCTTTGAAGCGACCAGAGTAGGTTGGATCTATAATTTCCAACATTTCCTACTCATTAATTCCTGTATATTTGAATATGTTCTTTGTATAAGGGATTTGGAGATTTAGATGGGTTTTGCTTTTGAATCAGAGGTATTAAAGTAGTGAGGGGGAGAAGTTGGTACTGGATGAGTGTTATGAAGTAAAAGTCTGTGTGTTCTCAGAAAATTGTATGTGGAAGCTCTCAGCTCCAATGTGACTGTATTGAGAGACGGGGTCTTTGAGGAGATGATAAAGGTCAAATGAGGTCATAAGGGTGTGTCCGTAATTCAAATAGGGCTAGTTACCTACTAATAAGAAGAAGACATGCCGAACTCTCCCTCTGCCATGTGAGGATACAACCAGAGTGCAGCTATCTGCAAACGGAGAAAAGAGCACTCACAAACAATAAAATTGATCATCACCTTGATCTTGAACTTCCCAACCTCTATAACTGTGAAACAATATGTTTTTTGTAGTTAAGCTACCCAATCTATGGTATTTTGTTATGGCACCCTAAGCGTAGTAGCCACTTTGTAGAAGATTGTTGAGAAAATTAATTTCTTCCAAAATAGTGGATCAGAAAAAGACCTTAGTTTTCAGGAATACAAATATTAAAAATTCTAAGATTATATTTATGCTATTGTTTTTATTACAAAAGCACTAAAGGCTCTTTATAGCAAGTAAAGCTATATATATATATATATATTAAGAAGGTGAAGATGAAGAAAGGGATTCTATTGAAAGTAAACTCATAGAGTGATCTGATCATAAATTTCTAAATGGGCAGGTCATATTGGTAGTCATGCTCCAGGCATATAACTTGTTTATTAAAAGGCTATCTTACCTTAAGCAAACTGTGTCCACTTTTCCTGGGTATATAATTTTCTGTGTACACCTTTGAAAGAAATCCTAACCACTCTCAAGAGAGCACATAATCTTACCATCCTTGTAATCCAACCCCTGTCTTGCTTTCTCTCACCTCCTTGTTATCTTCCCTGTTACTTTCTTAATTTCAAATGCATAAAAGAAGTTGCAAACTTTTATTCTCTAGGGGATTTGAGCATATGTTGACAGTTTGGTTCAAATGAACTCATAAGAATTCTCTACAGGTTTGGACGTTGATTTTACATGAATAAAGGTAAATAATTTCCCTTTATATAATATCGCCAAGAGATTTCTACATTCAAAAACATATATGAACATATATATTTGCTTTTATTTTGTACAGAATTATATAAATTATATAATACCCATTATATTACATTTTACAATTAAAACTCTATCACAGATACCTTCTGTTGGTCAATATATTCAGACTTAATATGTAATTTATATTAACTGTAAAATATTTTATTAAGTCTACTATAATATTTTCAACCTTTCCCCTACTAAAACATTTGGGTTGTTTCCAGTTTTTATATCTTTAAATAATCATACAAGAAATATTGCTCTACATATTAATTCTTTGATTTTTATACAGTATATTCCTAAACATAAGATTTGGGGACCAGAGGGAATGTTACTTTAAGTTAATGAGTCCTTTCCAATTATTTTCCATCAAAAAAGACATTACTTATTTTCAGGCCCTTCTAGAATGCACGGGGGTATCTGTTTTCAAAAAACTGTCAATATTAGAAGTTGTCAACTTTTAAAATATATTTTTATTATTGATAGTATTACAGATATCTCCCATTTTCCCCACTTTACCCCCTCCCTCCCAGCCCTACCTACCCTCTTTTAATTTTTTGCTAGTCTGAGAAAGTGAAATAGTATCTTGTCATTTTGATTGGTATTTTATCAACTATAAAGTAAAGCTGGTGATCTTTCCATATATTTGTTGTGAATTTGAATTTTCCACCTGTGAATTATCTGCTCTTACACTTAATCAATTTTTCTACTGGTTGTCTACTTCGTATCAATTATAACACCTTCTTTTGTTCTAGGGACACTAAAGCTTTGTTTCCGCTTATAGGCACTGCAAATGTTTTCTCCCAATCTATCTGCTACCTGTGGCCTTCTTTATTAACTCCTTGGACATACATTTTAACAATATTTAATCCATTTAAATCTGCTTATTTTTTTCCTTTACAAAGTGTATACTTTCTATCTACATAAGAACGTATCCTTTCAGCCTTTCCTGAAATTGTATAAATATTCTTTTAAATTGTGGTGATGCTTTCATTCGCTACTAGTATTTTATCCATTTATAATTTAATTTTCCATACTCTTTCACTTAAATTTCTAACTTTGTTTTATTTTGACAGCCAATCATTTTGTTGAATAAACTACTCACTTGCCACTATACTGAAGTTTCATCTTGTCAATTCACAGGCATTTGTTGAGGGCCTAACCAGGTTCTATTCTATGGGATAAGGCAATGAAATAGAGTTGCTGCTCTTTAGGAACTTTGGTTTTGGCCTGGGAGACAGGCATTAGACACACAAATAAATTAGTGGATTAAGTTCTGGTAGAGATAAATCTATTAAAGAGATAAAATAAGATAACATAATAGAGATGGCACAGGGAAAAGCTGTTAGTTAGGTTAGGTCAGGGAAGGGCTCTGAGGAAGTGATATTTGAGACCATAAGATGAGGAGAAAATCGTAAGACAATCTAGGAAAAATGTATTCCACGAAGAAGGAACAAAAACTATGTAGCCCTGAAGGGAAAAGCTCAATGTGGTTAAAGTGTGGTAAATGAGTGGAAGAATAGTAATAGTAATGAGACTCGTTGCCAACAGATGATGCAGAGGCCTTAAGACATGGCTTTTATCTGGTTGTAATGAAACATGATTTGAAGGTTTTAAACAGGTAAAGTGGCACGTTCTATCCTTTGTTTTAATTAGGTCACTCTGGTACCTATGTGGACAATGTTCAATGAGTTTCAGTGTTTTTCCCTCAGGAATTTGCCAGTTCTCATCATGAGGCATGAAGACTGAGCAGAAAGCAATTGCAGAGGGCTTGCAGGCTTACCTGGCTTGGGCACAGAATTTATAGTTCAGGGACTGCCAAGGATACCAATATTTGAGGTGAAGGAGTGGCATCCAGAGAAATACATTTGAAAGACTGCTTGCAATGTTTTCCTAAGGGTGTTCTCCAATTCCTCAACTGCCTGCACAGAGGGCAGAATTTCCATAAACCATGTTTAAGGCAGTAGCTAGTACCATAAAATCCTGAACAATGGTTTCATACCTTGATCTAGTTGTTAAGGTCTTAGAGTGCTGAAAAGAAGGGTATTTCATTTCAGAACTATCAAAGTAGAAGGTGCAAGATAAATATTTAAGGTTTATAGTTGAGATCACAAGAAGAATATAAACTCTAGGTGCAAGAAAACCAAAAAAAAAAAAAAAAAAAAAAAAAAGACAACAAAACCTAAACCCTCTCGCCAACTGGATCAGGGTGATTTTCTAATACTCTATTTATTTGCTTACTATAACAAAATTAAATTTCCTTAGATAAGATAAAATTAACCAAAGCCTCTGCACTTTTTATACAAGCATTAATAAAACATTTCCAAGCATTCTAAAAACAGGCCCAAATACTGACATCCAAGGGAAAAGACAACAAAAAAAAGAAAATATTTGATTGATAAACTGGAGTAACTATAAATATTGAAAATATCTATAATTAATATACCTATGAAAATAGAAAAAAATGCTAAATTTCACCAAAGACCTAGAATCTCTGTAAAAGAGGAGCATGAAGATTAAAAGGAAAAATAAAATAACTGCAAATTAAAAATTCAAAAGGTTTATTTCATGAGCTAATTCGATATGGTAGAAGAAATGATTAGTAAACTGGAAAGTGGGGGGAAATGTTAATACTGAAGCATGAAAAGGAAAAAGGACTTAACATGCAAACATGAAAATAAGAACTACAGGGAACACGGTGAAAAAAAGTATATTATTCACAACTGGCAGTCAAGAAAGAGAGAGAATAATCAAAACAACACTAAAGAAAATACGGCTTGGGATATTTCCAAAACTGATGAATTATATCAGGCCATAAATTAAAAATGATCAAATAGCCCAGAGCAGTATTATTCCAAAGAAAATTAAATCAGACACATGTCTATAAACTGTTGAAAATCAAAGATGAGGAAATCTTAAAAGCAACTGCAATTAAAAGAAAGGCACAGCCTTGACCAGTTTGGCTCAGTGGGTAGAGCATCGGCCTGTGGACTGAAAGGTCCCAGGTTCGATTCTGGTCAAGGGCGTGTGCCTTGGTTGCGGGCACAGCCGCAGTGGGGGTTGTGCAGGAGGCAGCTGATCGATGTTTCTCTCTCATCGATGTTTCTAATTCTCTGTCGCTCTCCCTTCCTCTCTGTAAGAAAATCAATAAAATATATTTAAAAAAATAAAAAAGAAAAATAAAAAAGAATGGCACATAAACTTTAAAGAAGAGATAATAAAACTAACAGGTGAATCTTTAACAGTAATGATGGAAGCTAAAATGCAATAGGATGGGATTTTTAATGAGCTAAAAGAAAATAACTTCTGAGTTGAAATTCTACACTCAATGATCACCTCATTTCTGGAAAAGGTCTCCTCTAGTGCAAAGGGAGAAAGAAAATCATTTTCAATAAATAGTGCAAGGTCAGATGAATGTCATATTAATAAGGAAAACAACGAATATTTACCTATACCTCACACCACGTGCAAAACCCAATTGCAGATAAATTGTAGATTTAAATGTGAAATTCAAAACAATAATTCTGTAAAAGCAAAAATATTTTCTTTAATCTGGGTTATAGAAAACGCAGAGCATAAAAACTACGAAGGAAAATAAGTGCATAATTGAAAAACACCATAGCAAGTTTAGAAAAACAAGCCAGGACTATCAAAGTAGAAGGTGCAAGATAAATACTTAAGGCGGAAAAAGATATATGAAATAACTGTATTTGACAGAAGTACTTCATGGAGAACATATAATTAATATAAATCATTAAGAAAAACATAAATGGACAAATATTTGAATAGGCATTTCAAAAAAGAATGTATACACAAGATCAATACAAATAATAAAAAGTACTCAACTATATTTAGACATCAAGAAAATTCAAATTGAAATTACAATGAAATACCACTACATACTTTAAGAAGCACTAAAATGAAATTGATAGGCATTGTCAAAGATGAGCAAGCATATGGATTATCTGACATTCACATGAATTTATTTTTATAATGTATATTGGTACAACTACTTTGGAAAATTGATTTTATTTACTGAAGTTTAATATACCCCTATCATATGACCCTTATTTACCTCATAGGTATACACTTTAAAAAAAAGTATATATATATATATATATATATATATATATATATATATATATATCTCAAAAGATATGTACAAAAATGTTCATAGTGGCAATAATAGCCCCAAACTGTAAACAATCCAGATGTTCATAAATAGTTGAATTAATAGTTAAATAAATTAATACATTCATGCAATGAAATATTTTAAACATTGGAAATAAAGAATCTATCAGTATTGGCAACAACTTGGATGAATCTCAATTATTCAATGTTCAGTAAAAGAAGCCAGACAGGATGACAGAAGATGGTGGCCAGCAGGACGTCAGTCAGGAAAGAGTGTGAGTAAAGGAGCAAAAGGGGAGTTTGTGGATGTTTGTGGTGAATGTGGTTGTGAGTGAGGGACAGTTAGATCCTGCAGGACTCTCAGGGGCTAGCGGACCAGACTCTCCTAGATGGAGAGTCTCTGCTACTGCTTAAAACAATCACTCCTGGGGTGGCCAGCTCAACAGAAACCATGCAATCTTGAAGGGAAGAGCTGCTGTGACTAGAAACCCAGCCTCACCACCAGCCAGACTGGCCTCAGACACCACCCCAGACCCTACAGCCACTATGTCCAAAGACCTGCTGCCTCACCTGCAGACCCACAGGCGGCCCCCATAAACTTAAACCTTGTTTATTTGGCCCCCGTTAGCCTTTAAATTTGAAATGCTTGTTCTACACATTCAGCTGTCTAGGCTTAGGGGAGCAGTAGTAGGGGTTATGTGAATGTTATATTTTTTTACTTCCTCATTTTCTTGTTTCCATGCTTCATCTATGTGCTTTAATCCCTCACTTATAATCTCTGGCTCTTGTGAACGTTTTTCATATGTAAATAATTGATCAAATTGATGTTAGTGGTGGGGGGACATGGTAGAAATGTCACTATTTTCCTGATATTATCCACTGTATTCTCCTAATTCTTCTGAGATGTTAAGTGAATTGAGCTATTTCTAATGAATTGGGTCAATTAATGAATTTTTTAGATTTTTTGTTTCATTTATTTATTACTGTGCCATTTGTATTGGTCTGCTAACAGCTACATTATAGTAAATTTTAACATCTGACAAGGAAAGTACCTCTCCCTATTTTTCTTTTCCAAGGTTATGCCTTCAATGTGAATTTTTAAATACCTTTATTGATATCCCAAATTTAATCCCCACATCATAAAAGTATTACTACAGAAATCACACTTAATCTAGATACTGATTTGGGAATGATATGTATGTTATATTAAATTTCCCTTCCAGAAAAATGATAGATTTTATTTTGTTTTCTACTTTATATTGCCCTTAAAATTTTTTAAATTAATCTTAGATGTTTAAAAGATTTATTACAAATGTTAACTTAATTGTTATGATTACATTTCTCATTATTGCAAAGAAAATCTATTTCTGTACATTTAACATTAATTAAACTGTCCTACCAACTTCTCATGTTTTCTAATAAAGATTTCATTTTTTGCCTAGCACAAAATCAATTTATAGTAATTGAGGTAATATTAGTCTTTTGTCAATTTCTCCCTATAATTATATCAGTTTTTGCTTTATATATTTTGAGGGCTATTTTGTTTTGTTTAAAATGTTACATATTCCTGGTGAAAGAAAACTGTTATTATTATGTGGATACAATTGCTATTTTTAGAATTTCCTCATAAAGTAATTTTGTTTTATATCACTACTAGAGGCCTGGTGCACAACATTCATGCACTGGGGGTGTGTGTGGGGGGGGTGTCCTTTAGCCAAGCCTGCATCCTTTCACAGTCTGGGAGCCCTCAGGGGATGTCCAACTGCGGCCATGGAGGCAGGCCACTGTGCTTGGCCTCTGGTGGTCAGTGTGCATCATAGCAACTGGTCATTCCGAGGTTTGGTCAATTTGCATATTGCCCTTTCATTATATAGGACTAGAGGCCCGGTGCATGAAATTCATGCTGGGGGGCGGGGGTGTCCCTCAGCCCAGCCTGCACCCTCTCCAATCTGGGACCCCTCGGGGAATGTCCGACTGCCAGCTTAGGCCAGATCCCCTGCTGGCCTCATCACCCCCTAACTGCTCCCCTGTTGACCTGATTGCCCCTAACTGCCTCTGCCTCGGCCTCCGCCACTGTGGCTTTGTCTGGAAGATGTTGGGTCTAATTAGCATATTACCCTTTTATTAGTATAGATAAGTCTATTTCACAATAATTTCTTTTATATTTTCTTTTTTCAAAAAGCATTTGAGGTGGCCACTGTTTAAGAAGCATACCTGAAACTTTCTACTGGAAGTATAAGTTAAAGATTGTAGGTAGAGGGAGCAAGATAGCTGCTAAAGTGACTTATTATCCCAGAGGCAGATGATTACAGCCTCATCATCCCATTGAACTGAATTCTTTTCTTACTGACTCCTCTCCTTAAACTTCTCATTTATTCCTTCTATTGTCTCTTTTTCCTGGCTCATCCTTTTTAAAATTTCTCTTGCACACATTCTCTCTCTCATTTAAAAAAAAAAAGGATTTTCTTTTCTGCTCTCCTTTTAAAACTTCTTTTTCTCTATCCCTTGTCCCTCTTGTTACTCTTCCCTCCCCTTCCCTTCTCTGCCCTATTCCATCCCATCCCTTCTTTTACACTCTTTTTACTGATCACTTTTAACATTTTTCATTTCTCCTCTTTCCTTTTCTCTCTACTTTTACTATTTACTGTTTTCTCCTTTTTCAAATCAGTTCTATCTACCTGTGCATGTGTCTATCTATCTATTTATCCACACACTTACTTAGCTATCTTTATTGTATTTTATTAACTTATTTTTTTTTAATCTTATCCCCTTCACACACAATTGTATTTGACTTCCTTATTGGCTTCTCCCTCTCACACAATTTTTCTCTCTCCTTTATGTAACACATTTTCCTACTGACTCATCATTTATAAACTTTTCTTTCCTACTTATTTCCTACTCCTGTTCCATCATCCTTCTTCCCATCTTTCTCCTACCTTCCCTCCCTCCCTCCCCATATTCCTTCTTTCCTTTATCTTTACCCCTGCCCTCCCTCCCCTTTTCCTTCCTTCCCACCTTAATTTTTTTCTTCACTTCCTCCCTTAGACCTCCTTTGCTCCCTGCCCCATTCCTTCCTTCTTCCCATTCTACTTTTAAGCTCTACCAGCCCCCCTTTTAAAACTTTTCTTCCCTCCCTCTTTCTCTCTCATCCTACCTTTCCCATACATTCTTCTCTACTTACTTCCACTTTTTAAATATCTATCTACCTGCCTAATTATTCACTATCATTTATCGTTTTTCTTTTCTGACTCCTAGTTTTAAAATCTGTCCCCAGTACACAACTATACTTGATTTTCATTATAGCTCCTACAGTTCACTCACACATCCTCTTTCCTTCTTTAACTCTGCTCTCTACTGACTCCTTTATAAAGTTCTTCCCTCCCTCCTTCCCCTCTTGCCTATCCTCCCCCCTCCTCCCTCACTCTTTTACTCTTTTTAGGGATAATTTTAAAAAATACTTTCTTCTCTCTCTCTTTCTATGCTTTTCATCCTGTCTTAGTACTGAATTCTCCACTTAAAAATCACACTCAATAAAAATATATTTTAAAAAAATCACCGTGTACTTAATTTTCTTACTAACTCCTCCTTTTAAACTCCCCTCACTCTCACATTCTGGTTCTTCTTTTTATTTAACTATTTTCCTGCCCTCACCCCATTTTAGCATCCTTCTCTTTCCTGCTTTCTTTCCCTCCCTCCCTGTGAACCTCCTACAGCCCTTCTTCCTCCCTCCCTCCTCCCTTCTCTCCCTTCATTCCCCACATCTCTCCTTCTTACTCCTCCCACCCTCCCACCCATTTGCCTTTCCCTTGTGAGCCTGAACCCTGCCTCCCTCCCTCCTTGCCTATTATTACCCCACCCCCCCTCCACTCCCCCACCATGTTCACTGGTTTTTCTTTTAAACCTTCCCCATTCCCCTCTCTGGGACCTGCTTCCAGCCCCACCTGAGTGTATTTTGATATTAAAGCTTCCTTCCATTCGGGCGGGCATTAACCCCCAGCCCAGGGCCCAGCCCCAGCCAGGCCTTTGCCACGCCCCCCTTCCCTGGCCTCCCTGCTGCCATCCTCCTCCCATTCCCTGCCTGGGATGCCCCAACTTCCAATCAACAAACTACACTTAAGGCGCCACCAACCTAACCCTGGCCAGTGTCTTTGGAGTCCAGCCCTCGGGGGCAAAAGGGGTACCCTCCTTAGTGTCTGACTGTGTCTAGCTAAGCTGCACCTCCCCTCCCAGCACAGGATGCCTGTCCCAGTGAAGGTGGCTGAGGCCCGCACAGCCCTGGGCGCTACTGTCGCGAAGCAGGAGTGCCTCCACCCAGAAGGCCTCGGACCGGTCTGCCCTTCTGTCTTGGGACCCGGGGGCACCTACCTGCCAACAGCCCACGCCGGGGCCACCATCCTCCACCTGCATCTGGGCGGGGCTCCCTGCTCGGCGCTGCCTGTGTCCGCCCCTCGCCAGGCGCACCTGATCCGCCCCCCACGGTCGCCACCCCCTCCCGCGTGCAGCCCCATGTTTCCTTCCTTTTTCCACTCCTCGCATCCATAAGGGACACACTCAAGAAGCGTTTGTTTTTGTTTTTTCAATCGGAAGGGGTTACAAACTCTCGAATCCACTGAGCTTGTTTGGGGTGGGATTCTGAGGTCCCAGACCCCTACAGGGAGAGGCGGGACGGCCTTGCAGCGGGTTGGAGAGTGAGGGTGGCTTTCTCGCGGAGCTGCTCCCGGGCACTCAGGGATATGGGAGACACTGAGTCGCTGAGATGCCATTGCTCTTTGCTCCGCCCTGGTGATTCCCGGAGACCCCGCCCTACTCAATTTACATCCCCGCCCAAGCTGTGCCAGTGGCACAAAAGGAACCACCTGTGCTTTTGCAGCCTAACCCAACAAACTGTAGATTTCAACTCCTCACACACATAAGGGACACATTCCTGCATTTTTTTCTCATTCCCTTTCTGTATTTCTGTTTCTCCTCTCGGCCTATCTGCATGCAGGCCTGACTTTCTCTCCCTCTCCTTTCTTATCCCCTCCTATTATATCCTATCTTACCTACCCCAGGCCTTGCAGCTGCCTGAGCAGCCTCCCTGGCTTTGTCTGGATGGACATCCACCCTAATTAGCATATTACCCTTTTATTAGTATAGATAACAATCTCACCTTTCTGTTGTTTAGTATTTGTCTGAAACATCTTTTTGCATTCTTTTTCTATTTTATTCTTTCTGAGAACTTACGCTTTAAGTGTTTCTCTGGCACATAACATATAAGATTGTCAGTTTGGATGAAAAAAAATTTTATTCTAACAATTTATAATTTACCTTGTGATAGTTGTATAATTAGAAATGTATTTGTTTCTCTAATTTTAGTTTTTAATGTATATTTATTCTACTTTTTAGTTCTATTCGTTCTTTATATCTTTCCTTGCCTATTTCTGATTGTCTTGCTTTTCTTTTTGTTTTTTATTCCCTTTTCTCTTCATTCAATTTATACACTGATGCACACAATTTTCTTTCTTTAATGATTGCCCTTGTAATTTTCATTTAATTTTAAAATGTCCAAATTTATATAGCTTTTAAATACTCTAAACACAGAACATTATTTGGTAACTTCAAAATGTTTTAACTCTAATGACCTCTTCCAAACTATTATTATTGTTCATGGTTTTTATACCTATCTTTTTTTAACCTAACTAATTATACATTATTATGAGTTTTGTCATCCTCTTCTTCCTCTTCATCATTACCTTTGCTAACAATATTTGTATGAATTTATACACATATGCCATTTTATTTACTCTCTATCCCTTTTCAAATCTCATATCATTCTTCTGAGATAGTTCTCCCTCATTTTCAGATGTACTTTGTTTAATCAAGTCTCTTGGTGGAAATTTCTCAACATTATTATTTATCTGCAATTGTATTTAGTAGAACCTCATACTTGGAAGAAAGTGTTTCTGAGCACACAATTCTAATTTAAAAGTTACTTTGTTTCAACTCTTTTGAAGCTATTATTCTGCTATTTTATTACTTTTTTTAGTTGGTGATGAGAAGTTACTGTCAGTATAATTGTCTTCCTTTGTTAACCTTTCTCCCTTATTGCTGTAAAATCTTGTCTTTGATTGTTGAATCTGTAATTCCACTTATAGATTTTAAAATTTCACTTGGGATATACCATTCTTGTAGGATTTATAGATTTAGATTTTTCATCAGCTATAAAAAATCATAATCATTATCTTTTCTAGTATTGCTGCTCTTTGTATTCTATAATTCCCCCTTCAGAAACTCTGGTAAGATATGTTAAACCTTCTCATTCAATGATCCATATTTACCAATGTCTTTTTTTTTTTTTTTTTTTGTGCACCATTCCCGGAGGTACTGCAGTACCCCGTTGATGCATGCAGTGGATGGAGCAAGCTCCTATTCCATTTCCCTATTCCAAAAATACATCTTATATAATAAAAGCATAGTATGCTAAGTGTCTGGTCGACTGGTCGGCCATTCAACCAATCAAAGCCTAATATGCTAATGATATGCTAAGGCCACTCAACTGCTCACTATGATGTGCACTGACCACCAGGGGGCAGACAGTCAACTGGTCAACCAGTCGCTATGATATGCACTGACCACCAGGGGCAGACACTCCGACTGGTAGGTTAGCTTGCTACTGGGGTCTGGCTGATTGGGGCTGAGCAAGATGGGCCAGACACACTCTGGAGCCCTCCCAGGGTCCCTCCCTGGCTGGCCAACTTCCCAAGTCCCTCCCTGGCCCTGATTGTGCACTGGTGGGGTCCCACAGCCTGGCCTGTGCCCTCTCACAATCCGGGACCCCTTGGGAGATGTCAGAGAGCTGGTTTTGGCCTGATCTCGTAGGGCAGGCCAAGGGACCCTACTGGTGCACAAATTTGTGCACCAGGCCTCTAGTTTAATATAATGTCCTCAGATAGAGGATGTATCAGATATTAAAATGATAAGAACAGATGCTACACTAGATCTTAGCCAAAAGGCTGAGAAGCAATTCAATGTCTTTTTTTTTTTTTTATGTGTACCACCCCTTTATCACTCTGTGAATGAATCTGGATAATTTCTATAAGTATATCTTTTTTTTATTAAATAATTTTTATTGATTTTTAGAGAGAAAGGAAGGGAGAGGGAGAGGGAGATCGATATGAGATCAGAATATTGTTCAGATGCCTCCTGCATGCCCTTTCCTAGGGACCAAGTCCAAAACATGGGCATGTGCCCTGATTCGGAATGGACCTGGCAACTCCTGGGTGCACAGGACGATGCCCAACCAACTGAGCCACACTGGCCAGAATGGTATATCTTTTAATTTACTAGCTTTATCTTCAGCTGTGTTGTGTCTGCTATTTAATTTATCAATTTACTTTTAATTTATTTTAATGATTATATCTCCTACTTATAGGTTCTAAAATGTGCCAGTTTATTCCAATTAGTTTTTTGCTTGCTTATTTTTGCAATTACATTCTTTTGTTTCTATGAAGCAACTCTATAATCCATATATGAAAATGCCAATGTCTGAACAATTTGGTACCCAAAGCTGTTGTTTTTTGTTTCTGCTGACTCACTCATAGTAGCTTCTTTTCTCAAGTATCTTGATTTTTTTGAATTGTGGTATTATCACTGAATTTAACCTGTGGGTCTACTGCAAACATAAGCTGGTAAAATTTTCCTTAAGATATAATTTCTTTTCTTCTTCCAGTAATTGGGGCTGGGGGAATGTCACACTTAATATGACTGCTAAAACATTCTCCACAGTGTCCTGGCTTAGCAATATAATTTTGAGAAATTTTTATTATAACAAATGTGAAAGCTGAATCTAAGTCATTAATTTTATCACTATAAACTATTATGTTTTTGGAATAACATGAAGGTTACATATGATTCTACTACTGAGGAAGAGAGGTTATTTAATTTTTTCTTTTAAAAACAGTGTAATGAAATAAGCCAGTCAGAGAAAGACAAGTATCACATGATCTCATTCATATATGGAATCTAGTGAACAACATAAATATGAAAAAAATAGATCCAGAGACATAGAAGCATGGAACAGACTGCAGAATCTCAGAGGGAAGGTGTGTGTGTGGAGGGGGGGGGGAGTAGATCAACCAAAGAACTTCTATGCATATATGCACAACCCATGGACATAGACAATAAGGTTGTAGATGCTTAAGGTGGGAGGTGGGGATGGGCTAGAAGGGGTCAATGGAAGAAAGAAGGGGACATATGTACTATTTTCCACAATATCGATATTTTTAAAATATGTAAATAAATAAAAACACTTTTTATAATGAATATAATTTTATTTATAAACTAGTATCCCGGTGCACAAATTTCGTGCACCGGGCTGGGGGGAAAGAAAAGGGCCCCTCAGTCTGGCCTTCACCCTCTCCAATCTGTGACCCCTCAGGGAATGTCCAACTACCTGTTTGTGCCCACACTTTTAACAGATAACAGCTCCATTTTGTTGTTTCTTTCTTATGCTTAAAACCATTGGAATTAGTAAGTATTCAAAGTGTGTATACATTTTGGGGGGACACCCTGTATATCTCTAGTCAGCATTGAAAGAAACCAACAGCAGATATGGAACCCCCAGACAGGGAACCTCGCTCACTCCCCACATGTCTCCCACTTCACTTTCTACCTTCGTGGGCAGCAGGAGAATCAACGTTTTCTCTTATTAATTTGGAAAAGCACGTCCTGTCACCTGCTGCCTGGCAGGAGTGCCCTAGGCCCCAAGCAAGCGAGGCTCAGTCAGGGCAGCCTTCGCTCATGGGTGCTGGCACCCAAAGTGCACATTCCTCCTTTACAGTCGCCCCGACTATCCCACTGTTTCACTGAGAGGACGGAATTCTTCTCCACTTCTGGGTTCTTGATCTTGAATGCTGACCGAAGGCACCTCAGCGAGGGCCATCCGTGCCCACCAGGTGTGTCTGTCTGCATCTGCTCTTGCTTCAGCACCTGCATTAAGCCCCTAGAGGTGATCTCATAGCTGCACTGGCCTCTGTAGGAACAAGGCATCACCACTCCGCCCTCTCACTGTCATCTCACAGGTGCCCACCCTCAGCACCCAGAACACCCAGACACTCTCCAAAGGACTTGAGCGCATCAGAGGGGATGTGTGCACATCCTGTGGGGGTGTTAGACATGCTGGGTTGATGGAAGTGTGGTGGAGATGCAGGGGGAACTTGTGCACGCCTTGGTTTGCAACTGTTGCAGGTGTGGGAGGGTGACAGTGTGCCGGGGGATGTTCGCATGCCAGGGGGGATGTGCACACAGGAGGCCTCTGGCTTTGCAGATCCGCAAACCCCCGTGGTGTGGCCAGGGGGACTTCAGTCTGGCCCGCCATGGTGGCTGTCCCTGCGATCCTGCACCTTCTGGGCCAGGAGGCGGATCTTGCGCAGCCACTCCTGGGCACTGATGCCCTGCATGCAGGCGCTACTTCAGCTCAGCCTGCAGGCTCCGCTTGGTGCGCTCACAGCTGTCACCACCGCCATATGGGGAGTACAGGCCGCCCTCCGCTGGCCTGCCTCCCCTGTCCAGAAGCTCTCTGCGCTGCTCACCTGCCCAGAGTGACTGGGGTTGGGTAGAAGCCAGGCGTCCTGCCCTGCCCTGCCCAACCCCAGCTGATCCACCCCTGTGGGAGGTGCTGCCCCACTGGGAAGGGTCATGGATCCAGGTACCGGGACTGCAGACAGCCTCAAGCACTGCCTCCCGCCCGGCAGGGTCACAGATCCGGGTCCAGACCGTGGACAGCCTCAAGCACTGCCTCCTGCCCGGCAGGGTCACGGATCTGGGTCCCAGACCGTGGACAGCCTCAAGCACTGCCTCCCGCCCGGCAGGGTCACAGATCCGGGTCCAGACCGTGGACAGCCTCAAGCACTGCCTCCTGCCCGGCAGGGTCACGGATCTGGGTCCCAGACCGCGGACAGCCTCAAGTGCTGCTCTCCACCCGGCAGGGTCACAGATCCGCTCCTGGACTGCAGACAGCCTCAATCGCTGCCCTCAGCCCACCTTCAGTATGCAAATTGGCCACCATCTTATTGCTTCAGGGTGGGGGTCCCCACTGGGGTGCCTGGACAGTCTGGGTGAGGGGCTGAGGGCCATTTTTAGGCTGCCCACACCCCCTGCAGGGTGGGGGTTCCTGCTTGAGTGCCTGGCCAGCCTGGATGAGGGGATGATGGCTGTTTGCAGCTGTTCACACCCCCTTCAGGGTGGGGGTCCCCATGGGGTGCCTGGCCAGTCTGGGTGAGGGGTTGAGGGCCGTTTTCAGGCTGGCGGGCAACTGAAGCTCCCAACTTCTCCTTTTTTTCTTTTTTCTTTTTTTATTCTGGGATTTATTTACCTTCTATGGCTGTCACTGGAGCTGAGAGCTGGCTTTAGCTCTGAGGCCCGGCTGAAGCTCTGAGACCTCGGCTGCTGAAAGCAGGGATCTGGGTTTGTTTGGGTTCTGTAATTGAAACACTGTTGCCATCCTGCTGGCTGATGTCTGGCTGGCTGAAAGCAGGTTTCTGGGTTTTGTTTAACTTCTATAATTTCAACATTGTTTCTTAGAGTGCAAGCTCAGAGGCCGGCAGCGGCAGGCAGGGAACCTTGGCTTCCTCCATCACTGGAGCATGCAAGCCTCCTGTTCGCTTCAGCTGCCTGGCTGCCGGCCGCCATCTTGGTTGGCGGTTAATTTGCATATCGCCCTGATTAGTCAATGGAAGCGTGTCAGAGCTATGGTTAATTACCATGTTTGTCTATTATTAGATAGGACATATGTGACAAGTAGAAATGTACATGTTGGATTCTACGGTATGCTGTTTTCACTGTAGTAGGTACTACTAAATTATGTTCTAATATGGTTCCACCAATTTGAATGTAGGATTTCTCCTAGGTGAATTGGCTGTTCACAACTTTTTCTCATTTTTTTACTTGTTTTAATTTTACCCTTTGCTGATAGCGTATGGATATCAAATTAGGCTTTCCCATTTGTGGTTTACCTTTTAACTATTATGATGTATATTACCACACCATATTTTAAATTTTAATGAAATCTAATTTACCAACATTTACCTTCAGAGACTGTATTTTTTGGTCTTGGTCAGGAAACTCTTCTCTATTTCATAGTCATACAGGTATTCATTTATATTCTTTCATATTTTTTTCTAGTGATTATTATAATTCTTAATTTTATGTTATGTTTTTATCTAAAATTTAATTTTGTTTGTAGTGTAAGTTTAAAATATTATTTTACTTTTTAAAATATATGTTATCTAATTTTTGTAGCACCATTAAATAAATGGTCATTAGTTCCCTTGTCATTTGTGTCAATGTAAGAAACATTCAAGACTGTAGAGAATTTCTATGAGTTTATTTGAGCCAAACTGACAATTGCCGGTAAGTAAAACCTGCACCAATTGAGAAAATGTTCCAGAGAATGGCAGATTTGTGGTCTCTGCAGTGCAGTACCTGTGCTTTGAGGGGTCCAGGAAAGAAAAATTACTTTGACATTCCAAAGATATGCAAAAGACAGACAGGCTCAGTTAAGGCAAAGATTAACCTTTGTAGGGAAAAATACTGCCCTAGGGCATGACTACCTACGATGAACTGCTTTTAGTTAGAAAGTTTTAATTTCAGACCATCCTATATGGTTACTTTCTGTCTCTAAGTTTGTAAGGTCCACTGTGCAGGCTTCCTTTGAGCTTGTCAGGTTTAGTATGCTGCCCATTTTAATCCACATTTGTAAAGCTAAATCTTTGACATAGCAGAGTCCCATATATAAATGAGATTTTTTTTCCCTAGGCTCTTTACATGATTCATCTATTTGTCTATTCCTGCACCATTTTTACACTAACATGACTTCTAAGTTGTTACAATATTAAGTTTTGGAAAGTTTAATTATTGCGCACCATTTACATTTACTCTGCTTTTATTTTTCAACTATCTGATTTCTTCAACTTTTAAGTTGCAAAATCAGTTTTTATTTATTTTATTTTTTAAAATAAGTCTTTATTGTTCAGATGATTACAGTTTTTCCTCTTTCCCCCCCCCATAGCTCCCCTCCACCCAGTTCCCACCCACCTCATTCCCTTACCCACCCCCTCCACTGTCCTTATCCATAGGTGTACGATATTTGTCCAGTCTCTTCCTGCACCCCCCACACCCCCTTACCCCCAAGAATTGTCAGTCCACTCCCTTTATATGCTCCTGATTCTATTATATTCATCAGATTATTCTGTTCATCAGATTTTTTATTCACTTGATTTTTAGATTCACTTGTTGATAAATATGTATTTGTTGTCACTTTGTTGTTCATAATTTTTATCTTTTTCTTTTTCTTCTTCTTCCTCTTCTTAAATAATACCCTTCAGAATTTCATATACTAGTTTGGTGGTGATAAACTCCTTTAGCTTTTTTTTGTCTGTGAAGCTCTTTATCTGACCTTCAATTCTAAATGATAGCTTTGCTGGGTAGAGTAATCTTGGTTGTAGGTTCTTTCTATTCATCACTTTGAATATTTCTTACCACTCCCTTCTGGCCTGCATAGTTTCTGTTGAGAAATCAGCTGACAGTCGTATGGGTACTCCCTTGTAGGTAACTAACTGTTTTTCTCTTGCTGCTTTTAAGATTCTCTCTTTGTCTTTTGCCCTTGGCATTTTAATTATGATGTGTCTTGGTGTGGTCCTCTTTGGATTCCTCTTGTTTGTGGTTCTCTGTGCTTCCTGGACTTGTAAGTCTATTTCTTTCACCAGGTAGGGGAAGTTTTCTGTCATTATTTCTTCAAATAGGTTTTCAATATCTTGCTATCTCTCTTCTTCTTGCACCCCATAATTCAGATGTTGGTGCACTTGAAGTTGTCTCAGAGGCTCCTTACACTCTCTTCATATTTTGGGATTCTTTTTTCTTTTTGCTTTTCTGGTTGGGTGTTTATTGCTTCTTTGTATTTCAAATCTTTGACTTGATTCTTGGGATCCTCTAGTCCAGCCATAGGCAAACTATGGCCCGTGGGCCGGATCCAGCCCATTTGAAATGAATAAAACTATTGAAAAAAAAGACTGTACCCTTTTATGTAATGATGTTTACTTTGAATTTATATTAGTTCACACAAACACTCCATCCATGCTTTTGTTCCAGCCCTCTGGTCCAGTTTAAGAACCCATTGTGGTCCTCGAGTCAAAAAGTTTGCCCACCCCTGCTCTAGTCTGTTGTTGGATCTCTGTATAATATTCTTTATTTCAGTCAGTGTATGCTTAATTTCTAATTGGTCCTTTTTCATATCCTTGAGGGTCTCACTAAATTTCTTGGAGGATTCTAGAGGATTCTTGAGTAACCTTCTAACCGTGGTTTTGAACTCTATATCCAGTAGTTTGCATTCCTGCATTTCTGTCATTTGTGACCTGTTTCTTTGGCTCTGCATTTTGGCTGCTTCCCTGTGTTGATAGAGTTTCTTTGTGTGCTAGATGTCCTATAGGGTCCAGTGGCTCAGCCTCCCTAATTACCTGAGGTGGACCCTCTTGGTGCACCCCTCTGTGGGCTGTGTGCACAGTCTTATTGTAGTTAAGCCTTGATTGCTATTGGTATCACTGGGAGGAATTGACCACCAGGCCAATTGGCTGTGAGGACCATCTGTGTCTACAATGGGAGGACTGCTGTGCTGGAGACACCCTTATGGGGCAGGACTTGCTTCAGTGGGGCTTTGGTGCTCACTGAGTCTGCCCCTTGAGTGTGTCTCTTATGGATGTGAAGAGTTGTAATCTGGTACAGTCTCACTCTGACCACTGGGTACACTGCCTCTTGGATCTCCAAGGAGGTACAAAGTCAGCCACTGCCTGAGGCCACCCAGCAAGAACTACAGACATCATCAGGTTCCTCCTCTTTGTTTGGGGTTTGGAGGTGCCCAAACCAGGCCCAGCTGTGAAGCAATGCAGGCTGCTGTCGAGCCTTAGGCCTTCTTTTAGAAGCTCTGGGGCTCTATGACCCAGCTGCAGTTTTTTAGGTTTATATATGTTATTTATATATAGGTGGAGAGAGCATTGGCCATTTATACACAAAAGCCTCTGCGCACAGCTTGGGTGGGGCTGTAAATTGGGTGGGGCGGGGTCTCAGGGAATCACTAGGGCAGAGCAAACAGCAATGGCTGCCAGTCAGCCCTGCACTGGAGAGGTCCCCGTGTCTCCGCATTTTGTGCCCCTGTGCAGGAACAATGATTGCTGTGAGCACCTCTGAGAGAATGCTGCCCTTGTGTTCCAGCCCGGTGCCAGACAGTCCAGTTTCTCCCCGTATGAGTCTAGGTCCCCAGAGTCTTGCCCAGAACTGGAGTTCAGAGCTATTGGGAGCTTGTATCTCCCTCCAGATCGAAAAAGAGAACAGTGCACCCAGTTGCCAGCCCATTTCAGGGGGGGCCTGCATACCTTCACACTTCCGCACCTCTGTATCTCCTACCAGTCTCAATGAGCTTTTCTCTTTCCTTCTAGTTGTAGAACTTCCACTCATCCAGCCTTCCCGTGGTTCTGGATGATATCCATTTTGTCTTTTAGTTGTAGTTTTGATGTGGTTTTGCGAGGCAGCAAGTACAGGTGTGTACCTATGCCACCTTCTTGGTTTGCAAAATCAGTTTTTAAAAGTCTTATATAAATATGCCTTCTTAGGATTTATTTAGGTCCTACAATAATTTCAGAATTTTCTCTTGATGGTTTTGCACAACTTTTGTTATTGTTTTATACTTGATTTTTAGATTGTTCTTATCAATAACATCTTTAAAAATCTTACATGTTCTAATTATTATTTATCAATTCTTATTTGATATGTATCATTTTATTATTTCTATTCATTATAGGTTTTTTCTTTTTTAACTACTAATGAAGTAATTTAGTGTGCCCTCCCCTCTGATTTGAAAGTTATTCATTCTAATCTTATGGTCTTAGTGATCACTCTAAAGAGTTTAACACATACATGATAGACAAAAGACTAAAGTTAATCTATTTTCTATCCTCATTCTAAAGATGCCCTTCAACCACTTAATCTTCACTAACTCAGCATTCATGTTACTTACTGTTATTTTTTATTAATTCAGTTACATATGGTTTTTATAACCTTCAAATTAGTCTTTATCAATGTTTTTGTTTACTATAGTTACATCTTGTTCAGATCTACCTAAATATTTGTCAAAGTTTTAGAAACTAATACTCTATCTCACTCTTCTCTTTGGAGTTGTTTCCTTCATTTTAAAATGTATGTTTTACTGGTTCTTTGAGAAAGGATATGAAATGTGTAAATTATGTTTATTTTCTATCAGAAAAAGTCTTTGTCCTTGCTTTTATATAATATTTATTTTGTGTATAGCAATCTAGGTTAATACCTCTTGTCTCTCAGTAGATATGTTTTTCCACTATTGTTTTGTGTGGTGTTTTTTGTTCTTGTTCTTGCATTGTATATGTTTACTTTTGCTTTGATTGTGTGTGGTGACATTTGACCATCCAATTATTTTTAATAAACAATGCCTCAATTATTTGCAACTTGTATCCAAGTCATAAAAATCATAAAAGGAATATATGTAAAATCATAAAATATCTAATTTAAAATAAATATAAAAGTCAAACTCTCTTAGTTTCCAAGGATATGCACAACCATATATGAAGTTCAATCACAGAGTTATTTTAAAGCAACAGTGTGAAAGTGTGGTATTGTTACAGTAGTAGGCACAATGATCACATGAAACAAAAAAGAGAATCCAGATACAAAAAATATATACATATTAAAATTTTACACATAACAGAAGTAAGAAATGACATTAAAATTTAGATGATAAAATGGACTATTTAATAAATGCTGCTCAAACAATTGGCTTTCTATATAGGAAAAATACCATTTGGCTTTTTTCTCAAAGTATAAGCAAAAACCAACTAAGAAAGCAAATCCTTTAAGAATTTATATGTTTTTAAAAAACTTTGAATAACTGCATGAAAATAAATCAGAGCACATTTGTGATTTCAGACTAAGTATTGTATTCCTAGGAAGGTTGCATAAACATAACTAACAAAAAATCAAAGACACTAGAGTTACCTAAAAGAAAAGATGGACATGACTCCTACTTCTCCCCTCTACCTTCCTTTACCTTAGTACGCACAAGTGTACTAATCCTCTGTGTGAATTGCCTTTGACTCTGAAAAGACTACGAAACCATAAAGAAGAGTCTGCCAAGTCAGTGGCCTTCCAACTGCAGCAGCTCCAAGGTGAGAAACCTAAAACACCTTGGCCTCCTTCACTGAACTCTCCCAAATGAGGTGTGCTAGTGTAATGGAGGGCTCCATTACCAAAACACAACCCCAGACATCATTGTCTCACTTGCAATGAACAGAAACACTGGAAAAAGATTGCCCTCCCTCAAAGGTTTTGTGTAAAGCCTTTGACAACTTAAATGCCCCCATATCTATCTTTGAAAAAGGGGCCTCAAATGAGTCCCTCCCAGGTTTGACAGGACTCCAAGTTATTCTCTGGGAAACTACTATCAGTTGCTCCATAGAGTAGCCAAAAGGAACCTAAGGTGAAAATTAATGAAAAATGTCTGCCAAATTTTGGGAGATCCTGGGGCTGCGTTCTCTACTTTAAACCACACTATTTCCAGCGCCTGAATATGGCATCCTGTGGAATCTGGAAAAAACCAATGAAAAGTGATAATTCTTACAAGGGTTAGTTCTCCAGGACCTCTGTATGTAGTGCCAGGTCAAGAGAGGAAATTAAGTTTCCATGTGGTCTCTTGCTTTTGGAATTTGGACTTTTGTGAATTTGATTTTGATGTACCCATTGGTAGCTGATCCTTTCTTTCCTGGTGCTGACATAAAATAAAGTCCAACCCAGTATGTTAGTGTAGGTAGCTAGATATTAATAAAGGAAGAGAGCAATTGGAATCAGACATTATTAAGCATAATAAACTAGGGAACTGAATCGGATAATAAGCCTGTTTTGCTAGGAAGCTGCAGCATTCATATACACCCATAGGGAGGATGGGCCTGCTTTCAAATATTGCCAGGGTACAATCAGTCCACTCCCCAAACTATGGGGGAAGCAATCCTATATAATAAGAGGCTAATATGCAAATTGACCAAATAGCAGAATGGCTGGTCTCTATGATGTGCACTGACCACTAGGGGGCACACACTCAACATAGGAGCTGCCCCCTGGTGGTCAGTGTGCTCCCACAGGGAGAGAGCACTGCTTAGCCAGAAGCCGAGTTCACGGCTGGCTGTTGAGCACAGCAATGGTGGCGGGAGCCTCTCCCACCTCCACGGCAGTTGGACATTCTCTAAGGGCTCCCAGACTTCGAGAGGACGTAGGCTGGGCTGAGAGACCTACCGCCTCCCCACCCCCGCAGTACACAAATTTTGTGCACCAGGCCTCTAGTAAACAATAAAAAGGAAGCCAAGATGATGCAAGGGGAGGTGCTTCTACTATGAGGCATAAGCAGTAGGAGCCAAGATGCTAACCATAAGGGTCTGACTTAGCCTGGGAAAAGGATCAGATTGGATAAGGGACACAGAACTCCAGAAGATTTAGGAAATGGATTGGTTAAAGGGAGGACCCAAAACCAGCCTGCAAAGAATTGGGAAGTTGGATGGTTAGTTTGAAAGGGCACCTTGTCCTTCCCAAGCCCAAGATAATATAATCAGCCTAGCAAAGGCTCTCTCTCTCTCTCTCTCTCTCTCTCTCTCTCTCTCTCTCTCTTTCTCTCTCACTCTCACTAACATGTGCTTGCCCCATTCATTCACGTCTTCTCTGTCCATAGCAGCCATGGGCCCTAGCAGCCACGCAGCAGGTAGCCACTGCAAGCTCCAAGCAGGAGCCTGACTAGAGCAACACAATACAAGCAGAAGTACAACTGGGGACAGAAATTATGCTATCCAGACAAAGACAGTTGCTCAACTGGACTAAGCTTTGGTATGGCACAGAATTTTTGGCCAATGGCCTTTGTTCTGGGCCTGATGAAAATAAGATTGGACTTCTTTCACATGGGTCATGCAAGAATGACACTTCTTTCACAGCAGAATGGAGCTGAAACTGGGATAATCTTTGATTCTGTTCTTACAATAAATCTTATCACTAAACCTTATTCCCAAAACATGGGTCCTCGGAATGCTTTCCTTGCAACTCCATGAAAGGGCCCCATTTCCACCAGCAACATGTAGAGAATTTTTATGAGTTTCTTTGAGCCAAACTGATGACAATGCTGGGAAGCAAGATCTCAAATGCTCTGGAGAATACTTGTGGTTTTTGTATATATATATATGTATTAGAGGCCCGGTGCACAAAAATTTGTGCACTCGGGGGAAGGGGGGGTCTCTCAGCCCAGCCTGTGCCCTCTCACAGTCTGGGACTCCTCGGTAGATAACGACCTGCTGGCTTAGGCCTGCTCCCAGGTGGCAGAGGGCAGGCCCAATCCCTAGGTGCAGCCCCTGGTCGGGCTCAGAGCAGGGCCGATTGGGGAGTTGGGGCGCCACCCCCTGTCATGCACAGAGCAGGGCAGATTGGGAGGTTGCAATGCCACCCTCAGTCACGCTCAAGGTAGGGCCAATTGGGGGGTTGGGGCACCGCCCCCTGTCACACTCAAGGCAGGGTAGATGGGGAGGTTGCGGCGCCACCCCCTGTCATGCACAGAGCAGGGCCAATCAGGGGGTTGGGGCGCTGACCCCTGTCACGCACAGAGCAGGGCCGATCAGGGGGTTGGGGAGCTCCCCCCTGTCAAACACAGAGCAAGGACCATCAGGGAGTTGGGGCACCGCCCTCTATCACCCACAGAGCAGGGCCGATCAAGGGGTTGGGGCGCCGCCACAGTCACACTCAGGGCAGGGCCGATGGGGAGGTTATGGCTCTACCCCATCACACACAGAGCAGGGCCTGTGGGGGGGGGGGCTCATCCTGTCACACACAGAGTCACAGGGCGATCAGGGGGTTTGGGCGCTGCCCCCTGTCATGCTGATCCCGGTGCCGGGAGGCATATTACCCTTTTACTATATAGGATAGAGGCCTGGTGCATGGGTGGGGCTGGCTGGTTTGCCCTGAAGGGTGTCCTGGATCAGGGTGGGGGTCCCCACTGGGGTGCCTGGCCAGCCTGGGTGAGGGTATGATGGCTGTTTGCAGCTGGTCACACACCCTTCAGGGTGGGGGTCCCCACTGGGGTGCCTGGCCAGTCTGGGTGAGGGGCTGAGGACTGTTTTCAGGCTGGGACTGAAGCTCCCAACTGCTCCTTTTTTTTTTTTTTTTTTTTTTTTTTATTCTGGGCCAGCTTTAGCTCTGAGGCCTCGGCTGCTGAAAACAGGTTTCTGGCCTTTGTTTACCATCTGTATTTGATACAATGTTGCGGTCTGGCTGGTTGAAGCTCTGCTGAGTAAAGCAGGTTTCTGGGTGTTTTTTAGCTTCTTTATTCGCAACATAGTTGCTGAGAGTTGCAGCTGAGAGGCCGGCAAGTCAGGCGGGGAACGTTGGAGTTCTCTGTCACTGAAGCAAGCAAGCCTCCCTGTTCGCATCAGCTGCCTGGCTGCCGGCCGCCATCTTGGCTGCCAGTTAATTTGCATATCTCGGCCCTACTCTGTGAGTGACAGGGGGATTAGCCAATGGGAAGGGTAGCGGTTGTACACCAATTACCATGTTTCTCTTTTATTAGTGTAGATAGCCCATTGCACGAAGATTCACACAATACGCCTTCCTTCCCCTGGCTGCCAGCACCAGTTTTCCTCCAGCACCTGGGACCCAGGCCTTTGGTCTGGCTGCAGCGAAGCTTGGCTTCTCTGCTGCGGTTGCAGTGGAGAAGCCAAGCCTCTTCAGTCTTCAGTTGTCTTCAGTCTTTGTTGGGGCCAGAGCCTTCAGTCTTTACTCCGTGCCTGTGTGTGCAAATTAACCTGCCATCTTTGTTGGGTTAATTTGAATACTAATCCTGATTGGCTGGTGTGCATAGTGGAGTGACACCAATTTACATGTTTCATATATATATATATATATATATATATATATATATATATATATATAGAAGGGAGAAGGAGAGAGTGATGGAAACATCGATGAAAGGGAAACATCAACATTGATCAGTTGCCTCCAGCATCCCGTGCTGGGGTTTGAGCCCACAACCTGGGCATGTGCCCTGGCCAGGAATTGAACCTGCGAACTCTTAGTGCATTGTCCAACACTGAGCCACATGGGCTAGGCAAGAATGAACATTACCTTTTATACATTTGCAATTAAGGGGGGGGATGTAAAAAAATTAAACAAAGATGGCATAAATATTAATAAAAAGTTTAAGGTATGTGCCCTGGTTGGTGTGTTGTTGTCTGGTACACTGAAACCTGGTTGGTTCAATTCCTGGGTAGAGCACATACCTGGTTGTGCATTCAGTCCCCAGTTGGGGCATGTGAGAGAGGCAACAGATCTACATTTCTCTCTCACATCGATGTGTCTCTCTCTCTCAGCCAGAAACACAATTAGGATCAACTGCTGTTTTATAAATGAATGAGTTTTGTCTTATCATGTGTCATGGATAAAATTCTAAAAGAAAACCTATAACATCTCTGCATCTGTCTTGATTAAATGACTATGCATGTATACTACATATGTGTAATATTTTTCTGCCTGTGGATGGTATTGCTAAGTTAATTTGTGAAGAGTTCTATTTAATTGGCTTAAAGACAAAAAAAGGTCTACATGAATCAAGAATACTCAGAAATGGAAAGGAGCAGCATCAGATCCAAGATGGTGGACAGCAGGATGCTGATGGAGCTTGAAGAAACCCACAAATGTGCATTGAAAAACTTCCATACATCCAGGTTGATGAAGCTAATTTACTGACTTGGCAAGGGCTTATTGTTCCTAACAACCCTCCATATGATAAGGGGGCTTCAGAATCGAAATCAGCTTTCCAGCAGAATATACATTCAAACCACCAAAGATCATATTTAAAATAATGATCTATCACCCCAATATCCATGAAAAGGGACAGGTCTGTCTGCCAGTAATTAGTGCTGAAAACTGGAAGGCAGCAACCAAAACCGACCAAGTAATCCAGTTCCTCATAGCACTGATTTACGACCCCTAGCCCGAGGACCCCCTTGGGGCTGACCTAGCTGAAGAATATTCTAAGGACCATAAAAAGTCCTGCAAGAATGATGAAAAGTTTACAAATAAATATAGGGAAAAGCGACCTGTGGACTAAAAATCTGCCAGGGTTGATTCCAGTAAGTGTAAGAGGAGACCCAGAGCAGTGTATTCAGACACCCCACAAAGCAGGGCTCTGTGAAAAATTGACATGTGTCACCACCTGGCAGTTCCCTTGTGGCAACTACTGTGGAAACTTTCCACAGTTTCCTGAATCAAAAGTTGTCTTAGGCAAACTGTAAAGAAAGAATTAACAATTTAAGATGTTCTCATTCTGCTTTTTTTGCTTTAAAAATCACTGCTTCAATTGAATTATATATATATATCTCCAAATATGTTTCCAGTTCACCTGATGTAGGATAATCTTCAGTGAATTATCTAGTATAAGTTTGTTGCCATGATTAAAACAAGTATGTCTTAAAGCTAACAATAGCAAATTTAACTCAAACATTCAACTTTTATTTTACACAGGATTACTAAAAGTCAAATAAGCTCATGTTATCTCTGTTACAGGGTGTAATAAAGAAAAGTATTTGGATTATGGTTAGCTGTTTGTCTCATAATATTTCCATGAGTAATATAAACATATTAGGAACTGGTAATTTAAATAGATGTGTGTAACATAAAAGTTTATAAACTTTTCAATAATAACTATATTTACACTATGTTTACTTAAAAATAGGTGTTTTTTTAGTAACTTGAAATGTTAAAGTTATATGAGATATGCTAAATTATAAATATTCATTAAATATTTACATCATTTCCAAGTTAATTAAAACAGTGAAACATTAATTACTGAACATAAGCTTATTATTCACTTTTGGCTTTCTCTTATAGAGGAATTAAAGATATTTGGGTCTATTAGTAAACATGTTTTGTGTCACATTGAAAAATTCTCTATGAAAAAGAATGTAATTCTAGAAACTATGAAATATCTTTTTAAATTTGCCAATCCACAGAATGTTAGTAAGTATAACATACAATACACAATTTTCTACTTCTTAAATTTCACTAGGAATTAATGATTTTAAGGGTTAAGAATTCTAATCAATTGAAACTATTTAAAAATAAGGGTAAAAAGAAACAACTGTGTATAAAAAGTAAGTAAGAAAAGTGGAATATTTTTTTGGATAATGATAGGTATGGTGTACATTTTTGTTGAAGGAAAAGGAAATTAATTTTATTCTAAAGCAAAATGATTATTCTAGAATGAATAAGAGAAAAAAATAGAAAAAATTGAATGAATATAAAAAGTTGTAGGCTTATTGAAAAGGAATCTGGGAAAAGGAATTTTATTAGTGGTTGAGCTGCTAAGGTTGGGACAGATTTAAGTTTTACAAAAATTAGTTTTGTCTCCCTTGTCAAATATTAGGTGACTGGATATGCTTGGGCTCTCAATTCTGTTCTGTTGGTCTGTTTGTCTATTTTTATACCAGTACCATACTGTTCTAATTACTATAACTTTATAGTATAGCTTAAAGTCAGGAAGTGTGATGCCTTCTGCTTTGTTCTTCTTTCTCAGTATTTATTTGGCTATTAAGAACTAGAGGCTTGATGCATGTAATTCATGCCAGTGGCTTGGCCGCCGCTGTGGTGGTGGCTGCCTCTTCCTCAGCCTCCATCGCTGTGGCTTTGTCCAGAAGGTCGTCTGGTCTAATTAGCATATTATGCTCTTATTATTATAGATAATTTGTGATTACATATAAATTTTAGTATTATTTTTCCACTTCTGTTAAAAAGGCCATTGGAATCTTGACAAATATTGAATTGACATTTTAGCAATATTAATCTTTCCAATTCATAAACAAGTGATACCTTTCATTTATATGTGTCTTCTTTGATTTCTTTCATCAATATCTTATAATTTTCAGAGGAGAGATCTTTCACTTCCTTGGTTAACTTTATTCTTTTTTAAAAAATATATATTTTATTTATTTTTTACAGAGAGGAAGGGAAAGGGATAGAGAGTTAGAAACATCGATGAGAGAGAAGCATTGACCAGCTGCCTCCTACACACCCCCTACTGGGGATGTGCGCGCAACCAAGGTACATGCCCTTGACCGGAATCAAACCTGAGACCCCGCAGTCCCCAGGTCGACGCTCTATTCAGTGAGCCAAACTGGCTAGGGCAATTCTTAAGTATTTTATTGTTTTTGACACTATTGTAAATGAGGTTGATAATTTATTTTTTAGAAAATTTATTGTCAGTGAGTAGAAATGACAATTTGTATATTAATTTTGTATCCCATAAATGTACTAAACTTATTTATTAGATCTAACCATTTTAAAAATCATGTCATCTGCAAATGGAGAAAATTTTACTTATTCCTTTTTTAATATATATATATATATTTGCCTGATTTCACTAGCTATGACTCTTAGTACTATGTTGAATAGTAGTGGTGAAAATGAGATCTTAAGAGAAATTCATTCAATCTTTCAGCATTCAGTATGGTGTTAGTTATGGGCTTGCCATATATTTCCTTTATGTTGTGATGTGTTCTTCCTATGTCTAATTTGTAAAGAGATTTTATCATGAATGGATATTAACTTTTTTCAAATGCTTTTTTTGTCTATTGATATGATCATATTATTCTTTAAGTCTACTAATGGATATATCACATTGACTGGTGTATGTTGAACCATTCTATTATGCTGAGTGGAATAACTGACCAAAAAGGACATATACTGTATGATTTCATTTTAAAAATCTAAAAAAAATCATTGAAAAAAATATTAGGCTTGCAGTTACCAGAGGCAGAGGTTTGGGGTGGGTGGTGGTCGGGGGAATTGAATGAAGGTGGTCGAAAGCACAAATGTTAATTTATGAGATAAATAAATACTAGGGATGTGATGTACTAAATAATGACTATAGTTAACACTACTATATGACATTAAAAAGTTGTTAAGCATAAAAATCTTAAGCACTCTCATCACAAAAATTTTTATTCTTTTTTCTTTTTATTGTATTTACATGAGATTATGAATGTTAGCTGAACCTATTATAATTATTTCAAAATATATGAGCATCAAACCACCATGCTGTATGCCTTAAATTATACTGTGATTTATGCCAATTATTTTTAATAAAAGTGGACAAAATTGAGTTTTGATATCAAAAGTACACTGGTACAAAATTATATTTTGCTCTTCTCTCTGTTAAATGGACAATTTTTTTTTAATTTAGATTTTGTAAAAAAGGTTTTTCTTTACCTTTTTTGTTGAGTTCTTTGCCTCCTATGAACTCTGCTTGGAAATAAAAAATAATTGTCTTACTTAAATAATTTGCTATGGTTCAATTGCCTTTTTTGTGGTCTTTGATCACTTATGAAAAATCAATCTATTCAATATTAACAGAGCTAGGTTATTAATGTATTTTAACCCATGTAACTTTTTATATTTGCTTTTAAAGTCTGTGTCACTTTTGTTAAATTGATATTTTTTACAATCTTCACCAAAAACTCAAATTCTAAATGAAGTATTTTTGACCTTGAATTAACTCTGGACTTTTCCAGAGGTCCCTGCAACATCTCAAAAGACTTGTTGTCTTTCCTTTTTTAAAAAAAAATATTAACACATTAAGAGCCATGTCAGTCACCGGTGAATGACACTATACTTTCTGTCTGGACCTCGACAGTCTCGGGCCTCCAGCATATAGGTGAAATCGGATATCGTGGGCTTAACAGAAAGGAAGAAAAAAAAGGCTTGTTGCCTAATGTATTAAACGAACTAGGCTTATTTTATGTAGTAAATTAAAGGGAAAGTATTGTCAAATAAGAGTTGATAAATATTCTTTAGGCTATGTTTATATAAGTATATGTTATTAGTATATGTGTTCCAAAACTAAATATCTATGTCCTAACATAATGTTATTCATCATAATTCCAGTTATCTTAAAATGTTTTATGTCTCAGAAATAATCAAATTGTCTTGTCCATTCCATTATAAAGAACTCTTATTAGGTCTTTAACCATAGGTATTTTTAAGTCTTTTGTCATTCATGTACAGTTATTGTTTTACTCTCATAATATTGCCAAAGTCAGATTCATGTAAAGGACTTTACCAGTGACAATGTTGTCAAATTACAAGGTGTTGAGTCTTGGGTGCATATTTCACAACTGAAGAAAACTCCATCTGGCATCTGGCCCTGTGTAAATGCCTCAAAATCAAATTGACTAGGGAAAGAAGTAATCAACATGGAGGCAGACTGCTTCCTCCTAAGATGTCCATTCAATAATGTTTCTATTTCTCCTTTTTCTGACCATTCATTTCCTTGTTACACAACGAAAGTCTTTATCATTCTTTTGGCCACCTTTTGTCTTGCTCTGTCCTATAAAGTTAATGCTATTGTTCTCATATCTAAGGCAATTACAAAAGAGGGTAATACAACCTCCAATCAACTGTTGGATTTGCTATAAAATTGGAGATCCTGTAGTTTTTCCTCCTCATCACAAACGTCTCCCTGTTTTCCAATGCCTTTGTTTCTCTGGAACAAGGTTACAAGGTAAACACTTCTGGAAAAGTCAAGATACAGACATTTACATGAAATTCATAAACATGTCAACCGGTTGAATAGAAGTATCCTCCTCTTCAGGAACACTTCTTGACTTATTTTAGCTGGTTTGGATTATAGGAACCTTGACTCAGTAGCACTCTTCAAACCATGGGTTTGTTATTAATTGTTGTGTCTCTCCCTATTATGCTATATTTTCTCGAAAGTTTTAAATGCATGGGAGCAGTCATTGACCAGCTGACAGATGGTCTCTCCTTTACTGAATGACAAAAGAGAACAGAAGATTACCAGCTCCAAGAATATGAGCCTGATATAGTGTGAATACTACAGTGAGACCCAAACAGGCAATAGTAACTTGGAGTCACGCTAAGATTAATCGTTTCTACCAAACCTCTTTACTGGTCAAGAGGAAGATTAACATGGGCAATTGTAGAAACAGCTTTCTAGGCTGCACATGAAGCCATTCCTGCCTGAGGTGCCATATAAAAAAACACACAAAAAACTAAGATAACTCTTGTGTACCTGTAAATGCTCTGCTTGATCAGAAATGCATTATAGCAAGTCAGCCAATCCCCAGACATCAAGCCAACTCTGTGCTTTCTCATCCCCCCCAAAAAGGTTGTCTATGTGGCCCCAACAAAACCAATATTTTCTATTTTTCTCTTCCTTGTCCTTTATTCTTTGCCCTATAAAAGCTTGTTGCCTCCTGCCCCATTTTGCAGTTCAGCAACTAGAAATTGTCTACTTTATAAAGTGTTAACAATTGTTTGTATCACCTAAATTGCCTTCTTAATTATTTTGTAACAATAGAGATAATACATTTTGCTGTTTATATCACTGAATCATTTATAATAAACATATCACAACTTAGTTTCAGTTAAATTAGTATCCTGAATTGTATTTTTCTAGTGTCTTTGTAAAATTATAAAATTGTTACCTTCTCAAAGATGAATAGTTGACATTTTTTGGTCAATTGCTTTGATAACAATCAATGACAAGGAATGAATATTTGGAATTCAGAGCATTTTTTAAAATTCCCATGAAGATACTGTCCTACAAATTTTGGTACATATTCACTTACATGCAAAATTATTATAGATAATTTTAGATTTAAAACAATGAATGGTAATAATGGATTGTGATAACACTAAGATGAATCAGGACAAAAGTGTTCTCTGCACATCAGAGAACATAATAGAAGAACCATTAAGCTCATCATACAATCTGAATGATCTTCATTTAATGGAAGCAATAGTCAACTTTGTAAATTTGCATTGAAAATATAGGTCAAGACTTGCAAATATTCTCAGAACCCATGAGGCACTATGATTGAATTGATACAAAATTTAACACATTCTTTTTGCCTATTATCCCATAGCACTTACAAACCTCTCATTTGAAAAACACATACTTCACTTTGGAATATTAATAGATTAGAGTTTGTTAGTGTTAAGATATAGTAATGCAAGTACTAAAAAGAATAATATACATAGCAGATATTAGGAACATTAAGAAAGGGGAATGAAAATAAATCAACACAAAGACTATATACTCATAATAACTTGAAGACAGAGAAATTTAAACATAACTTAAGTCAAATGGGAAAATCATGAAAATTTCATTTATAATCTATTGCACATCTCTCCACTGAAAGGCTTTGTAGCAAGCAAAGGCAGACCAAGAAAAACTGGAAAAAAAAAAAAGATGAGGGAGCTAGCAGTGAGGCATTGGGTTGATATAAAATTCACACTAATTCTGGAAAGTCAAATAAAAAAACAATTTTCTGTATAAAGAGAGCATAAACCGCAGGGAATAACCAGGGGTGCTTTCAGTTTCTACCTGAGGATGTAACTGGAAAAATCACTTCTTCCAACATTACAATTAAAAAGATGTATTTTTTAACCTGTTCAACTTTTGAGGTGACAGAGAAATCATGTGCCTCTAAATCTAAGGTGAGACAGGCATCTGGAGGGAGACATAAGCGTGACATTCCTGGGTAAGGTGTAAATAGAAATCAATGACAGGTTAGCTGGGGTGACTGTGGTATTTTTACTAAAAATAACTTAGTCTAATCATTGAAAAACAAAACAGACACACTCATATAAAAGAGTACTCTACAAAATAATCCACCAATATTCTTTTTGAAAAGTGTCAAGTTACAAAAAACAAAGAAAGACTGAGGGACTGACCAAGATTGAAGGAGACTAAATAGACATAACTACTAAATAGATATAATGTGTAAAACACTAGATTAGATCTCAAACCAGATAAAGGGTATTAGGAAAAAAATTGGTAAAATAAGGTCTGTAGATTAGTTAATAGTATTATACCAAGTTTCATTTCCTGGCTTATAAAAGTGTACTATAGTTATGTAAGATGTTAACATAAGGGAAATTAGGTAAGGGCATTAGAAAACCTCTGCTATTTTTGCTACTTTTCAATCTAAAATTATTTCTAAATAGTAACTTAAAACATCTAAATAGAGATATTTAAATTATCTTCAACTGTAAATAAGTACTTAAATCAGAATAATTATGTTTATTTCAGGATTAGAAAATGAATCAAATTAACTTTTCAATAATAATTACTACTTATCATTTTATATTTCTAAAATTCCTCAAAGAGCATTCAAATAAATTATCTCACTTGCCATTTTACATCAATCCTGTAAAGAAAATATCAGAGCCATGTTACAGATTATTAGGAACAAATGTTCAATGAGGTGACAGACTGTCTTGTCTAAGAGCATATAAAGCCATTTGTAATAGAAATGTGTCTTAGTTCACTGCCCTTTACCATGGAGTGTTGCTTCTAAATGCCTACTATGTGCACAATACCCTGCTAGATTCTCTGGCATAACATATCTTAGATTTTGTTAATACAACAAATATGTGCAGAATTTCAAAAAAGCATTTTCTAAAACTGAAAGGCCTGACTGTAGTTTGTTGACAGCAGATGTGGATTAAAAATGTGATATCAGGTGATGATAAAGAAGCAGTCCACAGAGAAGGCACCTTTGATCAGGAACACAGCAAAAGTGCAATAATTTTTCTATTAAGGTTTTGCCTCGAGCTCTTCAGATTTCTGAAACACCAAGCCATTCTGATCAACCATTTTGCTTTCCTTTTAGACAACACGCCATCAAAGGCTGAGAGAAAAACAATCTGATGAGTCAAAATTCACTTATTGTGCAATGTGGCTATTTTTCCACTTGGCAGATTTATGCCTGGTATTAAAACTAAAAGAAGTGCTATTGTCAATTGAGTTACTTAGCTTTGATATTTACTGTCATTCTTCTTACTGCTCAGAGGACAACTAACAGCTTATTTTTATGTTATTTTTTAAAATATATTTTTATTGATTTCAAAGAGGAAGGGAGAGGGAGAGAGAGATAGAAACATCAATGCTGAGAGAGAATCATTGATTGGTCAACTGCCTCCTGTACACACCCTACTGGGGATCCAGACACAACTTGGGCATGTGCCCTGACCAAGAATTGAACCATGACCTTCTGGATCATAGGTCAGCATTCAACCATTGGGCCACACTGGTTGGGCTATTTTTATTGTGTTGTGAAATTACTAACCCACTACCAAACCTTGCTCCCTCAATCTATTGAGAATCACATTGTTAATCACGGAGTGGCAGGAACAGATGTAGGGTTGGTAATGCTATCTTTTGTAAAACATATTCCTAGTTAAAATGGATGAAAGAAGAAAGGTGATTATTGTTTAGAATTTGTTTTTTAGTACTTGTTACTAGAGGTGACCAATTTGACAATGCAGGCAAAGTCACCTTTTAGTCACTTCAGAGCTACAGCCTGGAAAATGTCTGAGAGAACGCCACTATTTTGTGTTTTCCAAAGGTTAAAAGTAATTCTTGAAAAATGTTTAATTTGACCACAGGGACTTGATTCTCTTAATTGTCAGGACAAAGTAAAATCAGTGAATTGTAGCTTTGTTTTAAGAGATGAAAACTGTATTGAAAAACTCAATTCACATTAAGTATCCCTTCTTGAAATACTTTTATAAGCCTTGGTGATATAGAGGAGATTATGATCATTTCTTCATTCAACATCATAATGAATATTTATTGACTGCCTTTCAAGTGCCATGCACTTTTCTAGGCACTGGAGAAAAGGCAATGAATCAAAGTCTGTACTATCAGGAGCTCACATACTTGGAGAAAGATTATAGTTAATATTTTTTAAGGTAGTCTTCTCAGAGCTTTACATATCCTATTCATTTAATTATCACAGAAACAGTATGATATATTGATTTTTTAAGGAACCACCTTAACAACATTAGTTTTGTTAATAATTCCATAAAATACAGTATGATTAAGTGGTCTAAAAGAATAATACAATGTCTTACACAACTGGAGAAATTTCTTTTTTCTAGTATTATTACAAGCAGTTTGCTAATGTTTATAATGTTCAGGTTGATTTTTAAAATGTTGACTAAAAAAAATTCCCCAACCAGACTTTTTCCCTAAAATTTATCTTTTTCCAAAATTGTTCATAGCATGGCTCACACATATAAATTCATTTAACATAATTTTTTTATATCAACACTTATCGAGGTTAGTTTGGTTCATTTATGATTTTACATAGTATTGTGCCTTTTCTCCCCATATTGAAAATAGAATGATTACAATGCAAATATTATTAAAATACTAGAGGCCCAGTGCACAAAATTCGTGCACAGAGAAGGAGGTTCCCTCAGCCCAGCCTGCACCATCTCCAATTGGGGACCCCTTGGGGGATGTCCGAATGCTGGTTTAGGCCTGATCCCTGTGGACCAGCAGTTGGACATCCCTCTCACAATCTGGGACTGTTGGCTCCTAGCTGCTCACCTGCCTGCCTGCCTGATCACCCCTAACAGCCCTCCCCTGCTGGCCTGGTTGCCCCCAACTGCCCTCCCCTGCTGGCCAATTTGGTTCTGATTGGTTGGTTTCTATGCCAGTCAGCATCAAAAGCTCCGCCTGCTAGGCAGCCATTGGTTCTTCACAACACCCAGATTTGGTACTGATTGGTTGATTTCTATGCTAGTCAGTGTCAAAAGCTCCACCTCCTAGGCAGCCACTGGCTCCCCACAGCACCCACATTTGGCTCTGATTGGTCGGTGTCTACACCATTCAATGTCAGAAGCTCTACCTCCTAGACAGCCATTGGTTCTTCATAGCACCCACATTTAGTTCTGATTGGTCGGTTCCTATGCCTATCAATGGCAAAAGCTCCTTCTCCTAGATAGCCATTGGTTCTTCACAGCACCCACATTTGGTTCTGATTGGTCAGTTCCTATGCCAGTCAGTGTCAAAAGCTCCACCTCCTAGACAGCCATTGGTTCTTCACAGCACCCACATTTGGTTCTGATTGGTTCATATGCCAGTCAGTATCTCCAGGCCTATCTTAGGGCCTGATCAGAAAGGCGGGCTGAACAGCAGCCCCCTGGAGGCTGGGAGAGAAAGAAATGCCCAGCTGTTGGTGAAGCCTGGAAAAAGAGGGAGAGAAAGAGAGAGGCAAGTACTGATCAACAACTGCCACTGAAGCTGCAAATCACTCTGGGTCTCAGCCCCCTGGGCAGTCAGTGCTGGGTAGCCAGGCAACCCAGCGCCTTCTGAAGGACTTCCTGGTTGGTCAGACTTGACCCTGGGCTTTTATATATTAGGATTACAAAAAGTCAAAGCCCATGAAAAGTATCTCATTATGAAATTTATCCTTTGCTTTACAAAATTAATAACTATAAAATTGATGATGGCGACCACACATATCAGATACTGACTGCGGAAATGGAAAGGTGTTATCGCTCTAGCCAGTTTTGTTCAGTGGATAGAGCTTTGGCCTGTGGACTGAAGGGTCCCGGGGTTGGATTCCATTCAAAGGCACATGCCCTGGTTGCAGGCTCGATCTCCAATAGGAGGTGTGCCGGAGGCAGCCAATTAATGATTCTCTCTCATCATTGATGTTTCTATCTCTCTCTCCCGCTCCCTTCCTATCTGAAATCAATAAAAATATTTTTTAAAGAAAGGTGTTATCACAGGTAGATACATATGTATGTAAAAATTAATATAACTTGATATAGATGGAATTTTACATTGAAAAAAAAGTAATTTATCACATATGTTACAGTTTAGGTCTGATAAAAGGAAAATTATTCCAGAAAAAAATTAAAGAATTATTTGAGTGAGGATTATCTCCTAATTTTCTATTTTCTTTAATTTTAATTGAGATATAATTCCCATTTTAAAGTGCAAAATTCAGTGTTTTTTAATATGTTCACTAGATTGTTAAAACATCCACATTCTCTAAATCCAGAACATTTCATCAACCCTCATAAAAAGTATACCCATAATAGTTAATCTCCATTTGTCTCAGTCTCCCAAACCCTGGAAAGCACTAATCTACTAGTACTTTCCTTCTCTATGGATTTGCCTATTCTGAAAATTTCATATAAATATAATAGACATTATGTGGTATTTTGTGTCTTCTTTTATTTAGTGTTATGTTAAGGTTCACCAACTTGGCAGTATGTACAGGCACTTCACTTATTTCTATGGCTGAAAGATTCTGTAATACATGTATTCCATATTTTTGTTTTTTAATTCATCAGTTGATGGATATTTGGGTTAATCCCACCTTTTCATTATTCTGAATAGTGTTGCTATGAATATTCATATACAAAATTTTGTACAGATGTACATTTTCAATTTTATTTGTTATATACCCAGCAGTGAATAATATGGTAACTCTACATTTAACTTTCTGAGAAACTTGCAGACTGTTTTCTAAAATGATAAAATTATTTTACATTGCCACCAGCAATGTATAAGGACTCTAATTTCTCCACATCCTTTCTAAATTTCTCACTGGCTTGATTTATTATAATTAGCTAACACACTGGCTATAAAGTGATATCCCATGAGGTTTTAGTTTGCATTTTCCTAGTGGATAATTTGATAATCTTTCCATGTGCTTACTGGCCATTTGTATATGTTAGTTGAAAAATATCCTTTCAAATATTTTTCCCTTTAAACTATGCTATTTGTCTCTTAATTATCAAATTGAAAGTGTCTTTTTTTTATATTTTGTATACTAGAGATTCATCAGATACATAATTTGCAAGTTCTTTCTACTAATCTATGTGTTGACTATCATCATTTTGTTCATTTCAAAGCACAAAAATTTTAAAGCATAAATTTTACAATTTTAATGAAGTACAGCTTGTGTTATTTTTATTTTTCCTGCTTCTGCTTTGGGAGTCCTTTCCAAAAAAGAAAAAAAAAAGTATTGTTTTATTTTAAGAAAACAAAGATTTTTTAAAAAAGAAAAGAAAACAAAGATTAACACTATATATTTTATGAATTTTATACATTTAGATTATTATATTAAGGTTTAGATTATTATATAAAGGTTATCTGTTTTGAGTAATTTTTGTGTACAATGTGAGAAAAGGGTTCAAATTTATTCTTGTCATATAGATATCCCATTGTCCTAGAATCGCTTGTTTAGAAGTCTATCCTTTCCCCTATTGAAATGTATTGGCCCTGGTCAAAAACTAATTGACTGTAATTGTGAAGGTTTATAATTGAAATCTCAAGTATAGTTTATTGAAATATGTGTGTATCTTTATATCAATACCGCAAGTCTTGATTATCATACTTTTGTAGTAAGCTTTAAAGTGGGGTAGGCAAGAACCTTCCAGCTATTTGTTCTTTTTCAAGTTTATCTTTGTTATCTATCTCTTACATTTTCATATAAATTTCAGGATCAAATTTTCAATTTTTACAAAAATGGCAGCTAGGATTTTGACAGGAATGACACTGATTCTGGAGATCAATTTGAGGAGTATTTCCATCTTACAGATATTAGGTCGTCCATCCATGAACACAGGATATCGGATGAAAAGTTTAAAAATGGAGATCTGTGTAATAGATTTACAAACCCCTAAATAACCACATTTGTATATGATAAAGTGATCTTCAGCAATGGTATAAAGGTACGTCAATGGGGAACAGGTTTGTTCAATAAATGGTGCTATAACAATGAAATACACACGAAGCTTCATCTTTACCTCATATCATATACAAAAAAATAAATGGATTACAGAAGAAAAACAAGTTATAATGATTTTAAAATATAAATTAAACCATAGGATGAACTATTTAAAACTCTAAGAAGGACAAAGAT
Source organism: Myotis nattereri (assembly GCF_964212035.1). Classification (NCBI taxonomy): domain Eukaryota; kingdom Metazoa; phylum Chordata; class Mammalia; order Chiroptera; family Vespertilionidae; genus Myotis; species Myotis nattereri. The sequence goes on from NC_138078.1 coordinate 85,186,541, forward strand.
TATTTAGGACTAAACAAAATTAGAAGCAGTTCCAATTTAGGATGTAGGAGGATGCTGAGCCCTCCCCCTCCCAAGAACACATGGCACATGCACCTATATTTAGAGCAATTACTCCTGAGAGACAAATGAGGGACAATTGAACAGCTTCTGTGTAAGAGAGAGAGAGAGAAAGAGACAGAGAGAGAGAGAGAGAGAGAGAAAGGTTGTGAGTCCACAAGAGCTCTCAGGGAACTAAGGGCGCTCCCTAGGACCAGAGGAAGCAGTGAGTACCATTGTTTACATTTCCCTGCGTTTGCCTAGAGGGCAGGAGCTCTATCCAAGTTCTTAGTCTACCTGCAGGGACACCGTAGCATTTTTCAGGCACCCTTCCTGGAGCTAGCTCTAGCAGGAAAAGGAGGGCACCACAGCGCATGCACGTGGGATCCCTCTACCTGGAGATTGATCTAATTCTAACCAGTAGGCACACACCGACTGGACTGTTCGAGCACTTGGGGCTCCCCTGCCCAGAGATAATGCAGAATTGGCAAAGTGCTGTGGTACTGATACCGGAACCAGTGAGCAAGAATTCTTCCCGGGTGTCTCGCGGAATCAAAGAATGAAGCCGCAGACCAGAGGAATTCAAACAAGGCAGGAGTTTATTGCAAACAAACACAGGCTCCCAGCTCAGGGAGGGGATCTAAATGCCCCTGAAGCATTCTGCCCTTCCCCGTATATCTGCTAAAGGCCCGCTCTTTGTGTATCTGTGCTGCTCTCTGATTAGTTCCTGGCCTTTTTGCAACATTTTATTTTGCACTTGCAAGATAAACTTCCTTGTTTCAAAACACCCTGTTTTTCTGCTATCCTGCTTTTCTGCAAAACATTTTGTGGTTTCAGCTAGCTCCACCATTCCTCCTTCCACTCCGTACCCCGTCTGCCTAATTCTGCTTCTAACTCCTTTCAGTACCTGCACACAGGGCTACCCCATCTAGAGAAGTGTGGGACCAATGCGGCATTGCTGTAAGTGTATACAAGGCTGTCCCCATGGAGAGGTGTAGAAGCAGAACACGTGGGTCTACCCTGCCTGGATTTAGGGTAGAACCAGCAAAGTGCTGCCTTGTTCAGGGAAAGTGCAGAACTAACATGCACCGTGACACGCTCACTCAGGGCAGCGCTGCCCAGACCTGGCTCAAGCAACAGGCAATGAAAGCAACAGGGTGTGTCGCATACACACCAGACAGCCCAGTAGGAATCAGAAGGGCAAGGAAGTGTGCACACATCAGGCTGACAGCCAGCACAGCAGAGCTACCACACACGCATGCACACCAGGCTGCGCTGCCCACAAACTGCTCCTCCAGGACAGACAGCACCCCAGGTGCCACATGTGCCCATCCTAACTACAACCTGCCCACCCAAACCATCTGGTATCTGGTCTACACACAGGCCACTTTTTCAAGACTGGGAGAGATAGCTATTTAATCTAACTCGTAGGAACAAATGCAGAATGTCAAACAAAATGGGGAGACAGAGACTATGCCCCAAATGAAAGAACAAGGAAAACACCTGGAAAAACAACAACAACAAAAAAAACACCTCTAATGAAATGGAGGTAAGTAATTTGCTTGATAAAAAATTCCAAGAAACAATCATAAAAATGCAACTAACTTGAGAGTAAAATAGAACTCAAATGGACTTCCACACATCACAAAGAAGTAAATAAAAATTAATAAATAAAAAACGTAAGCTGCTAATGTTACAGCAAAGTAACCAGAGATGGGAAGACACTCAGAAGATGCAGAAATTCACCTTCATTCCAAAAGCAGCGCTGCTGGCTCAGGGTATCAGTTCCCAAAAGCTGAGCATTTTTATCCTGCTGAACCCAGTCTTATATAGCCCCAGGTTTTGTTTCTTGCTTCCTGGTCTTTGTGTGGGTTTTTCTAAAAGCTATTTTGCTGAACAGTAGGTTATAACAGTTCCCTTCCATGGTTGGCAAACTGCGCCTCGAGAGCCACATGCGGCTCTTTGGCCCCTTGAGTGTGGCTCTTCCTAAGCCTTAGGAGTACCCTAATGAAGTTAATAACAATGTACCTACCTATATAGTTTAACTTTAAAAAATTTGGCTCTCAAAAGAAATTTCAATCATTGTACTGTTGATGTTTGGCTCTGTTGACTAATGAGTTTGCCGACCACTGGCCTAGCTGATAACACCTGGGGGCTTGGTTTTGTTTCAAAGCCTCTGCAAACTCCTTGTTCCAGGATGTGGGTCTGCAGGGTGCAGCAAGCGGGGGCTAGGCTGAGTATAGATAGATAAGCAAACAGCCTGTTACTGCAGAGAATGGGTTAAGCTGCCCTTACAGGGGGGCTCAAGCTATCTTCACACTAATAATCTGCTAAAATATATAAAAGCACTAAAAGGATGTCTAGAAATTCTACATCTTGAAAATGATTGAGAGGGAATAAGGATATGTTTAAAGATAATTATTGCAAGAGTGATGTAATGCTGTTAAAATTGTGACTATTTTTATGCTTTTTATATATAAAAATTAGAGGTATTCTGCAGTACAGGTCTATGAAAAGATTTGAAACTAGTTCTTGGGTGGAAAAACATTCTCTCTATTCCTTCCATATAAAGAGAAACAGTGTGTCATCTCTGGCCTCTTTTTACCCCTTACTCCTCCTTAAAGAGATAAAGACTTATCTGATTAGTGAGTTTGCAAGAAGAAACTTGGCCTACATAGCCTGCCTCCTTCCCCTTCTCTCTCTTTTGGAAGAGATTTGTCTTCAGAGTACTTTTCTCCTCTCTCCCTCCATTTGGCAAGTCTTTGGGAGCAGATAGTCCATGTGGGAAACTTATAGGAGCTCAACATTGCTTGTGAAAAGGTAGCAAAGTCTATATCATATTGGGTTTTAAAATTAGGATGTATCCAATAAAGGTTGAGTTTGACAACTATCTCATTCCTTTGTTATATTTCTTAACTCTTAGACTGGGAGAAGGTTATTTATTGTAACTTTCTCAATTTGTTCTAAATTATATGTAGTCTGACTTCCCAGATGAAAATCTAACAAATCAGTAGGAGTAGATCCAGAGAAGCTTCCACTGAAGCTAGTGTTTGTCACTATAAGAATATGATCTTGTCAGGCCAATGTGGCTCAGTGGATGAGTGTCCACCTGTGAACCAGTATGTTACAGTTCAATTCCTGGTCAGGGTACATATCTGGGTTTCTAGCTTGATCCCCAGTAGGGGACATGCAGGAGGCAGCCAATCAGTGAATCTCTCTCAGCATTGATGTTTCTATCTCTCTCTTCCTCTCCCTTCCTCTCTAAAATCAGTAGAAATGTATTTTAAACACACACACACACACACAAAAACAACAAAATAAAAACAGTCTCAACCACAGCTGAATGAAGGATCAGATTACTACTGAATTTATGGCATTTAATAATTTCAAGCATGCTAATTTTATACCTCCATATAATGCAGATTGTCAACTGCTTGAAAACAATAACAACATTGACATTAATAAAAACAGTAGCAGCAAAATTTTAATAAATAACATCATTTATTAAATACCATGTGCTAAGCTCTGTTCTTCTATTAATGTTCACAACAAATCTTTTACATAGGCATTTTTATCCCACTTTAGATATTAAAAAAATAGGAAGAGCCCTAGCCAGTTGAGATCAGTGAGTAGAGAGTAGGCCTGCAGACTGAATGGCCATGGTTCAGTTCTAGTCAAGGGCAGGTACCTCGGTGGCAGGCTTGATCCCTGACCCGGTTCAGAGTACATGTGGTAGGCAACCAATCGATGATTCTCTCTCATCATTGGTGTTTCTATCCCTCTCTTTCCTCAATGAAGTCAATAAAAATGAATTTTAAAAAACCCTGAAGATTTGAAAGACTAAACACCATACTAACAATTACATAACTTTTAAGAAGCAGAACCATGGTTTAAATTCACTTTCTTCTCATTCTAAAGCTTGTGCTCTAAAGCATTATGCTTAGTGAAACCATAACATTCTGTTTTCCTTGTACAGTCCTACTTAAAGCCTTGTGCTTCAGTGTGTCACCCAGGCAGTATCCTCCTTCACTCTCAAGACTATCCCAGTTTGAATGATAAATAAAATGGTTACCCTAATTATGCTGTATATATTCTGGCTATATTCTGCTATCTTTGAGCAGTATGCTAACATTTGATAACTCCTTCCTCCTATTAAATTTTAACAAATTATATGTCCTGTGTTTTAATAATATTTTTCATATGACAGATGACTTATTAGAAAATTAATTATAAAGTTTCACCCTAGCCAGCTTGGCTCAGTGGATAGAGCATCAGCCTGCAGACTGAAGGGTCCTAGGTTCGATTCTGGCCAAGGGCACATGCCTGGGTTGCAGGCTCGATCCCTAGTAGCGGGTGTGCAGGAGGCAGCTGATCAAGGATTCTCTCTCATCATTGATGTTTCTATCTCTCTCTCCCTCTCCTTTCCTTTCTGAAATCAATAAATATATATTTAAAAAAATTATAAAGTTTCAGTTGACATCTATACTTTTTGAGAGAGCTTTTGGAGATATTGAAATCAACCAAATGACTAATGGTAGAATGATCAGAGTCCGTGACAGAGTACTATATTTTAGGCACAGCTCCAATTGTGTCACCTACTCCAGCTGCATAAACAGACCTTCATTACATAGGTGTTACACTTAAATTGTACATTGACTTGAATTAATTTGTCACTTTAACCATTAGCGAGTATAATAATACTAGAGGCCTGGCGCATGGATTCATGCACCGGTGGGGTCCCCGTACTGGCCTGCACCCTCTCGCAATCTGGGATCCCTCGGGGGATGTTGGAGAGCTAGTTTCCGCCCGATCCCCACATACCAGGCTGAGGGACCCCACCGGTGCACCAGGCCTCTAGTATGCATATAAGATCTTTGGTTAATCTCTTTCCACCCTCCCCTCTTCCCCTCACTTCCCTCTGAGATTCATCAGTCTGTTCCATGTTTCCATGCCTGTGGTTTCCGCTCCTCCATTGAGCATCTGCCCCCTGGTGGTCAGTGTGCATCATAGCTACCGGTCAGCTGGTCCCTTAGGATTTTGTATATATAGACTTGAGAGTATATTGGCATCTGCATGTTTGGAGATTATTCATATTTATATGTGATATTACCCTACAAAATAATACTTAGGTAAAAATTAACTAGCTTATAACTGCACTGTTGTAACTTTGTTAAATTAACATTTGTTAAGTGGAGAATATGATGCAATATACTGAATGGTGAGTGATGGTTCAACAAAAGACCACAAAAAAAATTATTTATTTATTTTTAAAATCTTTATTGTTGAAAGTATTACATATGTCCCACTTTTTCCCCCATTGAGTCATTCCAGCCTAAACCTGCATTTTGCCCCAGGCTTCGCACCCTATTGTCTGTGTCCATGGGCCATGCATATATGCATACAAGGTCTTTGGTTGATTACTTCTCACCTACCCACCCTCCCCTGCCTTCCGTTTGAGATTCCACACTCTGTTCCATGCTTCCATGTCTCTGGATCCACTCTGTTCATCAGTTTATTTTGTTACTTAGATTCCACATATGAGAGATATCATGTGATACTTGTCTTTCTCTGACTGACTTATTTCACTTAGCATGATACTCTCCAGGTCCCCCATGCTGTCTCAAAGGGTCAGAGATTCTTCTCTTTTACTGCTGCATAGTACTCCATGGTGTAAATGTACTACAGCTTTTTTACCTACTCCTCTACTGATGGGCACTTGGGCTGCTATTGTAAATTGTGTTGCTATGAACATAGGGTTGCATACATTCTTTCTGATTGGTGTTTCAGGTTTCTTAAGATATATTCCTAGAAGTGGGATCACTGGGTCAAATTGTAGTTCCATTTTTAATTTTTGAGAAAACTCCGTTTCCATTTTTAATTTTTGAGAAAACTCTGTACTGTATCCACAGTGGCTGCACCAGTCTGCATTCCCAACAGCAGTGTACTGGGGTTCCCTTTTCTCCACATCCTCACCAGCACTTTTCATTTGTTGATAGTAGCCATTCTGACAGGTGTAAGGTGCTACCTCATTGTCGTTTTGATTTGCATCTCTCTGATGATCAGTGACTTTGAGCATTTTTTCACATATCTCTTGGCCATCAGTATGTCCACTTTGGAGAAGTGTGTATTTATGTCGTTTGCCCATTTTTTAATTGGATTGTTTGTCTTCCTTTTGTTAAATTGTATGAGTACTTTATATATTTTGGAAATTAACCCCTTATCAGATGTATCATTGCCAAATATGTTCTCCCATACAGTGGGCTCCATTTTAATTTTGTTGATGGTTTCTTTTGCTGTGCAGACACAGACAAAGCATTCGACAAAATCCAACACCCATTTTTGATAAAATCTCTCAGCAAAGTGGGCATAGAGGGAGCATATCTCAACATGATAAAGGCCATATATGACAACCTACAACAAACATTATACTCAGTGGGCAAAAACTAAAACTATTTCCCATAAAAACAGGAATAAGAACAGGAACAAGATAGTACTGCAAGTCCTAGCCACAGCGATCAGACAAGAAGAAATAAAAGACATCCAAATTAGAAAGGAGGAAGAAAAACTCTCATTATTCACAGATAACATGAATTGTACATAGAAAATCCTAAAGACTCCACCAAAAAAACCCCTACTAGATTTAATAAAGGAATTTGGCAATTTAGCAGGATACAAAATTAACACTCAAAAATTGATGGCTTTTTTATACATTAATAATGAATTCACAGAAAGAGAAATTAAACCAACAATCCCATTTATGATTGCATCAAATAAATTAAGATACTTATGAATAAACTTAACCAAGGAGGTAAAAGAGTTATACTTGGAAAACTACAGGACATTGAAAAAAGAGATATAAACAAGTGGAAGAATATACCATGTTCATGGATTAGTAGAATCAGCATCATTAAAATGTCCATACTACCCAAGGCAATCTACAGATTCAATGCAATCCCTATTAAAATACCAATGACATATTTCACAGATCTAGAACAAATACTCCAAAAATTTGTATGGAATTAAAAAAGACCTTGAATATCTGCAGCAATCTTTAGAAAGAAGAGCAACGTTGGAGGAACCACAATACAAGATATCAATTTATACTACAAAACTACTGTAATCAAAACGGCCTGGTACTGGCACAAAAACAGACATACTGATTAGTGGAACAGAGCAGAGATCTCAGAAACTGAACCAAGCAATTACGCTCAATTAATATTTGACAAAGAAGGCAAAAGCTTACAATGGAGGCAAGACAGTCTCTTCAATAAGCAGTGCTGGGAAAATTGGACAGATATATGCACAAAAATGAAACCATATTATCAACTTACACCATACACAAGAAAAAACTCAAAATGGATAAAATATTTAAATGTAAGTTGGGAAACCATAAAAATCCTCGAAGAAACCATAGGCAGCAATCATAGGCAGCAAAATCTCAGACATCTCTTATAGCAATATGTTTATGGATACATCTCCTAAGGCAGAGGAAACTAAGGAGAAAATAAACAAATGGGACCACAAAGGAAATTTAAAATAGAAAAGTTTATCATTTACAAATCCTGGGATAAGTACACAGCACTCCTCAAGGTATACCACATACTCCACACAGGGATACGAAGCCAGAGGAGAGAGAGAGAGAGAGAGAGAGAGAGAGAGAGAGAGAGAGAGAGAGAGATTTGCTGCACAGGCCTTTATCAGGGTCCCTGTGTGGAGTATGTGGCATTATAGGCTAGAGCTGAATTGATTCATTCAAACCAAAAGAGTTGGCTTTTTGTAAGTCCCATGGGTCTTATCTAAAAGACACATAAGGTACACAATGCTGGGAATGAGAAAAGACTGTTGACCACAGGGGGTATTGGGAAACATTTGCTTGTGACTCTGTGGGCTGCTATCTAGAGCATGTACTTGCATAAAGGAACTGGTGTCATTTCAAGGTCCCTGCACTCCACTTGGCCAAGCAAACTGGATGTAGAGGCAGCAATACCGTGGAGTAGGTTAGCTAAACTCTGGACATGTGGTTTTAAGATGAAATATTAAAATATTTAACTTAGGACAACAATCTGTAATAGAGTACCTCACAGGCAGGTTCTATTTTTTTTACTATAAATTTTTCCCTAAGTCTGTGGTGGTTTTGAAACATGGCTATAAGTTTTTTGAAACTCCTGTGAAACAAAGGTGGTGTTTATGTCTCCTCTCCTTGTATCTGAATTTTGTGATTGCTTGACAAGCAGAATATAACCATGGTGATACTTTGCTATTTTCTAGGCTGAAGCCTTAAGAAACCTACAATATAATGTTAAACAAAGAAGAGGTTTAGACCGTAATGAAGAATAGGCATTTCTTTGAGCATTAGGATTGCAACCTGAGAGATGTAGATTCGGGCAGTAACGCAAACCGCTCTCTGGGGAGAACAAGAACAGTCAGGGTGTTTGAGGGCAAAAAACACAAAACGTAAGTCTTACATGCAAATGAAGGATTGCAGGCTAGGTTCACAGGGACAGGTTAGTTCTAATATGCAAACAAGGGAGGAAGCAAAGTCCATACCTATCCATGTAGCAGTTGTTCCAGGATGTTTTGAGCTGAGCTGAGCAACAAGTTCAGCTACTTAATAGCAGCTCTGAGAACTGGGGCACAAGATGTGCACTGGGCCCCATTACCTTAATAGCCTCCTGACTTTATTTTAAGTGATTCTCTTAGCAATGCTTATTCCATTTTATTTTCTCATTATCCTTCTACTTCCTGTGTCGGGAGATGATTTCTCTTGGAAATCAAAGACAATTATGTGAAGAAGCACAAGCCACCCTATAGAGAGCTACATAGAGAGGAGCCCCCAGCACCAGCCGCCAGCAGCTTGCCAGCATATTTGGGATCCAACTTGGAAAAGGATCCTCCAGTTCCTGTGGAGACGCCCTACCTAATGCCGCATGGAATACAAATGAGTTGTTCCCAGCAAGAGTTGACCAATTTACATATTCAATAGCAGAAAAAAATATGATTGTGTTGAGTTTTGGGGTATTGTGTTATGCAGCAATGATAATTAGAACAGTCTTTTTTTAAAAAAAAAAGTCAAGAATTTATGAAACAGTTACATTAAAAATGCAAGAATTAACCAATAGATACAAAAAGAAAAGAATGAAATAAAATACAATCTCCTATACAGACACAAACTATACAACTAAAATGTTTTCTGTGTCTGCCATGTACTTTTGTCTGTTATGTTTTAATTTTTTAACTGGAATCATAGATGGTCTTCTGTTCATCTTGAGAAACAAAGACAAACGTAAATTTTGTTGTGAAGCAAATTATTTTCATCACTCATTCTTTTAATATTCTCTCCAACTGTCTTTCACTGAACTTTTAATATTGGAGAAATGAAGCTATTTTATTTTAGTCAGTAACAAATTTTATTATAGGGTCAGTTTCATTTAAAAAATGTATTAACATAAAAATTTAATCTCCTTGGTCTTCCAAGTGCAAAAAAAAAAATATTGCTGATATAACACCTGCAATATTTTTCAGCGAAGTATTCATCTATAATTTCTTTCAGCACATGAGATAAGCATCATTCTTTGTGGCTAAACATTCAAATGAAGAAAGCTGTTAAATATCCAATCAAGGATTTCAAGTATTTTAATAGAAACTGAAATATGAAATATTTGTGATAAAGGCAAAGATCTATCAAAGTAAATTAATGCAAACTTCTCAGACTGTATTCTATGACTCTATTAAGAAAAAAAAGTAAAAAAAAAATGTTCAGGTACTTCTAACTGAATAAGATATTTGATAATCAAAAGAATCTAGACTTTTAAAAAATCGAACTTCTTTTCTAGGAGCTGAACTCAGATAATACCAAGTAAAAACAAATTAACTGGCATTTCTATATGAGGATTTATAACAGGCCACAGATTTAGGTGTAAAGAATCATATTCTTCACATATAAGCTGATTGCCATGCATGTCTGCCTAAATACAAAGCAAGGAACAAGTATTTTTTTTTCAATTCTTAATTCCTATTGCTATGTGTGAACCTGTACTAGTAAACACTCTCACAGTAAGATATTTATTGTATAACTCTATTTATGGTTGATTCTAATTTCACTTCCAGTGTTACCAGTTTTTGGGGTTTTTTTTGCTACACTTTCATCTTTATTGGTCAATTTCCTCTTTTGATTATCTATTTTTATTGATTACCACAAGGGTTTATTGTTTCATGACAGGAGTCAACACAACTACATGCTTTGCTGCTATGTGTCAGCTAGAGACATGGGCAGTGAGCGAGAATCCACAGACTTTGCAAGATGTGATGTGATTGGTCACTGACCATGACCTGCCTCTGTTATTTATGTAGTAATTTTTGGACTGAAAAGCTAGCTAAAATGTTTGTACTGTATGAATTTCAGTTAATACATCATGATAAAACACAAAGACTTGTACAATAATTTTCATAGCAGCGTTATTCATAATAGGCAAATGTGGAAACGACCAGAATGTCCAATCCCTAATGAATGGATATACAAAATAAAGTATCTCTATAAAATGCAATGCTGTTTGGCAATAAAATTAATGAGCTCAGATACATGATACATGGATGAATATTAAAAAATAGTGTGTTAAGTAAATTTAGCCAGTCACATATGACCACATATTGTATGATTCCATACACTAAAAAAAATTGATTAGCGATTATCTAGGTTAAGAGGTGAGGGTAAATAAGAAACGGCAGCCAATGGACGTGGGGTTTTTGGGGGGGTGATGAAGATAATCTGTATTTAGATTGTGGTGATAGTTGTACAACTTGAATACACTAAAATTTCTTGAATTATGTACTTTAAATCAGTGGATTTTATGGAAATTGAATTATATCTCAATAAAGCTACAGACACATAGCACACTGTGGTAATAGAAATTTGTACACATAAGAACTGTGGGAAGTAAGGATTTCCTGAATTAATAATGATCTTTGATAGTTAACAGTAAGACACATACTTGAGAATTTACTTAAAGGAGCTAAATCTAACCTCTCTTGAAAAAGTGAAGTGCTATGCTGGGTTATTAATGGAAACTAATTTTATATAGGAACCATATTTACATACTGTGCATCTAAAAATGATGCATAGTAAGTGCTCAGTAGCCAGTTATTCATTATTATATTATTTTAAAATATTTATTAATTAAGTTGTTTTTTAATAAGTTTGCTTGTGACACTGAAAAGAGCAGAAAATATAAATCATTACTTGGTAGAGAGTTGGTGTAGGAATTTTAATTTTACCTTAAAATTCTTAAAATTATAAAATTCCAGCAAGCATGATTTTTGTTGCTGAAATGATATTTTCCAAAAGAAATATTTATATTGTATAAGGCAGTTTAGGAATTATGAAGGAACACAAGACCCATGAGACTAAGGTGGAATGGAATGGTCCAGGCATAGGCAACTGAAGTTTTTGTAAGAGATTGTATGTCTATGTGGGTTTGGGTTTGGTGATAAAGGAGAGGAAAGGTGGGCATGAAAGATGAGTCTAAAGGTTGGAGGTTTTGGTTGGGGAGCTGAAGCAAGTAGAGCTTGAATTGGTGAGTTCTTCACTTACCAAGTGTACCGGTTAATAATGGCGGATTTTGTAATCAAAGAAAAGATGGTAATTTCAAGAGAAACATCAAAAGCACTTTACTCAAAGTAATGTCCATCGCTAGCTACACATTTCCCCATCTTTCAGGCAATTTGTGGATACTGTCCCAATAAAACTTTTCTTGTTTTGATGCAAACCATTCAGAGACCCAGTTTTCCACTTCTTCGTACGTTTTGAAGTGCTGCTCAGAAAGTGCGTGTGCCATGGATCTGAACAAGGGGTAATCTGAAGGAGCAAGGTCTGGTGAATACAGCGGGTAGGTTAATACTTCCCAGGCAAGAGCTTTTAACGTGTCTTTAACTGGTTTTGAAGTGTGTGATGGTGTGTCATCATGAAGCAAAATTACTTTGCCGTGTCTTCTGGACCATTCTGGACATTTTACGATCACAGCGTGGTTCAGATTGATTTTTTGTTGTTGATAGCGATCAGTATTAACGGTTTCACCTGCTCTTAGAAGCTCATAATACACCACACCTTCATGATCCCACCAAACTCAGAGCACTGTCTTCTTTCTGAAGTGATTGGGCCTTGCAGTTGATGTTGATGGTTGACTTGGAACAACCCATGGTTTTGTGCCTTTGGGATTCTCAAAATAATTCCACTTTTCATTGCCAGTCACAATTCGTTGCAAAAAAGACTTTCTTTAGTGCCGTTGAAGCAACATTTTACTGATGACTTTTCGGTTTTCCATTTGTCTTTCATTCAGTTGATGTGGCACCCATTTTCCTTCCTTTAAAATCTTTCCCATTACTTGTAAACAATTGTAAATTGTTTGCTGAACAACGTTTAATCTTCCTGCAAGTTGTTTTTGAGTTTGACACACATCTTTATCCAATAATGCTTGTAATTGTTGGTCTTCAAACTTTTTCGGTTGACCTGGGTGTTCTTTGTCCTTCACATCGAAATCATCACTTTTATTTATTTATTTATTTTTTATTTTTTTAAATTTGAATTATGTATATTTCCTTTATAAACAACATAGAACAAAAATCATCAAAATCATCTCAGCAAAAGATTTTTCTACCATTGTGGCAAGTTAAAAAAAAACAACACACAATGAAATAGGGGAAGACAGTTAAAAGCTGTTGGGGTTTTAAATTTAGCAACACTTCAGACCTAGAGCAATCCTGTTTTTAGGATCATCTTTCACCTTTTAATAGTAGTGGCTCTGGGCTTCTACTACAGGCTGCTTCTTCCTGTCTCAGGGCTGGATACAAACCTGAGCATCAACTCCACTAAGAATCAGATACCTCCCTTCCCTGCAAATGTATGGAAGCACCAAAGTGTTTCCCAAACATCCCTAACACCTCAAAGGACTGGCTTTGCAGAAGCCAACTCCTAAAAGGGACTGCCTGGGCACATGGCTAAGAAAAAGATTTTTATTTATAGATGTTTATAAGCTGACAGTAAAAAATACACACTACATGATATAAACCTAGAGTTTTATATCCTACTAGGGGCCCGGTGCACGAAATTCGTGCACTGGGTGTGTGTGTGGGGGAGTGTCCCTCAGCCCAGCCTGCCCCCTCTCACATACTGGGAGCCCTCAGGCGTTGACCCCCATCACCCTCCGATCGCCTGATCGGCCCCTTGCCCAGGCCTGATGCCTCCGCCAGAGGTGTCAGGCTTGGACAGGGGACCCCCATCTCCCCCTGATCACTGGCTCTGGCCCCTGCCCAGGCCTGAGGCCTCTGGCCCAGGAATCATGCCTGGGCAGGGGACCCCCATCTCCCTCTGATCGCTTGCTCCACCCCCGCCCAAGCCTGACGCCTCTGACCCAGGCTTCAGGCCTGGGCAAGGGGACCATCATATCCCCCCAATCCCTGGCTCCGCCCCCCGCCCAGGCCTGATGCCTCAGCCAGAGAAGTTGACCCTCATCACCCTCCGATCACCAATCACCGGATCGGCCCCTTGACCAGGCCTGAGGCCTCCAGCAGAGGTGTCAGGCCTGGGCAGGGGACCCCCAGCTCCCCGCGGTTGCAGGCTCCGCCCCTGCCCAGGACTAACGCCTCTGGCCTAGGCGTCCGGCCCGGGCAGCGGGGACCTGCAGTGGCAGCGGGGGGCGCCGCGATCGTGGGCTTCGCTTTAGGCCCAGGCAAGGGACCCCTAGCTCCCGGGACTGCCAGCTTCGACCGTGCCCAGCTCCCATCGCTGGCTCCACCCCTACTTCCTGCAATCACTGGCCAGGGCGGCAAAGGCGCCTGATTCTACGATCATGGCTGGGGGGCAGGGCAAAGGCGGCCCCAGGGCCGCCTTTGCCCTGCCCCCCAGCTCTTAGCTCCCCCCTGGGTTTCAGATCACTGTCAGTGGCAGGGGGCTTCTTCCTGCTTTCCCTTTCGCCTCCCTGCATTGTGCCTACATATGCAAATTAGCTGCCATCTTGTTGGCAGTTAACTGCCAATCTTAGTTGGCAGTTAATTTGCATATAGCCCTGATTAGCCAATGAAAAGGGTATCGCTGTACGCCAATTACCATTTTTCTCTTTTATTAGTATAGATAAGGCCCTTACAACAAACCCAGAGCCAAAGGAAGCTTCCCAGCTCTCACTGATTATGATCAAAGCAGCCCCCCAAAATAATCCAAAAAACGATCCAGATGAAGGGGTAATGTCTCCAAGGGCCAGGTACCCACTAAGGGAAGGGGGTCCTTACATCTTGGGCCCCACCCAACCCAGCCCTGAGACACCTAATTACCAAAAATCTTTCTAAAAATAACAAAGGATTTCACACTTCAGCACATACCATCTAACTGTCCCATCAACTTTTCTTGTGCTTGGGTGGCTCAGGGACAGCAAAACCATCAGCTGTCTTATTTGTCTTGCCGGCCATCTTATCTATCTTACTGCTATCCACCTTGGGGTCCATCTTGCTCTCACGATTACAACCTTCTTTCCTGCTTTCACCATTCCGACCATCATTTGCACCCCGGCTCTCTCCATGTCGGCCTCCACCTCCTCCATGCCTGTTCTCCCCATGACGATGGCTATCAGTATGACGGCTGCTGCTTTCTGGATAGCGGTATCCATCTCCATGGCGACCACCGTCTCCACGACGTGGGCTATCACCATGCCGATTGCCACTGACACTCTCTCCATGGCTGTGACGGTTGCCACCCCGATTCTCAGTATATCTCTCTCTCTTCCCATTGCTACCCCCAATCCCTTCTCAGCTGTTATTCCCTGAAGAAATCATCACTTTTAAAGTGTTTAAACCAGCGTTCACAAGTATCTTGAGATGGAGCATGTTCACCGTAAGCTTCCCAAAGTATATGATAACTTTCAGCAGCACTTTTCTTCAAAATACCAGTACATTGCCACTGCCAGAAAGACTCTAGATAGGCAGCTGGAGGAGCTTAGTGAAGGTGAACTTATTGACATAAATGAGGAAAGTGGTTGCAACAAAAAGAATGAAGATGACCCAGAGGAAATAACACCAGTCAAAACTTTGCATTAAAGGAACTCTCACAGATATTTGGCAGCATTGAAAGCTTGTAGGATAAAATGTTGAAAGCTGATCCAAACTTAGAAAGGAGTAAACAATTCACTAAAGGGTCGAAAGATGCTGAATCTGTATTACTAGTTATAAAATGAGATGGATACAAGCACAGTTGAAACCACTCTTCATAAATTTTCTTACAAAGATATATTTATCAATATTTGTAATGTTTTAAGTAATAGTGAAGTAAATAATAGTTTTACTACTTTTATTTTTGTGTACACTAAATTGATAGTAAGAGAGTTTTTTATATTTTGACAAAACAAGTAAGAGGTCATGGAACAATTGTAAATTTCATTAATTATTATAGTTGCTTTCCATAGTTTCAAATTGCACAATCATTTTCAGACTTGCCACACTACTTTATAAAGTAAGGACTGCCTGGGTATCAAAATGCCTATTATTTGTTACCTTATATGTCTTCAGTGCACACTTGTACATTTTTAAGGCAAGAAATATCTCAAACTTATTTTAATGTTAAGCTTTTTATTTTTTTTGAAAATTAGATATACAGAAAAGTTGCAAAGTCAAAGTTTGTGTACACCTTTTATGTATTTCCCCCTAATGTTAACATCTCTCTTTTTTTCAATTGCAGTTGACATACAATATTATTTTGTATTGGTTTTGGGTTGGGCAGGGCCTCGGGGAGTTATCAGGGAGGAGTTAGCTGAGTTCACAGGCTAATGCAGATTCGGATTTGGCCATGCAGGGCTAGGGCTCAATATAGGAAAGATGGCACCTGCCTTTTGGCTGTATGGAAGGAGGGCTTAACACAGGGATTATGGTGTCTGTCCCTTCAGCCCTTGCCCTGAAGCCACACAATTCTGTTCCTACCTGTATGTTTCTAGCACTTCCTGAGTTGTCATCCCTCCACCAGAGCCTAGGGCAGTGGTTCTCAACTTTCTGGCCCTTTAACTACAGTTCCTCATGTTGTGACCCAACCATAAAATTATTTTTGTTGCTACTTCATAACTGTAATGTTGCTACTGTTATGAATCGTAATGTAATTATCTGATATGCAGGATCGTCTTAGGCGACTCCTGTGAAAGGGTCGTTCGACCGCCGAAGGGGTCGTGACCCACAGGTTGAGAACCGCTGGCCTAGGGAAAGTGCCTGTGCATGGGCCCTTTAAGAGGATGTCTGGATTTCTAGCAGCCTTCCACTTCTCCCAGACAGATGAAACCCCCAATCATTTTCACAGCCAGATGTGGGGGCTCTCATTCTTAGCACTGGTGCTCCAGGCTGGGGAACCCGGTATGGGACTGGGACCCCTAGCTCCTCTGGTCAGACCTCTGCAGCTGTGATGTCTCTCTTGATTCTCTACTGCCACCTGTGAGTGTGACCAGCCCCTCTTTTGCATCTTCGGCCCTCCTACCAGTATTGACAGGACTTCCTTTTATCTTTAGTTAAAGGACTTCTATTCAACTAGTCTTCAGATGGTTCTCCAGGTTAATTGTTCTATAATTTAGTTGTTCATTTTGAAGTGGTCATGGGAAGAGGCTTCCATAGCATTCACTTACTCTGCCATCCTGATCGATATGTTAATGTTAACTTCTTACATAGCCATGGTACATTTGCCAAAAATAAGAAATTAACATTGGTACCACACTATTAACTATACTGTAGGGGTCCTCAAACTTTTTAAACAGGGGGCCAGTTCACTGTCCCTCAGACCGTTGGAGGGCCGGACTATAGTTTAAAAAAAAACTATGAACAAATTCCTATGCACACTGCACATATCTTATTTTGAAGTAAAAAAACAAAACAGGAACAAATACAATATTTGTATTTGCATGTGGCCCGTGGGCCGTAGTTTGAGGACCCCTGAACTATAGACTTAATTTGGATTTCAACAGCTTTATTACTAAGGTCCTTTTCTTTCACTTATGGCCTTATAACTTCTATTTTATGTACAGTAGCTTACATTCCAAGTTAAGTCCTCCAGAAAATTAGCACTTATTTCTATGTTCCTTCTTTCCCTCATTCACTTGAGAAACATTTTAAATGTCTGTATGCCAGTAGATATTGATAAACAAGAGACGTTACTAGCTCTCACGCAGCCATAGTAACTCAAATGTAAAGCTGAACTTAGTTTTCCTCATTGTAAGAATGGGCAAAAATGACTTTAAACAAAAAATGTTTTATTTTAACAAACATCACTTAAAAGATTCTAACCTTTATTTCTAAAGTTTAATAACATCACTGACCCTGATCATTTATCATTCCAATTTCCTTTAAAAGATTATTTTGTAGAGACAAAATGGTGGCGGAATAGGCAGACATGTCCTGAAGCTTGTCCTGGGGCAGATAAAAGGAGCAACTAAATCAAATAACATCCACCCCAAATTGGCAAAGTGGACACAGCTGGTTAGACAATTCGCAGCTGAGAAGGGCAGAGGATGCCTGAAGAAAGGTAAAATCAGGGATCTGGGCTGGAGAGATTTGTGGGACCTCTAAGTTCAGAGGGTTGGAAGGAAGCTGCATGGCACCAAGATTACATCCCTTGGGACAGGTGTAACATCTGACTTTGGAAAGAAAGTCCACAGGGCTGCTGGCAGCAGGGGATTTTAGATCTAAGCCCACAGCCACAAGAGGCTGAGCCCAGAGGGGGCAGCCTGAACAACTGCCCAAGCTGTGCTGTGCCAGGGGGAGAGGGGCTCGCAGTGGTGCAGCTCTTTCCCCTCTTTTTGGTCTTTGCTTTCATTCACTAAACCCGGTTCATAGGACCTTTCAAATACAAGCACTCACCCATGGCTGTGGTTCAGGTGGAGTTGCAGGCTTGTGGAGTCTGGGGAAAGGCTGTTGAGAAGAGCAGGTTGGGGAGAGGTGGCCAGGAGTCTGGTACTGGGACATACCTGACACTCTGGACCTAAGCAGCTATTTTCTCCTGAAGAGATAGCCCCTCCCTGCAGTCTCCAGGCAACCAATACAGTCACACCCAGACTACACCCTGAGTGTTATAACAACAACAAAAAAATCTGAATAATTCCTGAGAGCTCTCAGGGACTGGGCTGAAGAGAGGTTATTCAGTCCTGGTAAGCGTTATGGCAACATTCCCAACTATAGCCCTGTCAGAAACAGCTGCTTGAGAGATTAAGATTGACAGTGGGCAGACAGGTTAAAGTGGTAAGATTGGTCCCACCAGCTGGCACTCAAGGCTGTGGAGATAGACACAAACAGAGGAGCAGTGGACTGCTTGGAAACTCAACAATCTAACAGAAAACTGAGAAGTGGCAGACAGTATAGAAGAGTAGGATCTTAAACCAGCCTCCACGGGGCATTAAAACTCGGCAGAAACAAACAACAATTCACTTTTTCATTTTTTTAAATTTTATTATTATTTTATCACTTTTTTCTTTTTTCCTTTGTTTCTTTATTTTTATTTCTTTTCACATTTTTTTATCATTCTTTTTTATTTAATTTTATTTTTATATTTTATCCTATTTTTTAAATTAATTTTTTAAAATTCTTTTATTTTTATTTTTTCTTCTTTCTCTTTCTCTTTCTTCTTATCCACTCATCCTCTTTCTACCTCCCCTATACTGAATTGAGGTCCTCCCCATATTCATCCAATTTCTTAACCTTACTTTCTGTACATAAGCTTGGCCTCTACAGATTCTGCCCCCAACCCCTTTTCTGGGTGTTTGGTGTTTGCATTTATTGGTTTATCTGTTCTGTGGTGTTTTCTCCATATATATATATATATATATATAATTTTTTTTTCCTTTTTCTTATTTTTCTTTTCTCTCACCATTTTTTTTTCTCTCTTCGATATCATTTGTGCTCTCTTTTCTCTCCCCTAATTCTCTTTTCTCTGATGGTCACTTATATTAGGGTTATCAGTGTCGTGAGTACATTCGTGTTTTATTCCCTTTTGTCATGTCTTGTCGAGTTGTATTTTGTCCTATTTAGTCAATGTGGTAGAGAGTGAGCTATATAACCAGACACCCAGAGAGGAGAGTCTATCCACGAATGGGTCAATATCCAGACCCAACTATAGAGGCAGAACGATGGCAGCAATGAGGGAGAGAGCATGAATGAGTGAGGGAGTGAAAGGGGAGTGTGTGGACATGTGGGGTGTGTTTGTGTGTGACAAAGGGACAGTTAGATCCAGCAGAACCTTCAGGGGCAGGCTAACCAGGCTTGCCTAACTAGGCGACCTCTGCTACCAATGCAAACATTCCCTTAGTGGCCGACTCTACTGCAGAAACTGTGCCTTCTTGAAGGGGAGAGCTGCTGTGACTGGGAGCCCAGCCTCACTTCCACACAGGGTGCCCTCAGACACAACCTAGGACTCTACAGTCACGCCCTCCAGAGACCTGCTACTTTGGCTGTTATCCCACAATCACTAAGATGCTAGCCGCCCCAGGCAAGGGCTCCTGTGAGTTCTGAAGCGCACTCTCCTCTGGCTCGCACAATGCGCTAGCCCAAGGTGCCATGACCACATGAGCAGCAGATATGTAAGCAGCCAACACCCATCTAAGGAGGAGCGGCAGCGTGGACATTCTACCCCCATCCAAGGAGCAGCAGCCTCATGAGCAGCCTGTCCCTGTCCGAGGAGCTGTAGCCATGTGAGCAGTCCACCCCCACCAGCCAAAGGAGCCACAACTGCTGCAAGTAGCCATGCGAGCAGCACCCACCAGAGGAATCACTGCCAACTGTGAAGCAGCCACTGCTGCAACCACCCCAGAAGCAGCCACCACCCAAGGAGCTGCTGCCACCTGAAGAGCAGCCCCCGCACAACTCAACACTTAGATCCTTTGGTGAGAGCAAAAATTGGGAGACAACGGAACACCCAAATGGAAGAAAAGTATGAATCACCAGAAAAGGAGCTAAGTGGAATGTCAGAAAAAGAATTCAGAATAAAGGTCATACAGTTCATAAACCAGATGGATGAAAGGATCAACAACTTATGTAACACATTGTTTGCGGGTAGTTTTTATCACGCGCTAACAGGTGGCACAGTCCATTTTTGCTAATTTTTTGCACAAATGGCAATGTTCAGTAAAATTATGATAACTTTAGTTTACGTATTTATACGTTACCCGCATTCTACCGCTAGTCTATAAAAAACATATTAATACGTGTC
Organism: Myotis nattereri; assembly: GCF_964212035.1. NCBI lineage: Eukaryota > Metazoa > Chordata > Mammalia > Chiroptera > Vespertilionidae > Myotis > Myotis nattereri. The sequence goes on from NC_138078.1 coordinate 85,206,786, forward strand.
CCGCGCTCTACTACCAGTCAACGTAAAACGTATAAGTAAAACGTATTAATACGTTTCCCGCATACAATGTGGTAAGAATCAAGAAGAAATAAAGAGTGACATATCTGCAATAAAAACAAAACAAAACAAAAAAAAACACTAGGGGAAGTTTCAACAGTAGATGAGGAGAAGCAGAGGACCAAATTAGCAAGTTAGAAAACAGGGAAGCAAAATACACTCAAACTGAACTGCAAGTGGAGAAAAAAAATTAAAAGACAGGAGGAGAGCTTAAAAAAGCTTTAGGACAACATGAAATGAAGCAACATGTAAATAATAGGGGTGCCAGTACATCAGGAAGAGGAACAAGGGTGAGAAAACCTATTTGAAGAAATAATGTCAGAAAACTTCCCTGATGTGGGAAAGAAAAAGTCACACAAGCACAGAGAGACCCAAACAAGATGAACTTGAGAAGACCCACACTGAGGATGTCATAATAATGTGGCAAAAGTGCAGCATAAAGACAGAATCTTAAAGGCTGCAAGAGAGAGACAGAAAGTTATGTACAAGGGATCTCCCATCAAATGATTTCTTAACAGAAACACATCAGGCCAGAAAGGATGGAAAGAAGTTTACAAAGCTATGCAAAACAAGGGACTGAATCCAAGATAACTCTATCCACCAAGCTATCTTTCAAAATTGAAGGGGAAATAAGAAGCTTCACAGGCAAAAAAAGGCTAAGGGAGTTTATCACCACCAAGCCAGGAATGCAATAAATGCTAAAAGGACTGGTGTAAAAAGAAGAAATAAAAAAGGAAGGGGGAACACAGGCACAAAAAATAAAAATGGCTACAAACAAGTACCTATCCTAATATGTAAAATGCCAGGGTTATAACAACCGATCACAACTGAAGGCTGACCAACCCGAAGTCCTTCAGTCAGCGCTGGGTTGCCGTAGGGACCCTGCACTGACTTCCGTGCTGCAGTCTAGTGACCCAGCACTGACTGTCCAGGTGGCTGAGACCCAGAGAGAGAGAGTCAGGGTGTGATCCACAGCCTCAGTGTTAGCTGTTGTTCAGTACTTGCCTCTCTCTTTCTCTCCCTCTTTTTTTCACAGTTTCACCAGCAGCTGGGCATTTATTTCTCTCCAGGCCTCCTTGGGGACTATTGTCCAGCCCACCTCTCTGACAAGGCCAGAGGATAGGCCCAGAGATGCTTAATGGCATAGGAACTGACCCATCAGAGCCAAATGTGGGTTCTGTGAAGAACCAATGGCTGTCTAGGAGGTGCAGCTTTTGATGTTGACTGGCATAGAAACTGACATATCAGAACCAAATGTGGGCACTGTGAAGAACCAATGGATGTCTAGGAGGTGGAACTTTTGATGTTGACTGGCACAGGAACCAACCAACCAGAACCAAATGTGGATGCTGTGAAGAACCAATGGCTGCCTAGAAGGTGGAGCTTCTCAAGCTGACTGGCATAGAAACTGACTAATCAGAACCAAATCTGGGTGCTGTGGAGAGCCAATGGCTGCCTAGGAGGTGGAGCTTTTGACGCTGGCATAGAAACTGACTAATCAGAACCAAATTGGCCAGCAGAGGAGTGTGGTTGGTGGCTAGATCAGGCCTGCAGGGGAGGGCAGTTGTGGGTGAGATCAGGTCAGTAGGGGAAGACAATTGAAGGCAACCAGGACGGCAGGGGAGGGCAGTTAAGGGAGATCAGGCAGGCAGACAGAGGCACTTAGGGGCTATCAGGCAGGCAGGCAGGTGAGGAGTTAGGAGACAGTGGACCCAGATTGTTAGAGGTTACAGACTGGGCTGAGGAAACCCCCCTCTGTGCATGAATTTCATGCACTGGGCCTCTAGTCAATAATAACTTTAAATGTAAACAGACTAAATGCTCCAATCAAAAGACATCAGTGGCTGAATGGATAGAAAAACATGACATATATATATATGCAGTCTACAAGAGACCCACCTCAGAACAAGGGACTCACACAGACTGAAAGTGAAGGGATGGAAAAAATCTTTCAGGCAAATGGATATGAAAAAAAAAAAAAGCTGGGGTAGCAATACTTATATATGACAAAATATACCTCAAAGTGAAAGCCATAAAAAGGGATAAGGAAGGCCACTTCATAATACTAAAGGGATCGATACAAGAGGATATAACTCTGGTAAACATACATACACCTGGTGCAGGAGCACCCAAATACATAAAAAAATTCCTGGAAGATATCAAGGGAGAGATTGACAACAATGCAATCATAGTTGTGGATTTAATACCCACTGACATCACTGGATAAATCCAATAGACAAAAAATCATCAAAAAAACATCAATCCTAAATGACTCACTAGATCTCTTTGAAATAATTGACATCTTCAGAACATTTAACCCCAAAGCCACTACATTAGTTTCAAGTGCACATGGGACATTTTCAAAGATAGATCACATATTGGGTCACAGGCAAAGTTTCTCCAAATTCAAGAAGATTGAAATCATATCAAGCATCTTCTCAGACCACAATGGCATAATATTAGACATAAACTACAATAAAAACAATCAAAAAATTTCAAACACTTGGAAGCTGAATGGCATGCAATTAAACAATGATTGGGTTACCAAAGAGATCAAAGAAGAAATTTAAAAAAACATCGTGGAAATGAATGATAATAAAAACACAACAAACCAAAATCTATGGGACACAGTGAAAGCAGTCTTGAGAGGGAAGTTTATAGCTCCACAAGCCTATTTCAAAAAAACAAGAAAAAATGGTAATAAATCATCTAACTCTACCACTTAAAGAATTAGAAATAGAGCAACAAGAAAAGCCCAGAGTGAGCAAAAGGAAGGAGATAATAAAGATCAGAGAAGACATAAATGACATAGAGACCAAAACAACAATACAAAAGATCAATGAAACCAAGAGCTTGTTCTTTGAAAGGATAAACAAGATTGATGAACCTCTAGCCAGTCTCACCAAGAAGCAAAGAGAGAAGACCCAAATAAATAAAACCAGAAATGAAAGAGGTGAAATAACATCAGACCCCACAGAAATACAAAGGATTAGTTAAAAAATACTATCAACCACTCTATTCCAACAAACTAGACAACCTAGAGGAAATGGACATATTCCTAGAAAAATCCAACCTTCCAAAACTCAATCAAGAAGAATCTAAAAATTTCAATAGGTTGATAACTATGATGACAATTGAAGCAGTCATCAAAAAGCTTCCAGCAAACAAAAGCCCAGGTCCAGACAACTTCACAGGGGAGTTTTACCAAACATTCAAAGAAGAACTAAAACCTATCCTCCTCAGACTATTCCAAAAAATTCAAGAGGAAGGAACACTTCCAAGCTCATTTTATGAAGCCAGCATCACCTTAATACCAAAACCAGACAAAGACAACACAATGAAAGAGAATTACAGGCCAATATCCCTCATGAACATACCACTACATAGAACATTCCTCTACAAAATTCTAGCATATCGAATCCAACATTACATCAGAAAGTTCATACACCATTACCAAGTAGGATTTATCCCAGGGGTGCAAGGTTGTTACAATATCTTCAAAGCAGTAAACATGAAAAATCAAATAAATTGAGAGATAAAAATCACATAGTCATATAAATTGATGCAGAAAAAGCATTTGACAAAATCCAACACCCTTCCTTGACAAAAACCATTAGCAAAGTGGGAATAGAGGGATCATACTTTAACATAATAAAAGCCTTATACAACAACCTTCAGCCAACATCATACTCAATGGCCAAAAACTAAAAGCATTTCACCTAATAACAGGAACAAGACAGGGATGCCGACTCTCACCACTCCTTTTCGACATAGTACTGGAAGCGCTAGCCATAGCAATTAGACAAGAAGAAGCAAAAAGTATCCAAATTGGAAAAGAAGATGTGAAACTGTCATTATTCACAGATGATATGATACTGTACATAGAAAGCCCTAAAGATTCCATCAAAATATTACTAAACTTAATAAATGAATTCGGCAATGAAGCAGGATACAAAATTAATGCCCAGAAATCTATGGCATTTTTATACACCAATAGTGAACTTACAGAAAGAGATATTTTTAAAAAGCAATCCCATTTACCATCACACCAAAAAAATTAAGATAACTAGGAATAAACTTAACCAAGGAGGTAAGAGACCTGTACTTGGAAAACTACAGAACATTGAAAAAAGAGATAGAGGAAGACATAAACAGATGGGAGAATATACCATGTTCATGTATTGGTAGAATCAACATCATTAAAATGTCCATACTACCCAAAGCAATCTATAGATTCAATGCACTCCCCATTAAAAATACCAATGGCATATTTCACAAACCTAGAACAAACTCTCCAAAAATTCATCTGAAATAAAAAAAGACCCCGAATAGCCACAACAATTCTGAGAAAGAAGAACAAAGTAGGAGGGTTCTCAATACCAGATATCAAGCTGTATTACAAAGCCACTGTTCTCAAAACTGCCTGGTACTGGCACAAGTACAGACATACAGACCAATGGAATAGAATACAGAACCCAGAAATCGACCCAACACACTATGCTCAATTAATATTCGACAAAGGAGGCAAGAACATACAATGGAGTCAAGACAATCTCTTCAATAAATGGTGTTGGGAAAATTGGACAGATACATGCAAAAACTAGACAACCAACTTACATCATACACAAAAATATACTCCAAATGGATGAAGGACTTAAACATAAGATGAGAAACCATAAAAATCTTAGAGGAATCCACAGGCAGCAAAATATCAGACATATGCCCAAGCAATATCTTCACTGATACAGCTCCTATGGCAATGGAAACTAAAGATAAAATAAACAAAAGGGACTACATCACAATAAAAAGTTTCTGCACAGCAAAAGGAACCATTAACAACAAAAACAAACAAACAAGAAAACCAACTGCATGGGAAAACTTATTTTCCAATGTTATCTCCGATAAGGGTTTAATCTCCAACATTTACAGGAAACTCAAACAACTTAACAAAGGGAAGATAAGCAACCCAATCAAAAATGGGCAACAGACCTAAGAAGATACTTTCCTTTTTTAAAAAAATTATAGTTTATTGATTTTTTACAGAGAGGAAGGGAGAGGGATAGTTAGGAACATCAATGAGAGAGAAACATGATCAGCTGCCTCCTGCACACCCCCTGCTGGGAATGTGCCAGCAACCAAGGTACATGCCCTTGACTGGACTCAAACCCAGGACCCCTCAGTCCACAGGCCAACGCTCTATCCACTGAGCCAAACTGGTCAGGGCCTAAATAGATACTTTTCAAAAGATGACATACAGAAGGCCAAGAGACATATGAAAACTTGCTCAAAGTTACTAATAATCCAAGAGATGCAAATCAAAACAACAATGAGGAACCATCTCACACCTGTCAGAATGGTTATCATCAAAAAAAAAAAATCAACAAATGACAAGTGCTGGCAAGGATGTGAAGAACAATGAGCCCTCAGGCACTGCTGGTAGGAATGCAAACTGATGCAACCAATGTGAACAATATGGAGTTTCCTCAAAATGTTAAAAATGGCACTCCCATTTGACCCAGTGATCCCACTTCTAGGAATGTATCCCAAGAAACCAGAAACAGCAATCAGAAAGGATATATGCACCCCTATGTTCATAGCAGCACAATTTACAATAGCTAAGATTTGGAAACAGCCTGAGTGCCCATCAACAGATGAGTGGATTATAAAACGGTGGTACATCTATACAATGGAATACTATGCTGGTGTAAAAAGGAATGATTTGCAACAGCATGGATGGAACTGGAGAGCATTCTGCTAAGTGAAATAAACCAGTCAGAAAAAGATAAATACCATGTGATCTCACTCATTTGTGGATTATAATGAACATAAACAGCGGCAGGCAGAGAACGTTAGCTTCCTCCATCACTGAAGCAAGCAAGCCTCATGTTCGCTTCAAGCTGCCTGGATGCCGGCCGCCATCTTGGCTAGCAGTTAATTTGCATATCACCCTGATTAGCCAATGGGAAGGGTAGCGGAGGTACAGCTAATTACCATGTTTCTCTTTTATTAGATAGGATATATATATAGATAGATTCTGATTTTAAGATTTCTGAGAAAGAAACTCAGTCCTAAAAATATGTCATTCTCCACATTCTCCATCCACTGATCTTGGAAGAGAGGAATTGGCAACAATGCTCTTGAACATAGGATAGATACCATGGTGGACGATAGTTTGCAGCCACATTTGTGGTTACATTGACTGTGGCATTGGGGAAGAATAATAGCCAAATGAGACAAAAGGCAAAAGTGAAATGAATGAGAGATATTTTCAAAAGAAACTTTGAGTCATAGAATGTCAGAGGTTATCCCATGTGTCAAATTAACTCATTTTGCAGATAATAAAATTAAGCCTCAGGAAAGCAATTTTAGTTATTGTATGGTGAGATAAAATATGCTCTGAAACAAGAATAAAGGTCTCAAGGACATACAGAAGGCCAAGAGACATATGAAAACATGCTTAAAGTCACTAATTATCCAAGAGATGCAAATCAAAACGACAATGAGGTATCATCTCACACCTGTCAGAATGGCTATCATCAACAACTGAAAAGTGCTGGCGAGGATGTGGAGAAAAAGGAACCCTTCTGCACTGCTGGTGGAAATGCAGACTGGTGCAGCCTCTGTGGAGAACAGTATGTAGTTTCCTCAAAAAACTAAAAATGGAACTGCCATTTGACCCAGTGATCCCACTTCTAGGAATATATCCCAAGAAACTAGAATCACCAACCAGAAAGGATATATGCACCCCTACTTTCATAGCAGCATAATTTACAATTGCTAAGATTTGTAAACAACCTAAGTGCCCATCATCAGACAAGTGGATTAGAAACCTGTGGTACATCTACACAATGGAATACTATGCTGCCGTAAAAAAAGAAGGAACTTTTACCTTTTGCAACAGCATGGATGGACCTAGAAAGCATTATGCTAAGCAAAATAAGCCAGTCAGAGAAATAAGTATCCGATGATATCACTTATTTGTGGAATATAATGAGCAACATAAACTGATGAACAAAAATAGAATCAGAGACATAGAAGCATGGAACAGACTGTACACCCTATGAGGGAAGGCGGGAGGCAAGGGGGTAAGAGGTCAACCAAAGGACTTGTATGCATGCATATGAGCACAACCAATGGACACAGACAGTCATGGGGGTGAGGGCTTGTGCTTGGGGGAGGAGGAGACAAGGGAGAGGTCAATGGGGGAAAAAGGAGACTCATGTAATACTTTAAACAATAAAGAATTAAAAAAAAGAATAAAGGTCTCAGACATATAATCCAGTGCTATTTTTGTAACAGCATGTTATTATTTCCTACATTTTCTTAGTTGTCATTATAACACAACACAATTCATGATAGACAGATGAAAAATGATAAATCAAGAAACATTATTAAATTAACTAGTTATTTGGGTTGGTTAATGTACACTAAAATTTTTTTAAATGTGATATTTTCATATTTTCTATAAAATTACTGTCATTGAAAATTTTATTGGGACAAAGTACTTCTTTAACATACATCTTGCCTTTTAAGTCAAACTAATCTGATATATTTGAATTTTAAGGGGTTAAGGTTCAAAGGCTATTAAATACATTTAAACTCACAAGTTGGGTAAACTACCTAAAATGGTTGGTATAACTTACTCAAGGGATTTACACTATAAGCTACTGACTTGCCAATCATTTTTCTAAAATTTATTTCAGTATCCATAGACTAATTGCCTTCTTCATAGTTGTAAGCATTGATGGTGATATAGCTAGTGCTAGGAAAGAATGAGGAGAATTTCATGTAATTCATTTGTGCATTGAAGGAAGACAATAATTATGATACATTTATCTTAACTAGAAAAACAAGTTAATTTTTCACTTTATACATATTGCTGCTGTGCTTTCAACTATTCCATAGAAGAATGTGCCATTAATTTTTAAAATTGTTTTTATTTACCAGACTGTCATTTCTGTCTCAAACCATTTCATTTTTATAACTAATTTAAATATTCATATGGATTTTTACTCCATTACAGCCACCCTTCCCCATAGCCATGCCTAAAACTAAACAACCCTCAAACTGGAATATGTAACCTCCTTCTTCTAAAGATTGTTAGCTTTATTATAGTTATTACATTTGTTCTCTAGCCTTGTAGGGACCTCCAGTCCATTGACACGAATATATTTTCCCATATATAAGCTTTCTTTTTTAAAAAAATCACACACAATGAAGATTAGATTTATTCACCTTTACTTAGCTTTATTCCATTTGCTCACCTTCTACTTATTCCTTCAGCCATTCCAATCTAAAAATTGCTAATGATCCAATCCAGTCCTTGCCATCATCAAACTTGCTAAACTTATCTTTTTTTTCCATTTTCAAATATAGGCCTTCTAGTGATCATTGGGGATATTCAGGAAGAATAGGTAATCTGGATGATGTTATTAATGAACTTTCCTATGGTTGCTCTCAATTCTCCCTATTCTTTGATGTAGTGCTTTATCTAAATTAGCATCAGAGTACACTCACCAATGCAAGTTAGCAGGGTATGGAAATTCTTTCTGCACACAAAGAAGTTGTATCTATTCTATGGATCAATTGATAGTTTTTGCAACTTTATATGCTACTGTCTTTCACATAGAATAACAAAATGAATTAAGAACATATTGAAAAACTAATGGCTCAGTGCACGAAATTCATGCATGAGGGGTGTCCCTCAGCCTGGCCTGCACCTTCTCCAATCTGGGACCCCTTGAGGGATGCCTCTGTGTGTTCAGGCCTAAACTGGCAGTCGGACATCCCTCTAGCAATCCAGAACTGCTGGCTCCTAACCGCTCACCTGCCTGCCTGCCTGATTGCCCCTAACCACCCTGCCTGCCAGCCTGCTTGCCCCCAACTGCCCTGCCTGCACCAGCCTGATCACCCCCAATTCCCCCCCTGCCAGCAGACTGCTCACTCCTGACTGCCCCCTCACTGGCCTGATCACCACCAACCCCCCCCCCACCACCACCACTGGCCTGATCACTCACAACTGCCACCCCATCCTGGCCTGATCACCCACATCTGCCCTCCCCTCTTGGCCCCTAACCACCTCTACCTCTGCCCCGCCACCATGGCTTTGTCCCAAAGAATGTCAGAAGGTCTCCTGGAAGGTCTCCCAGTCTAATTAGCATATTACCCTTTTATTAGTTTAGATAGAGGCCTGGTGCATGGGTGGGGGCCAGCTGGTTTTCCCTGAAGGGTGTCCCAGATCAGAGTAGTGATTCCCTTGGGGGCAGGGCAGTTTGGGCAAGGGGCCTGTAGTGGTTTGTAGGCCAGCCATACCCCCACTGGGGTGGGGGTCCCCACTGGGGGGGCATGGCCATCTGGGTAAGGTGATGAGGGCCATTTTCAGACTGGCCACGCCCCCCAATGGAGACCCTCACCCTGATGGTGGTGTGGCCAGCCTGGGTGAGGGGATGAGGGCCATTTTCAGGCCCCTCCCTTGGCGGCCGGCCCAGGCGGCCTAAGCCTCCCGCACTCAGGCCAGCTCCATGGCTGCCACCCACATGCCCCTCCTTCAGAGGCCGGCCAGGGAGGGCGGGAAGCCTGGCTTTCTCCATTGCAGGGGGTGACTCCAGCCTCCCGCCTGCTCCAGTTGGCTCTGTGGCCTCTGCCATATTTGTTCTGCTAATTTGCATACTTGTTCCTGATTGGCTGGTGGATGTTGTGAAGTGACAGTCAATTTACATATTTCTTTTTAATTAGTGTAGATATTTTACTATGTAGTGGGAAAGCTAACTTAAAAATCAGTAAATTTGCATACAAGTGGTCTAAAATGCATTAATGATGTAACCAATGTTTTTAAATGGTTAATTTAGGCTTCCATTAATAACATAATCAATTATATTACAACAGCAAAAGACAAAGGCCAACATGCAAAAAGTAAGAAGTAAATACAATTTCTGAGGCACTAGAATTTAGCATACTTCCTTAAACTTAAGTTCATAAAATGAAAACTATAAAATCTTTAAAATAGTACTGATAAATATTAAAAACAATTTCTATTTTAGGCCAAATAATTGCTTCATTTATGCTTACTTTTATTAAAGCAATATTTCCTAATGGCAATAATGCTGATCTTATCATTTTAGCAACTTCACTAAAGAGCAATATTTCAGTGTGGTCATGTCATGTATGAATACATTAACAATAATTTGAATTGTGAATAGTTACTAATAGAAGCAGATGCTTTAAATGCTTAAACTTGTGTATTAGTGTTGTAGTTAAAATACTTAGTTTTCCAAAATAGACATATCAATATCTATAGCCATATCTACATCCATATTCATATCTATATCTATATTATGTAAGATGATATTTGAAGAGTATGTATTCTTCAAGTGCAGCAGAATTATCCATTATAATTTCTTTTAAAATCTTTACATCTGCATAACAGTGCAGAACAAAGTTGAATTTGAATAAATTAAGAAACAATCACTTCAAAGACCTTTTGAATTGTTGTAGCAAAAAGGGCATGTAATCTTAATCTTATATACATATTTTAGATTCTGTGATAAGGACAAAGATATTTTCCCAACAGTAAATAACTTTTTGACTTCTAAAATTCTGTTTTCTTAATGTTTTAGATTAAAGGTTTTAATTTTTATAAAAAATTCTACATAAGACTGAGATTATAAAAAATGTATCTCAACTCTACAATGTCCACACTTATTGCAAATATAATGTTGGTACCTGTTTAGAATAAAGATAAATTAAGTCCGAGTGTTAAAGAAAGAATAAGGAAAGCTAAGCTAATTACTAATGAACATTGCAATGATCCAAACAGACCTTATTATTTGGTTTAAATTTCTGTTTCTATTTTTTCTGCTTCATTTAAATGTTTCCCTTTGTGGTGAGCTAAGAGCTGAACTATTTCAGTGTGACTGTGGTCACTACTTTCTCACTTCTCACTGAGTACCTTGAACTCTGGAAATTCTTCAATCAAATTGACTTAGCTTTTTTTTTTTTTTTTTTTTTTTTTTTTTAAACTCACAAAGCATATACTTATCTTAGAGAAAGGTGATGTTTATCTACCCAGGGCAAGTTTTACTTTCAATAGACTTAGCTATATCTGAAGTGGAGAATTTCTTTTTTAAAAGCATATAGAAAAAAAAAGAAGAAAGAAAAGCACATAGGATTTCTCCCCCCCCCCAAAAAAAAACCCCAACAAGGTGAAGACTCAGATGGAGACAATCACATCTTTTTGAATTGAGATTTCAAGATTCCTCTGCAAATGTCCCTTTTCTTCAGACCAAATATAGTCTAGAATAATTCCTTCAACTAACACATATAAGATGTTGCCAAGGAATGTAAATAAATAGGTCAAGGTACCTATCATCATGTATTTTATACTTTATTAGAGGCCCAGTACATGAAATTTGTGCCCTGGGGCGGGGGGTCCCTCAGCCCGACCTGTACCCTCTCCAATGCGGGAGCCCTAACAGAGATCAGGCTTAAACTGGCAGTTGGACATCCCTCTTGAAATCTGGGCCCTCTGGCTCCTAACTGCTCACCTGCCTGCTTGCCCTAACCACTCTGCATACTGGCCTGATCCCCCTAACTGCTCTTCTCTGCTGGCCTGATCCCCCTAACTGCCCTACCCTGCTGGCCTGGTAACCCCTAACTGCCCTCCCCTGCCAGCCTGGTCACCCCTATTAACTTTTAAAAAAAATCCTCTTCACACACAATTGTATTTGACTTCCTTATTGGCTTTTCCCTCTCACACCATTTTTCTCTCTCCTTTATGTAACACTTTTTCCTACTGACTCATCATTTATAAACTATTCTTTCCTACTTATTTCCTACTTCTGTTCCATCATCCTTCTTCCCATCTTTCTCCTACCCTCCCTCCCTCCCCATATTCCTTCTTTCCTTTATCTTTACCCCTTCCCTCCCTTCCCTTTTCCTTCCTTCCCACCTTAATTTTTTTCTTCACTTCCTCCCTCAGACCTGCTTTGCTCCCTGCCCCATTTCTTCCTTCTTCCCATTCTCCTTTTAAGCTCTACCAGCTCCCCTTTAAAACTTTTCTTCCCTCCCACTTTCTCTCTCATCCTACCTTTCCCATACATTCTTCTCTACTTCCACTTTTTAAATATCTATCTACCTGCCTAATTATTCACTATCATTTATCTTTTTCCTTTCTGACTCCTACTTTTAAAATCTGTCCCCAGTACTCAACAATATTTGATTTTCATTATAGCTCCTACAGTTCACTCACACATCCTCTTTCCTTCTTTAACTCTGCTCTCTACTGACTCCTTTATAAAGTTCTTCCCTTCCTCCTTTCCTTCTCCCCCATCTTCCCTCACTCTTTTACTCTTTTTACAGGCTAATTAAAAATTTTTGCTTTTCGTCCTTAGTACTGACTGCTTTCCTTTCGGGGACCTGTAGCCACCTCTGTATGGGCACTCGAGCCCCTCTCACACCAGCTTGAGGGGCCGAGCGATGACGCAGCTGTGACTTGCCTACCATGGCCCGCACCCCCCCCGCCCCCGAATTGTAGGAGCGTCCAGCTGGCCCGTGCCAGCATCCATCACCCGGACCGCTGCATTACGTGTGTGCAAGGCCTTTCTCCCGTTGAGTGCTGAAGGGTGGGTGGGGGGCGCAGAGGCCTTTCCTGCCCCACAGCATGCCCACTCCCCGCCTTGAGCGGCTCTCTGTCCGCTCCCCTCTGGAATTTGCAGGAGACAGGCATGCTTGTGCAGGCATGGTCCGGCCTGGCTTGTCCTTGGGGGACGTTCCACCCAGGATGCAAGCTCCCATCTGGGTCAGACCTGGCAGATGAATGAATGGACAGCTGGAGAAAGCCCTGGCAGCTTCCTTATGGTTTGAAGGTCGCCTGTGCACTCTCCGTTGTCACACCCGGGCCCTTCCTTCATGGTGTTGGGTTCACACCCTCTCGAGGGCCCAGGGGTCACTACAGATGCACGCACCCCCTTGGTTGGCATCTGCCAACCATGTCCCAAGACCTGGCCTTTTGCTATGTGGGTGTTGCCCCTCAGGTTCCCCAATCTCGCGGGGGCGGGGGTTAGTGGCATCTCTGGGCAGAGTGCTCTCAGACAGGGCACGGTGTCGCAGGGGTTTTTGTCAGGCGTTTACACCCAGGAGAAAAAGAGGACTCTGGCGCCGGGGTCAGGGAAGTGAGCCTCATGCAAGTCCCCCTGCTGCGGGTGCACCTGCTGCTCTGTCAATATGAAAATTGGTCGCCGTAACCGGTTTGGCTCAGTGGATAGAGCGTCGGCCTGCGGACTGAAAGGTCCCAGGTTCGATTCCGGTCAAGGGCATGTACCTGGGTTGCGGGCACATCCCCAGTAGGGGGTGTGCAGGAGGCAGCTGGTCGATGTTTCTCTCTCATCGATGTTTCTGACTTTCTATCCCTCTCCCTTCCTCTCTGTAAAAAATCAATAAAATATATTTTAAAAAAATTGGTTGTTACTGGGACACCATAATGGACAATTAGCATATTACCTCTTTATATGTATAGATGGGGCAAAAGCACTAAATATAGTAAAACACAATAAAATAAATGCCATATTAGCTCAAAAGAGAGGATGGTTACTTTTTATTAGACTAAGTATAAAATGCTATATTATGCTCTCATTATAACTAAAATTTAAAATATAAATAAATTTTAAATTCTTAGAAAACTAGATAAAAATCATTCTAGGTTAAAATGATTAAAATAGAGAAAGTAAGTCTTAAAATGTATGGCATATTTAGAGAAATTTGGCTTGGTTTGTGGGATGCATGCAGGGCCTTTAATATTCTGCTATGGAATCTGGACTTCACTTATTAGGCAGCAGAAACACATTGGAGGTTTTCAAGTGGAGTAATGACAGAAGTGGATATGTGAGTTAACAATATAAAAGCAATGACATTGTAGAGATATACTAGAGAAATGAGAGGCCGATGGCAAGGTAATCAACTAAGAAGTTATTGCAATAGTTCAAGTGATGTATGATTGAGGCCAGAACTGTGTTCAGACCACCATTATACAGGGGATGAGTTGTAAACAAAGGCCACATAAAGTGGGCAAGGAAAAGATATGAGTATATATATATATATATATATATATATATATATATATACTTTAAATTTTATTTTATTAAATCTTTATTGTTCAGATTATTACATTTGTTCCTCTTTTTTCCCCCCATAGCTCCCCTCCACCCAGTTCCCACCCCACCCTCTGCCCATACCCCCCCACCACTGTCCTCATCCATAGGTGCACAGTTTTTGTCCAGTCTCTTCCCACATCTCCCACACAACTTTCCCCACCAAGAATAGTGAGTCCATTCCCTTTCTATGTCCCTGATTCTATTATAATCACCAGTTCATTCTGTTCATCAGATTATTTATTCACTTGATTCTTAGATTCACTTGTTGATAGATGCATATTTGTTGTTCATAATTATTATCTTTACCTTTTTCTTCTTCTTCCTCTTCTTAAAGGATACCTTTCATCATTTCATATAATACTGGTTTGGTAGTGATGAACTCCTTTAGCTTTTCCTTATCTGTGAAGCTCTTTATCTGACCTTCAATTCTGAATGATAGCTTTGCTGGATAAAGTAATCTTGGTTCTAGGTTCTTGGCATTCATCACTTTGAATATTTCTTGCCACTCCCTTCTGGCCTGCAAAGTTTCTGTTGAGAAATCAGCTGACTGTCTTATGGGTATTCCCTTGTAGGTAACTGAGTTTCTTTCTCTTGCTGCTTTTAAGATTCTCTCTTTGTCTTTTGCTCTTGGCATTTTAATTATGATGTGTCTTGGTGTGGTCCTCTTTGGATTCCTTTTGTTTGTGGTTCTCTGTGCTTCCTGGACTTGTAAGTCTATTTCTTTCACCAGGTAGGGGAAGTTTTCTGTCATTATTTCTTCAAATAGGTCTTCAATATCTTGTTCTCCCTCATCTTCTGGCACCCCTATAATTCTGATATTGGTACGCTTGAAGTTGTCCCAGAGGCTCCTTACACTATCTTCGTATTTTCGGATTCTTTTTTCATTTTGCTTTTCTGGTTGGGTGTTTTTTGCTTCTTCGCATTTCAAATCTTGGCCTTGATTCTTGTGCTCCTCTGATCTGCTGTTGGTTGTCTGTATAATATTTTTATTTCAGTCCGTGTATGCTTAATTTCTAGTTGGTTCTTTGTCATAACATCGAGGGTCTCAATAGAGTCTTGTAGATCTCAATAAATTTATCTTTGGCTTCTAGACAGTTCTTGAGAAACCTTAAAAGTGTGGTTCTTCTCCCGTTTGAGTCTGGGGCCCTAGAGACTCGCCCAGAACTGGAGCTCAGAATCTGAGACTCCCTCCCGATTGAAAACGACAACCGCGCCCTCAGCCACCAGCCCGCTCCGCGCGCACCTCCGCACCTTTTTATTTTCCACACTGCGCCTCCTCTGTGTCTCGTATGCTGTTCTCTTTCCTTCTAGTTGAAGAATTTCCCCTCAGCCAGTCTTCCTGTGGTTCTGGGCGATGTCCGTTCCGTCTTTTAGTTGTATTTTTGAAGTGGTTGTTTGAGGCAGCTAACTCTGGTATTTACCTATGCCGCCATCTTGGTTTCCCCGAGAGCTAAATGTTTTAATAATCAGATATGAGTATATTTGTAAACCAAGGTTATATTTCTATTTTCCAGTCCCTTACATAAAATTACCAAGATATGTTTCTCTGTAATCCTTATTTTATGTATGTGAAAACTAATATTAGAAATTTGATATGTAGCTTATATAAACTTAATATCCTTTAAACCCCACAGGTAGGAAACACAAAGGGTCAATATATTTATTTTAGGTACTGCTGTTGCTTTTTTGCTATCATGTTCTTTCTCTTTCTGTCTCTCTCACTCATTAGGTGAAACAAAAACATATTGCAACAGCATGGATGAGCTGGAGAGCATTATGCTAAGTGAAATAAGTCAGTCAGAGAAAGATAAATATGACTTGCTCTCACTCATCTGTGGATTATAATGAACAACATAAACCAATGAACAAAAACAGATGTAGAGACAGAGAAGCATCAATCAGATGCTCAAAACTTGGAGGGAAAGCAGAGGAGGGTGGGGGTAAGGGGGAAAGATCAACCAAAGGACTTGTATGCATGCATATAAGCATAAGTGATGGATGTCGACAGCAGGGGGTGAGGGTGAGGGCAGGATTGGGGGGATGAGGGGACATTGGGGGGATAAGGACACATTTGTAATATCTTATTCAATAAAGGGAAAAAAATAAAAAAATAAAGGCAAAAAAATCTACACTAATAAAAGAGAAATATCTAAATTGACCATCACTTTGCAATGCTCACCGGCCAATCAGGAGTGAGTATGAAAATTAGCAGGACAAAGATTTCGGTGGCCACAGAGCCAGCCAGAGCCGGCAGAAGGCTTGGGTTGCCCCCAGTGATGGAGGAAGCCAAGCTTCCCACTCACCTTGGATGGCTGCCAAAAGAGGGGCCTGTGGGCAGCGGACATGGATCAGGCCGGAGTGCATGGGAGGCTTGCGTTGCCAGGGCCAGCAGCCAATGAAGGGGCCTGCAATTGGCCCTAAGCACTTTACCCAGGCTGGCCATGCCCCCATGTGGTGAGGGTCCCCTCTGGGGGTGTGTGGCCAGCCTGAAAACAGCCATCAGCCCCTTACACAGGCTGGCCAAGCCCCCATGGGCTGAGGGTACCTGCTGGGGGTCGTGGCCAACCTGAAAACAGCCATCAGCCCTTCACCCAGGCTGGCCATGCCCCATGGGGTGAGGGTCCCCTCTGGGGGTGTGTGGCCAGTCTGAAAACAGCCATCAGCCCCTTACACAGGCTGGCCAAGCCCCCATGGGCTGAGGGTACCTGCTGGGGGTCGTGGCCAACCTGAAAACAGCCATCAGCCCCTCACCCAGGCTGGCCAGGCACCCCAGCAGGGACCCCCACCCTACAGGGGGTGTGACTGGCCTGAAAACTGCCACAGTCCCTTGCCCAGGCCAGCACTGTTCCCAGTGGGGAGCTCCACCCCAATGGGGGTGTGGCCAGCCTGAAAAACACCACAGGTCCCTTTTCCAAACTGCCCCGCCCCACAAGGGAACCCCCACCCTGATCCGGGACACCCTTTAGGGCAAACCAGCTGGCCCCCACCCGTGCACCAGGCCTCTATCTATACTAATAAAAGGCTAATATGCTAGTCAAACTGGGATACCTTCCAGGAGACCTTCTGGATGTTCTTCTGGACAAAGCCATGGTGGCAGGGCCAAGGTAGAGGCGATTGCGGGCCATGAAGTGATTGCAGTTGTGGGTGATCAGGCCAGTGGGGAAGGCCGTTGGGGGTGATTAGGCCAGCGGTGGGGGGCAGTTGGGGGTGAGCAGGCCAGCAGGGGGGGCCAGTTGGGGGTGGGTGGGCAGGCCAGCGGGGGGGGCAGTTGGGGGTGAGCAGACTGGCAGGCAGACTGGTTAGGGGCAATGAGACAGGCAGGCAGGTGAGCGGTTAGGAGCCAGCAGTCCCCGATTTCAATAGGGATGTCCGACTGCCGGTTTACATCGGGTCTAAACGGGCAGTCGGACATCCCTGGAGGGGTCCCAGATTGGAGAGGGTGCAGGCCAGGCTGAGGGACAACCCCCCCCCCCATGCCGTGCATGAATTTCATGCACTAGGCCACTAGTATTCCATAATATTTTTTTAATTTAAATTTTTTAATGTTTAAAGTATTACATATGTCTCCTTTTTCCCCCATAGTACTCTTCCCAACCACTCCCACCTTCAGCATATGCCCTCACCCCCCTAGTGCCTGTGTACATTGGTTGTGCTCATATGCATGCATACAAGTCCTTGGGTTGATCTCTTACCCTTCCTCACTCCCACCCTCCCTGCCTTCCCTCTGAAGTTTGATGGTCTGTTCGATGCTTCTATGTCTCTGGGTCTATTTTTATTCATCAGTTTATGTTGTTCATTATATTAAACAAATGAGTGAGATCACGTGATAGTTATCTTTCTCCAACTGGTTTATTTCACTTAGCATAATGTTCTCCAGGCCCATCCATTTAAAAATATAAGCCTGACATTTTAAATATAAAATATGGGATTTAAAAAAGAGAATTAGACATAATATGATAATGCCAATGTTATGTGACATGAAAAGTCTGTTGTTTGCTTATTTGTTTTACCTACTGAGCACAGCTGAATTCTTGAACCAAGAATGATTTTTTTTAACTTACCTGCCTACTCCCTTCTTGCTCCCCAGATGCCTCAAAATGCTTCCAGTTTTGGCAAGTAGTACTATTAGTCTCTACTAGGAGACACCCAGTCTCCATAAACAATCATCAAAATAGAGAAATACCTCACCATGATATTCCATAAACCTCTTATCTTTTTCTCCCTCATTTACACTCCTTCACCACTCATCATTTCCTATAAGAAATAAATTTTTACAAGAATTTTGATTAGAAGAACAAGGCAGTTTTCTAGAAAAGTGTTCTTTTCTATTATAAGAAAATAGCATGGAAGCTTATTGTTCTACTATCTTCAGAATCTTACACTTCCATTTCTAATGATTTACTCGTAAGTTATTGGAGCAGTAGTTTTCAAAATTGAGTGCACATTAAAAACACATTTGGAATCAATTTCAAAATCAATTGTCTGTACCCTACACTCAAGACACTGATTCAATAGCATTGGGCTCAGGCTCAGGAATCTGTATTTCTTTGTTGTTTATGTTTTTAATTTTTTTCAATTACAGTTGACATTCAATATTATATTAATTTTAGGTGTATAGCATAGTGCTTAGACATTGATATAACTTATGAACTGTTCCTCTTGATATTTCCAGTACCCACTTGACACCATACATGATTATTATAATATTATTAACTGTATTCCCTATGCTGTACTTTATATCCTCATAACTGTTTTGTTCCTGCCAATTTGTACTTCTTAATCCCTTCACCTTTTTCACCCCCTTCCATCTGGCAACCATAAGTTTGAAATTTTAGCAAGTATCTCAAGTGATCCTGATGCTGATGAACCATAACCCACGATTTAGGAAACACTCACTTTGAAAATTATAAAAAGGGAAAATATGTTCAGGCAATAAAATTGGCAGATTCGTCATGGCTTTGAGGGTTGTAACTAAATAACAAAAGTAAGCCAGCCATAGCAAATGATTTTAAAATTGATAAGCTAGCAATGGTGATTTCATGTAGAAAATAGAATAATGACAATGCCATTAACTAGCATTGATTAAGTACTTGCTATGTGTGAGGCGATATTCTAAGACTTACATGTATTAACTAATTTAATTTCCACAATATCTCTTCGAGTTAGTTTTATTAGCATTTTTATTTTACAAATGAAGAAACTGAATGATAGAGAATTTTAATAAATTTGCCAGAGTTCATACTGCAAATAAGAGATGGAGTAGGACAATCTGAAAAAACCTAATAATTTCTATACTATTTGATGCCCATATTTTCCTTTTGTGTGAGCTACCTTTCTTCCCCTTTGAAAGTTAAATTAAAAATATTAAATTTATAAGGATGAAATAGAAAAGGACTTACTACTAATTATTGTAAATATGCAATGATGCATATAAAATTGTTAGTTACATTTTTTCTTCAAAATATTTAGAAAAGAGATTATTTGTTGAATGATCATAAATATTATACTGGGAATATATTAGCTTCTAAAACAAGGCAAGGATGAACGTTATGTTCCCCATTCTTTCCCATCATATCACTTGCCAAATCTGTACATATTTTGTTCGATATCTGTATTCTACCCATATTTCCTATTCATATGCCATTCTTTTTTCTCCTCTGTGACTTTGAACATTCTGTTCCATACACCTGAAATGCCCTTGTCCTTCATTTTCACATATGCCAGCCCTAAAGATTTAGTTCAAATGCATGTTTTTATTTTATTTTTTTTGAAATATGTTTTAATTGACTTTTAGAGAGCGAGGAATGGAGAAGCATATAGATAGAGAGAGAAACATCAATGAGAGAGAAACATCAATTGACTGCCTCCTCCATACACCCCAACCGGGGATCAAGCCTGCAACCCAAGCATGTGCCCTGACTAGGAATTGAACCTGGGACTTCTCAGTGCTTGGGACGATGCTCAATGAACTGAACCACACCAGCCAAGGCAAATGTATGTTTTTAATTAAATAAAATGTGTGAATGCAAAGGAAGAGCAGATATTTCTTATACTCACTTATATATAACTAGAGGCCCGGTGCACGAATTCATGCACCAGTGGGGTCCCTCGGCCTTGCCTATGGGACCGAGCTAAAATCAGCTCTCCAACATCCCCCAAAGGGCCCCAGATTGTGAGAGGGTGCAGGCCAGGGTGAGGGACCCCACTGGTGCATGATCAGGGCCAGGGATGGATGCGGGAGGTTGGCCAGCTGAGGAGGGACTGCAGGAGGACTCCAGGGCATGTCTGGCCCATCTTGCTCAGTCCCAATCAGCCAGACCCCAGCAGCAAGCTAACCTACCAGTCAGAGCATCTGCCCCCTGGTGGTCAGTGCACATCATAGCGAGCAGTTGAGAGGCCTTAGCACATCATTAGCATATTATGCTTTGTTTGGTTGAACAGATGACTGTACACTTAGTATATTAGGCTTTTATTATATAGAACTAGAGGCCCAGGGCACAAAAATTTGTGCAATTGGGGGAGTCCCTCAGCCCAGCCTGTGCCCTCTTGCAGTCTAGGGACCCCTCAAGGGATGACCACCTGCTGGCTTAGGCCCACTCCCTGGGGGATTGGACCTAAGCTGGCAGTCAGACATCCCTCTGGCAGCCCAGGAACCCTCGGGGGATTGGACCTAAGCTGGCAGTCAGACATCCCTCTGGCAGCCCAGGAACCCTCGGGGGATGTCCACTTGCCAGCAGGGAGCAGGCCTAAGCTGCAGTCAAACATCTTTAGTGCTGCTGAGGAGGCAGGAGAGGCTCCCACCACCACCGTTGTACTGGCAGCTGTCAGCCTGGCTTGTGGCTGAGCAGAGCTCCCCCTGAGAGAGCGCACTGACCACCAGGGGGCAGCTCCTGCATTGAGCATCTGCTCCTTGGTGGTCAGTGTGTGTCATAGTGACCAGTCATTCCCAGTCGTTCTGCTGTTAGGGTCAATTTGCATATTACCCTTTTATTATATAGGAGGGCCTGGCCAGCCTGGGTGAGGGGCTGATGGCTGTTTGCAGGCTGGCCACAGCCCCTTCAGTGTGGGGGTCCCCACTGGGGTGCCTGGCCAGCCTGGGTGAGGGGATGAGGGCTGTGCTCAGGCTGGCCATACCCCCTTCAGGGTGGGGGTGCCCCCTGGGGTGCCTGGCCAGCCTGGGTGAGTGGCTGATGGCAGTTTTCAGGCTGGCCAAGCCCCCCAGAGGGGACCCTCACCCCATGAGGGTATGGCCAGCCTGGGTGATTGGCTGATGGCTGTTTGCAGACTGGCCACAACCTCCAGCCACCCAAGCTCCCAATGGAGGCTGGCTGGAAGCAGGTATCTGGGATTTATTTGTCTTCTATAATTGAAACTTTGTTGCCATTAGCGGAGGCCACAGCCAGCTCAGAGCTGGCAGCAAGCTTGGCTTCCTCCATTGCCCGGGCAACCAAGCCTCCTGCTTGCTCCAGCTCCATGGCTGCCAGCCGCCATCTTGGTTGGGTTAATTTGCATATAGTCACTCTGATTGGTTGGTGGGCATGGCTTAGGGCAGTGATGGCGAACTTTTTGAGCTCAGCGTGTCAGCATTTTGAAAAACCCTAACTTAACTCTGGTGCCATGTCACATATAGAAATTTTTTGATATTTGCAACCATAGTAAAACAAAGATGTATATTTTTTATATTTATTTTACATATTTAAATGCCATTTAACAAAGAAAAATCAACCAAAAAAATGAGTTTGCATGTCACCTCTGACATGCATGTCATAGGTTCACCATCACTGGCTTAGGGTGTAGCAAAGGTACAGTCAATTAGCATCTTTGTCTTTTATTAGTTTAGATTGTCTTCTTATTTTAGTAGATGGGAGAATAACATTTCTATTCTCCCTTGCAATTAGGCAGGGTCATGAGTCTAGCTTTGCCTTAAGCTGTCAGGTAGTAGCTAATTGCTACTTCTAGTGTTTCATCAAAGCGTTCATGTTGAGGTGGTGAGACCACAAGATCAAAACAGTCTAAATTATTAAAATTCCCTGAGAAGTTACTCAACCTCACAGAACACTGTATGAATGTGTGTTAAGCTGCTGAGAGTTTGGAGTTGTTGCTTATTACGGTATAGCCTATCCTATCCTGACTAATATGCAGACCTTTCTCAGTATGGTTTTTAGATGTGATTAGTGACTAAGAAAAAAAAAGTTGGACCTTAAACGTAGTGTAGAGGAAAAAATGTTATGAGTTGCTAAATAATAGGGTGTAGTTGGATGAAGGGAAGTGAATAAACTAACTAAATTCAGTATTACAATGTACTGTATATTGGATGATGGCAACATTAATATTATAAAAGTAGGGAAGTAACCTACCAAATATGTAACAGGCATTTAAAGAAGTAAAGTAGAATGTAAAAACTAGATTATATTTACAGCCAAAAATATGCCTTTCTACTTTATTTCAACTTAGCTTGACATGAATAGTCATGTTTAGTATTGGGAGGTAAATTAAACTTTATATAATGTCAAAAGTTAAATCTATAATATTATATTAGAAAGGGGCGGGGATTGACATGGAATGAGAGAATAAAACAACTAAAAGACCAAATAGTTGATGGAATTCTCAGTCTTTTCAGTTCTATTTGAATGGTGAAGTACTAAACTTCTTGCGAATTATATATACTACAGACTCAATAAATATTAGTTAAATTGAATTAATTGCATGTAGATCCCAAATATAATAATTCATGTTTGCTGACAAGGGAATATTGTAGGCATCAAAATGACAGCATATTTCTCCCGGGATTTCTTAGACTTTAACTAAATATGAAAAATTCCTGCCTATATGTTAGACAACAATAAATGTTATTTGTTACCACTGATAAAAATGTAATTAAAAAATAAGTACAATGTGTTCAATTTTATTTCTTTAGAATATGTATTGACTACATTTCTAAAAGGAGCATGAATGCAAGGCAATGATATGCAAAGTTTTTTAAATGGGAAAAATAGTAATTTTTTAAATTTTGTGAGTCATATGGTCTCTGTTACAACTATTCAACCCTGCCATTGCAGTATGAAAGAAGGCATATATAATATGTAAATTAATCAGCATGGTGGTATTCTAATAAAATTTATTTACAAAAAAAGAAAAGAGTCAAGGTAGATTTGATATACAAGTGGTAGATTTCTGAGCCTGTTCTATTATTCTTTATTGAAACATAGTGTCTCTGTTATGTACTGAAATACTGCAGAAATGTTATATTCTGTAGTAGTTGAAAAGGGCAAACATGGAAAGGACTCACTCCACTTGGAACTAGACTGGACAACTGAGTTACCTCAAACTCAGAAAGAATCATAGAACTAGAATTAGACTGAGCCATTAAGGAAGAGGGATAAATGACCCCAGGGAAGTTAAAAGGAAAGGCAGTTTATTATGTAGATTAGGAGCATAGGTTTGGAGGCAGAAAGACCTAAGTTCTAGTTGATGCTCTGATACAAGTTTTGTTCCAATGCCTCATTTTCTTTGCTTCAGTTTTCTCAACTGCAAAATGAGTTAAAAACAGCACCCACCTCATGTTTTAATGTTGATTAAATGAGATAACACATGGTGAGATGATAGCCCAGTGCCTGACATATAATTTCTTAATAATTGTATCTGTTAGCTGCTATTAAGGCTAAGATTCAGTCAGAACTTGAGACTCATAAGTTATACACACAATATTTATTCATTATTCCTAATATTTCTTTATTCTTTTTGATGGTGAGGCATTTAACATGAAATAAAATTTAAACACACTCAATGAAACAATAAAAATACCAGATAACAATGTAGAACTCCTATGTTTGGCTAGTTTATCCATCCACTGAATAGGCACATGTTTATTTTTTGAATCAGAGGCTTAGTTAATAATGTTAGCTGCTACTTTCAAGAGGGTGGAGTATGAAGTTCTTCTGTATATATCTCTCCAGGGATAATAATTTCTAGGGATAACCTGACATTTAATATTAAAAAAATAATTTTGTTCTCAGATATGGATAACCTTAAATATTCTTAAAAATTTAATGATGAGAACATGGACTTTTTAAATTGTTGCTGTAGCTTATCAGAATACGGGAAGGATATAGGTCAGTGGTTCTTAACCTTCCTAATGCCACGACCATTTAATACAATTCCTCATGTTGTGGTGACCCCCAACCATAAAATTATTTTTGTTGCTACTTCATAACTGTAATTTTGCTACTGTTATGAATCGTAATGTAAATATCTGATATGCAGGATGTATTTTCATTGTTACAAATTGAACATAATTAAAGCATAGTGATTAATCACAAAAACAATATGTAATTATATATTTGTTTTCCGATGGTCTTAGGTGACCCCTGTGAAAGGGTCGTTCGACCCCCAAAGGGGTCGTGACCCACAGGTTGAGAACTACTGATATAGGTTCTTGAGTGTGGAGAAACTACATAACAAGAAAGAAATTGTCTGAGAAATGAATTGCAGACAGGTTTTTAAATAAAATCTTAAAGTTGGATTTTGGACCTCCCAACAATATCTGAGCTCAGAAGTTTGAAGTTAGTTATGGGGTGGTAATAAGGGTAATTTATTTATAACAATTCAAAGAAGAGGAAAAAAAATTATCTGTTGATAGATTTTCTGTTATGGAGGCAAAATAAATTGATAAGGTAATTTTTGTTGTTGAAGAACTCTCAGGACATGCTGACTATTGACCAAAATAGCCAAAAGAAAATCCAAATTACTCTGTATAGTAAAGAGGAAGAAATTTTGATATTTGAGTAGGTCTGGAGGTGAGAGAATAAAAGAAGGAGAGCAAGGTAGTCACGTGGCAAGAAGCTATGGGGCTGGAAGTATAAAATTTACTATTGAAATATTCTTTGAGACAGAAATGTTAGAAACAAAAATCCATGATACTATACTACTTTCTTTGATATTTGAGGGAAATCAAGGAACTGAGATTCTTGGTTGATTTATTCCCCCAGCCCTTTCAGTATGCCATCCCATGTTTTCTAGTCTCTATTGTTTCTTAAGAGAAGTTAGCTGTTAATCTTAATGGGTTTCCTTTGAACTTGAGCTTTTTTTTCTCTTGCAGCTTACCTGATTTTCTCCTTTTCTTTGGCAAATAAATCAACAATAGTATACACAATCTTCTCAAATACACATAGAACATTCCCCATGATAGGCCATAAGCTGAACCATAAAATAAACCTCAATAAATTTAAAATGACTGAGGAGGGAGAAGGTGGTGGTCAAGTTGATAGACCTTTCTTACACCTCCCCCCAGAGCCAGACTGGAAATACAACTAAATTGGGGAACATTCACCCAGAACTACCAACTGAGGTCCAGTCGAGGAGGAGCTTTATGTCAAGGAAGGACAGAAAGCACGTGGAGACTGGTAGGAAGGGGCAGGTCACGAGAGGGGCTGACACAGCTTTCACAAGCAGCAGGCTGAAAGTGAAGAGGGATCTCTCAGCTACAAGGGGGTTGTTTCCCTGAGACGACTGAGGCCTGGATCCCGGGCTGGGATCCATAGCCCAGAGCAGCAGAGCTGAAACCAGCAGTGCATATAACATCCAGCCACGAAAGGCAGCAGGGCTTCTGGCCATTGGGGAGTCTGGAGCTGGTCAGAGTTAAAGCTGCAGTTTTGTTTTGTTTTGTTAAATACACACACACACACACACACACACACACACACAACAGAGCACAGGGTTTTTGTTTGCAGCTACTCACCTGAGGCTTCAGGGGAGGAAGGGTGGTGCAAACTGAAGGTGCTTGAGGTGAGGCTGAGGTAGAGACATTGGGGGAAGACATGGAAAAGAGTCAGCCAGGAGACCTGCATTTGGTTGCACCCTTCCCCCCAAAGCAAAACAGCCATTTTACCTGAGAAGTGCTGGGCAATTCCAGAAGCCACAGCTCAGGAAAGGGAAAAACCCTGCCCTAGGTGATACAGCCCTGCCTGCCATACCCTGCCTCTTGACCTTTGCAGAGGAAACAGCTGGAGAGGCCAAGACGAGGGGTTTGAACAGTCTCAGGAAGCATCAGTCTCTGATGTGGGGGTGAAGCCGACTGCTCCACTAATTCATGAACCTGACTGGTGCTTTCCCCTCACTGGAGAACTGATAGAAATTCCAGGTTTACAGCTGATCCCACTGGACTGCATACAAAGATCTCCGCCTAACCAAGGACAGGCAAATGTTCTGGGTGACTCTCAGAGGAGTAGCTCTGGGACATAGAAACACACCCATCACTTTTCCTGAAATCTGAAAATCTGAATGGCATTTCCCCCTTATGGGAGACCGAGAGGTTTAGACTCCCAACTTGCCTAAAGCCCTTTCAGAAACAGACTTTTTAAAAAATATGTTTTTATTTATTTCAGAGAGGAAGGGAGAGAAAGAGAGAGATAGAAACATCAATGATGAGAGGAAATCATTGATTGGCTGCCTCCTGCACATTGGACAGAGCCTGCAACCCAGGCATGTGCCCTTGAATGGAATCAAACCTTGAACCCTTTGGTCTGCAGTCTGATGCTCTATCCACTGAGCCAAACCAGCTAAGGCAGAAACAGACTTTTTAGAGATTAAGATTGACAGCTGGCTGGCAGGTGAAGGTAGGCACAGACTGAGCCCAGGGAACACGGGGAAGTTTGCTGACCCATCACTGGGCCCCATGCTGCTTGTTAGCATTAGAGTGCACCTTGGCCCCTCCTGCATGCAGCCAAGTCCTGTGGAGAAACACACAGACTGTGAATTGCTTGGATATTTAAATAGGTTGCTGAGAGCCAAAGGAGGAAGTTTCTGACAGTGGTTAGCACCTAAATACCTCCCGAGAGGTCCAGAAGTGGCAAAACAGTCAGCTTCAGTCATCAGAAGAGCAGAATCGAAAGGGAGCTCCCAAGATGCACTAAACTCTGCTGTGATGAACACCACTTTATTTTTTTCTTTATCTTCCTTATCTTTCTTCTTTACTGATATGTTGTTATTTCTGTGTCTCTTTTGTCTTTCCTAGATCTAAATTTTCCCTTTCCATTTCTGATTCTATTTTTTCTTTTATCTTTCTGATGCTTTCTCCTCTACTTTCCTTTTCGTACTTATTTTCTTCCTCTTTTCTTTTATACCATTTTTCTTCCCTATTCTTTATTCTTATTTCCTTTCTTTCATCTCTGCCCTTTCATATTCCTCTTTCTTCTCTTTTTTTCTCCTTGTAGTTTCTTTTGTTTCTTCTATTATTATTCTCTTTTCTCCTTCATAATTCTCTCTTCTTTTGTGGTTGCTTTTGTTGTTATTGTAGGGGTCTTATGTATTTTTTTGTTTTGTTCTGCTAGCACATGCACAACAGCTTGCACAATATGGTCAGGGTTGATCCTCAATGGGACAACATTCAAGACCCAATTACAACAGGAGAGTCCAAATAACTCATACAAGGGTCATTACTAGATCACCCAGCTCAGGATATCTAAGAGATTGCACCACTGAGTCTCACAAAACACAACATAAGGCCAACCCTCAAAGATTGGGAGGCATAGCAGGATTGCTCTAATGTATTAGAAACAAATACAAAGAGACAGCAAAACTGGGGAGACAAGAAACAACCTCCAAATGAAAGAAAAGGACAAAACTCCAGAAAAAAAGAGTTAAATGAAATAAAGGCAAACAAATGATCAGATATAGAGTTTAAAGTAATGTTTATAAAGATGCTCAAGGAACTTAGAATTTCAAGACACTTAGTGGGAACTACAACAGCATGAAACAAAAAATGGAAAGCATAATTAAGAATCAGTTGGAAATCACATATCTGATATTGAGAATACACTGAAAGGAATCAAAGTAGATTAAATAAGGCAAAAGATCGAATTAGTGACTTGGAAGACAAGGTAGGATAAAAGTACCCATTTAGAGCAACAAAAAGAAAAAGGAATTGAAAAACCAGAGGATAGTTTAGGGGAACTTTGGGACAGTAAGAAATATAATAATATCCTCATCATAGGCTAACCAGAAGGAGAAGAAAGTGAGCAAGGAATAGAGAACCTGTTTGAAGAAATAATGACAGAAAACTTCCCTAAACTGGTACAGAAAAAGTCACACAAGTTCAGGAAGCACAGAGAGTTCCAATGAAGATGAACCCAAAGAGGCCCATACCAAGACACATCATAATCAAAATGACAAACGTTAAAGACAAAGAAAAAATCTTAAAAGATGCATAAGAGAGACAGAAAATTACCTACAAGGGACTGCCCATTAGAATGTCACATGATTTCTCAAGAGAAACACTGTTGGCCAGAAGGGATTATCATGAAGTATTCAAAGTAATGCAAAACAAGGACCTGAGACCTAGCCGGTTTGGCTCAGTGGATAGAGTGTTGGCCTGTGGACTGAAGGGTTCCAGGTTCGATTGCAGTCAAGGGCACATGCCTGAGTTGCAGGCTCAATCCCCAATGGGGGGTGTAGGAGGCAGCTAATAAATGATTTTCTCTCATCATTGATGTTTCTGTCTCTCTCTCCCTCTCTCTTCCTCTCTGAAATCAATAAAAATATATTAAAACAAAACAAAAAAAAATATCTGAACCCAAGACCACTCTATCCAGGAAGGCTATCATTTAAAACTGAAAGGGAAGAAAAAGGGATCCCCACAAAAACAAAACAAAACAAAACAAAAACACAAAACAACAACAAAAGGCTACATGAGTACAATACCACCAAACCAGCATATCTCCAAAATCCTAAAGTCCTGCTATGATCCACCTATAGGGGCCTATCAAAGACACAAAACAGCATTCCTCTCTGCCACTAACCCTACAAGCACTAATGGATTTGCTGGGTCATATGGTCTAAGTGGCCGAGCAGCTTACTCAGCAGCCTGAGAACCAAGGGAGCTGCTGAGTTAAATTCCTGTCTGAGGGCCAGAGATGAGATGAGATATCCCAACTCAAGCAAGCAGGCAGGAAGGAAGCAAAAAGCAGCCATTTCTTCCTTCCCCCACCTTTTGTTCTATCCAATCTCAACAGATTGAATAATGCCTACCTACATTGTGGAGGGAAATTTACTTGACTAAATCCACCAATTTAAATGGTAATCTCATGCAGCCAATGCAAACACAATCAGAAATAATGATTTATCTAGGCACCCTTGACAAAATTAACCATCACCATTATTATGCTCTTTATCTGGGCCCTTGCATTTTTTTCAGTGATGTCATTGTGCAGGTCTTTTACTTTTTTGTTAAATTTCTTCCTGAGTATTTTATTATCTTGGATGCTATTGTAAATTGTTTTAATAATTTAATATTATGATTGTTCAATGCTAGAGTATAGAAATATAATTCATTTTTATATATTGATCTTTTATCCTGAAACCTTGCTGAATGTTTTTTGTTTTAATAATTTATTTTTAGCAGAAGACAGAATTTTGTATGCACAAGATTATATCATCTGCAAATAGAGATAGACTAATTTCTTCCTAATTTCTTCCTTTCTATTGCTGATACCTTTGATTTTTTTGCCCTAATGTTCTAGCTAGAAAATCTACTACAATGTTACAATGTTGAATAGAAGCAGTAAGGGTAGAGTTTAGGGGACAAGGATCCAGTTTTTCAGGATGAAGTATAATAACAACTGTAGGTTTTTCCAGGATGCCTTTTACCAAGCTAAGGAAAGTCCTTTAAAATCCTAAATTATTGAGTGTTTTTACCATGAAAGAGTGTTGGATTTTGTCAGATGCTTTATTTGCAGCTATTGAGATAATTATGTAGCTTTGATTATTTAATCTACTTATATTATATTGTGATTGATTTTTGTATGTTAAATCATCCTTATATTTCTGAGATAAATCCTATTTTGTCTTGGTGTATAATCCTTTGTATATATTGCTGAGTTATGGTTGATAATATTTGATAGAGATTTTTGTGTCTATATTTAGAAGGGGTTTTTGTCTGTATTTTTCGTTTTTTGGTAATATCTTTGTATAAAATTTGGTTTTAGGGTAATAGTGGCCTCATAACATGAGTTGCAAAAGTTTTACCTTCCCATCTATTTTTGGAAGATTTTGTGAAAGTTTACAGTTAACTCTTCTTTAAATATTTGGTACACTTTACCAGTAAAGCCATCTAGGCTTAGGTTTTCTTAGTGGGAAGTTTTCATTTTTATTTCAAATTCAAGCCATTTGTTTCTTCATTTCTTCTAGAATACTAATTTGTTAGCAAAGTTGTTCATAGTATTTTTCTCTTTTACTTATAACTTCAGTAATTTCAGTCTTCTTTCTTTTTTTTTTAGCTATCTAAGGACCAGTTTTTGGTTTCACTTATTTTGTCCATTGTATTTTTCCCTTGCTTTCCTTTACTTCCTCATTAAGTTTTATTATTTCCTTCCTTCTGCTTTCTTTATGTTTAGTTTACTCTTGTTTTTTAGTGTCTTAACCAGCATGTTTAGGTTATTAATTTGTGGTATTTTTTTCTTTATCCATGTAAGCATTTAAGTATCCTACAAAACTCTGCTTTAGGTGATTCTATATGTGTTCTTTGTGTTGTCATTTATCTCAAAGAATGTTTTAATTTTCCCTATGATTTTTTTCACCTGTTGGTTATTTAAGAAAGTGCTGTTTAATTTGTAAATACTTTTTAATTCCCAATTTTCCTTTTGTTATTCATATCTAATTTTATTTCATGATTATCAGAGAACATATTTTGCATAATTTCAGTTGAAAATATTACATATGTCCCTTTTTTAGCTCATGGATCCCCTCTACGCTGCTCCCAACCCCTCCACAGCCCTTCACCACACTATAGTCTGTGACCATGGATTATGCATATATGCATATATGTTCTTTGTTTAATCTCTTCCTGCTCCCCCCCCCCACTTTCCTCTGAAATATGTCAGTCTGTTACAAGCTTCAGTGTCTCTGGGTCTATTTTGTTTGTCACTATATTTTGGTCATTATATTCCACATATAAGTGACATCATGTGATACTTGTCTTTCTTTGACTGGTTTATTTTACTTAGCATAATACTCTCCTGATCCTTCATGCTGTCTCAAAGGGTAAGATATCTTTCTTTTTCACAGATGCATAGTATTCCGTGGTGTAAATGTACCACAGGTTTTTTTTTTTTTAATCCTCTCATCTACTGATGGGCACTTGGCTTGTTTCTGAAACTTAGCTATTGTAAATAATGATGCTATGAACATAGGGGTCTATGAACATAGTGGCAGGAATAGAGGTTACACATGGGATTATCAATATTGACTTTCATTCACAAAGGCCAATCTGACTACAGCCACCACTGAGTGCCCAATCTGCCAACAGCAGAGACCAACACTGAATTCCTGATACGGTGGCAAGTCAATTGCAATGGACTGCTTCCATTGTGAAGGAGTAGCATTCCGTATTAACTAGAGTAAACATTCTGGATATGCTTTCACCTTCTCTGGACACCATGCTTCACCCAGATTGCCTTATTCACCATCACAGTATTCCACACATTATTATTTCTGATGAAAGAATTTTTTTTTCACAGCAAAAGAAATGCAGCAACAGGTCCATGTTCATGGAATTCACTCACTTACAATTTTCCCCATAATCCTGAAGCAGTTGACTTGATGGAAAAGTGGAATGGCCTTTGAAGACTCAGTTATAATTATGTTTGATGGCAATACCTCACAGGACAGGGACAAAGTTCTCCAGAAGGATATATGTGATCTAAATCAACATCCTGTATATGACACTATTTTGCCAATAGCCAAGATTCACAGAATCAGGAACGACTCACTGTTACCCCTAATGATGCACTAGCAAAATTTTTGCTTTGTATTTCCTTGATCACATACTAGTACTCTCATGACCTAGAAACCAAAAGGAGAAATGTTTCTACCAGGAGACAAGACAATGATTCCAATAAAGGAGCTTCTTTATGCCTTTGAATCAATAGGCAAAGAATGGCATTACTGTGCTGGTTTGGTAATTGAACATGACTATCAAGGGGAAAATGTACCACTACTCCACATTGGAAGTAAGCAAGAGAAAGTCTGAAATACAGAAGATACTTTAGAGCAGTGGTTCTCAACCTTCTGGCCCTTTAAATACAGTTCCTCATGTTGTGACCCAACCATAAAATTATTTTCGTTGCTACTTCATAATTGTAATGTTGTTACTGTTATGAATCGTAATGTAAATATCTGATATGCAGGATGGTCTTAAGCGACCCCTGTGAAAGGGTTGTTCGACCGCCAAAGGGGTCGCGACCCACAGGTTGAGAACCACTGCTTTAGGGTGTCTCTTAGAATTTTGAGTCCCAGTGATTAAGGTCAATGGAAAACTACAACAACCCAATAAACCAGGACTAGTAATTGCCCAGACCCTTCAAGAATAAAGTTTGGGGCACTTTACTAGGTAAAAAGCCTGAGATGCTTGCTGAAGGAAAAAGAAATAATACATAATGGGTAGTAGAAGGGAGTTATAAACACCAGCTAGGACCATATAACCAGTTACAGAAATGAGGACTATGATTGTCATACTTTGCTCTGAATATATGTGAATGTGTGTGTATATATAATATACAATGTCTTCATTCTCCTTCATCTTAATTCTCTTGTTATGTAACAGTAGGACATGTTGATTCTATATCTTAGTATTTAAGTATTGTTTATTTTACATCATAGTATTTAAGGTATTTTATATCAAAGAGAAGAGTAATATTAGTAAAGAACTTTCCTTCTTCTCAGGAAGGACTTAGAACATTTTTGGTTGCATGTACTATAATTGTATCATGTAAGATGTAATTATAAACAAGTTATTGTCTTTTTTGGAGATTAACTTTTGTTAAAGAGATGTATATGTGTTTAAAGTTGACAAGGGATGAACTTGTGATGGTTAATTTATGTGTCAAGTGAATGGACTATATATATATTAGACAGATTATATAGATGTATAGATATATAGATGTATACATATAGATGTATAGATGTATAGATATATAGATATATGTAGACTTATATAGATATATAGATATATAGACATATAGACATATGGATATAGAATTGAGATTTCAAATATAAAGCCTTGCATTTATAGTCAACTGGTCATCAACAAAGATGTCAAGAATATTCAATGTGGAAAAGAACAGTGCTTGGAACTCATAAAATAATAAAGTACTTTCAAAATAATGAAATTGGACCCTTTCTTCACACAAGAAAAAAAACAAACCTCAAAATGGATTAAAGGCTTAAATTTAAAAGGTTAAAATATAAAACTCTTAGAAGGAAACCATAAGTGAAATCTTCATTATCTTGCATTAGGGAAAGTTTTTTAGATACAACACCAAAAGCACAGACTACAAAAGAAAAGAGAAAAGGGTTAATTGTACTTAATCAAAATTAAAACTTTTTATGTCTTAAAGGATAACATCAATAAATTTGAAAGATAATCCAGAGAATGGGAGACAATATTTGCAAATCATTTATCTGATAAAGGACTTTTATGTATAATGTATAAAAAAACATTACAACTCACTAATAAAATGACAAATAACCCAATTAAAATAGGGCAAAGGTTTAAATAGAGATTTTGTTTTTTAACTTAGAAAGAAATAAAACTACTTTATTCACAGATAATATATTTCTGTTTGTAGAAAATAAAAAAAAAAATCTACAGAAAAATCCTTGAATTAACAAGTAAGTTTAGCAAGATCCCAAAATACAAAATCAATATTTAAAAGTCAATTATCTGTTTTTCTCTATATTAGCAATGAACAATTTAAATCTAAAATTTAAAAATCAATACCACTTACAATAATGTAGAAAATAAATTTGTTAATTATAAATTTAACAAATTATGTGCTGGATCTGTATGCATAAAAACTACAATATATTGAAAAGAAATATAAATATATATAATAAACGGAAAGATATATTTGGTTATGGATTGTATAGGTTATATATTAAGATATAATTTTCCCTTAATTGAATCTATAAATTCAAAACACTCTTAGTCAAAATTCAAGCTATCTGCCTTGGCAAGTACACTGAAGGGTCTTGGGTTCAACTCCAGAGCAAAGGCACCTACTTGGGTTTCAGATTCATTGTTTCTCTCTCTCTGTGTCTCCTCACCTCCTCCCCTCAAAAAATTAATGGAAAACTTTCAAACAATTTTTTCCATAGATACTCTTTTAAACAAAATAGAGGTTAATTATTGTCATTATTTATGTAATTAGAAGGTTAGAGGAATGTGGCTCCTGACTTTGGTTCACCTGCTCAGTGATAACAAAAGTTCCTTTTGTGTTATTTTGATGGAAAGGAAAACAAAATATACAAGTTGCTGATTATTTTGCTATGGTTTTAATGTCAAAGGCTGGGCCAATGTTCCATCTGCTGAGCCAACCTCTGCCTTCAGATATCTTTTCAGGAGATAAATGTTTCTATGTTTATATTTCTCAGTTGAACATTACTTAGTACTTAGTCTCATGCAATAGTGTAATACTGCTCTTCCCTTATTTGTATGACAAAAGTGTGGATACCTGTATATTCAAGTTTTTTTCTCTCCTTTTTAAATTGATATATAATTGACATATAACATACCAGTTGTATGACATATCCTATATAATAAAGAAGTAATGTGCAAATTGACCATCACTCCAACACACAAGATGGCCACCCCCATGTGGACACAAGATGGCCACCACAAGATGGCCAGCAGGGGAGGGCAGTTGGCGGGGACCAGGCCAGCAGGGGAAGGCAGTTAGGGGTGACCGGGCCAACAGGGGAGGGCAGTTAGGGGCGACCAGGTTGACAGGGGAGGGCAGTTAGGGGTGACCAGGCCAGCAGGGGAGGACAGTTGGGGGCACTCGGGCTGATGGGGTAGCAGTTAGGCTTTGATCAGCCTGGGAGGGAAGTGGTAAGGGGGCAATCAGGCAGGCAGGCAGGCGAGCAGTTGGGAGCCAGCAGTAATGGGTTGTGAGAGGGATGTCTGACTGCCCATTTAGGCCCTAAAAGGGCAGTCGGACATCCCTCGAGGGGTCCCAGATTGGAGAAGGTGCAGGCTGGGTTGAGGGACACACCCCCTCTCCCATGTATGAATTTTGTTCACCAGGCCTCTAGTGATTCAATATTTGTATATACTGCAAAATGAACATCACAATAAGTCTAGTTATCACCTGTCACCATATCTACATATATAAAAAGCCAGTGACCGAAATGACCGGAACAGCAGGAATGACTGGTTGCTATGATGCTCACTGTGGCCAGCCAACCAGCCCGATTGGGGGTGGGGACAGTGGCCAGCCTCCTGCAGCCCCTATCCCCAGCTGGCCCAGCCTCAATCTACAACCCCCACTCTGATGGGATGTGGGACCACCTGGCCAACCTCTCCCCTGGCTGGCCAGGCCCCTGATCACCCCCCCACCAACCTGGTGGGCCAGCTGGACTCCACCCATGAACAAATTCTTGCACTGGGCCTCTAGTGAAATTATAATTATACTAGAAGCCTGGTGCACAAAAATTTGTGCTCTGGCAGGTGGGGTCCCTCAGCCCAACCTGTGCCCTCTCACAGCCTGGAACCCCTAGGGAGATAACCATGTGCTGGCTTAGGCCCGCTGCTCCCCTGGTGGCAGATGGCACGCCCAATCCCGCGGTGTCTGTCCCATCTCCCTGGGTTGCAGATGGCAGGCCTGGATCCTGGGCTGGATCGGGCGGCCACTCAGATAGTGCTGCCACCTGCCCCACCCACCCCACCCCGCACAGGGCAGGTCTGGATACTGCGCTGGGGCTGGAGGCGGCTGGGGATCTCGCTGCCGCCCACCCTGCCCACTCCACCCCACACACCACAGGCCCGGGTCCCACACTGGGGCGGGAGGCAGCTCAGGATCACGCTGCTGCCCGCCCTGCCTGCCCTGCCCCACACACCACAGGCGCGGATGCCACGCTGGGGAAGGCAGCGGCTGGGGATCGCGGTTAATTTGCATATTGTGCTGATTAGCCAATTGGAGGCGTATCGAAGGTTTGGTCAATTACCATGTTTGTCTATTATTAGATAGGATTTTCTTATGATGAGAACTTTTAAGATTTACTATGTGAGCAATTTTCAAATACAGGATGGGACAAACATAGGTTTACAGTAGTTCGTATGGGAAATAATAAATAATTATACAGAAATAAACTGTGTTTTCTGTACTTACAACTATATATCTTCTTTTTCCCCACCCTGAATGCAACATAATTTTATTGATATAGTCAGTATGCAGTACATTACATGCTTATGACATTTATTTTATAACTACAAGTTTGTACCTCTTGACCCCCTTCACACATTTCACCTACCCCAAAATTCCCTGTTCTCTGGCAACTACAAATATGTTCTCTGTATCTATGAGTTTGATTTTGTTTTGTTTGGTTTTCTTTGCGTTATAGACTCCACATATAAGTGAAATCATACAGTATTGGTATTGTCTTTTTCTGTCTGACTTATTTTATGAAGCATAATACCATCAAGGTCCATTCAGGTTGTTGCAAAAGGCAAGATTTCATTCTTTTTTATGGCTAGTAATAGTGTATTCATATATCACATATTAGTGGCATATGTGATTTATATCTATCACATATTCTTTTTTTTCTAATTCTTTTTATTTATTTATTTATTTATTTATTTATTTATTTATTTATTTTTATTGTCTAAAGTTTTACATAGTCTCCTTTTCCCCCAATTGACCCCCCCCCCCAAGCCATTGCCATCCCAGGCAAGCCCCCACCGCCCCAGTGTCTGTGTCCATTGGTTATGCTAATATGCATGAATACAAGTCCTTTGGTTGCTCTCTAACTCCCCCCTCCCCTGCCATTTGTCTTTGGATCTATTCTTGTTCATCAAATTATGTTGATCATTATATCCCACATATGAGTGAGATCATGTGATATTTATCTTTCTCCAACTGGCTTATTTTGCTTAGCATAATGTTCTCCAGTTCCATCCATGCTGTTGCAAATGTAAAAGTTCCTTCTTTTTTATGGCAGCATAGTATTCCATTGTGTAGATGTACCACCATTTTTTAATCCACTCATCTGTTGATTGGCACTTAGGATATTTACGAATCTTAGCTATTGTAAATTGTGCTGCTATGGACATAGGGGTGCATATATCCTTTCTGATTGGTGTTTCTGGTTTCTTGGGATATATTCCGAGAAGTGGGATCGCTGGGTCAAATGGCAGTTCCATTTTTAGTTTTTTGAGGAAACTCCATACTGTCTTCCACAGTGGCTGCATAAGTCTTCATTCCCACCAGTAGTACAGGAGGGTTCCTTTTCCTCCACATCCTAGCCAGTACTTGCCATTTGTTAATTTGTTGATGATAGCTATTCTGATAGTTATAAAATAGTATCCCATTGTTGTTTTGATTTGAATCTCTCGCATGATTAGTGACTTTGAGCATGTTTTCATATGTCTCTGGGACTTCTGTGTGTCCTCTTTCAAAAAGTGTCTATTTAGATCCTTTGCCCATTTTTTGATTGGATCATTTATCTTCCTTTTGTTAAGTTGTATGAGTTTCCTGTAAATTTTGGAGATTAAACCCTTATCGGAAATATCGTTGGCAAATATGTTCTCCCATGTAGTGGGCTTTCTTGTTGTTTTGTTGATGGTTTCTTTTGCTGTGAAGAAGCTTTTTATTTTGATGTATTCCCATTTGTTTATTTTCTTAGTCTCCATTGCCCTAGGAGCTGTGTTGGTAAAGATATTACTATGACATATGTCTGCTATTTTGCTGCCTATGGAGTCTTGTAGGATTTTTATGGTTTCTTTACATTTAAGTCCTCTAGCCATTTTGAGTTTGTTTTTGTGTATGGTGTAAGTTGGTGATCTAGTTTCATTTTTTTGCATGTATCTGTCCAAATTTCCCAACACCATTTATTGAAGAGACTGTCTGGACTCCATTGTATGCTCTTGCCTACTTTGTTAAATATTTATTGAACATAATGGCTTGGATAGATTTCTGTGTTCTCTGTTCTGTTCCATTGGTCTATATGTCTGTTCTTGTGCTAGTACCAGGCAGTTTTGAGAACCATGGCTTGGAAATATAGCTTGATATTTGGTATTGTGATTCCTCCAACTTTGATCTTCTTTCTCAGGATTGCTGTGGCTATTCAGGGTCTTTTTTTATTCCAGATGAATTTCTGGAGAGTTCGTTCTAGGACTGTGAAATATGCCATTGGTATTTTAATGGGGAGTGCATTGAATATATAGATTGCTTTGGGTAGTATGGACATTTTAATGATGTTGATTCTACCAATTCATGAACACGATATGTTCTTCCATTTGTTTATGTCTTCCTCTATCTCTTTTTTCAATGTACTGTAGTTTTCTGAATACAGGTCTTTTGCATCTTTAGTTAAGTTTATTCCTAGGTATCTTAATTTTTTTGGTGCAATGGTAAATGGGATTGGTTTTTATTGTTTCTCTTTCTGTGAGTTCATTATTGGTGTATAAAAAGGCCATAGATTTCTTGGTGTTAATTTTGTAACATTTTTTTTTTTGAATCATATATGAGCATTTATTCCACTACTGCCAGTAATATAGAAGAGTGGCAGGTCATCCACCAAAATCTGCTCTGTATTCCTACATAAACCAGCTGCTTATCCTATATAATAAAAGTCTAATATGCAAATTGTCCCCTCCACCGGGAGTTCGACCAAGAGTTCAACCGCTCATTATGACGTGCACTGACCAAGGGGGTAACACAGAACATGGAGGGTGTCGAGGATGCTGCGCTGGCAGTGGGTGGCAGTGGAGGTACTGCTGGCCCAGATGGGTCCTGATGAGTGGGACTGTAGAGGGATGATGGAGCAGGTGAGTGGGTGGCGCCAGGCCAAGATGGGTGCAAGCGGCGACCAGCTGCAGTGGTGGTGACTCAGGGATCCGGATGGGGGCCCGGCCCTGATTGATCGTCCTGGAGATGGCGACCAGCA
Organism: Myotis nattereri; assembly: GCF_964212035.1. Taxonomy (NCBI): domain Eukaryota; kingdom Metazoa; phylum Chordata; class Mammalia; order Chiroptera; family Vespertilionidae; genus Myotis; species Myotis nattereri. The sequence continues at coordinate 85,245,926 of NC_138078.1, forward strand.
GCAGCAGGCCCTTATCACCTGATTAGGGCTGGGTCCTGGGCTGGGACAGGGAATTAGCGGTGGGTGGTGGCAACCAAGGTCCTGCAGCACCCGGCTGTGGGGCTGCGACCTCTGGCAGGGAACCTAGTGGCGGGAGTGATGAGGACAAAGGTGTGGTGAGAATGTGGGATGTCCACTGAGCTCGCTCTCACTCCTTCTGCTACCCTCCCCCAGGACGCCAGGGCTCGTGCTCTGGGAAAGCCCCCACACTCAGGTGCCAGGTGCCCGTGAGATACCTGCCCCATATCCGCATGGCCTCTTATGGGTGAGCCAGGTCGCAGCCACCAGCACCGCACAGGCTCCTGTGGGTTCACGCAAGAGTTGGTCTGCAAGCCTTCCCAGGAGAGAGCGCGCTGCCCACCTGGCTTCTATGCAGAACCACTGGGTGGCCCAGAGGCCCTCGCTATGCCCTGACCCGCAGCATCTGGCCACACCCACTGCATCTCTGCATGGGGACTTGGGCACTGTGTCTCAGGCAGAGGGGGTTTCTCAGGGGCCCAGGGGCCCAGGTGCTTCCCAGGGCCCAAAGGTCTGCTTGGACCTGCCTTTCCACACCAGATGCTTGAGCTTCAATTTCTGGCCAGGCCTAACAACTGCACCCCTGCATGAATTTCATGCACCAGGCCTCTAGTATTGGATAAAAGGACAAAGATTACATAGGGAAATAACCAAAGAGTTTGCCAAATGGGCAGTTAACAGGTAAGCATAGGGCTGGGGATCTTCAAAGGGCTTAGTGATATGCAAAAGAACTGAGGATCTTCAAAGGGCTGGCAATTCTGGTTTCAGCAGCAAAGTTGTTAACTTTTCCATGATAAAAGGTAGCTCCAAATAGGAAGGATGGGCTGCATTTCTAGGTGAGCTCCCAGTTCCTTTCATATATTCTTTATCCATTCATCCATTGATGTATACTTAGGTTGTTTCCATATCTTGGCTATTGTAAATAATGCTGCAATGAGCATAGGGGTTCATATACCTTTTTAAATTAATGTTTTTGTTTTCTCCAGATGAATACACAGAAGTAGAATTACTGGATTATATTGTAGTTTTATGTTTAATTTTTTTAAGGAACCTCCATACTGTTTTTCATAGTAACTTCTCCATTTACATTTCCATCAAAAAATTCGCAGGGTTTTCTTTTTACCACATCCTCACCAACACACTGTTTCGTGTCTTTTTTTTATAATAGCCATTCTGACAGGTATGAAGTGAAATCATATTGCAGTTTGTATTTTCCTGATAATTAGTGAGGCTGAGCATTATTTTTTTTTCATGATTTTATTGTGGCCATCTTTATGTCTTCTTTTAAAAAAAGTCTATTCAGATCTTCTGCCCATTTTTTTATTGGATTATTTGTTTGTTTGTTTACTTTTTGCTATTGAGTTGTATGAGGTCTTTATACAATTTGGATATTAACCCCTTATTACATATATTATTTGTAAATATTTTCCCATTCAATAGATTGTCTTTCACTCTGGTAGTTTTCTTTGCTCTGAAAAGCTTTTTAGTTTTAGGTAGCTCCATCCATTTATTTTTGATTTTAGAGGCAGATCCAAAAACTTATTGCTACTGCTGGTGTCAAAGTAAAACATGAAAAAAACACTTTTCAACTTTTAACTATTGCATATGATGTTAGCTGTGACCTTTATTACATTGATGACAGCTTTTATCATTAATGAATGTTTAATTTTATCAAATGTTTTTTCTGCATCTATGGATGGCCATATGATTTTTATCTTTCATTTGTTAATGTGGTGTATCACACTGATTGATTTGTGAATACTGAACCATACATGCAATTCTGGAATACATTGCACTCGATCATGATGAATGGTCCATTTAATGTTTTGTTAAATGTGGTTTGCTATTATTTTGTTGAGGATTTTTATGTTTATCAAGGATATTGGCCTATAATTTTTCTTTTTTTTGTGTGGTGTCCTTGCCTGGTTTTGTTATCAAGAATAACACTGACCTCATAAAGGGAGTTGGGAAGCATTTCTTTCTCTTCAATATTTTGGAGGAGTTTGAGAAAGATAGGTGTTATATCATCTTTGAATGTTTGGTAGCATTCACAAGTGAAGCCATCTGGTCTTGGACTTTTATTTGTTGGGTGTTTTTTTATTATTGACTAGAGGCCCAATGCACGAAATTAGTGGAAGGGCCTTGGCCCCGTTACCCACCCGCCACTGCCGTGGCTGGGGTTCTCTGCCACAGCCCCTGCCCACTGTGGCTTTGTCCACACAGCATTCAACATGTATCTAAAACCTTGTATTAGTAATAAGTACATTCAGCTAGGACAATCACCTTCATTACCAAACCTAACATCCTTGAGTCATTCCTCCCATGATGTCAACAAGAACAATTTCCAGTGCAGATTATGGGTGTTTTGTCTCTATATGCAGACATTTTAATTTAAACAAGATTAACAGATCATAAGAAAAAAAGTAAGAGGATGGTTCTTTCCTGTGATTATATAATCTAACTAGAGGCCTGATGCACAAAATTCATGCAAGAGTAGGCCTTTCTTCCTCCACCTGCGGGCTGGTTTCCCTCTGGCACGGGGGACCCTGGCTTCCATCTCGCCACCAGCAGGCACCCCGGACCAGGGCTTCCCTCTGGCCACCGGCAGGCACTCAGAACCCAGGCTTCTCTCACAGCCTTGGCTTTGTCCAGAAGGTTGTCCGGAAGGATGTCCAGTCTAATTAGCATATTATGCTTTTATTATTATAGACTAGAGGCCCGGTGCACAAAAATTTGTGCACTCGGGGGGGAGGAGGGGTCCCTCAGCCCGGCCTGTGCCCTCTCACAGTCTGGGACCCCTTGGGACATAACGACCTGCTAGCTTAGGCCTGCTCCCAGGTGGCAGAGGGCAGGCCCAATCCCTAGGTGTCTGCCCCACAGCCCCTGGTCAGGCTCAGAGCAGGGCTGACTGGGGAGTTGGGGCATCGCCCCCTGTCATGCACAGAGCAGGGTGGATCAGGAGGTTGTGATGCCACCCTCAGTCATGCTCAGGGTCGGGCCGAATGGGGGCTTGGGGCACTGCCCCCTTTCACACTCAAAGCAGGGTCGATGGGGGGGGGGGTGCCACACCACCCCCTGTCATGCACAGAGCAGGCCCAATAAAGGGGTTGCAGTGCTGCCCCCTGTCACTCACAGAGCAGGGCCAATCAGGGGGGTTGGGGCTCCGTACCCTGTCAGGCACAGAGCAGGATCGTTCAGGGGGTTGGGGAGCTCCCCCCTGTCAAGCACAGAGCAGGGCTGATCAGGGGGTTGAGGAGCTCCCCCTTGTCACCCACAGAGCAGGGCCAATCAGGGGGTTGGGGCGCCATCACTGTCACACTAAGGGCAGGGCCGATGGGGCGGTTATGGCTCTACCCCGTCACACATAGAGCAGGACCCATGGGGGGGGGGGGTTGGGGCACCACACCCTGTCACACACAGAGCCACAGGGTGATCAGGGGGTTGGGGAGCTCCCCCCTATCTGGCACAGAGCAGGGCTGATCAGGGGGTTGGGGCACCTTCCCCTGTCACGAACAGAGCAGGGCAGATAGGGAGGTTGTGGCCCCACCCCTTGTCACACACAGAGCCGCAGGGTGATCAGGGGGTTTGGGCACTGCCCCCTGTCACGCTGATCCTGGTGCTGGGAGGCATATTACCCTGTTACTACATAGGATAGAGGCCTGGTGCATGTGTGGGGCCGGCTGGTTTCCCTAAAGGGTGTCCTGGATCAGGGTGGGGGTCCCCAGTGGGGTACCTGGCCAGCCTGGATGAGGGGATGATGGCTGTTTGCAGCTGGTCACACACCCTTCATGGTGGGGGTCCCCACTGGGGTGCCTGGCCAGTCTGGGTGAGGGGCTGAGGGCTGTTTTCAGGTTGGCAGGTGACTGAAGCTCCCCACCGCTCCTTTTTTTCTTTTTTTTTATTCTGGGCCAGCTTTATCTCTGGCTCCAGCTCTGAGGCCTCTGCTGCTGAAAGCAGGCATCTGGTTTGTTTGGGTTCTATAATCGAAACAGTGTATCAACTCCAGCTCTGAGATCCCGGCTGGCTGAAAGCAGGTTTCTGGAGTTTGTTTAGCTTCTATATTTGTAACAATGTTTCAAACTGCAAGCTGAGAGGCCGGCAGTGGCAGGTGGGGAACGTTGGAATCCTCCATCACTGAAGCAAGCAAGCCTCATGTTTGCTTCAAGCTGCCTGGCTGTCGGCTGCCATCTTGGCTGGCAGTTAATTTGCATATCTCGCTGATTAGCCAATGGGAAGGGTAGCGGACGTACTGCTAATTACCATGTTTCTCTTTTATTAGATAGGATACCTACCTGAATTGTGCCTTTGTCATTTTGTTTGATGATGGAATATTTAATAGCTCTACAAAACTACTTGAGCCCTGACTGGTTTGGCTCAGTGGATAGAGCATCCACCTACAGACTGAAGGGTCCCGGTTTGATTCCAGTCAAGGGCATGTACCTTGGTTGTGGTCCCAGGTTGTGATTCCAGTCAAGGGCATTTACCCCAGTTGGGGGTGTGCAGGAGGCAGCTGATCGATGTTTCTCTCTCATCGATGTTTCTAACTCTATCCCTCTCCCTTCCTCTCTGTAAAAAATCAATAAAATATATTTTTAAAAAAACACTACTTGATACTTTAGGATATTTATATAAACATAATTAAATGAAAGAAAATAGCCATGTTTTATACTTAAGAGTGCATTCAATGCAATAGTTCTATTTGCTCATCTAGGTTATTAATTAGATAAAAATATTGGTAGTTATTTTGTTCCAGTAATGACTGTATTGGGAATAGAGTAGAAGTTAAAATTTTCAATTAGCCTTTCTCCCAAAGGAAAACATCTAAAATTGTGGTGTATCCAAGCAACTAATTTAATTTTCTAGCTTATTTTTATTTTCATTATTTAAACCCAATAACCAGAAATGAGAACCATGTTAGGACTGAATACCAACTACTTAGTATTTCTACCCACAGCCACTTTTACTAAATAAAGGATTTATGTTGTCAATATATGATGCATTTTCATTATTTCTATATTAATCATTTTTCTCAGATATTTTCTGTTAATGATAAATGAGGTAATTTTGTGTCATTCTTTACAGTGTTGCACTTTTTAAAAGTGAATAATAATTATTTCAAATGGAAAACAAAGAGCTCTCATTCTCCACTCTTCTAGGGCTGCATTCTAAATAGAAATATTTCTTTTAGAAAAAAGTATGGATAAGTAAAGCTGTCACAATGAGGCTTTCAGAAAGTATACCATTTAAATAGCAGACAGGAAGGAAAGTGAAAATTACTCTGCAGAAACTATACCACCATCTGTCAAGTGTCCATTTTTCTAACTGAATTTTTTAAAAACCAAGTCAAAAAAACATCTATTTATATTTTTTCCTATCCTCTTTTTAACCGTAGACTGGCTTCCCTTATACATCCAGCTTATGTACCAAGTATGTACTGAAGGAGTGTCAACCACTGTTCTGTTTTCTCTTGCTGCAGAACATACTTCTCCAAAATGAAGAAGCTTACAACAATTTATTATTACCTCTTGTTATGGGTTATATTGAGTCCCCCACCAAAAGACATGTCCTAGCCACCAGTACCTATGAATATAACATTTTGAAAATAGGATCTTTGCAGATGCCATCGAGTTAAGATGCATTCACTTGGGTGGGCTCAAATCCAATAAAACTGATGTCTTTAAAAGAAGAGGAAAATTTGGACACAGAGACACCCAGAGGGAAGAAGGCCATGTGAAAACGAAGGCAGAGATTAGAGTGATGCTGCAATGAAACAAAGGAATGCATGGGGCCATCAGAAGCTGGAAGAGATAAGGAAGGATCCTCTCCTAGAAATTTAAGAGGAATTATAGCCCTGCCTACACCTTAATTTCAGACTTCTAGCCTCTAGAATTGTGAGAGAATTTCTGTCCCCTTAAACCACGCAGTTTGTGGTACTAGGATAAGGCAGCTCCAGCAAATGAACACACCTCTTACGTTTCTGTGGGTTGACTGGACTCAGTAGGCCCCTTCTCTGTCAGGCTCTCTCAGATGATAGCTGGGACTGGAGTCATTTGAAGGCTCGACTGGGCTGGATGTCCAAAATGGTGCCCTCATGGCCACAGCTGACAGTATCAGTTGACAAGAGGCTCTGCTGGGCTGTGGACCCATGCACCTACATGTGGCCTCTCCACATGGTGTGGATTTCTGACAGCGTAGCAGTGTCTTGAGAACACCATTCCAAAGAGGCAGGAAAAGAAAACTGCTGGGACAGTAAGCCTCTAGCCAGAATTGATGCAGCCTCTGTTCTCCTATATTCTATTTGTCACAACCATCCAGGGAGTATAACTCACTTTAAAGCTAAACATTAGTAATTGAGTTGTTCTGAGCCATTGCCTGCCCCCCTCCCCAATACTGGTAATACCGATGAATAAGATTAAGTTGTAGGAAATATTTCTCACATTATCAATTGCTATCCTGGGACCCAGAAGAGGTTATGAAACCCCCAAGGGTTCCAAACGACAAAGAGTGTGTCCTCAATCTAGTTTCTCCCAGACAATTTCTCACCCCTGGGTCATAGCTTAGGAGGCTCAGAAGACATTTCCTCTCTCCTGGCTTTTGAATCACTTATTGTAACTATTATACCACGTTCAGTGACTTCCCAGCTAATGAGGAAGCTTTGTCCCTGAAGGCCTCACAATTCTTTATTCAATGTGCCTTTGTTAAATGTCTCCTGGGGACCCACATTGTACTGACTGCTGAGACAAGGGAATTTTAGAACTTCAAATGAAATAAAAATGCCTGCAGTATAGGGAGATGGAGTCCAGATGACTCCCTTATTCTTTCTCTTCCATTTTCCTTTCCAAGTGTGGAAGGTGTAGGACTCTGGGTCTCAAACAAAGCCATTCTGGCCATGTTCTGTCTCTAGACACCTTTTCCCATGCAGTGGTGGGCCCGGCCACTGTCTGGACCTGGGGAGGAACCCTGAGGCTGCAGCACATTCAAGTGATGTGAGCTCTTTACGACCTGAGAGGTTTCAGGTGAGGCTATGCTTGGATGGGTCCCTCTCTAGGAGATAGAATCCTGTTCTCCATTTGGGGGGAGAAGAGCAAGGGAAAAAATGCAGAAGGGTTATAAGAGAGCTGCATCCCACATCTGGTGTCGACTCCAGAGGATGCTTTGGGGTTATTCACAGAAGAGGTTGTTCTCTTGTGGGGGCCAGTGGCTTTTATTCTGTTCACGATGCAGCCCTTGAAGGATATTTGGTGGCATCAGGACCTCCAAAGGGAGGAGAGAGTTGGGGGTGGGGAGAAGAGACTTGAGGCCCCTGGTCCTTTTTTTTTAATAGACTTTATATTTTTAGAGAAGTTTTAGGTTTACAGCAAAATTGAGCAGAAGGTACAGAGATTCCCCATTGACCCCCTGCCTCTCACATGCACAACCTCTCCTATTATCAACTTCCCCACCACAGTGGTACATTTGTTATTATCTATGAACCTACATTGACACATCATTATCACCCAGAGCCCATAGTTTACATTAGGGTTCACTCTTGATGCACACTCTGTGGGTTTGGGCAAAGGTATAAGACATGTATCCACCATTATGGCGTTATACAGAATTTCACTGCCCTAAAAATCTTCTGTGCTCAGCTTTCCATCCTTCCTCTACCAATCCCCAGCAACACCTGATCTTTTTCTAACTGAATTTTATTACACTTGTTGTATGGCATGCTTATCTAAGTTTGAAATTTGTATGGTAGATTCTTTTGAATCACAGTCTCATTTATTGATAAGCTGAAGTCATTTAAAAGGAACATTGGATAGCATTAAAATGTGAAACTGAAAACTCTCATTATTTTCCTAAGTAGGAGCTGTCTCCCCTTCCAGAAAAGACTCTTTTCTTAACTGATGTGTCAAAATATGTTAGTTTGCTAATTATTTTTTAAATAATTTTTTTAAATGTCAATTTAACATTCTAACACATAGTCTGACATCCTTGGCAGGCAAGCATGATCTGCCTTATAAGTGAGCAAAACAGAAATACCAGCCTTGAAGGGGAATTAACAACTTCAAAATGGTTCAACAGCGAATTAAGAAAGGCAGTGAAAATATCATGGAAAGTATTTAAATATTGCTTCATCTAGGTTTGTGTTTACCAACTTTCTCTGAAAATGCATGTTATAACATATTCTCTATTCTCTCTCTTTTTTCAATATAACTCCTACTATTGTGCTACTCCCTTGCTAGTTCTGTAGACAAATCAATCACATGAACTTTCCATTACTAATTTAAAAACATAACAAATCATGAGAACTTTCATGTTTTGATGCTCACTCTAAAGGTCAATGAGCTTCTGCTGCTTTTCTCTCTACCATAACCATAGATGTTAAATTCATTCTTTCCCAGTACAAATTTACCGCCTTAGTAAAGAGGCACTCTTCACTAGTGATAAACTATTTACTATTATTAATTTCTCTCTGTGTGTTTCTATATGGTTAGCATTTCAATAACGTTAACTTTTTTAAAAGAAGACTCCTATAGACATTACCCACCTTGCCCCAGAAAAATTACTTTCCCCAAGTTACACTTCAGAATGAGAAATTCCTCCTAATTTTTTTAAGTAACGCTTGTCTCTGGAACTTAAAAAAATTCTCTAAGAAAAACCCTAAGGTGGGAACTAGGTAAACATCAATGACAGGTTGCTCCATTTATGCAACATTATGAATGTTTCAAGAAAGCTTATGTATAGAAAATACTATATGAATTCCCTAGGAACATCACTACGATCAAAGATGCTCACACTAGTGCAGAGAGAACCCATTTACTGGTAGTAGGAGACAGTTCAACTTGCTCTCTTCAACTGCTCCTTTGTCCAACCTCCTTCTGCAGTCTACAAATATGCTAGCTACAGCTATCTATTTTGTTTTTCTTGATGTCAAATTTTCAAAAGGAAGATAGCTTGCTTTCCATAAATTACACTCAAAGCATTACTCAGACAATAAACTGATTCAAAATGCTACTTCTTTCTCTAAAAGGACAAAATAAAATTTCTCTTTCCACATATAAATCTTAAAATAAGATAATGACGTTTGCTGCACCAATTGACTCTTCCTTTAATAAATAATTTCTCTGTAGCATGTGATGCTGTTTGATAGCACTTTAGTCACAGTAAAACTCCTTTCAAAATTGGAATCAATGTATCAAACCCTGCCACTGCTTTACAAACTAAATTTATACATTGTAAATATTTTATAATTTCAACAATCTTCACAGTATCTTTATGAGCAGAGAATTCCATCTTAAGAAACCTCTTTATTTTCTTATTCATAGGAAGGCACTTCTCATTTATTAAAATTTTATCATGGCACTGTAGTATTTCAGTCACATCTTCAGGTTCTGCTTCTAATTTTATTTATTTTGCTATTTCTAACACTTCTACAGTTATTTCCTCCACTAAAGTCTTGAATCTCTCAAAGTCATCCATGTGGGTTGGAATCAACTTCTTCAAAACTCCTGCTAATGTTTACATCTTGACCTCCTCTCATAAATCATGAATATTCTTAATGGCATCTAGATTGGTGAATCATTTCCAGAAGGTTTCAATTTCTTTTGCTCAAATCCATCAAAGGAATCACTGTCAATGGCAGATATAGCTTTACAAAATATATTTTGTAAATAGTAAAACTAGAAAGTTGAAATTACTCCTTAATCCATGGGTTAAGGAGTTCTGTCACAGAATAGATGTTCTGTCACAGACAAGATTAATCTTGTAGATCTCCATCAGAGCTCTTGGGTAACAAGTTGTATTGTCAATGAACAGTACTATTTTGAAGTAGGTCTCAAGAGTGGGCTTAAAATATTCAGCAAACCTTTGTATGTGCTATCATCCATACTATGTTATTCTATTAAACAGCACAGGCAGAGTAGATTTAGCACAATTTTAAGGGCTCTAGAATTTTCAGAATGGTAAATGAGTGTTGGTTTCAACTTAAAGTCACTAGGTGCATTAGCCCCTAGCAAGAGAGTCAGCCAGCCTTGTCCTCTGAAGTTTAAAAGTCAGTCATTGACTTCTCCTTTCTAGCTATAGAAGTCAAAATGGCATAGTCTTCTAATATAAAGCTATTTTGTGTACAGTGAAAAACTGTTGTTTAGTGCAGCTACCTTCATTAATTATCTTAGCTAAATGTTCTGAATAATTTGTTGCAGCTTCTCTAGCAGCACTTGCTGCTTCACCTTGAACTTTTGTTATGTAGATGGCTTCTTTTCTTAAATCTCATGAATCAACCCCTGCCTGCTTGAAACTTTTCTTCTGCAGCTTTCTCACCTCTCTTAGCCTTCACAAAATTGAAGAGAGTTAGAGCCTTGATCTGGATTAGGTATTAGCGTAAGAAAATGTAGCTGGTTGTATCTATCCAGACCACTAAAACTTTCTCCATATCAGTAATAAGGCTGTTTTGCTCTCTTATCATACATGTGTTCACTGGAGTAGCATTTTTAATTTCCTTCCTTCAAGAAATTTTCCTTTGCATTCACAACTTGGTTAACTGTTTGGCATGAAGCCTAGTTTTCAGCCTATCTCAGCTGTCAACATGTCTTCTTCACGGAGCTTAATCATTTCTAGCTTTTGATATCACATGAGAGATGTTCAACTTTTACTGGAACACTTAGAGGCCATTGTAGGGTTATTAATTGGCCTTATTTCAATATTGTTGTGTCTCAGTGATTTGGGAAGCCCAAGGAGAGGAAGAAAGATGGGAGGATGGCCAGTTGGTAGAAGAGTCACAACATATATGACATTTATCTATTAAGTTTGATGTATTATATGGGGATGGTTTGTGGTATCCCAAAACAATTACAATAGTAACATCAAAAATTACTGATCACAGATCACCATAACAAGTATAATAATGATGAAAAAGTTTGAAATATTGTGAGAATAACCAAAATATGGCACAAAGACACAAAGTATGCAGATGCTGTTGGAAAAATGGCACTGTTAGACTTGCTGAATGCAGAATTGCTATAAACTTTCAGTTTATAAAAAATGCAATATCTGAAAAGTGCAACAAAACAAAGCACAATAAAATGAGGTATGCATGTTATTTCCTTATTTCTACTAAAATTGATTTCTGTTTGTTCCTTTTCTAGTTTTTTTAATGTAAAATTTATTTATTTGAACGTTTTCTTGTTTCTTGAGTTAGGTTTATATTGTTATGAACTTCCCTCTTAGAACTGCTTTTGCTGCATCCTTTAAATTTTATATCATATTTCTGGGGATTTTCCTTGGTCTCTTTTTTTCTTTGATTACTTTGTTGATACATTGATTGCTCAGAATTGTAGTTGAATCTCCACAATATTGTTGTTTTTCTAGTTTTTTTTCTAATTAATTTCCAGCTTTACACCATTGAGTGTTCAGAGAAATGCTTGATATGACTTCAGTCATTTTTAATTTATTGAGACGTCTTCTGAACTAACATTTGATCTATCCTGGAGAATGTTCCATGTGTACTTGAGAAGAATGTGTATTTTGCTGCTTTTGTACCCATTGATGTAAGTAGGGTGTTTAAGTCTCCTATTATTGCAATATTGTCAATTTCCCCTTTAGGCATGTTATTATCTGTTTTATGTATTCTTTTTTTTTTAATATATTTTATTGATTTTCCACAGAGAGGAAGGGAGAGAGACAGAGAGTCAGAAACATCGATGGGAGAGAAACATCGATCAGCCGCCTCCTGCACATCTCCCACTGGGGATGTGCCCGCAACCCAGGTACATGCCCTTGACCGGAATCGAACCCGGGACCCCTCAGTCCGCAGGCCGATGCTCTATCCACTGAGCCAAACCAGTTTTGGCTGCTTTATGTATTCTAGTGCTTCTATGTTGTATACATCTAAATTTATAAATGTTACATCTTCTTGCTGTATTGACCACTTTATTATTACATAATGCCCTTTTAATCTTTTATTATAGTCTTTGTGTTAAAGTCTATTTTTTATGTTATTATACTTATACCAGCTTTTTTGCATCAAATATCTTTATCTTTTCACTATCAGTTCATATATATTCTTACTTCTGAAGTGAGTCTCTTGTAGGCAGCATAGAGGTAGATCTTGCTTTTTAATCCATTCAAATACTCTATGTCTTTTTAATAGTGAATTTAGTTAATTAACATTGAAAGTAATTATTGAAAGATATGTGCTCATTGTCATTTTGTTAATTGTTTTCTTACTGTTTTTATAGTTCCTCTCTGTTCCTTTCTTTGTTTTTTTCTCTCTTCTTTTGTGGTTTAATGGCTTACTTAAGTGTTATGTTTAGATTCCTTTATCATTTTTTTGTGTATTATATGTTTTTACTTTGTAGTTACTGTGAGGTTCTCATATAGTACCCAATGTATATAACTGTCTGTTTTAAGTTGGTGACAACTTAAATTTTAACACATTCCACAACTTTACATTTTTACACACTGCCCCACATTTTACATTTTTATGTCACTTTTTACATCTTATTTTATGCAATCCTTAAGTAATTATTATAGTTTTGGTTCATTTTACTACTTTTGAATTTTAAGGTTTATACTTCCTTTATAAGTGATTTATCTACTACCTTTCCTATATATTTACCTTTTCTAGGGAGATTTTTCCCTTTATATATTTTCTTGTTATTAAGTAGTGCCATTTCATTTCCACTTAAAAACATTTTTATGTTTGTTTTTAAAATATCCTATATAATAAAAGGGTAATATGCAAATCAACCAAACAGTGAAACAACCGGTGGCTATGACGTGCACTGACCACCAAGGGGCAGATGCTTAATTCAGGAGCTGCTCCTGATGGTCAGTGTGCTCCCACAGGGGAAGCACAGCTCAGCCAGAAGTTGGGCTCATAGCTGGCAAGCACAGTAGCAGTGGCAGGAGCCTCTTCTGCCTCCATTGCAGGAGGGCGGTAAGGAGCAAGGGGTCCCGGACTGTCAGAGGGCACAGGCCAGACTGAGGACCCCCTAACCCCCACTGGGCCTCTAGTTTTTTATAAGGCCAGTTAAGTGGTGATAAACTCCTTTAGCTTTTGCTTATCTGGAAAATTCTTAATCTTTTTCAATTCTGAACAGTAGCCTTGCTTGGTAGAGAACTCTTGATTCAAAGTTTTGATCTTCCAGCAATTGAAATATGTTGGCTATTCCCTTCTAGCCTGCAAAATTTGTGCTAAAAAAAATCTGCTCATAGCCTTATAGAATATACCTTGTATGTTACAAGTTGTTTCCTGTTGATTTTGAGATTTTCTATTTATTTTTTTAACTTTTTCAATTTCAATTATGATGTGTCTTGGTGTGAATTTTTTTGTAATCAATGTTTTTTTATTAGTACTAAATTATTTTGCTAAATACATTATACCAAATATTAATATTTCAAAGTAACTTAAAATATAAACCAACCAATATTTTATTTCATTAATTCATCTTATTTGAAATTTTAGGTGCTTCCTGGACCTGGATGTCTGTTTCCTTCCCCTGATTAAGGAAGTTTTTAGCCATTATTTCTCCAAATAAGTTTTCTGGCCCTTTGCAGTCATTCTTATTCTTATTCTTATTCTTATTCTTATTCTTATTCTTATTCTTATTCTTATTCTTCTTGGAAACCTATAATGTAGAAGTTTATCCACATAATGTTGCTTCAAAGTTCCCTTTTTTTACTTCTTTGAATGAGTTCCACTACTTTGTTTTCCGGATCACTGATTCATTCTCCAGCTTCATCAAGTATTCTATTGAACCACTGTAGTGTACTTTTTTTAGTTTAGCTACCATGTTCTTCAGCTTTGTAACATTTGTTTGGAACTTTCTTATATTTTCTGTTTGTTAAAGATATCACTTTGTTCATTCATTCATTTATTCACTCATTCATTCTTCTCTTGAATTTGGTGAGTATCTTTATGACCATTACTTTGAAATCTTTATCAGGAAGATAACTGATTACCTCCACTTCATTAATGTCTCTTTCTGAGGCTTTTTCTTGTTGTTTCATTTGAAACATATTCTCTTGTTTCCTTATTTTGACCAGCTCTCCATGTACTAGGCACATCTATGTCTTCCAGTCTTGAAGAAACAGCCTTATGTAGGAGATGTCACATGGGAGCCAGCAGCACAATACCCCCTGGCCACTAGAGCTAGGTGCTCAAGAGGAATCCCCTGTGTGGGCTGTGAGCACCTGCCTGCAGTGGAGATGCCACAGCCGCAGTGTGAGGACTGGTTAGGCTGTCACCAGGATAGGCTGTGATGTACATGGCTTCTGTGCTGTGGGGATGGTAGAAGCTCTCAGTGAGGCAATCCCAACAGCTCTAGCAGATTAGAAAAATTGTTCCAAATTGGTGCCATCAGCATCAGCATTAGCAAAATAGAATAAGATCACAAAATGTCACCTGCCAGTGTTTCTGTGTCTAAAGAGATTTTCAACAGTTTCTCACCTTGTTGCAGATGCCTTAAGATTACTAAGTGGGCTTCCTTTCCATGTGGTCTAGATGTTTTTCAAATACATGTTTTTGCACTGGGTCCTGGGGTAGGTGGGTCTGTGTATGAGCTCTATAAGAGTGGGTTGTCTAGTAATGGAGAAACTAAGATGGCGGCATAGATAAACACCGGGAAATAGTTGCCCCACACAACAATTGAAAATTAGCCCAAAGGACGGAGCAAACATCGTCCAAAACAACAGGAAGGCTGGCTGAGTGTAATTTCTACAACTAGAAGAAAAGAAAAGCACGCTGAGAGCCAGAGGAGCTGCGGAGGCTGAGTGCAGAGGTACGGCGGCGGCTCGCGCGCGCGCGGAAAGGGGGTGGCACCTGAGGACGCGGCTATCTTTTTGAATCACAAGCTCCCGACTGCTCTGAACTCCGGTTCTGGGAAGTCTCTGGGGACTTAGGACTCATACTGGGAGAGGCGGCTCTCTCAGGCGGCAGCGGGCGAACTTGAGGGCCACTATCCCTCAGAGGTGCTTGCAGCCGTTACCGGGACACTGAGACGCGCGACTCCGGGCGCGGAGAATCAGCCATAGCGTCTTTCCCCGCCCTTTGTCTCCCTGAGACCCCGCCCCACCCGGGCTGCGGCAGAGGCTTTTGCATGTGAATGCCCCAGAACTTTGCAACCTGATAATTACCTAACTGCAGCCCGGCCAGCCAGACCCGGAACTTCCAAGAGAAGGCCCAAGGCCCCGCAGCGGCTTGCATTGCTTCACAGCTGAGCCTCTTCGTGGCCCGGCTGTGTGGCCTCAGGCAGGGGCTGAATTAGCGCCTCCTTAGATCCAGGAGCCACTGTACCCAGTGGTCAGAGGGGGACCATTCTCCCACTTCAGACACAGCTGCTTCCCACAGCCAATTGGCCTGGAGGTCAATTCCTCCCAGTGATCCTACAACAAGCGAGGCACCAAGAGTGCACCAAGAGTGTCCACCCCAGGTAACTGGGGAGGCTGAGCCACTGGGCCCTACAGGACACCTGGCGCGCAGGCCACTCTATCAACACAGGGAAGCAGCCAAAATGCGGAGACAAAGAAACAGGTCACAATTGGCAGAAACGGAGGAGGGCAGACGACTGGATATAGAGTTCAAGGCCACGTTTATAAGGTTTGTCAAGAATTTTATGGAAACCGCCGATAAATTTAATGAATCCCTCAAGGAGTATGGTGAGACCATGGAGGTCATGAAAAAGGACCAATTAGAAATTATGCATACACTGACTGAAATAAAGAATACTTTACAGAGCTCCAACAGCAGACAAGAGGATCCCAAGAATCAAGTCAAAGATTTGAAATGCAAAGAAACAAAAAATACCCAACCGAAAAAGAAAAAAGAAAAGAGATTCAAAAAATATGAAGATAGTGTAAGGAACCTCTGGGACAACTTCAAGCGTACCAACATCAGAATTATAGGGGTACCAGAAGGAGAGAGAGGGCAAGATATTGAAAACCTTTTTGAAGAAATAATGACAGAAAACTTCCCCCACCTGGTGAAAGAAATGGACTTACAAGTCCAGGAAGCGCAGAGAACCCCAAACAAAAGGAATCCAAAGAGGACCACACCAAGACACATCATAATTAAAATGCCAAGAGCAAAAGATAAAGAGAGAATCTTAAAAGCAGCAAGAGAAAGACAGTCAGTTACCTACAAGGGAGTACCCATCCGACTGTCAGCTGATTTCTCAACAGAAACCATGCAGGCCAGAAGAGAGTGGCAAGAAATATTCAAAGAGATGAATAGCAAGAACCTGCAACCAAGATTACTTTATCCAGCAAAGCTATCATTCAGAATGGAAGGTCAGATAAAGAACTTCACGGATAAGAAAAAGCTAAAGGAGTTCATCACCACCAAACCAGCATTATATGAAATGCTGAAAGGTATTCTTTAAGAAGAGGAAGAAGAAAAAGGAACTCTTACCATTTGCCACAGCATGGATGGAACTGGAGAGCGGATAAATACCACAAGATCTCACTTATTTGTGGAATATAATGAACAACATAAACTGATGAACAAGGACTGATCCAGAGACGGAGAGGCTTTGATTGGACTGTCGGGCCTTGGAGGGAAGGTAGGGGAGGGTGGGGGCAAGGGGGAAAGATCAACCAAAGGACTTATATGCAAGCATATAGGCCTAACCAATGGACACGGACAACGGGGGGGTGAGGGGGTGAGGGGGGAGAGGGGGGGTAGAGGGTACACATATGTAATATCTTAATCAATAAAAAATATTTAAAAAAAATAAAAAATAAAAAAATAAAAAAATAAAATAGGAAAAAAAAAAAAAAAAAAAAGAGTGGGTTGTCTATTTCTCACAGTTCTATGATTTACCTGGATATAATCTCCATTGGTTTTCAAAGCCAGGCATTTTGAAGGTTTCTCCTGTGCAGAATCTAAGGGCTGTGGTTTCCTGATGTGAAGCATAAACCCCTTGCTGCTCAGGAAAAAGTTTTGTATTTTTTAGATCTCTTCCAAGTGTAGACCTCTACTCCTGGAATGAGTTCTGTTTTTGAGTGAGGCCCCGCCTCCATCTCTCCTGCCCATCTAAATGCTGCCCTTCAAAAAAATTTTAAGCATACAGTTCAGTAATGCTGAGTGTATTTACATTATTGTCTAACAGATCTCCAGAACTTTTTCATCTTGTAAAACTGCAATTCTATACCCATTACACAATGCCCCTCCCCCTAGTTCCAGGAAACCACTATTTTAATGTCTTTTTCTGTGAATTTGACTGCCACATATAAGTAGAATAATATAATATTTTGTCTTTATGTGATTGGCTTATTTCAGTTAGCATAATGTTCTCAAGGTTTGTCCATGGCATAACATGTGACGGGATTTCCTAGTTTTTAAAGGCTGAATAACATTCCGTTGTATGCATACACCAAGATGGACATTTGAATTGCTTCCACTTCTTGGCTATTTTGAATCATATTTCAGTGAACATGATATGTAAATATCTCTTCCAGATCATACTTTCAATTCTCTCAGAGATACACACAGAAGTGGGATTTCTGGGTCATATGGTAATTTAATTTTTAATTTTTTTTAGAAACCTCCATAATGCTTTCCATAGTGACTACATCATTTTACAATCTCAACAATACACAAGAGTTATAATTTCTCTACATCTTTGCCAACACTTATTTTCTGTTTTTATGTTAATTGGCTATTCTAATGGGTATAATGTAATATTTTATGGTGGTTTTATTTTCATCTCTTTATAGATTAGTGATGTTGAGCATCTTTTTATATGCCACTTAACCAATTGTATATCTTATTTGAATAAATTTGAGTTTTTGTCCATTTATTTTTGGGGGTTGTTTTTGTTATTGTTGTTGAATTGTGAGAGCTTCCATATATTTTAAATATTAATCTTTTATCAGATATATGATTTTCAAATACTCTCTCCCCTTCCATTGGCTGCCTTTTCACTCTGTTGATTAATGCACAGAAGTTTTTTAATTTGATGTCATCCTATTTTTGCTTTTGGTGCCATGCGCAATAAATCTTTGGTAAGTTAATGCCATGAAGCATTTTTCTGTTTGTTTGTTTGTTTGTTTGTTTGTTTGCTTTTTTGTTTTTGTAGGAGTTTTTTAGTTTTAGGTCTATGGTAATGTTTAGGTCTCTAATGTATTTTGATTTAATTTTGTGCATGATGTAAGGTGCAATCTTTGACAAGTGGATATGCAGTTTTTCCAGCACCATTTGTTAAAGATGTAAAAAATAATATGAACAGAACGACTTTAAAATGAAGTTGGAGATACCATGCCAGAGGAACTGCCTTGCATGACTTATGCCTCAAGTCTTTGGAATATTTAAAGAGGGAAAAATAACCTTTGGACTGGGCTTAAAGCAACATTAAGTCTCAAATAATCTGTTCACAAAGATAGAAAGAAAACAGATATTATGACTAACAGACTGATTACTGCCAGACCGAAAATTGAAAACATTATTTAGAATTTCTCCCATTATGTTAGTTTATCTGCACCAATAGAAATGCCTTACTTTTATTGATATAACTAGAGGCCTGCGGCATGAAAATTCATGCACTCGGGGAGGTGTCCCT
This sequence comes from Myotis nattereri, assembly GCF_964212035.1. Lineage (NCBI taxonomy): Eukaryota > Metazoa > Chordata > Mammalia > Chiroptera > Vespertilionidae > Myotis > Myotis nattereri. Next base: position 85,264,522 of record NC_138078.1, read on the forward strand.
CAGCCTGGCCTGCGTCCTCTCACAATCCGGGAGACCTCAGGGGATGTCCTACTGACGGCCTCCTAGGCTGCAGTCTGGCCTCCCTCTGTGGGAGGTGACCAGGTGGCCAAACAGGGGACAGCATCTGCGGTGGCGCAGCTCTGCCCCCTCCCCCATTGCCCCTCCGCCGCTGGTCGCTGCCGCCTCCCCCCCTCCCCCACATCGACATTCCCTCCCTCTGCCCACTGGCATGTGCCTTGTCTGGCCTGGCACCCTTGCTCACCTGCTGACTGGTCCCGCGCCCCCTTCCCCAACTGGTTGTTCCACCTTTTGGTCAATTTGCATATTACACTTTTATTATATAGGATTGTTTTCCTTGCCTTTCTCATAAATACTACTTGCCTTTGTCTCCTAATTTGAACACTAATTGGGTATTTGCCTGAATCAGTGATTCCCAAATAGCTATTCATATTGATCTCAAATAAATGTTTGTTGTCTCTCACTTTGGCCTTTTATTTTTAGGTTAATAAAGAGACTTTCCTTTCCCAAATGTATGGTGTTAGCACCTTTGTTTAAGATCATTTGCACACATATGCAAGAGTTCATTTCTGGTTCTCTCTTTAGTTCTTTTAGTCTGTGTTTCTATTTTTATGCCATCACAACTGTTTTAAATGCAATAGTTGTGTAATATGTTTTAAAATCAGTAATAGCTTCAAATTGGCTGCTATTTTTCAAGATTGTTTTGCTATTGTTTTGGTATTTTTCTGGGATTTTGATGATCATTGTATTGAATCTGACCCAGCAAACTCTCTTCCAGGTATCCAAAAAAAATTGAAAACGTTTATTTGCCAATATATATGCACATCTCTGATCATTGCAGCAATATTCATGTGAGCAAAACATGGAAATAACTGAAGTGTTCTTTGATAGATGATTGGATAAAGAAAATGTGGTACATATACAAAATGGAATACTGCTTAGCCATAAGAAAAAGATGAAATACTTCCATTTGCAACAACATGGATGGGCCTTGAAAATATCCTGCTAAACATAATAACTCAGAAGAAAAATAAGAACTACACAATTTCATTCATATGTGGGATATAAAACTGAAAGCAACAAATGAATGAATAAGGAAAACAAATAAAACAGTGTGGTCATTGCCAGAGGGGAGAGGGGTGGGGGAGTAACAAAGGGTAAAGGAAGTCAATATATAGTGACAGAAGATTATTTGCCTAGGGGTGGTGAGCACACAATGCAATATACAGATCATGTATCGTAGAAATGTACACTTGAAGCCTAAATATTGTCATTAACCAATGTCATCCCAAAAATTTAATTAAAATTTTTTAATCTATATATCCAGTTGGAAAGAACTGATATCTTCAATAACTGAGTGTTCCTATTTATGAATGTGGAATATCTCTCCATTTACTTAAGTCTTTTATTTTCTTCATTAGAGATTTGCCATCTTCCTTATACAGAACTTTCACATATTTTGTTAGCTATAGACCTATGTCATGGTTTTGGTGCTAATGTAAATGGTATATTTTTATTTTAAATGTCAATGTTTATTGTTGGTATGTATAAAAAGAAATAACTTTTTATAGTAATCTTGTATTCTTCAACATTGTTTTATTTGCTCATTAGTACAATATATTTTCTGTTGATTCTTAGAATTTCCTATATATACAATTGTGTTATATGTAAACAAAGACAATTTAAAATTTTTTCATATATATATATCTTTTATTTCCTTTTCTTGTCTTATTTCATGAACTCGAGCTTTCAGAATGTTGAATAGGAGTGGTGAGAAAGGGCATCATGATCTCAATAAGAAAGCATTCAGTCTCTCACCGTTAAGAATGAGGTTAGCTTTGGGGGTTTTCTTTGTAAATATTCTTTTTAATTTGAGGAAGTTCAGCTCTATTCCTAGTTTTCTTAGAGTTTTTATCATAAATAGATGTTGGTTGTTTTCATGTCTTAATCCTAAATGAATTATTTAAATTCATTTCTTGTAGCATTTGATATATATATTTAGAAGGATTTGAGTCTATTTAAGACAGTGTTTCTTGGTGTTAGTGGTATTAGGCTTTTGACAGACTAAGTAGGTATTGAGGATTGAGACAGAGGGATCTCTACGTCCTCTTTTTCTACCCTTGCCACTCTGTTCCAGCATTCTTAAGTCTTTTTATATTTACCTCCAATGTGTAAATTTCCTTTACATTTATAAATATTTAGTCTCATGAGCCTCAGTATAACTCAAGTAGTGTCAATAGCTCCCTTTCAAAAGTTACATTATTGAACTCTTTTCTTCAGAAATTGGGATTATAAAAACACACACACACACATTTCAGAGAAACTTTAGTTAATATCTTATGTCCCTAGTCAGAAGATCAAATTCTTAAATCTAAATATGTTAATAAAGAGATTGTTTTCTCTAAATTAGAGATATCTGTGAAAGAGGCTGCACTTTTCCTTGTATTATACCTTTCATTAGTTTGTTTTCAACTTAATTATTCATTTTACTCTAAAATGGTAAATAAAATTATTAATTAATCTAGTACATTTTAATATTTTTCTCTCACAAATTATTCAGTTAATATTAGTATCTTTTAACTAATGTTCACAGTTATTTGTTATACTTCTTATTATCCTGGGTGTGTTAGTCATGAAATATAAAATGTCGAAGCTTTGATTCTAAGAAGCCTAGTTTTGAAATAACTATACTTCAGCTTTCTGAAGTATGGTTAAAAATAATAATGTGGCCCATGTTACAGAATTATTGAATTAATTAAATGAAATAACATTTAACACTGTTCACATAGTAGATGTTCAATAAAGGTTTATTATAAAATGAATTTGTGAAAGTATGAACTCAATATCTGAATTCTTTACTCACAAACAGCAGACCAATTTATTAACATAAATAAACCAAATTCCTTTTAAAACATGTTCTTAACTAAATGAGCAACATCATTCCATTTCACCTTGTCAGTAAATTATCTTATATGACAAAAACTTAATATGTTAAGTGTCCCGTCGACAGGTCGGTCATTCAACCAATCAAAGCATAATATGCTAATGATATCTAAGGCCGATCAACTGCTCACTATGACATGCACTGACTACCAGGGAGCAGACGCTCCTACCAGTAGGTTAGCTTGCTGCTGGGGTCCGGCCATTCAGGACTGAGACAGGTCAAACATGCCCTGGAGCCCTCCTGCAGTCCCTCCCCACTGGCCAACCTCCCGCGTTCCTCCCTGGCCCCAATTGTGCACCAGTGGGGTCCCTAGGCCTGGCCTGCACCTTCTCACAATCTGGGACTCCTCAGGGGATGTTGGAGAACTGGTTTCAGCCCTATCTTGCAGGCCAAGCTGAGGGACCCAGGCCTCTAGTTTTTATTATAAGACTAGAAGCCCCATGCATGCATGGGTAGGGTCCTAGGCCTGTGATCAGGGCTGATATTCCCCAGCTTCTGGCAGCCACCTTTTGCCCTCTGTGTGTGGGGCAACCAGAGGGAGGATTGGGGCCCTGGTGCCACCAGTGTCTGCTGCCGCCCACCCCCAGCTCCCCATTCCCCATCAGCGATCGGAGCCTGGGGGCAGCTTCTGTGTTCAGTGTCTGCCCCCTGGTGGTCAGTGCACATCAAAGCCTACTGGTCGTTCAGCTGTCTGGTGGATTAGCATATTATACATTTATATGTATAGATGACAACTTGATGAATCATCACAATGAACACATTCATTATCAGTAATCCAGAAAAGTTTGCCTTCTTTTCAGTCCTCTCCTCCACAGATTAATTTTGCTTGCTCTGGAATTCATATCAATAGAATAAAGCATCATGTAATGATTTATTTCTGGCTTCTGTCATTCAGGATCATTTCACTCTGTTGTTGAGTGCAGCAAGATTTTGCTCATTGTCACTGCTGTGTAGCACTCAGTTCTATGACTATGTTACAATCTGCTCATCTATACTACTATTAATGTGCATTTTTATTGTTTCCAATTTGAAGCTATGAACATTTACACAAACTTTATGGACATATGGATGAATTTCTTTTGGGTACATACTTATTTGTAGAGCTTAAAATTATAAGATACCTGCTTTAATACATATTGGCAAAAAGTTTCCTTAAGTGATTGTAGCAACTTTGATACCTTCAAAAGTATTTGGGAGTTCCAGTTATTGCATCTCTTCATTAATGTTTTAATTAGCATTATAAATTTTAGCCATAATAATGTATAATTATAGATTTAGTTTGCAATTTTGGTAAATAATGAAAATGGCAAACTTTTCATAAGTTTAATAGCAACACTGATCCTCATTTTTGAAGTAGTTGTTTGGGTCTTCTGTCTTTTTTTTTTTTTTAATTGAATTGTCTGCCTTTAGTTTACTGGTTAGGAAGAGTTCTTTCTATACTTATATTTGTTCTGAATATATAATATTTATTTTCTCTCTCTACCTAGGTAGATATAACTATATATAGTTGATCCTTGAGCAATGCAGGGGGGTAGGAGTACCAATCTCTCGTGAAGTAAAATATCTGCATATAGCTTTTGACTCCCCAAAAACTTAAATACTAATAGCCTACCATTAACCAGAAGCCTTATTGATAACCTAAACCATCAATTAGCAGACATTGTGTACATTACATATATTAAATATTATATTCTTACAATAAAGTTATAGAAAATGTTATTAAGAAAATCACAAGGAAAAGAAAATACCTGTGCAGTTCAAATCCATGTTTTTCAAGGGTCAACTGAATATACTTAGATATATGTAGATATGATACCAGACACTAAACAGTTCTGAGGTTGCCTGTCACTACTTGAGCCAAATTAAGCAGAAACAGCATTAAATCATATATGAGTGTTTATTCCAAAAATGCCGGCAGTATGGGGAGAGCAGTCAGTCATCTCGAAATTCTGTTCTGACCCTATCTTGCCAGTTGCCTGATTATATACGGTTGAGGGAGAGGATAACTATTGTGCAGCTGTGACCTGCAAGGGTAACAGGGAAAGGAGGGGGCTAGTGTCCTCATTCTGGCCTTCAGGAGCTCCAAGGCCGATAACTAACTAAGTGGTTAATCTTCTATGATGTTACAAACAGTTCAGCCCATTCCTGGAACCAGAGAATGGTCAGCGTTCCGGAGAAAATCTACCGAAGGGGTTCAGGGTCCAGGCACAGCCACCAAATCAAAGTGTGTCCTATCCTTGGTCTGTTCTCAAAATGTATTTCTTTTCGGAGTAATGGACCCATCTGGGCTCTAAGGTGTCTTTTTTTACAGCCCTGTTTCATCCTCCAGCTTCCCAGGGTCTGTAAGAAAACTTCTTATCTATTGTTAGTAAGGTGAATAATCATTAAACAACTGTGGTTCTGTTCTTATTATGTACCCTTCCCCTATCAGATATATGGATATATTTATATAGATATAATGTTCAATGGTTTTTCTCTCTTCACTTCGTATTGATGTCTTAGCTGAACAGTTTCTAATTTTAATGTGGCTGAATTTATTATTATTTCCCCATTAATCACTGGTGCTTTTGCATACAATTTTAGAAATCTTCCTATCCTATATGCATAAAGATAATGTCTTATGTTATATTCTATATGCTAACTATTTCTTCTTTCGCATTTAAATCTAAAATTAATTTCTGGGTGTGGTTTGAGATGGAGATAAAATACTTTTTTTTCTTATAAGATAGTCAGATTACTCCAAATCTTTTCATGGAAAGACTCTTTGTCCATTGTTCTGCAATACCACCTTTGTCATATTGCATGCATCTACATTTGTGGGCCAGTTTCTGGACTCCTATTCTGGCTCCCTTTTTTGTCTATTCTTGAAATGTTAACAATTTATTTCAATCATAGTAACATTTAAAATTTCTTGATCTCAAGTAATATGAGGTCTTTCACATTGTTTTTCTTTGAGATTGCCATGACTACACTGCATCCTTTATATTTCATATAAATTTTAGAAACAGCTTCTTAATTTCTAAAAATAAAAACACACTTTATGGAATTTTTATTTGAATAGCATTAAATATATAATCAAATTTAGGTGAAATTGGCATTTTTACCTGATTGACGCTTACAATCTATGTACATGGTATATTCTCTGGTGTTTTAAGTCTTCCTCAATTTCTTTTAATAATTTTTTTTTGTGTGCAGAAGGTTTGCACATCATTTTTTTAAGATTGTTTTCTAAGAGAATTTTTGACATCACTCCCAAAGATATTGTTGTTTAATGTTATTTTTAAATTGTTGCTGGTATATAAGTTATTTTGTATTAACCTTATATTCAGTGATCTCGCCAAATGCATTTATTAATTCCAGTAGTTAACTGTAGATTACTCAGAATTTTGTACATACACAATCGTGTCCTATGAATAATAGTAATTTTATTTCATGATAACATTTAATTGTTGTATTTTTTTTATTATTCCTGAATTTTATTGCCTAATATTTATTAGGTTGTTTGTATCTATGCTTATAAGAAAGATTGGTCTATAATTTTCTTTCCTGTAATATTTTTGTAAATTTTCTATATCAAGTTTATTTTTTTCATGTATTTATTTTATTGATTTCAAAGAGGAAGGGAGAGGGAGAGATAGAAACATCAATGATGAGAGAGAATCGTTGACTGGCTGCCTCCTGCACGCCCCACACTGGGGATCAAGCCCACAACCCAGGCATGTGCCCTTGACCGGGAATAAAACCTGAGACCTTTCAGTGCGCAGGCCGACACTCTACCCACTGAGCCAAGCCAGCTAGGGCTCAAGTTTATTTTTGTCTCATAAAACAAGCTGGAAAATGTCTCCATTTTATTTTTTCTAATCTTTGGAGATGTTTGTATAAGACTAATGCAACTTTTTATTTAGAAGTTTGGAAAATTTTAGTGAATAAACTATTAAATCCTGAAAGTGTAAGAAGGTTTTTAACAAAAGAGTTATATGTTCCTTTTCTCTATATTCTTAATAAATCTTTTAAAAAACTTTTAATCAATTTTGTTATTCTTCTCAAATAACAAACCTTTGCTTTAATAGTTTATTATACTTTTTCCCATTATAATATCTGCTCTTAACTTATTTTCTTTTTTCTACTTTTTTTGAGCTTAAATTTATGTACATTTTTCTAACTTCTTGAGATAAATTAACAAGTAATTGATTTTTACTATTTTCCTATATATATATATATATATATATATATATATATATATATATATTTAAAGTGGTAAATGTCACTGAACAGATTTAGTTGCACTGCAAATATTGATGTGTTCCTTTTTTATTGTTTTTCATTTTAAAATATTTTTCAATTTTTATTAATTTTTTTCCTTTGATAAGTGATTATTTAGAAATGCATTGTTTATTTCCTGATTTATAAAAATTTTCTAGTTTTCTTTTTTATTTATCACCAGCTTAATTGAACTATGGTCAGAAAATACACTGTATAATTTAATTTAAAAGAGTTTGTGAACACTTTCTTTTTTAATTTATTGGGGAGACATTGGTTAATAAAATTATACAGGTTTCAGGTATACAGTTCTACAATACATCAGCTGTATATTATATTGTGTGTGTATCACCCCAAGTCAAGTCTTCTTGAGCACCTAAATATATAAACAAACCTTGATGAGCATAAAGGGAGAGGTTGACAATCATACAGTCATAGTAAGGGATTTTAACACCCCATTGGCATCAATAGATAGATCTTCCATACAAAAAAAAACACCACCACAACAAAAAACAACAAGGAAATGGTGGCCTTAAATGACACACTAGATCACATGGATTTAATTAACATCTTCAGAGCATTTCACCCCAAAGCAGCAGACACTTTCTTTTTGGCCTAACACCGGGGCAATTTCAGTAGATTTTCAACTTCAAAATGTTCCACATTGAACAAACAATGTATTCTCCAGTTGATGGATAAAGTATTCTATGTACATCAAGTATCAAGTTTGGTAAATGTGTTCTGTATCCCACTCATACATTTACTCTTGTTCTATTAGCTTAGAGATTTGTGTTAAAATATGAAACTAAATTTTAACTTTTCCTCTTAGTTCTGTTTATTTTAGCTTTATAAGTCTTGAGTGTATATCTTTTGGTGAAGACAAATTTCATACCATTATATCTTTTTAATTCTAAATATTTTATTATTATTAAATATCTACCTTTAATAATGTTACTTTCCTTAAATACTACTTTGCACATACCTGAGTAAATATGCATTTTTCTTTTTTGTGTTTATACAATGTATCTTTTTACAGCTTTTTTATTTTTTGTATCTTTAAGATACTCTTCTTGTGAGAAGCATATATTTCTATTTTTTTTAAATTCCAACTGACAGTCTAAGAAACCCATTTTAATTTAATAACCTTTGTAAAAACCCTATCCTCAAATATAGTCACATTCTAAGGTGTTTGGGGCTAGGACTTTAACATATAAATTTTGAAAAAAACAAAACAAAACAATTCAGCACACAACAGCATATATTTGCTATTTTCATTGTTCTTCCATTATGATTCTTTATGCTTCTATCTGAAATTCTTTTTCTTCTGATTAAAAGATTGTTTTTATTATTGTTTGAATGTGAATTTACTGCTATTGCATGAGCTTAATTTTTATTGAATATAAACATTTTAATTTTGCCTTCACTTTTTCATAGACTTGTTTTTTATTTTTATAACAATTTTAGGTTTACAGCATTATATCCAAAGTCCATAGTTCGCATTATGGTTCACACTTGGTGTTGTATATTCTATGGGTTTTGACAAATGTATAATGACATGTAGTTACCATTATAGTATTATACACAACAGGTTCAATGACTTAAAAATCTGCTGTGCTCTACTGATTCATCCCTCCTTCCCCTCAATCCCTGGGCACCATTGATCCTTTCATAGTTTCCATAGTTTTCCTTTTCCAAGATGTCATTTAGTTTAATCATAAGGGGTGAAGACTTTTTAGATAGGCTTATTTAAAAATTAGTAATGTGCATTTAAGTTTCGTCTATGTCTTTTCATAGCTCAATAGCTCATTTATTTTTATTATTGCTAAATGATATTTAATCACCTGGTTCTACCACTATTTTTTTTATCCATTTACCTCCTGAAGCACATCTTGGTTGTTTCCAAGTATTGGCAATTACGAATAAGGTTGCTATAATAAACTATGTGCAGGTTTTAGTGTGGACATAGTCTTCAACTCTGTTGGGTAAATGCTAAGAAGCATGATTGCTGGATCATGTAATAAGAGTGTTTAGTTTTGTAGGAAACTGTCTACCAGAGTACCTGTACCATTTTCCATGCCCATGAGCAAAGAATGAGAATTTTACCTGCTGTAAATTCTTGTCAAAATTTGGTGTTGTTAGTGCTTAAGAATTCGGCCATTTTAATAAGTGTTTAGTGGTATCACATGGTTGTCTTAATATCCAACTCTCTAATGACATATGATGTTGAATTTTTTATGTTTATTTGCTATCTGTATGTCATCTTCAATGAGGTTTCTGTTCAAGTTTTTGTTCATTTTAAAAAAATTGGGTTGTTCATATTCTTATTACTTTTAAGAATTCTGTGTATATTTTGAATAAAAGTCCTTCATCAGGTGTCTTATGCAAATATTTTCTCAAATTATGAGACCTGTCTCTAATTCTTTTAACAGTGTCTTTTACAAAACATGAGTTTTAAATTTTAAAGGATTCCAGATGATCAATTGTATTTTTCCTGGATTGTGCCTTTGGTTTTATATCTGAAAAGGCATCACCATACCCCAAATCATATAGATTTTCTCTTATGTTACTTTGTAGGAGATTTATAGTTTTACATTTTACATTTAGGTCTATGATCAATTTTTACATTTTTGTAAAGGGTATAAAGTTTGTGTCTAGATTCATTATTTGCACGTGAATGTCCAGTTGTCCCAATACCATTGTTGAAAATGCTGTGTTTTCTCTGATATATATATATATATATATATATATATATATATATATATATATGTATGTATATATATATTTCATTTTAAAATATATTGTTATTGTTGTTCTCTGTTATATTGATTTTGTTCCTTTGTGAAAGAGCAGTTAATTACATTTATGTAGGTCTGTTTCTGGGCCCTTTATTGTGTTGCATTGATCCACTTTTCTATTCTTTCATCAGAAGCACACTGTCTTGATTACTATGGTTTTATAGTAAATGTTAAAGCATGGTAATGTCAGTTCTTTGACTTTGTTTTTCTTCAATATTGTGCTTGTTATTCTGAGTCTGCAGGTTCTCTATATAAACTTCAGAATCAGTTTGTCAATAACCACAAAATAACTTGTTGGTATTTTGTTTGGGATTGCCTGGAATCTATAAATTGGGGAAAAAATAACATCCTGAATAAATTAAGTTTTTCGATTTGTTATGGACTGAAATTTTTTTATATCCCCCAAACTCATATGTTAAAACCCTATAGGCCAATGTGATAGAGTTAGGAGGTGGGTCCTTTGAGAGGTAATTGGAATTAAATAATTACATGAGGGTAGAGCCCTCATTAAAGGAAGGAATACCCTTATTAGAGCCACTAAACTGCTAACATCCCCTTATTATGTACTCCAACATGTGAGAATACAATGAGAAGTTGGTAGTCTGTAACTCAGGAGGGAGCAGAATTCAATGATGCTGGCATGCTGATCTCAAATGTCTAGCTTCCGGCACTGTGAGAAATAATTTGTTGTTGTTTATAAGCCAGCCTAGTGTATAGTACTTTGATATAGCAGCCTGAAGTGACAAAGACAGAATTTGGGACTGAGAAATGGAGGTGCTTTATAACAATACCTAAAAATGAGGAAGTGGTTTTGGGCCTGAGTAATGCATAAAGCTGGAAGAGTTTTGAGGTGCATATTAGAAAAAGCTTTCTTTGCCATAAAGAGACTTTTAAAGGGGATTTTCCTGTGGACTCAGAAAGAAGAGAGCTGTAGAGAATCCTCAATCTTAAATACCTAAATGGTCATGAAGATGAAGTTGGTAGAAATATGTGGTAAAGTCCATTCTAATGAGGTCTGAGATGGAAATGAGGAATATGTTATTAGAAACTGAAGGAAAGGCAAATCTTGTAATAAAGTGGGAAAGAATTAGGCTGGATTGTGTTTGTGTTGCAGTGTTTTGTGGAATGTAGCATTTGTAAGAGATGAAATTGGATATTTAACTGAAGAGATTTCTAAGAAAAGTGTTAAAGGTTTGGCTTGCCCCCACCTGACTACTTATAGTAAAATGTAAGGAGAGAGAAGTGACTTAAAGATGCAGCTGTTGAGCAAAAAGAAACCAGAATTTAATACTTTAGAAATTTTCAACATGCCTATGTTACCAAAACAATGAGAAAGCATGTTTGGAGGAGGACATTAAGGATGTGGCTGAGTTACAATTTGATTATAGTAGTATAGACGTGAACCATGTTCTTAATCAACCATCTTAAAAAAGCCAGAAATAGAGATGAAATTATACTAATGGAGACACTTGCAGCTGAAAATAAATAACATAAAGGAAAAGAAACAAAGTGAAGGAAGACTGTCATACTTCTTAGACTTAAAGGACAGGACCATAAAACTATTCTGCTGTCAGCATGTAATATTCTGCAAAACAAGAGAAGAAGTATCCAGAGGTAATTCAGAGATCATTAGGGCTACCTGCTGCTACTTCAATTACAAAGTGCGGTTATGTTACCAGAGGCTGCAGTTCTTTTGCAATGTTGCAGGAAAAGAATTTCAGGGACGCTCACAGAGGAGTCTAGTGATAGTGGCAAGATTTATTGGAGCAAAAAATGACAAGTAACAGTACACTCTTGGTGAAGCAGAGAGAGCAGACAGGCTGTAGGTTGGTGGCTGCATGGACTCAGGAAAGTAAGTTACAGAGGCAAAAGGAGAGTCCTCTACCACTGCTTGCTACTTCCCTGCATGCAAGTCTCATGAGAACCCTTAGAGTTTAGGAGAAAAAAGGCAAAAAGTACTTACGTGCCCGAGGGAAGGAAGGGCATGCACATGCTCCAAGGAAGGTGCACGCTGGGTTCTTTTGAAGCATGGTAGCAACCATGCTTGGGTAAAACTTGCTGTTTAATATGTTAACCCTGCTGATTTGGGCTTCTGTAATTATTTGCTTGCTAAAATAATAGAAAAGTTATTTTGATTTTCTGAACTTACATAAGTTATCCCCTTCAATTGAATACTCCATTGATTGTGGTTTGAATACTCCCCCCCCCCCCCATTGGTAATGATCTTACTGGTCTTTCAAAACACATTGCTCTGCACCTGGAGACCATGACAACACAATTACTCTAAATGGCCTCAGTGACTCCAGATAATGTGTTTCCATTGACTCAGTGGTCCCAGGACCTGATGGCTCCAGATAATGTGTTTCTGTTGACTCAGTGGTCCCAAGACCCGAAACTATAATTAATCCTTGTAAGATAACTAATCTGGTCAATCTAAGCTTCAGTAACAAACTGCTTTTTGCAAGCTAGGTTCCTCATTCTAAACCTCAAGAAGTAATCAATACCTTTGTGATATTTGCCTATGTAAGTCTGATGCTTCGGCCAAGGGGGCACTACAGGATTTGGAGAGCATTGCCCCCTCATAGTCCCTGCTTTGAAATAAATGTGGCTCCTTAATTCGACTTCTTGAGGCATCCTTGTGTGATTTGTGGGGTACAATACACCACTTTGCCTACCTTACCTGCCATATACTTCCTGGGGTTCAGGAAAGAGCAAGCTTTCTTTCAAACTACCCAATCTCTTTCCTGGCTTTTCCAGAGCGTGTGCTTGTGTCCTCCCCTTATCCAATATGTTTCCTGGATTTTCTGGGGGCTTGTGCCTTTCTCCAATCTGATCCTTTTCACAGACTTTCCCAAGCAAGTGCCCTCCCCCATTTATGTTCGCCATTTTGTCTCCTATTGCACATGCCTCATAATTCTACTTCCTCATTTGGTTTCTACTGCATGTGCTTAGTAAAAAGAATCCCTCTGCACCATCTTGGCTTCTACTGCACATGCACTCAGTGGAAGGCATCCCCCTTGACCTATTCCCCTCTCCCTGTAAAGCTGGGGGAACAATGCTGGTTACCTGTTTACCACCCAGGTGGCTGTAAAGCTGTCTTCCCTGCCTAGTTGACTAGGCAGGATGTTGTTCAGAACAATGCCAGTTAAACCCTGGGTGCCTGTGAAACTGCTGTTTCCTGACTTAATCAGGTTTGCTCCCTTCTCTTTTGTTAATAACCAACTAAGTGCATACTCTGACAGCTTCAATTACCAGCAGAGACATGGGGATGGGGCCAGTCAGCAGAGACCTGGAGGTGTGACCCTCACTGCAATGGAAAGCTGTGATGTGGGTGGGTGGGGCCACTGCAGAGAGCTACAGCATGACCATTATCCCACCAATGTGTGGGGTGACTCTGCTATCTCATTATGTCTGGAGGGCAGAACATTGAGCCAAAGTTTATCCTTAAGCCTTAAGATCTCATGGAGCTTGGTTTGGGAAGTTTTGGACTTGCTTGGGATCTATCCCCCCCTTTCTTCTTCTTTATTTCTCCATTTTTGGAATGGGAATCCCTATCCTATCTCTATTCCACCATTGCATTTTGGAAGCACTTAACTTGTTTCTATTACATGGGAAGCATCTATACTAATAAAAGGGTAATATGCTAATTAGACCGGATAGACCAGACATCTTCCAGAAGTCATTCCAGACGTCCTTCCTGACTAAGCCAGGGCTCGGGCGAAGCCAGCCCGGGTCCCGGGTCCCAGGTGCCTGGGGCCGGCCAGAGGAGGGAAGCCTGGGTCCTGTGTGCAGGGGCTGAGGCAGAGGTGGTTAGGGGTGATCAGGTAGGCAGGCAAGCAGTTAGGGGTGATCAGGCAGGCAGGCAAGCAGTTAGGGGTGATCAGGCAGGCAGGCAGGAGAGCAATTAGGAGCCAGCAGTCCCAGATTGTGAGAGGGATGTCCTGGATTGCAAGAGGGTAGGCTGGGCTGAGGGAAGCCCCCCGCCGCCCCCCACAAATTTTGTGCACCAGGCCTCTAGTTGTAAAATAAGCCATGAAAAATCTCTAGAGTATGTCAAATGGGTAAACAGTGGTTGTAAATTAAACAAATAGTTGAAGCTATGGTCAATCCAATGAAACCAAAATGTGGTATTTGGGTTCAAGTTCATTGCCTTGTAAAATTGACAAATAAATTTGTAGACAAATATGGTTAGCAGAAGCAAAGTTCATTGAGAGAAGCCAGTCCTGGAAAAGGTGCAGCTTAGGGTTTCAAAAACAGGCCAGTGTCTAAAGCAATGGTTCTCAACCTTGGCTGCACATTAGAATCACCTGGGAATCTTTTTAAAATCCTGATTTCTGGGTCTCATCCTCCGGAAATTCTGTTTCTTTGTTATGGGGTGGGGTCACAACATTAGTAACAAAGAAACAGAATTTCCGGAGGATGAGGCCCAGGAATCAGGATTTTAAAAAGATTCCCAGGTGATTCTAATGTGCAGCCAAGGTTGAGAACCACTGGTCTAGAGCTTCAGCTCCCTGTTGCAGCCAGGTGTAGTAGTTCAGCATCCAAGCTAATGAAAATCCATCAGTCCATGTGTGGAGTCCCATATGGTCTCATAAATTCCATGTGGTCATAAGCCACGTGGACAGGGGAGCATATCCCCTGCTACAGGAGACCCAAGAACCCAGTGCACCAGAGAAGAGAGTGTGCTTCTTTGTCTAGGGGTAGATATATACTTTGCTAGTTCCTGATTGGTGATTTCAAAGAATTCTGCCTTAATAACATCCTTGGGATTGGTTATATGCCTCACTGCCTTATGATTGGTTATCTGCAAGCTGCCTGTTTTATTAACATCCATATATTTTAAAGCTCATGTCTCCCATGGGTGCTCTTCTTTTCCCACCCAGCTGGGTTGCCTTAGCAATTCTGCCTAGCTGGGTTCCCCAGTTCTACTTCCTCCTCCTATGGTCCCATCCCTGATTACCTAGCCCTTCTGTCTCTTCACCAAGGTGGTCACTTGGTGTTTCCAGGTTTCCTGGTAAACCCCATTTTTGGCCTGTGTATTCTTTCAGGCATCATAGTGCATTTAAGCTGGACTTAATTCAGATGAAGGAATTTATGAGCTAAAATTATTGAGAGATATCTTACACAATTGCCAAGGTTGTATAAAGTCACTTAAAGAAAATGCCAAATTGGTAATCACTACCTTTCCCAACAAGCTCCAAGGAGACAAAGACTTTAGTGATCATTGACTGCTACCTGGAAATGTTGTTTTTTGGAAGGAACAGTCACCTTCACCTACAACAGGCATCAAAGCCTCCAGGGTGAGAAGCTACTGAGCTGAGAGGTAGCAGTTTTCCCAAGACATTGGCAAGGCCTGTTTACCTACAGATTGATGTTTAACTCAGAAATAAATTATTTTATTGTCTTTACCTCTCTGCTAATGAGTCATAATAATAGTTATACCTCTTCTTTGGGTTTCTCCATATAACCGAACTGTTTATGATTACTGAAAATGTATGACCATTGATCGTCTTTTTATGGCTTATGTAAATGTTATACTAGATGCAAAATACAGAAAAATAAGACAGCAAAACTTGCATCATGATAGTTCAGAAGATAGAAATGTTCCAGTATGTTGTTCACAGTGAAGGCCATAATACTTGACTGCCTTTCATTTACCTGCTTCTCTGCTCCTGGGAAAACTTTGGTCTTAACTCACATTCCATGAATATAGTACTGTGCCAATTCCAATATCTACTATTTCAATGAGACAACATCCATACTGAGACTTAACTAGGAATGAGCCTTCCTAGAGCTGTGAGATCACTCTATCCAACCAAAGGTGGGTCATCAATGCATCCTTCAGATTGATTTATGACTAAAAGGGGAATTGATGAAAAATGAGTTCTATGGAAAGTAACCTCACAAGGTTACCTGATCATAAATTACTAACTGGGCAGGTCATAGTGAGTAGGTACACCTCGGGCATATAACATTTTTAGTAAAAGGTTTATCTTTGCCTTAAGCAAGACCTATCCATTGTTTCTGTGCATCTAGGTTAACACACCTTTGAAATAAGCTAACCACCCTCCAAGGAGCACATAATCTTATTAACTATCCTGTAATTCAATTCCCACCTTGTTTTCTACCATCTTCATGTAATCTTTTTAATGGTCCCTTCTTAATTTCAAATGCATTAAAAAAAACTGAAAAACTGTAATTCTATGGAGTGATGGGAAAAATCAGACATTTTGGGGGGGCTAGCAATCTAAATCTGTGCCAGTAACCTAATGTGCATTCTTGACAGCCTATACTTAAGTCACTGCTCCTTTCTCCACAATCTGGTCTAGCAAGATCTGTTTTCCTAATTACTCTCAATTTACAAAGGGCCATAAACAAAGAATATAACAGCTTAGCTCCAGGGGAGGTCATTGGTGCCACCCAGACCAGGCATTTAAATCAACCTAACTTCCTCATTCTAACTGACTCAGGACTGCTGTGGAAGCCACCACTAAAGCCTGGTAGTTAGGAAACAGGTAAGAAACAAGGAAACCGAAGGTATAAAGAGAAAGCTTCCTCCATATTGGCTGACTCAGGATTTGGAGAACTGACCTCCCCCCCCCCCCCCGAGTCACTGCACTAGTACATGTGAAACATCTGAAAATAAATGGGTTTACCCTGGACCTCCAAGTACTGCTGTGTATTTTTTTGGTCGCCTGGTAAATTCTGTAACAGGAGCATTTGAAATCTTGCTTCCTGGCAATAGTTTTGGTTCAAATAAACTCATAAAAATTCTCTTCAGGATTGGTCATTCTTATATTGACAGTGTCTTAATTCAGGCTTCTATATCAAGGTATCATATAGAATGGGTGGCTTACAAACACAAGAAATTTATTTTTCATAGTTCTGGAGTCTGGATATCTAAGATCAGGTTGCCAATATGGTCAAGTTCTGGTGAGAACCCGCTTCTAGGTTGCAGATACTGGGGTGTTTGTTATTTTCTCACATGGCAGTGAGCAAAGAGAAGGGAAGCTTTCACTCCTATGACTCTTATAAGGACATCGATCCCATTCATGAAGGTGGAGCCCTTATAACTTCATTTAATTTTAATTACCTCCAGGCCCTGCCCACTGATACCATCACATTGGATAGTAGGGTTTCAACAAATAAATCTGGGGAGACATACACATTCAGTTCACATCATTTTGTCAATGGCCTGTTCAAATTCATGCCCCTTTCATATGGAAAATACATTCATTTCATCTCAACAAACCTAAAAGTCTTCATTATTTTAGCATTAACTCTAGAGTCTAAAGTCCAAAGACTTATCTAAATGTCATGTAAATCAGATATGGGTGAGAAATGAGATACCATTAATCCTCTTTTTCTGTAAATATAAAAGACAAATCTTTTGAGGTGTTGCAGGGGCCCTTCTGGAATACTGCAAAGTTATTCTTACATGTTGTGAGCAAGGAAGCATCCCAGAAAGGAGACAAACACACACACACACACACACACACACACACACATTTGTGTCTTTCCACAATGCCAGATTTATTAGGGGAGACTTCCCCAGTGAGCCAATAGAATCACATGCAGGTCACACACAGAAAGGAAGGGCTTACAAGATAGAAGCAAGCAGAGTGAACATAGGGTTCAAACTCCCAGTCAGTGGCAGTGTCTGCAGGTAAAATGGTAGGTGTCAGTGTCAAACCAGGCAGCTTCAGTGGAGGCATAAGACCAGTACAATGGAAGTTTGTCAGGGCTTCAAGTGTGATACCTGGTACAGCCAAGCTCCAACATTTAGTGGTCAGAGCTCTGAGTTCTTATAGCCCACAGGAGTGGATGTCCCACTCATATCGGTGTCAAGATGGAGTCCTTATCCAAATGTCCAGACTTGTGGTTTTAGGTGTTCTAGTCCTTTCTTAAGGGCATTCCTGTTACACCCCATTACCTCAGTATTGCCACAGCACTTGATATAACACATGGCTGATAGTGACTCCATATTGGATTGTCCACTGTTCTTGCTCTATACATCACATATGTTCAGATGTCAACAATTTAATTCTATACATTGTCTATGAAAAATTGGAATAAAAATGTACTTTTACAAAACTTCTGTCTTTACTCAGGTAGAATTTTTTTTCTTGCAGGTACTTATTGTAGAAGCTGATTACTTAAACCCATCAGGCATTGGGCTGGCTGAACCTGTGACAACTATTCTGTGGACTAGTTTATTTCCAATTTTCCCCTTCTTGTAGGATATAGCCCATCATGGTTTGTATCTGTAAGCCATGTTTACTAGGGTTATTCCTCCATGGTTGGTCCTGAAATTTGATTCAATCTGCCACCTTTAAGACTCCTGGAAGCAAGGTTTACTAATCCTCTCAGTCTCTTAGCTACTCTTAAGAATTGTCAAATGCCTTGAGGGAAAATATAACACAAATTTGCGGTCCGCCTCTCTGAATTTTCCTTCTTTTGAGTCCTCAAAGCCCCGGTAGTTCTCTGATGCCATTAAAATGCGCTGTTCTTGTGTTTATGCTATGCAAGCTTTTCTGCTTGTTCTTGCATCAGTAGTGTTCCACACCAGAAAGTTCAACAGTACTGGAAAGAAGCATCTCCTATTTTACTTTTGTCAGAGTAGGCAGTTAGTTATTAATGAAAGAGAAGCGAGCAAATTAAGCGTGATTAAATCAGGAAAGAGCAATTTCACAGTCATTGCAGGGAGTAACTGACATCATTCTGGACAACAACCTGCCTAGTCCACTAGGCATGAAAGACATCCTTATAGTCACCCTGGGGGGTGAATGGGTAACCATTGTTCTGCAGGGTTCACAGCGGGAGGGAAAAACAGCAAGGGGAAATTTCTTTTTGCTGAGTACATGCACAGCAGAAGCCAAATGAAGAAGCAGAACTATGAGCCAAAATAACAACCATTAAAGGGGGAGGGCACTAGCCTGGAAAATTCTTGGAAAACGATTGGATTGAAGAAGGGCATAAACCTCCAGAAAATCCAGAGAAGAGATTGGATGGGTAGAGGACACCAGCACAGGCCTGGGAAAAGCCAGGAAAGAGACTGAATCATTTGAAAGAAAGCCTGCTCTTGCCCAAGAAACTCAAAGAAATATATAGAAGCTCAGCATGGCCTTCAGGGCAGCTGCTACCCTATAGCCGGCCCATTCTCTGCCTCTCTGAGAGTGTACTGTCACTTGTCACTTTTTGCTCTAATAATCTTGCCACTATCACTAAACTTCTCCTACGTGTGTGTCCCTGAAATATTTTTCTCACGACACTACAAAAAAAGCCAGTTTCCTCTGGTAACACTTTTAAGAACTTGTTCTTCCAAAAAGAAAAGAAATTTTACAGAAGAGAAAACACCATAGTTTCTTTCATCAACATATATGCCTCCTTTTTGACTCTTTCAATTTTTATAATTTTCTCAATCCTGATTTTTCATAATCCTTGATCTAATTTTTTCACTAAAATAAATCTGCTTTGAAAACCATTTATTCTTTTGTCATATGTTTTATATTTGCTATCATACTTGGAAATATACTTATTTACATATAGCTTTCTCATTTTTAAATATCTCCTTAAAATATTTCCCATATGATTTCTATAAAATAATATTTGAATATGTACATACTATTAACTTAGACTTCTGCAGCATTTTATCATTTTCTTTTCTGGTTTTCTAAGTAATACTGTTTCATGTGGAATTTTTGGTGGTAAGTGCATACATATCCTTGCTGAAGAAAAAATTACTAAGTAACCTGGATTCTTGTTCCTCTGCTAATTAAAATTCTATTAAAAATAATTTGTATAGACAAATTTTCAATTAATGCTTTTTAAAAATTAATGTTTTAAATGCATTTATTTTCCTAGGTTTTGCATACTTTTGTAATTTATCCTCGCATCACTTAGATATGGCATTTACATATTCTAACATAAACACGAAGGTTTAGTTGAAAAAAATAATATGAATACATTCTATAAAAGCATCAGTTATAAGGTGCTTCACAGTTTGCATATGTGAGTCACATGCCTCATCACCTCATTTACTACAAACACACACACAAACACACACATGCACATACACACACATTTTTGCTGACAATGTTAGCAGACAGCTGCCAAACTCATTAGCTCCCATAATACATACACAGCAATAGTTGACAGATGTGACAATGTTTTGAATGACCTACACAAATGATACCCAACAGCACCATTAACTTTCTTAGACCATTTAAATTGTGTAATACAGGCTTTAAAAAGTATATAAGTGGCCTCTTTAAAGTTTGATAAAAAGTCATTTTTCTAGAACCAAATTTAATAGAATGATTAATAGTAGCAAAAGCTGAATTAATTTATTTATTGGTCTGTTTATGTATTTTAATAAGCCAATGACATGACATGAACACATCTGGGCATAATATTTAATAGTTTTCCATCTGGATTTGTTTAATGATTTAATTACAAAATAGCCCAATCATATGATATTAATAACTTCAATGAAAGTAAAAAAAGTATATGAAATCTAAAAATATAATTTTTCCAGTTATGTTTGTTGTCAAAATTCAGTTTATAATTTATTCGAATTATTCTTTCATCTAGTGAGAAAAAGAATTGGTAACATGACCTCTTTGGATAGCAGTTATCTTAGTTAATTTTCAAGTTTATGATTAAATCATTTGTGATTTTTTTATTAATAGTTCAATTATTTTGTAGTTTTTCATTTGCTCTCCAAATGCTTGCATTTATTGTGAACAGTATTTTATTTTACATGTCAATACACAGAGAATAAATTAAATGAAGAAAAAGTGAGATTTCTTATGTAACTGTTAAATTAACTTCACATATGTATCTTAGTTTCAGTGTTTTAGATATTAAGAACAGTTTTATTTTATAGAAGAGTCATAACCAATTGAAAAGTCACACATAAATTGTAGTTGATGAGGCATTTGAACTTCAAGTACAATACTGTCATTTTAACATAAAGGGCAAGTACTGCAAAAAAAACAGGGAAGTTATAATTTGATTAATAGATAATGAATGTTTACAGGAATAGAAATAAGAACAGGGTAGGGAAATACTAAATTCTATACTGTGTCATACTGCATATGCAACATTCTTCCTTGGAGTTGATTTTCCATCAACTATAACTTCCTTATGTTTCTCCCAAGAGTTTGCTGCCTGATAAAAAGTAATTACAAACATTACAGTAAAGAAATAAAAAGACCAACATAGAGAAACAGTAAAAGGATTTTTCATCAAAAGATTGTTATAATGTTAAGAAATTTTTGTCAGGGTTTTGTTCTTTTTTTTTTGGGAACACGCACACTAAAGGTGATTAAGTCAATGAAATGATTTTCTTTTTTTTATTGATTTCAGAAAGGAAGGAAGAGATAGAAACATTAATGATGAAAGAGAATCACTGATTGGCTCCCTCCTGCATGCCGGTTACTGGGGATCAAGCCCCCAACTTGGGTATGTGCCCTGAATGGAATAGAACCATAACCTCCTCGTTCATAGGTTGATGCTCAACCATTGAGACACACAGGTTGGGTGCAGAATGATTTTCTTTTTTCAAGGTGAGAAAAAAAATACTATGACATTAGAAAATTAAAGTATACCTTCATTTCTAAAGTGTCCCTCCTTTTATTCCATTTTTTATTTTTTAATAAAGAGCATGCAACTTCCTAGTAACAGGTTCCCAAAAATATGATAGGGAAAAAAAAAGGAGTTTTGAAAGCTATATGTTACAATTTCTCAGTTAGAATCTGTCATCATATCCATCCCTAAACTAAAAAAATTCAGGATTATTACTTCTTCCCTGAGTTGGGGAAGGCGCACTGCTATGTAGATCAGAGCGGGGTAACCTCAGGGCGGTAAACAAGGAAATAGTACCATGCAGAGGCAGCAACCAGTCATGAAAAGACAATGAATTTTGGTGTCAAGGCTGATTTAGATTTGAGTCCTGGGTCTAGAATTTATTTACCATATAAACTAGGCCAATTAATTTGCCTCTCAACTCAATCCTTATCATCAAATGGAGATAATAATGTCATCTCATGGGCTGGTGTGAGAAGCTGCTAAAATATGCATACAAAAAGCCTAATAATCCCTGCCCTATAATTAGTACCCACTGAGTATTACATATATTCTATGCCACTTGACCCTGAAGGGACCAAAATTCTGCTACCCTAAAGCTGCTCTTTAGGTTATTCATTTTAAGCTTTTTATTAAGAAACTAGAGGCCCGTTGCATGAAGAGATTCATGCAATAGACCTTCCCTTTCCCTGGCTGCTGGCACTGGTTTTCCTCTGGGACCCAGGCCTTTGCTCCGGTAGGAACCTTCAGTCTTCGTGGCTCCGGCCGGAGTCTTTAGTCTTCACTCTGCCACTTTGCTCCTACATATGCAAATTAACCATCATCTTTGTTGAGTTAATTTGCATACTCTCCTGATTGGCTGGTTAGCGTAGCGGAGGGGTGGTCAATTTACAAGTTTGTCTATTATTAGGTA
Organism: Myotis nattereri; assembly: GCF_964212035.1. Lineage (NCBI taxonomy): Eukaryota > Metazoa > Chordata > Mammalia > Chiroptera > Vespertilionidae > Myotis > Myotis nattereri. The sequence goes on from NC_138078.1 coordinate 85,287,041, forward strand.
AGATAAGACACAGAAAGACTCCCCATTTCCTTTCCTGCCGAAAAGATTCAGACTAAAAAATGCCGGGAGCCGGTCCATCCTTGCTGCTTGACACAGTCGCTGCAGGGAAGAAACATCTGCACAGCATATGTTTCAAGGGACCTGGCGTATATGGCATATTGTTCTTAATATGTTTGCTCACCTTCTTGGCCCTATGTGTTTTAACCAAGGTCACCTCTCAGAGAAAGGTTGTTTCACCAGGTGGGGATTTTCCCCTGAAGTTAGGGAGGGAATAAAACCCCTTAACTAAGTGCCAGGCGGGTAGTTAATCACTTTAACTACGAACAATCACGCTTAAGCTACATAATCTTTACTCCCTGGAATGAAGATAAGAAACGCCCTAACCTTTGGAATAGAGATTGATAGGATTGGAATCAACTGGTATATATACAGATGTAACAAGACAACAACACACAGAACCTAGAGACAGAACCCAGCAAGAGAACATGGCAAAAGATCCTGGACAGAACCTGGCTACAGAACTTGGCTGAAGAACCTGGCTATAGAATCTGGTGACCGAACCTGGATGGAGAATCTGGAGAACCTAGTGAGAGAACTGAACCAGAACTTAGCTAGACAGAACTTGGCTGGAGATCCTACACAGAACCTGGCAGGAAATGCTGGCTGCAGAACCTAGCTGGAGAACCTGGACACAGAACCTAGCTGGAGAACCTGGACACAGAACCTGGTGACTGAACCTGGCTGGAGAACCTGGCTACAGAACTTGGCTGGAGATCCTAGACAGAACTTGGCTGGAGAACTGGCTACAGAACCTGGCTGGAGACCCTGACAAGAGAACCTGGCTATGATGATCACCTGAACGCTGCCTCTGTGTCATTCATTCTTCACCGACTCTGTTCACACCTTTGGGGACCCCTGGACCTGCTGGTGTTGGACCCCAGCGAAAAAACCTGCTTTTTAAAGGAAATCTTAGTATGCTGCCTTAGTTTGATTTAAATTAAGTATGGGAAATAAGGGGGCTTCAGGTAGGGGCCTGTTAGCTAGATACCTTCTGTGACCCATTGTTTCTGAGTGGCCCAGAAAGGATTTTCCTGCCATGTGTGTCCTGCTCTCCCTCAACTATCTGTAAATCACCCATTTTCACTTCTGAAATCTAAGACCTTTCTCTCCCTTTTTTTCCTTTGTCAGAAATGTCTTATATACCCAATATCACCTCACTGTCTGGGATTTTCTTGGATTTATCATATCTATGTGAATTCCCCAGGTGCTTGTATTAAACTTTTATTTTCTCTTGTCTCTGTTAATTTGTTTATTAGCCCAGCCAGAAGACTTAGAAGGTGGAAGGGAAGGTATTCGATTCTTTTAGCACCCACAACCATGAACAATACCATAAATTCTTATATACATTTAAAAGCACAGTCAGTAAGTAAAAGAATTGAGAATGAAGATGGAGAGCTATTTCCCAGACAAAAATGCTTTTTAATCTTTATACCCACTCAACGTTATTATTTTCCTCAAGTCCAGTTTGCAGTATTTTGTTCTATGTTATTACTGCCCTTTCTAGGCTACTCATATGTGGTCACTTTAATATGATTTCATATGGAAGGATATGTTGAAAAAAACAACCATTTTTTCAGGGCCCTTTATCTTCCTATTGAAAGCTCTTTAAAAACTCTAATCACATAAGTTATTGCTTATTTTCATACCTGAAAAGTCTGCAAAACAGAATCTTTATTACTGTGGTGATCAAACCACATTTTAAAATTTCCTAATCCTTATTTGTGTTTAGTATACAGATAAAAGATTAACAGACTATATACAAATTCTTCAGACTTAGAGGCTGAAGCTTAATTAAGTATGTCACTACAATTTCAAAAAAGAAAAGGTACATGAAAGAAAGTAAATCTGTAATGGGAAATGAATGTTATATACTACTTATATTATTCTGACTAGCCATTGAATGAAACTTAAATGAGGATGTGCTAAGAAAGTGACCTTATAAGAGAACTTATATAAAGCTATCTATGTTAATCTTAGTAAATATTAAAACCAGCTTGTTACTCTAACCTAATTTTTCTTAGAACTTGAGATTGTATATTAAAAGTTGTTTTTTTAAATAGATTTTTATTGATTTCATAGAGGAAGGGATAGAGATAGAAACGTCAATGATGAGAGAGAATCATTGATCAGCTGCCTCCTGCAGGCCTCACACTGAGGATTGTGCCTGCAACACAGTCAATAAAGATCTACATCAGGACCAGCAAGAACACTGCATGCCGGTCCACAGCCCCTTGCCCCTGATTTCTTTGTTCTCCTCCCCCCCCCTCCTGATAAAAACCCTGGCCTGCACTGAGATGTTAAGATGGGCTTTGGGACAAGAGTTCCCCACCCTTATCCTTATTTATGTTTAGTAGACAGATAAAAGATTAACACCTCAGGGTGTTGGCACTTAAATAAATCACTTTCCTTCTCACCAGCACCAGTTCCAGTAGTTTGGGTCTTATTGAGACAGTCAGCATAACTTGGATATGGTAAAAAATCTAACTTTTAAAACAAGTATCTGTAATACTTTAAACAATAAAATAAAATTAAAAAACAAAACAAAACAAAAACAAAGCTGAGCCACCTGCCGCTGCCACCAAGGCTGCCACCATTGCCCCTTGGCTGGCCTGAGGCTTCTGGAGCATGCAAACTGTGCACTGATTGAGCTCCTGTGCTCGTCCGCCCCTGCGGGGCTGCTCCAATGCTAGGGTTTTGTTTACCCGAGCAGCGGGGCAGAGGTGGGGGAGAGGGAGACACCAGACACTGGGAGCTATGACTTCAGGCACCAGAGGGTTGCCTCTGAGGCCGGAGGCTGGGCCACAGGCAGGCTGCAAGGATGGTTGACAGATGTGGAGCATGGCAGGGAGGCCTGAGGGGGTGCGCTGCCCAGAGGTCCGTAGCGGCCAGGGGGCAGAGCTGCTGCCATCTTTGTTGGGTTAATTTGCATATTCACTCCTGATTGGCTGTGGGTGTTGTGAAGTGACAGTCTATTTACATATTTCTCTTTTATTAGTATAGATTATATACACAGCACATATTACTTTACATTAATCTAAATAATTTATTAAGCATCTATTGGGACAATTTCTATATAATGTCATTCAAATAATGATGACATTTAAATACTTAAGTCATTATAAGTCCTAAGAATTTTTGAATTTTTAAATGACAGCCAAGCAAATGCCTGTCAATATTTTGGGGCCATGGGCAGCACAGGGCTTGACTGTAGTCTGTATTCCTCTCCAGAACATTCAGAACTGCAGCTTGTTTTTCAGAGGAGCAATCCATGAAGTCACCCTCAGATTTTGTTACAACTGTCAAGTCACACCAGAAGATATGTCAAATAATCAATAAAAGTAAGACTTTTATTATTTAGATCTGTTGCTTTTAGGTAAACTCAAAATTTCTGGAGAATTTTATTAATTATAGCAGGGTATTAATTTAATGAAGCTAAGCTTATGTTTCTGAGGGTAAATTACCTAGCCTTCCTGTGGCCTATATTACAGAATGTAATACAAACATCTTAGAATTACCAGTAATGCCCAAAATAGGAACATGATGGGAAGGTTAAAATATATTTACTACTAGTGTAAAAATTTGTAAAAATTATAGTAAACTTAGTAGTAACAGCTTCACATAGCAAAGACACAAAGCTTATCATTTCAACTGAATTGACATAATAGTTGGGGAGATCCATTCTCATATTCTGGATGCCTAAAGCTCTGTTGAAATATAATGTTCCTTCTACGTGAATACTCTGTGGGAGGTAAAAATAATAATACTTTTTCTCCCACCTTCTAATTCTTTTACCTGGGCTAATAATAAAATTAACGAGACAGACAGATTAATAGGAGAAAATCAAATTTCAATATGTGTGCATGGGGAATTCACATAAGCATGAAAATTCCAAATACAGTGAGGCAAAATTGTATATTTATGACATTTTGAACAAAAGGGGAAAAGGGGGGGAATGGAGTTTTAGGTTTAAGAAATGATAATGGATGATTTGCAGGTAGGTGAGGAAGAGCAGAACACACATGGCAGGTAAAGTTTTGCTAAGCAACTCAGAAACAGTGGGACATGGGAGAATCTAGTCAACAGGTTCCCGCTAGGAGTCCTCTGTCTAATGCCAAGGTGACTGTGCGAAGGTTCCCTTCCTGAAGCAGGTTCTTCCTTCTGAACCTCTTAGGCAGGAAAAGGGGGGAGGGTCAGAGGTTCTTTCTGAGTCTTTTTTTTTTTTTATAATAACCAGCTTAAAATCAATATCCCCAAAAGCAGCTTTAGCGTAGCAAAACTTTGGTTCCCCTTTATATCCTGTCCACAGTGGCCAATATGTTCCTTTACAAATCTATTTTTTTAAATATATATTTTTATTGATTTCAGAGAGAAGAATGGAGAGGGAGAGAGAGATAGAAACATCAATTCTGAGATTCATTGATTAGCTGCCTCCTGCATGCCCTGTACTGGGGATCAAGCCTGAAACCGGGGCATGTGCCTTGACTGGGAATTGAACCAGGACCTCTTGATTCATAGGTTGACACTCAATCACTGAGCCACACTGGTGGGGCACCAAATCTGTTTTTTTTTTTTTTCATTGCTTAAAATTCTGGATTCAGTCAAATTAGATTAATAAATTGTTCATTAATTTTTTTATTTAAAAATATTCTGCCTTGTCAGCTTGTCCATTTGGGATGATAACATAACTACTGGGAATGCAATTTAATTTTTTGATACTTCAGAATTTTTCCTAAATATTATATGATAATAAAGTCAAAGTGAATCTTATTACAGGAACTCGATTTTTAGAGCTTTATTTATTTATTTTTTATTTATTTTTTAATTAAATCTTTATTGTTCAGATTATTACATTTGTTCCTCATTTTTCCCCCATAACTCCCCTCCTCCCAGTTCCCGCCCCACCCTCCACCCTCACTCCCTACCCACTGTCCTCATCCATAGGTGCACGATTTTTGTCCAGTCTCTTCCCGCATCTCCCACACCCCTTTCCCCCGCAAGAACAGTCAGTCCATTCCCTTTCTATGTCCCTGATTCTATTATGATCACCAGATTGTTTATTCACTTGATTCTTAGATTCACTTGTTGATAGATGCATATTTGTTGTTCATAATTTGTATCTTTACCTTTTTCTTCTTCTTCCTCTTCTTAAAGGATACCTTTCAGCATTTCATATAATACTGGTCTGGTGGTGATGAACTCCTTTAGCTTTTCCTTATCTGTGAAGCTCTTTATCTGACCTTCAGTTCTGAATGATAGCTTTGCTGGATAAAGTAATCTTGGTTGTAGGTTCTTGCTATTCATCACTTTGAATGTTTCTTGCCACTCCCTTCTGGCTTGCAAAGTTTCTGTTGAGAAATCAGCTGACAGTCGTATGGGTATTCCCTTGTAGGTAACTGAGTTTCTTTCTCTTGCTGCTTTTAAGAGTCTCACTTTGTCTTTTGCTCTTGGCATTTTAATTATGATGTGTCTTGGTGTGGTCCTCTTTGGATTCCTTTTGTTTGGGGTTCCCTGCGCTTCCTGGACTTGTAAGTCTATTTCTTTCACCAGGTGGGGGAAGTTTTCTGTCATTATTTCTTCAAATAGGTTTTCAATATCTTGCTCTCTCTCATCCTCTGGCACCCCTATAATTCTGATGTTGGTACGCTTGAAGCTGTCCCAGAGGCTCCTTACACTATCTTCGTATTTTCGGATTCTTTTTTCATTTTGCTTTTCCAATTGGGTGTGTTTTGCTTCTTCGCATTTCAAATCTTTGATTTGATTCTTGCGCTCCTCTGGTCTGCTGTTGGGTGTCTGTATAATATTCTTTATTTCAGTCAGTGTATGCTTAATTTCTAGTTTGTTCTGTATCACAACATCAAGGGTCTCATTAGATTTCTTGAGGATCTCACTACATTTATCTGCGGTCTCACCAGTCTTTTCAAGGGCCTTACTAAGTTTATCGGCAGCTTCTAGACAGTTCTTGAGAGACCTTAAAAGTGTGGTTTTGAGCTCTATATCTTCCATTTCTGACATTTGTGTCCTGTTTCTTTGTCTCTGCATTTCTTTATCTTTTCTTGGTGCACCCCCTAGTGGTCTTTGTGAGCAGTCTTGTTGTAGTTAAGCCTTGATTGTTGTCGGAAATACCATGGGTGATTTGACCTCCAGGCTAACTGGCTATGAGAGTCAGCTGTGTCTGCAGTGGGAGAGCTTCTGTGCTGGATCTCTAGGGCGGTGCTAATCTAGCGTTTGCTTGAGGATACCTGGCAAATGGCTCTGGGAAGGGCTTGGGCAGGGCGGGTCCCTGGGGATCTACAGGGTGGGCCGGAGCGAGCAGTTATGGCTGCTCTCAGTTCCGTCCCTAGGGGCTCTGCCTCACGGAGTCCCAGCAACCGCTGCAAACCTTGGAGAGAAAGCTGCCTTTGAGTTCCGACCAAAGCCAGACAGTCCCACTTCTCCCGTTTGAGTCTGGGTCCCTAGAGACTCGCCCGGATCTGGAGCTCAGAGTCTGAAACTCCCTCCTGATTGAAAACAACAACTGCGCCCTTCGACACCAGCCCGCTCCGCGCACACTCCGCACCTTAGTATTTCACTTCAGCACTGCGCCTCCTCTGAGTCTGGGTATGATATTCTCTTTCCTACTAGTTGTAGAATTTCCACTCAGCCAGCCTTCCTGTGGTTCTGGATGATGTCCGTTCCGTCTTTTTAGCTGTATTTTTGATTGGTTGTTTGAGGCAGCAATATTCAGCGTTAACCTATGCTGCCATCTTGGTTTTCCCGATTTTTAGAGCTTTAGTCTAATGTTTAATTTGTTTGCAAAGATAAGTCACACAAATATTTGCTACAAGAAAATTCAACTTGCATTGTATCACATTTTAAATGACAAGTTATTTCTTTATTTTATACTTGCATTTAATATATATTATTTAACTCATACATACATTTACTACATATAAGTATATATGCAGTGTGTACTCGTTTATGTGTTTTAAGACTATTCCCTAGGACAATTTTATTGGAAACAAGTTATTTTTGCTTTGCCTTCTATTATGGCTACTTACTAATTCTGACTCAAATGGCTAGGAAATCTGCCCTCATTATGGTTTTGAGTGGCAGCAATTTATGGATGAATAATATGATGAGTTACAAAAATTAAAAAAACAACAATATAAAAGCTAACATTTTGCTTTGCCTACTGTATGGTGCCAGAAACTGCTTTGAACCCTTCTCATTTACTAACTCACTTTCCTTTTTAAAACATATAATAGCATCTGCTGTCTTTTCTCTGTTCTCTTTCTGAAAGTACTATTAATTATATGTGAAACCTCATGGTTTTATCCTTTCCAATTTCTTTAGAGAATAATCATCTGCCTGGGTGGAGAAAGAGTGCTCACATTTCTGTATGGGACAGAAATCATAGGGGATCTAATGACTGCATGTAACAATGTTTAACCCCCCTGGATTCTGTCATTGCTTCTCAACTCTCACTCCACATTGCCTCTCCCCCACTTTCAACAATACTTCATATTTCTAAGTTCTGAGGCTTTCAGAGATTCTGTGGAGAGGATTTATCCACTTAAATTTATTATTTCCTTCTGAAGGCATTTTAGCTTTCTTCAATCTAATAACATGTTCAGCAGTCTCTTGTCCACTAATGTGCCCTTCCTATTCACTTTGTCCTTGTGAATTTATATCCTTGGTTTCATTATAGCAGGGACTCAGATGGGAAAGTAGATAAACATGAGATTAATCTGTTGTATTTAGCTAAAATCCAACAATCCATCTGCCCCCCTAAAAATTCAACCTACGCTTCCTCAAAAATTTTCCTACCAAAGGTGGCATCATGTAATTCTAATTAGTTGTGAACACTTTACTGCAGTAATCCTGTCGAAAAGGTTGTGTGCACTTAGAAATAGTATATTGAATGTAAGGGTCACAAGATACATTTCCCAACATCTCTCTTGTCTGCACAGCTGGGTAAAGATTTCTATCATTTTTCTCATCACTGGGCATTAAAGACAGGTCTGCCAACAGGAGAAAGACTAATCCTAATGATTCCTTACATTTATCCCAGAACTATAATAGCTTCACTAATTGGCCTAAGGCAATAATGACTAATAGTCTCTTGAATTTTTTTTCCCTTCTTCATTTCATTTGACTCCTGATGATTTCCCTTCTCCACCCATCATGTTTAAAATTCCAATACTATATATTCTTACATTTTAAAATTTATAGAAAGCTAAATTTCTTTGAGGCAAGAGCATTCTTTCTGCAAAAAACAATGTCCCTAAAATATAATAAAATGCACCTTTTATTTCACAATTTTAGTTTCAAATTGAGCCTTTAGAGTGAAATATATCTAAAAAAAAAATTCTGCTTCTCCAGAACATAGTGTCTTGGGAACTCACTTGGCAGAGGAGACTTCTGGAAGAGGCTGCCACCACACTTACAGGCTTGATCTCTGAGCTGACCTCTTCTGATTTTTCCTGGTACAGAAAGCACTAGAGACCATGGATCTGCTCCTAAAATAGGGTGAGCAGCTGAACTGAGTAACATCTAGCCCAAATAGGCAGAGGAAATTCAGCTGGGAGACAGTTTGCAGCCAGGAAAGGCAGAGGACTCCCAGAGAAAGGGGACTGTTGGAGACTGCAGCTGAAAACTCTCCAGGAACGGCTGACTCAGCCACAGAGTCCGCACCATATTGAATGGCTGTTTTTGGAAGCGTATACATCCAGAGACCCTGCAAACACGGAATCCAGGAGTTGGCTACTGACCCAGAAACACTGGATCTAAAGCAGCTCGAATATGTGGACTCAGAGGAGCCCTTCTCCTCCTCATGGAAAGAGAGAGAACTACATAACCAAACACCTGGAAAAGAGAGATCATGGGGAGACAAAAAAAAAAACAAAAAACAGCCCACATATGAAAGAAAAACAGGCATCACCAGAAAAGGAAGTAAACGAAATGGAAGCAATGGAGGCAAGCAACCTGTCAGAGAAAGAATTCAAGGAAATGGTCATAAGGTGGATGAAAAGAATGGAAGAAAAATTCAATAATATGTGTAAGAACCAAGAGGAAATGAAGAAGAACCAAGAAGAAATGAAAAATGACATCACTGCTATAAAGAACTCAATAGAAAGCATCAACAGTAGACTAGAAGAAGCAGAGGACTGCATCAGTGAGCTAGAAGACGAGGTAGGAAAAAATACCAAAGCAGAGCAGCTTCTAGAAAAATAAATTAAAAAGCAGGAGGAGCCGAAACCGGTTTGGCTCAGTGGATAGAGCGTCGGCCTGTGGACTGAAAGGTCCCAGGTTCGATTCCGGTCAAGGGCATGTGCCTGGGTTGCGGGCATATCCCCAGTTGGAGATGTGCAGGAGGCAGCTGATCGATGTTTCTCCCTCATTGATGTTTCTAACTCTCTATCTCTCTCTCCCTTCCTCTCTGTAAAAAATCAATAAAATATATAAAAAAAAATTAAAAAAAAAAAAAGCAGGAGGAGAGCCTAAGAGAACTTTGGGACAACACAAAATGAAACAACATCCGCATCATAGGGGTGCCAGAAGGAGAGGAAACTGAGCAAGGAATAGAAAACCTGTTTGAAAAAATAATGACAGAAAACTTCCCTGATATAGGGAAGAAAAATCTCACACAAATCCAAGAAGCTCACAGAGTCCCAAACAAAATGAACCCAAATGACTGACACCAAGGCACATTATTATTGAAGTGGCAAACACTAACTACAAAGCAAGAATCTTAAAAGCGGCCAGAGAGAGACAAAAAGTTACGTACAAAGGATCCCCCATCAGGCTAGCGACTGATTTCTCAACAGAAACACATCAGGCAAGAAGGGAATGGAATGAAATATACAAAGCCATGCAAAGGAAGGGTCTGAATCCAAGAATACAGTACCCAGCAAGGCTATCAATCAAAATTGAGGGTGAAATCCAGAGCTTCATGGACAAAAAAGGACTACGGGGATTTATTACCACCTAACCAGAAATGCAAGAAATGCTAAAGGGTCTGCTGTAAAAAGAAAAAGTAGGAAACGAAGAAGGAACACAGGGGTAAAGAATAAAATGGCGACAAACAAGTATCTATCAATATAACTTTAAATGTAAATGGATTAAATGCCCCAATCAAAACACATAGGGTAACTGAGTGGATAAGAAAACATGACCCATATATCTGCTGTCTACAGGAAACTCACCTCAGAAAAAAAGATGCACACAGACTGATGGTGAAGGGATGGGAAAAGGTTTTTCAGGCGAATGGAAATGAAAAAAAAAAAAGCTGGGGTAGCAATACATATATCTGACAAATTAGATCTCAAAGTGAAGGACATAAAAGAGATAAGGAAGGCCACTTCATAATACTAAAAGGAGCAATCCAACAAGAAGAAATAACTCTGGAAAACATATACACACCCAATATAGGAGCACCCAAATACATAAGAAAACTTCTGGAGGGGATCAAGGGAGAGATTGACAGCAATACAATCATAGTAGGGAACTTTAACACCCCACTATCACCATTGGACAAATCCTCTAAACAAAAAATCAGCAAAGAAACATCAATCCTAAATGACTCACTAGATCAGATGGAATCAATTGACATCTTCAGAACATTTAATCCCAAAGCCTCAGAATATACATTCTTCTCAAGTGCACATGGGTCATTTTCAAAGATAGACCATATATTGAGTCACAGGCAAAGTCTCTTCAAATTCAAGAAGGTAGAAATCATGTCAAGCATATTCTCAGATCACAATAGCATAAAACTGGAAATCAACTACAATAAAAACAATTCAAAAAAATCAAACACATGGAGACTAAATAGCATGCTATTAACACATTGTATGCGGGAAACATATTTATACATTTTACTTATCCGTTTTATGTTGACTGGTAGTAGTGCATGGGACTCGTATTAATATGTTTTTTATAGACTAGCGGTAGAATGCAGGTAACGTATAAATACGTAAACTAAAGTTATCGTAATTTTACTGAACGTTGCCATTTGCGCAAAAAATTAGCAAAAATGGCCCACGCCACCTGTTAGCGCACGATAAAAACCACCCACAAACAATGTGTTAAACAATGAATGGGTAACCAGAGAGATCAAAGAAGAAATAAAAAACATCATGGCAATAAACGACAATGAAAACATAACAATCCAAAACCTATGGGATACAGCGAAAGCAGTCTTGAGAGGGAAATTCATAGCTCTACAAGCCTACTGCAAAAAACAAGAAACAATGATAATAAATTACTTAACCCTACAACTCAAAGAGTTAGAAAGAGAGCAACAAGAAAAGCCCAGTGTAAGCAGAAGGAATGAAATAATAAAGATCAGAGCGGAGATAAACGATATAGAGACCAAAAAAAAAAAAAAATACAAAAGATCAAAAAACCAAGAGCTGGTTCTTTGAAAGGATAAACAAGATTGATGAACCTCTAGCCAGGCTCACCAAGAAACAAAGAGAGAGAAGCCAAATAAACAAAATCAGAAATGAAAGAGGAGAAATAACAATAGACCCCACAGAAATACAAAGGATCTTTAAAAAATACTATGAACAACTCTACTCCAAAAAACTAGACAACCTGGAGGAAATGGACATATTCCTAGAAAAATACAACATTCCAAAATTTAATCAGGAAGAATCTAAAAATCTCAATAGGCCAAAAACTATGGAAGAAATTGAAACAGTCATCAAAAAGCTTCCAGCAAACAAAAGCCCGGGGCCAGATGGCTTCAAAGGGGAGTTTTACCAAACATTCAAGGAAGAACTAAAATCTCTCCTCCTCAGACTATTCCAAAAAATTCAAGAGGAAGGAACACTTCCAAGCTCATTCTATGAAGCCAGCATCACCCTAATACCAAAACCAGACAAAGACAAAACAGTGAAAGAGAATTACAGGCCAATATCCCTCATGAACATAGATGCTAAAATACTCAACAAAATTCTAGCAAATCGGATCCAGCAGTACATCAGAAAGATCATACACCATGACCAAGTAGGATTCATCCCAGGGATGCAAGGATGGTACAATATCCGAAAATTAATAAACTTGATACATCACATAAACAAATTGAGAGATAAAATCCACGTAGTCATATCAATTGATACAGAAAAAGCATTTGACAAAATCCAACACCCTTTCTTGATGAAAACTCTCAGCAAGGTGGGAGTAGAAGGATCATACCTCAACATAATAAAAGCCATATATGACAAACCCACAGCCAACATCATAATCAATGGGCAAAAACTAAAACTATTTCCCCTAAAAACAGGAACAAGACAGGGATGCCCCCTTTCACCACTCCTGTTCAACATAGTACTGGAAGTAGTACTGTTGCGATCAGATAAGAAGAAGAAATAAAAGGCATCCAAACTGGAAAAGAAGAAGTAAATCTGTCCTTATTTGCAGATGACATATTATACATAAAAAAAAAACCTAAAGACTCCATCAAAACACTATTAGACTTAATAAATGAATTCAGCAATGTAGCAGGATACAAAATTAATGCTAAGAAATCCATGGCATTTCTTTACACCAATAGTGAACTTACAGAAAGTGAGACTAAAAAAGCAATCCCATTTACCATCACACCAAAAAAATTAAGATACCTAGGAATAAATTTAACTAAGGATTTAAAAGACTTATACGCGAAAAACTACAGGACACTGAAAAAAGATATAGAGGAAGACATAAACAGATGGAAGAACATACCGTGTTCATGGATTGGTAGAATCACCATCATCAAAATGTCCATTTTACCCCAAGCAATCTATAGATTCAATGCAATCCCCATTAAATTACCAACAGCATATTTCACAGATCTAGAATGAATGCTGCAAAAATTCATCTGGAATAAAAAAAAGACCTCAAATAGCAGCAGCAATCCTGAGAAAGAAGAACAAAGTAGGTGGAATCTCAATACCAGATATCAAGCTGTATTTCAAAGCCACTGTTCTTAAAACAGCATGGTACTGGCACAAGAACAGACATATAGATGATCAATGGAATAGAATAGAGAACGCAGAAATCGACCCAAACCACTATGCCCAATTAATATTCGACAAAGGAGGCAAGAGCATACAATGGAGTCAAGACAATCTCTTCAATAAATGGTATTGGGAAAATTGGACAGATACATGCAAAAAGATGAAACTAGACCACCAACTCACACCATACACAAAAATAAACTCAAAATGGATAAAAGACTTAAAAGTAAGACGGGAAACCATAAAAATACTAGAGGAATCCACAGGCAGCAAAATCGCAAACATATGCCAAAGGAATTTCTTCTCTGATATTGCTCCTAGGGCAATGGAAACTAAAGAGAAAATAAAAAAATGAGGCTACATCAAAATAAAAAGCTTTTCACAGCAATGGAAACCATCAATAAAACAACAAGAAGGCCCACTGCATGGGAGAACATATTTGCCAATGATATCACCGATAACGGTTTAATCTCCAACATTTACAGGGAACTCATGCAACTTAACAATAGGAAGATAAACAATCCAATCAAAAAATGGGCAACAGACCTAGATAGACACTTTTTGAAAGAAGACATACAGAAGGCCGAAAGACATATGAAAACATGCTCAAAGTCACTGATTATATGAGAGATGCAAATCAAATCAACAATGCGGTATCATCTCACACCTGCCAGAATGGCTATCATCAACAAATCAACAAACAACAAGTGTTGGAGAGGATGTGGAGAAAAAGGAACCCTTCTGCACTGCTGGTGGGAATGCAGACTGGTGCAGCCACTGTGGAGAACAGTTTGGAGTTTCCTCAAAAAACTAAAAATGGAACTTCCATTTGACCCAGCGATCCCACTTCTTGGAATATATCCCAAGAAACCAGAGACACCAATCAGAAAGGATATATGCACCCCTATATTCATAGCAGCACAATTCACCATAGCTAAGATTTGGAAACAGCCTAAGTGCCCATCAGCAGAGGAGTGGATTAAAAAACTGTGGTACATCTACACAATGGAATACTACGCTTCGGTAAAAAAGAAGGAATTCTTAACCATTTGCAACAGCATGGATGGAACTGGAGAGCATTATGCTAAGTGAAATTAGCCAGTCAGAGAAAGATAAATACCACATGATCTCACTCATTTGTGGAATATAGAGAACGACATAGACTGATGAACAGGGACAGATCCAAAGACAGAGAAACAGCAATCAGACTATTAATCCCCAGAGGGAAAGTAGGGGAGGGAGGGGGTAAGGGGAAGAGATCAACCAAAGGAGTTGTATGCATGCATATAAGCCAAACTAATGGACATGGACAACAGGGGGATGAGAACATGAGTGTGGGGGGAGGTTGGCTGTTAATGGGGGGATGAGGACACATTTGTAATACCTTAACCAATAAAGAAATTTAAAAAAAATTCCTACACTGTCTAAGCAGCTTTATTCATTCAAGGGCAGAAAGAAAAGAAAGGAAAAAAGAAGAGGATTTCTGTTCTCCCTAAATGTAAATTACTGACACAATTGCAGATACTTATGCCAAAATAAAGCTGCATTTAACAGGGCCCTCTGGAGTTTTAAATCCTCTGAACAGTGAATCTAATGGCTGGTGTGCAATTTCTTTGAGGGAAGTTGTCAGTGTTAAAATGACAAATATGCAGGTAGGGAAATAGTCACCTTAGTGAACTATTTGCATAATAAAAATTAATGGTCAGTTTCTTGTTTATGTCCAGTTCACTGACTATCAATAAAAAATATCTGACAAGGAATCCATTATCCACACTTATTAAAATTACATCAGAGCCTATTACTGAGTGTTTGTAAGGTAACAAACACTGAAAAGGCTTTCTGGCATCCAATAATAATTAGTTTGAACTTCAAGGGAACTCTTTTCATGCTTATATTTTAGTAGTTGTCTTCTCTAATATACAAACTTGGCCATGTGAGTGAGCCATAATAATCCTGGAATCATTTTCTTTTTGGTTTTGTTTTTCTTAGTTTTTGTGAAGTTATTTTAAGAACTTTTAGTCCATGATAAAACACTTTAATCGGAGTAAAAATTCAATCAAATGCATAACGTAATGCACAGTATAATTAATATTTTAGAAATAATTGTAATGCCCATTCTTTCCCAATACAAATAAAGAGATTCTCATTTTATGCCTGGATAACTCAAGGGAAAAATGTGGTGAAAATGGAAAGAATGTTCTATGTAAGAGTTATATATTAATACACAAGCTTTCTGATATTTTATAGTATGGCCCTCCCTAGCATACAGCTAGGCATGGCTCAACAAAGAAATACCCCTAACCAATACAGTACTAGCTATACATTCTTCAACTATGCCATTGAGAAAATTAATATTTTGATCAAGACCTCTAAAATTTCTATTAATTCATACAATTTATCACCAATCTAAAAATATTTCCTGAAACTTTTCCACAAGATACATTCTCTATAAACTCACAGTAGGATTAACATATTTGATTTGAGAAAATCGAAAAATTCAGAATCATAAGATATCAGACCAATAAGTCACCATAGAGAATATCCAGTTTAATCCTCACAATATTTAGTTGGAATTTGTAACCAGAGAATTATCTTCCTATGTTTAGCAAGTCAGATGCCCATCCATTACCATTCCTTGTATTAACCCTACTCTCATTTTTTAATGAGACATACATATATGTTTACATATTGACAAATAAAAAATTGTTCTCATTTTATTAATGGTAAAGAAACAGATTTCTACACACACACACACACACACACACACACGAGTTCTTTGTCTTTACAGTTATAGTCTCCCTGACATTTATTGAGAATTACAGTGCTCACCTATGAGGCAGCACCAACATCTGTAACAGAATATTGACTGAGTTATCTTAGGGAAGATGCAGCAACCCCTACACAAAGCTATTTATTTATAAATCAAACTGATAACCAACTGAACTTAGAGAACATGTATAGCCAAAGCAATAAATTCTTTACTCTAAAATGGTTGATTGTTTTCCTTACCAAACCTTGGCTACACAAATTAGAAGATTGCTTACTAAACATAAGACAGAAGGAAATGGTGAAACTTCAACTATTCCTGTCCAGAGTCTTTGAATATAGGCATATATTAAAAGGAATAGAAAGATTGCTTATAGAAGATACTGTTTTTATTTCTATTATTGAAAAAGCCATTCAAAATATCTGATTAAGCTGCTTTTCAACCCCAGTTCAAAGAGTAATCTTAAACTTCTAAATATATTACCTGACATTTTATAGCCGTCAGAGCCAAATATCAATTTTTGAAATGTTAGTGGAAATTGGATAAGAAACCGCATCTCAGAGGAGAATCACCAGAGTATGGAAGAAGACTATTCATTTACTTCCCATTACCACCTGGAATCCCCGTTCACTGTTCGCATCTATCATCTGCTCTGCTCAGACTATACCCATAAAAATCATTTCCTGAGTAAAGGACTGCAAAATACCATCGTCTGATTTATATTTGATCACTAATCTGATTCAGACTTTAAATTAACTTTTCTAAAGAGTATTTAATTTTGATGTAATAGGATAGTTGCTAGTAAAAATTACGTTCAATATCTTTTAAAGGCTAAAGATGATCTGAATAGGCTTCACAATAATTTCAATGTTCATATTTTGGTCTTTGATGCACAAAACAATAATTGAAAATATCATGGATTCCTAAGATCATACATAACCACAGGCTACTACCTGTTTGCTATTTCACTTCTAGGCAGGATCTCACTTAACCTGCTTTGATGTTCTTCCTTTCATGCAAAAAAGAAAGCGTTTTCCTTTCTTCACACACACACACAAACATGTTTATTGAGGAGTGAACAAAAGCACAGAAAAACTTTATATTATTTCTCATCTTTTATAATCCTGCCACAAAGAAATAAATATTTTTTGTATATACTTCAAGGTACTTTTATCAGTGTTTGCATATATGTATATATGCATGTGTTTTTAAAGATATATTTTATATATATAGTTATTGATCTGTTTTCTTTACTTAGAAATACATTTATGAACCTCTTTCTAGGTTACTTAAAAAAAAGACACATTATCATTAATTTTTCTAGAGTATCCAATTGCATGGATGCACTATAATTTCTTTAGCCACATTCCAATTGTTGGTCATTTTGACTTTTTTAAAATCATTTTTTTCTATTTTATATACTGTTTCAATAAGCATTTTGGTGCATATGTTTTATGGATCTATATTTTATTTTTAGTTAAACTTGTAGAAATAGTATTTCATACTCAAAGTATATAATGTTTTGGGGATTTTGATAATACTGACAAATGGGACTCCAGAAAAGCACACCAATTTACCCATCAGCAATATATGATATTGCCTATTTCCCCATGCTCAGCCAAAGTGGTAGACAATAATATTCTTTAATTTAAAGAGTAAAAAATGGAATGTTATTATTTCTATATAAGATCCTTTTATTTTTAAGGAAGTTTAAATAGTTTTTACATAATAATCAATCATTTGAATTCTTTTGTCAATTGACCATTCATGTCCATGGTAATTTTCTGTGGTTTCATCATTTTATACGGATCTGTAATGCCATATTTTCTAACCTGAAGAATAAAGAAATTCAGTCTTGCTGTTAGTTCATCTGGGAATCCTTTCACTTTTTGGAGCAACAGTGTAAAATTTTAAGACAAATTTTATTTAAAAGTGATTCAAATAAAAAAAAAAGCAAAACAAATAAAAAAGATAAGAAATTCAATCCAATCAAGATTGATTGCACAATTAAGAGAATAAACCTGCCATAACCGGTTTGGCTCAGTGGATAGAGCATCAGCCTGCGGACTCAAGGGTCCCAGGTTCGATTCCGGTCAAGGGCATGTACCTTGGTTGCAGGCACATTCCCAGTAGGGGGTGTGCAAGAGGCAGCTGATCGATGTTTCTAACTCTCTATCCCTCTCCTTTCCTCTCTGTAAAAAATCAATAAAATATTTTTTTTAAAAAAAAGAGAATAAACCTGTTAAAATAAATGCTTTCTTTGAGAACTAATCACTTCTCAAAATATAGAGCAAAGTTTCTAATATATTTATATATAATTGTCATGGAGTAACAAACTAAAATCATACTAAAATGAAGTGTACAAAAAATATAAGTTGGTTTCCTTTTTGTCTATAGCTAATATTACTTTTCTCCTGAGCAGCAACTCACTGGTTAACACAAGACAAACAAATCCAATCTCGTTTAATCATATGAAATTGCTCATTTTCCAAAATAGCCTTCCCATCCCCATGGATCTCACTAAAGTACTGGAATAGTGTATTGGTTTGGGCAAAAGTTTGGATCAAGCCTACTTGAGCTCATCTGCCATTGAGTGTACTTAGTCCCTTAGTTTCATGGCCTGTATAGTGGGAACAATGATAGTAACTGCCTCATCCGGTCTCTGGAAGAGTTTAAATGACATCATGCATGTAAAATGCTTATAATGGTGTCTGGCACATTATAAGCATTCAATAGATATTTGTTACTACTTTTCTAATAAATAATTTATAAGCATAAGTGTGAGTTAACTTTGTCAACTTGGCTATGCCATGGTACGCAAATATTTGGTCAAATATTATTCTGGATATTTCTGTGAAGGTGTTTTTTTTATATGAGATTAACATTTAAATTGGTAAACTTTGAATAAAGCAGATTACTCCCCATTATGTGGGTGAGCCTCATTCAATTGGTTGAAGGCCTTAAAAGAAAAAATAATGAGGTCCCCTTAGGAAGAGTGAATCCTGCCGGTAGATTGCCTTTGGACTTGAACTGCAACATTAAGTCTTCCCTAGGTAACCAATCTGTGGGCCTCCCCTGAAGATGTTGGACTTGTTAGCTTACACAATCACATAAGCCAATACCTTAAAATCTCTCTCTTTCTCTCTCTCTTCACACACACACACACGCACACACACACACACACACAATTGGTTTTCTTTCTCTGGAGAACCCTCAAGGGGGGAGCTTAAGGGACCTCTGAGCAGAGTAAAGAACTTGGAGTCCTTAGTTTATGTGTCCCCTGTTATTCTCTGATCTGCTTGGTGATGTCACTTGTCTACCTAGGTACTCTTTGCCTAGCAACAATTTATGGCTGAATTCTATGACCGGTATAATGTATGATCTGGTCTCTTTTGCCTTAGTCATGGCTCAGTGGTGCTCCCTGGTTGAGTCAGCAGAATCTTGGTTTTTGTGGACAATATAGATCTTTCTGGAGCCTGGAATTCATTTACATTTATCACTGGTTTGTACTTTCAGACATATTGCCCAGTAATCAGAGCCACTTTTATTCTACTTCACTGATGATATTTTACAAATTGTCAAGTCAAACACTTAATTACAACTAGGTCCTACTTATTCCATGTTGGAGACAAAGGAAAGCTGTATGTCAAGCTGTTTCTTTCACACAAGTAAACTATGGGTTAGCGAAGCTAAGCTGGGCTTGACTGAGTGGCTCTGCTTCAAGTTGTGGCGGTTTAGGCTGGTCTTCTCTTCGCAGGGCTATGGATCAGCAGAGCCATTCTATTCTATGTCTCATTCTCCCTGGCCCAGTGGGTTGCATGAGGCAAAATCTCATGGAGATAGCAGAGCCATAAAAGTCTAAAGAGAAACATGTGAAGTCTGTTAATGACTAGACTTAGAGTGGGCTCATTGTCATATCTGTCTACATGACTGATCCTGAAGTCTAGAGACAGGAAATATATTCTGCTCACAATAAGGCTATGGTAAGTGTGTGAAGAACTTAGTCATTTAATCTACCATAATAATCCTCACACATTATTATGAATGCCCTCCCTGAGACAAAGTTGGGAGCTGCAAAATTATAACACACATCTGCCTTGTTTCTTACTTTTCTTCCCTACAATGCTCAGGTCCAGAAATGAAATGTGTCTTCTTTTCTCATATCTCATAAGCCTCCTTTATGTAAAACCAAAATATCTGGCCTTTCAATCCTTCTTCTTACATGAAAAAGAAGGAACCAAAGTAACCAGGCAATATTTTCTCAAGAAAACCGCCTGCCTCAAAAATTTAATATCTTGCTGTAAAATCCTATTATTATTTTAAAATATATGAACACTATCCACCTTCTACCTGCTACACCTCACCATGCCTAACTCATGGAAGTCACAAATGTAATATTTATTTCAATAATTTTGTCATTTTAAGGATGTTATTTGAATGTAACCATACAGTATATAACCTTCTGGGATTGGCTCGCCCCTCACCCCTGCACAGCATATTTCCTCTGAGATCCATCAAGTTGGTGCATGTCTCAATAGTTTATTTCTTTTTATGACAAGATATTATTTTATCATGTGAATGTAGCACATTTTGTTTGACTATTGACCTTTTAAAGAGTATCTGAGTGGTTTCCATTTTTTTGGCTATTACAAATAAATTTGCTAAAAATATTAATGCACATGTTCTGTGTGAACATACTTTTTATTTCTTTGCAATAAATTGCTCAAGAGTATAGTAGCTGGTCATATGGTAGTGGCATATTTAATTTTATAAAAAATTGCCAGGCCCTTTTTCAGAGTTGCTACACCATTTTACATTCTCACAAGCAATGATGAGCCATCCTGTTTCTTCACATCCTTACCAGCATTTGGTGTTATCACTATTCTTTTTTTATTTTAGCCATTCTGATAAGTGTACAGTGGTATCTCATTGTGCTTTTAATATCCATTTTTCTGATAGTCAGTGATATTGAAAATCTTTTCATGTGCTATGTGATATCTGCATGTCCTCTTTGGTGAACTGTCTGTTCATGTCTTTGGCCCATATTCTAATTGCCTTTTTTTAAAAAAGGTTTGGGAGCTCTTTATACATGCTAGGTACTCTTCCTTTGCCAATTATTTTTTCAGCCTCATAACAAGATCTTAAAAGAAAATTTTAATATTGAAGAGGGCTAATTTATCCAGTTTTCTTCTTCCTTTTTAACAAATGGTGCAGAGCAATTGAACACTCAAAGACACAAAAAATTAAACCCCACATCTTATACAGAAATTAATTCAAAATGGATTGCAGACTTAAATGTAAATATAAAGCTTCAAGGTTTTAGAAAAATATTTGACAAAAATTATTCCAAAAATATATAGGAAAAAATCTTCAGGATTCAGGGCTAGACAAAAACCCAGATTGTTTTTGTTTGTTTGTTTGCTTGCTTGTTTTAAAAGAAATTTTCTGGCTTTATTTGGAAGCTGCTGGTCATATTATTGAAAGGCACATATGGTACAAAATTATAGTAGTTCAGTTTATTATGAAAAACAAAACATTAAGTCTTTACAATTCATTATGGAGTCTTTGGAGTTTTTTTGAACTCCTATTTCATGTGTAGCAAATCAATAAACCTCCAATCAAAATCATTTAAATGTGAACCCATCATATTTACAGAACTGGGCACATAGAGAAGATGTTCTAAGACTCTCCTAACATAGTATCAGCAGCCTGGCAGAAGGCACAACTTCACTGAAAGATATATGTGGGTACAATTGAGTCAGTGTCTTGGGCATAAAATGCAGGCTGTACCTCGGTGTCCCAAAAGATAAGGCACAACAGACAGAGAGGTAGCCAACATCTTTCGCATTGCCTGACTGACAAGGCCCTGGGAGCTGATGGCACTGTGAGATACTGGCCCTCTGGCCAGGCCTGGGTACCTAGGACAGCTGCCTCCCACTGCCCATTGCGGTCTTTTGGGGGTGGAAGCCAGTAGTGATTGTGGGTGTGCAGAGTGGAAGGCAGGGCCCCACCTGAAACATTTGCCTGTCTGTTATGGCCCCTCCCTTCCTCAAACTGCCTGGGGGTCCCAAAGCCACAGATGGCACTGGTGAGGCATCCACATCTGTCCCCGGCTTCTATACTGCCTATCCTCTCTTGCCATCACACTAAACTTCAGAGCCTGGGACATTCTAGAAATGGCATCAAGAATCCTAACGCTGACACTTTATTTAAAAATAGACCTCTTTATTAGTAAGGTGAGAACAATCTCCTGCCCTCATACTAGAATAATCTCCAGATTCAATTTCTGTGATTTCAATTACTGAGCTCAACTCTGGTCAGAAAATATTAAATGTAAAATTTCAGAAATAATTCATAAGTTTTCAATTGTATGTCATTCTGGGTAGCGCAATGAAATCTCTTGCTGTTCAGGTCTGTCCCACCTGGGATGGGAATCATTCCTTTGTCTGGCATCCGCAAGTGGATACATAAAATGGTGGATAGTACCAAACCCTTTTATATACTATGTTGTTTTTTTCCTATACATGATAAAGGTATGCTGTTCTGCTAAGTTGATAATTCCATTACAAAGATTGCCTCACCTGCCTTGTGGGTCATGGGTTATGGATGGGGCCATAGCTGAGTCAAGAGAGCCAGGCCCACTGCACTCCATTCTGACAGAGATACTAAAGAACAGGGATGCCCAGGGTGGGAAGACCAGCCTCTCCCAGCACAGTGCAGGCCTGCATGTGGACCTCCTAGCCACCGTAACTCACCAACAACTCCAATAAGACAAACATCTCCTTCTTTCTAACACGTTATCAGGATAGACCCCCAAGCATGCTTCATTCTAAGAAAACCTCAGATGAGCTGAGAGCTACAGTACTTGAGAACAGCAATAGTGCTTTCCTCCCATAAGAAATGACTACGTTTCCATACAATGGGCATGACTGCCTTGCCCCTGCAGGATCAGCCAAAAGCTATGAACAAAGGTGAGGTTGGGAGAACGAAGGAGGTGGCCCAAAACCTCTGCAGATAATAGAGCTGGCCTGAATGAAAAATCTCTAAGACCCCTTCCATTGTTCCAGCAAGTTCCAACTAATAAGAAACTGCTAAGTTGATAATTCCATTATGGTCCATTCCATTTTAATTAAACAGAATGATGAAAAGAGAGCTCCACACCCTTCATCTTTCATCCTCCAACTGACCTTCTAAAATGGTTCCATGGAAGCTTCTTCACACCAACTTACAGGGAAGATGGGCTCAAACAAGTACTTTGCTAAATAAATAGGGATCAGAAGCTCCAAAACCATGTTCCATTTTTACAGTGTTTTCTCTCCAACAAGCTTGATTCATGACTTCTGCCCATGGGCAGGTCACCTGAGGTTGTGGGAGCAAGAACTGCTCTTCTCAGCAAAAGGGGTGATGCTGATACCTACATCAATGATGCATGTGTTGTTTACTTAAAAAGTTCTTTCAAAGTGAGAGGCAATAGCATTTACTTGAGATCAATAAGAAGGACTATTTGGGGAAGTAGTAATTCAGGCAGAAGCCCAAATGGTGTTCAGATTTGGAGACAAAGGCAATGGGTATTTATGAGAAAGGGAAGGAAACAATGGCATCAGTAGGTACAGATAACATAACATAGTGGTCTTAATTCTAAAGAATGTTTTTAATTTTCAGTCCAGTAGTCATCAGCCCAGTAGTTATAACTGCTTTCTTGTTATCCTTGTGATATCCCAAATGGTAAGCCTGGACTCTATTATTACAGGTTCTTGCCCAGAACCCTAATCCATATGAGTGCCTCTTTGTGTGCCACCACAAAAGAGGATCTGCCAGACTCAGTCACACTTACCTGTGAGATCTAGGACCAGAAAACCTGTTAGTGTGCTCCCACTAACAGGACTGACTGACCTACTGGACAGTGCACACTTACCAGCATGGTCCTACCAGGAGGCCACCCCTTTCAGATGTGGGGAAGACTGAACTAACCTGTGTCCCTGATTAAAGTGCCTGATGTTCCAATGTTTCTGAAGTGCCCATCGAGTTCTCCAAGGGTGTTTAAAAGGAAATGACTTTAGGCCAAGGACTCAGAGAATTTGGCCAGTACCCAGAGTTCTTGGGAGAATACAAATGGCTCCAGCCTTATTCCCATGTCCACTCTCACTATCAAATGACCCATCTTCTCTATTCTGGTCTCCCTAGTCTGTCAGCAATGAGGGACTTACATAGAAAGGGTGGAATCCTACTTTAGTCAACAGAGGACTTTACTTCCACTGGTGAGGTAATCTCCTAGGTATATGATCTACCTGGGAACACGGAGGGGCACTGTAAATAGTGTTAGAGTGCTTACTTTAATCCCTTTTGGCCTGACTGAAACATGAAAATTAAACTGGAATGTGTGATTCTTCCCCTGGGCAGGATGCAAAGGTGATTTCATGGGTTCTTGTCCAGGTGGATTAGAAGAATGAAGCCACGGGCAAAAGGTGGTATAGGACAAGACACCAAGAAAGCCCATTGCATGGGGGAACATATTTGCCAATGTTATCTCCGATAAGGATTTAATCTTCAACATCTACAGGGAACTCATACAACTTAACAAAAAGGAGATAAACAATCCAATCAAAAAATGGGCAACAGACCTAGATAGACACTTTTCAAAAGAGGACATCCAGAAAGCCAAGAGACATATGAAAACATGCTCAAAGTTTCAAATTCGCATGCTCCAAAAGATGTAACTCAAAACAATAATGAGGTACCATCTCACACCTGTCAGAATGACTATCATCAACAAATCAACAAACAACAAGTGCTGGCGAGGATGTGGAGAAAAGGGAACACTTGTGCACTGCTGGTGGGAATGCAGACTGGTGTAGCCACTATGGAAGACAGTATGGAGTTTCCTCAAAAAACTAAAAATGGAACTCCCATTTGACCCTGTGATCCCACTTCTAGGAATATATCCCAAGAAACCAGAGACACCAATCAGAAAGGATATATGCACCCCTATGTTCATAGCAGCACAATTTACCATAGCTAAGATTTGGAAACAGCCTAAATGCCCATCAGCAGATGAATGGATTAGAAAACTGTGGTACATCTACACGATGGAATACTATGCTGCTGTAAAAAAGCAGGAATTCCTACCATTTGCAACAGCATGGATGGAACTGGAGAGCATTATGCTAAGTGAAATTAGCCAGTCAGAGAAAGATAAATACCACATGATCTCACTCATTTGTGGATAATAAAGAACATTATAACCTGATGAACAAAAAGATAGATACAGAGGCAGAGAAGCATGGAACAGACTGTCAAACTATAGTGGCGAGGCTGGGGAGAGTTGTGGGGGGGAGGTAAGAGATCAACCAAAGGACTTGTATGCACACATATAAGCATAACCAATGGACACAAGAGACTAGGGGGTAGGGGAGGCCGGGGGAAGGTCAATGGGGAAAAAAAAGGAAACATATGCACTATTCTTTGTAATACTTTAAGCAATAAAATAAAATTTAAAAAAAGGTGGTATAGGAAAAGGTGGAAATTTATTGAGAAACAAGCACAGACTCCCATGTGGGGAGTGGGAGGGAGACCCACTAAGTCCCTTTTTTCTAAGGTTTATAAAGGCTGCAGTTCTTTGTGTCCTGATATCCCCTCTGATAGCAGCTTCAGAGCTTAAACCCCACTTGGGGTTCCCTCTTTTTCTCCCTTTTGTTTTACTATTCCCTGTGGCCTTCCTCTTTAGTCTGTGAATGAGCAGCTTTCTCTCCCTTTATTCTGTAAATGTATACCTTTTAGCAGCTCCCATCTCCCTTATTCTGTGAATGTATGCCTTCTGGAAGCTCCCAGCTTTGAAGTCCCATGGTTCTCCCCCAGGCATCCCCTAATTCCTAAAACTTCCTAAACCTGCCCATTTTACCACTAAAAACTCCTTTCACTACTTTTTCTAGTCCTCTGTTTTATGTTTTTCCCACATAGGAGAAAAAAAATCCTCTCCTTCAGGGCCTTTATGTCCTCTGGCACAAGAGGATGTGCAGGGAACAATAGCATGTAGTGCCTCCTGAGCAGGAGCATTTCCTTGTAGGCTTTCCTCTTGTTCTAATAAGGATTAAGATTCCCTCCAATCCCTACAAGTCTAAGGCTAGTTTCTTAAAATTCAAACCCTTGGAAAGTTGTCAAACACATTTGACCAAAAAATATGACTTTTTTTTTCAGCGCCAAGACATTCTTGTTTTCAATGAGTCCTGGCTATGGAAAGAGGTGGCAATGGTGTCTGGAGGTGATATCCCTATGTGTGAGTATGGCTTGTGACCTGGTGGAAACAAACTGAACGACAATTATAATACAATAGGGGCCCAGTGCACAAAATTTATGCACTTGGGGGGGCATCCCTCAGCCTGGCCTGCGTCCTCTCGCAGTCCATGAGCCCTCGGGGGGATGTCCAACTGATGGCTTAGGCCCACTAAGCCATCAGTTGGACATCCTTAGCATTGCCATGGTGGCGGGAGAGGCTCCCACCATTGCTGCTTTGCTCACCAGCCATGAGCCCAGCTTCTGGCTGAGCATGCTCCCCCTGTGGGAGCACACTGACCACCAGCGGGCAGCTCCTGCTTTGAGTGTCTGCCCCCTGGTGGTCAGTGCTCATCATAGTGACCAATCATTCCACCATTCGGTCATTTGCATATTAGCCTTTTATTATGTAGGATATGCTGTAGATGAGGCTCCCTAGAACCATAAGAAATGCAAAAAAATTAACTGTCAACTCATTCTCAAATTGCCCCCACTTAAAATCAAATTGTCCCCCCTCCCTGTGGGGTGTGTGCTGCACCTTGGGAACCAGTGGGCTTGACACTTTTCCTCTCTGAGCTTTGTTTCTGAATACATACGGTTATACCCTGGGAATTGTAATCTCTTCTCCGCCTACCTCACTGGGCTGTCATGAGGAGGTTCTGAGCTAATAAACCTAGAAAAGTTTCATCAAGTAAGTGATGTCTAAACGGAAAGGGATTGTTATTTTTAAGCCCACAAGTACCCTTGCAGCTAGCAGGTGCTGATTAGGGAAGGAGGGCATGATTGTTTCCTGGGGCTGTAGCTATCGAAGCTTTGCAGAGGGTTCCGCAGGCCTTGGAGGGGTGGGCTCTGGCCAGCAGCCCTGTAGTGGTGGCTGTCCCTGGAGGCGCTGGCTGCGGGGTGGGTAGCGGACTGCTAGGGGGGCAGTGAGGCTGAAGGGGGAGTAACTGTCAAACCTCTCCGCTTGGTGCCATTCTTTAAATTGTATGTGGCTGTTTTGCAACTGTATGTGCTCCCAGTGCCTCGGGGGCACTGACAGGTCATCGCTGGTGTGCTATTGTTGTGGGTGCCCCTGGTGGGGGTAGCAGGGGAAGAGATCAGGAGTCAGAGGTTCGGGCTGCAGCTACCCACAAGGCTGGGTCTTCTCCCTATCCAGTCAGTTTCCCCATATCCCAGAGAGTGCAGGGGCTGGGGTAGGGTGTCCCTGCAGGGGGACTGGAAGAGCTCCCTGTGGCCACTTCATCTTCCTTCTTTGTAGTCCAGGCTCCTGTCAGGTACGCTCCTCAGATCCCCAGAAATTGGCTCCCGCCTTTCCGCCCCTCCATGGCTTCCTGCCGCCCCTGCACCACTCAGCTCTCCCTAGCCTCCCGCCTGTCAGGAGCTGCTGGGGAGCCCTGCTATGGGCAGTGCAGTCCTGGGGAAGAGGGTGGGGGTGTGGGGAGCAGCTCCAGTAAAGTTCAGCAAAACCGGGGTGCCCATCAGGAGTCTACTGTGGGGTCATGGGGAAGTGTGCCTGGGTGGGATGAAATTGAGCAAGACCTGGAGTCCCGCCCCATGGCCCCGCAGCCCCTCACACCCTGCTGAGTGGTCGTTATGTGACAGCATTCTGCCTAATTTCCATATTATTCTATTATTAGTATAGACTAGAGGCCCGGTGCACAAAAATTTGTGCACTCGGGGGGGAGGGGGTCCCTCAGCCCGGCCTGTGCCCGCTCACAGTCTGGGACCCCTTGGGAGATAACGACCTGCTGGCTTAGGCCTGCTCCCGGGTGGCAGAAGGCAGGCCCAATCTCTAGGTGCAGTCCCTGGTCAGGCACAGAGCAGGGCGGATCGGGAGGTTGCGATGCCACCCTCAGTCACGCTCAGATTAGGGCCGATTGGGGGGTTGGGGCACCGCCCCCTGTTACACTCAAGGCAGGGTCAATGGGGAGGTTGCAGCGCCATCCCCTGTCACTCACAGAGCAGGGCCCATCAGCGAGGTTGGGGCTCCGTACCCTATCACACACAGAGCAGGGTCGATCAGGGGGTTGGGGAGCCCCCCCCCATCAAGCACAGAGCAGGGCCCATCAGGGAGTTGGGGAGCTCTCCCCTGTCATGCACAGAGCAAGGATGATCAGGGGGTTGAGGAGCTCCCCGCTGTCACTCACAGAGTAGGGCCGATAGGGGAGTTGGGGCACCGCCTCCTGTCACACACAGAGCAGGGCGGATCAGGGGGTTGGGGCACCGCACCCTGTCACACTCAGGGCAGGGTGATGGGGAGGTTATGGCTCTACCCCGTCACACACAGAGCAGGGCCAGTGGGGGGGGGCGGTTGGGGCGCCGCACCTGTCACACACAGTGCAGGGCCGATCAGGGGGCTGGGGTGCCACACCCTTTCACACACAGAGCAGGGTCAATCAGGGGGTTTGGGAGCTCCCTCCTATCAAGCACAGAGCAGGGCTGATCAGGGGGTTGGGGTGCCTTCCCCTGTCACGAAAACAGCAGGGCGGACAGGAAGGTTGTGGCCCTGCCCCCTGTCACACACAGAGTCGCAGGGCGGTCAGGGGGTTCGGGCGCTGCCCCCTGTCATGCTGATCCTGGTGCTGGGAGGCCTCGCGGCTGCGCTGATCCCGGTGCTGGGAGGCATATTACCCTGTTACTATATAGGATAGAGGCCTGGTGTATGGGTGGGGGCCAGCTGGTTTGCCCTGAAGGGTGTCCTGGATCAGGGTGGGGGTCCCCAGTGGGGTGCCTGGCCAGCCTGGGTGAGGGGATGATGGCTGTTTGCAGCTGGTCACACACCCTTCAGGGTGGGGGTCCCCACTGGGGTGCCTGGCCAGTCTGGGTGAGGGGCTGAGGGCTGTTTTCAGGCTTGTGGGTGACTGAAGCTCCCATCCGCTCCTTTTTTTCTTTTTTTTTTTTATTCTGGGCCAGCTTTAGCTCTGAGGCTTGGCTCCAGGTCTTAGGCCTTGGCTGCTGAAAGCAGGTATCTGGTTTGTTTGGGTTCTAAAATCGAAACACTGTTTCAGCTCCAGCTCTGAGATCCCGGCTGGCTGAAAGCAGGTTTCTGGGGTTTTGTTTAGCTTCTACATTTGTAACAATGTTTCAAACTGCAAGCTCAGAGGCCGGCAGCGGCAGGCGGGGAACGTTTGAGTCCTCCGTCACTGAAGCAAGCAAGCCTCATGTTCGCTTCAAGCTGCCTGATTAGCCAATGGGAAGGGTAGCAGATGTACAGCTAATTACCATGTTTCTCTTTTATTAGATAGGACTAGAGGCCTATTGCAGGAAGATTCCTGCAAGAATAGGGCTTCCAATGGCTGGAGCAAAGCAGAGAGGGGAGCGAAACCTGCTTAGGAGGGCTTTGCTCCCACTCTGAGCCGCTGTGGCTGGGTTTCCCCTCCTGCTCCCAGCCACTCCTGCTGGGTTGCCCCTCCTGCTCCTAGGCGCTGTGGCAGGTTTTCCCCTCCCGCTCCCTGATTCTGTGGAGGGTTTCCCCCTCCCACTCCCAGACACTGTGGCGGGTTTCCCCTCCCACTCCCAGATGCTAATGCTGGGTTTCCCCTCCTGCTCCAGCCACTCCTGCTGGGTTTCCCCTCCCGCTCCCAGATGCTCCTGCTGGGTTTCCCCTCCCACTCCCAGCCACTCCTGCTGGGTTTCCCCTCCTGCTCCCAGGTGCTGTGGTGGGTTTCCCCTCCCGCTCCCAGGCGCTGCCCCTTCCCCTCCAAGCCGCTGCCCCTCCAGCTAGCAGCCGCTGCGGCTGGGCTTGCCCTCCTTCTTCCGCCTCCCACCTCCGCAGCCTTGGCGCCGTTTCTGTCCTCGCGGCCTCTACTTAGCTCCCTTCTGTACTGCTTGGCCTCCATGTTGTCCTCAGTCTTTGCTCGCAGCTGGTATATGCAAATTAACCGCTGTCTTTTAGCTTCTATAATTGAAACATTGTATCTTTTGGAGCTGTTGCTTTAGGAGCTCAGAGCCAGGCAGCGGCAGGTGGGGAACCTTGGCTTCCTCCATCACTGGAGCAAGCAAGCCTCATGTTTGCTTAAGCTGCCTGGCTGCTGGCCGCCATCTTGGCTGGCAGTTAATTTGTATATCTCGCTGATTAGCCAATGGGAAGGGTAGCAATTACCATGTTTCTCTATTATTAGATAGGATGGTACAGTGGAAGAAAAAGCATTTTTGTGTTCAATGATTCCAAGTCTAAAGATGGGAGAAAAGTAAGCATTAGTCTGGGGAGTCATAGCTAAATATTCAAGAAAACTATACAAACTTAGTATTTAGTTCAATTTATAGGTGAAGAATAAAACTTGGAAACAAATAATTAGTGCTTATTCACAACTATGTATTATAGTTTGTTGAAACATATTAAAATCACCTTTGTTTCTGTTAAGGACCAATTTATTTATTTTATCAAGTCTAGCTTTAATTTGGCCTGATTGTTTGCATGAATACAATAAGAATAGCAATTAACTATACTGTATAGACTCTTTTAAAATCTGCTTTGCTGGAATCTCATGATTAAGCTTTAATGAGTCCCTAAGGGCAAAGAAGCCCAGCCACATAGCTGCCGACAGGATTGCCTGCAATACCTGTAGACTTGGGTGAATTCTTCAAGTTGAGGTCCCCAATAATGTCTTGAGGTTCCTTCCTTGCCATCTCTCAGGAAAGCAAACTTTGTTTCTTACCTGGAAAGACTGCCATGAACCACGTGACCAAGTAAGGTACCAGGTTTTCTCCAAGGTGCTGTCTTTGGCTTCAAGTCTTCTGGTGACACCCCAAGTCTAGGCATGTCCCTCTTAGACATGACACTCCAGGCAAAGTCTTGGTTAACAAAACCACTATTAGAAACTGGTCTTATTGGATTCATGCAAAGAAACATATTGCCATGACTCATTCGTTAAGAATTGTCAAATTCTGGAAGAATAGGTAGGGAGAAAAATATATAATTTAGCAAATTGCTTTAAAATGCTTCCTTGTATCTAAAGAACAAAGATTAAAAACTAGCAATACTTTCAATAAAGTTATAAAAAACTATATAATTATTTTTAGTTTACTTAATCCCATAATCTAATTTTTTTTGTTTTTCCTGATTTTTTTTCTTTCACTGTTTCAATCTAGAAAACATTCTTGAATGTACAATGAGCCTTCCAGTTCTTCTGTTTACTGGCTTAATCTTTACTCACATGATTAAAAGCACTGAAGTGTTATTTTAAAGAGTCTTATTTTCTTTTTTAAACATTATAAGCCTTGTCAAAATGAGGCCATCAAAAGTTTTGGCTCTACTCCATAAAAACTGGAAGAGAAAGATGTTAATGTTGTAGCACACACCTCGGGTAAACATAATCCCTATTATACTCATGATGACTAGCTAATGCCAAGATTTAGTGCTTGAATAAAAATTTCTAGGTTACTCTATAAATACTAGGTTATCCTGTAAATAGCAGTGGAAAGAATTGTTAAAATTTTCCTTCTTAAACTTGGATGTATTCTTGAATATCATTCTTTTGTCTAGCACTTATTTAGATATATGAAAATTTTACTCCAGATCAGATGGGCCCCCAGCCAATCTGAGGAGCAGGCTGGGTGAGGGTCTGAGGTATCATACACCCTCCAGTCTACAGGTTTTAAAATTCCTCTGCCCTTTTAAAAAATTCTTTCTTCTTTCAACTTTCTGCATGAACCATTTATCCTGTGTCCTCAGCTGGGGAAGATAACAGCTTGTTAGTTACAGGCAGGCTATAAATTGTCTACATGGTTTGGTCATTATTTTAACTTCCTTGTCTGGGTTGTCCTATTCCACTTCTCTTGGCTTACTGGCTTGTGCCATTTATATAATTTCTTTTCAATATTCCTCTTCTCATTCTACCACTTTCATGAACCTTCTTCACAAATCTTACTGTCTTCAGAAATAACCAGTTTAAGAATCCATTCTCTATTTCCCTCAAAATGCACCTCCATGCCTTATGCCTTCTATAATCCCACTGTATCATTTTCAACCAATAATTCTTATAAGCCTTCATTTCTAATAACCAAGAAAAGCAAATAACTGGTCATTTCTTAGATTGACCCTTTTAAATATTTTAAAGGAACTTAATTTCATTAAAAACATGAGATATATTTATAGCTTTATTTTAGAGGTTTTTTGTAATAAAGACAAAAATAGGTGACATAGTCATCAATAGTTTGACAGCCGAAATGAATTAAGTTGATTGCAGCACATGGTTGTCTTTCCCAGAAATAAAACTAATTTCCCTAGGTTTCTTGTAACTCTTCATTCTATTGGGAGCATTTTAGGTAACCTGACAGAGAAAAGCTGCGCGCCAGGATACAGTCCCTCCCAGCCTCAGTGTGCCAATTTCCCCAAGTCCATGCCCTCTGAGTACTGCAGGCCAGGTGCTGGCACTGGAGCCAAAGGGGATGCAGTTATTTCTAGGGCCTTCCCTCTGGAGCTGCCCAGGCAGGCATGCTAGTCCCAGCAAAGGAGGGTAGTGTGGGCAGCTAGAGGTGGACATGGCCTGGGAGGGGCAGGGGCAGGGGCAGGCCGTGACTCAGGAATCCCTGCCCTCCTTACATGCCTCCCTGCAGCCCAGATGTGGGGCTGGGGCCCTGGTAATGGCCCCACAACCCGCAGGTCAGCCACCCCCAATCGCTGTGAGTGACTGCTCAGCTGTGCCTTGGGGATGGGTACCGTGGTGGTCACCCGTGGATGCCACCCACCCTGCACGGGATGGGGGTTGCAGGGCCTTGGGATGGTCCCTTTCCCCCCACTCGTCCTGCCGACTGGCACCAAAACTGAGTCTCACACCAGGCCCCAGGGCGGGGGACTTCTCTGGGAAAGATGAGGAGTGTTTGCACCACTTGCCACTGTGGCACAGCTTCTGGCCCTGTCCATTAAGCCCTGGGGAGCACCTAATTATGGCCTAAGGGGCACCATGGATACTTTAGGGAGGGCTTGCCTAACAATCTACGCAGAGTTTGGTTTCCCTCTAATCCAGAGGTACAGAGAAGGGTAGGGTCCAAACCGAGGAGAAGGCGGCCTGTAAGGGGTGGGGCTCAGCACAGCGGGACCCCAGTGGAAATTGTCTGTCTGAGTCAATATCTTAAGAGCAGAAAAGGGTAGATGAATCTCCAACTAAACCTGCCCAGGGACTGGGCCAGGGTTGGACATTGTCTTGTGGGTAGTAGAGTGCTGGGTGACCAGCCATTCTATGCATTCCTGGATGGGTCAGATTTTAATTACTGTTGTATTTAAGAGTCTATATGATGCCCTTGCAAGTATTAGGGCTCAATCACAGACACCTCTGTACCTCCTTTCTCAAGAGAGGATATTTGAGATTTTTGGACCAGAGGGAGGAATTTGCCTCTCTGACCTTCAGAGCCTGGGTAATTGTCCAAGTACTTATTCTGCCATTGTTTGGACTTTGTCTTGAAACTGGTGGGGGAGCTTACTGCTCTCTAACCCAGTCCGGCAACCAGTTTATCCTTCCACGGGACTCTTGTTATGCGGCACCAACCCTAGTGGCATTTAAGTGGCTCACTCATGCCTGCTTTTTAAGTGGCCCAGAGACTGTGTCTAGGAAATGGAAAGTGAAATGCCCACTTGAGACAGCAGCCAAAGTAAGTGGCTGGTGGGCACCTAGCAATGTCTCCAAAACTATAAAGGGGATAGTGAGAAGGCGACAGAGTCTGCTTACTTCCCACACAGTGTGGAAAGATGACATTGCACAAGCCCCACGTTGGGTGCCAATTCTGATACTCCGAATGGCAAGCTCAGACTCTTATCATCACAGGTTCTTGTCCTATGAAGTTTGAAAAATAAAATTCACAGACTAAAAGATTTTAAGCAAAGTATAGAGGGACCTCCCCTGGGGAGAGGTCCCCAAATGGAGAAAAACTTGCTCTCTAAAATGGAACAAAACTTAGTGATACGGAATTTTTGGACTGGAACCCAGATTCTTTGTCTGCCAGAGTCAAAGAATGAATCCACGGACAGAGGGTAGTGTAGCAAAGGTGGAGATTTATTGAAGAACAAGTACAAACACCCACGTGGGGAGGAGAAAAGATTCCCACTGACTTCCTGTTTCCATGGTTTATAAAGGCTGCAGTTCCTGTGTCCTGATATCCCCTCTGATTGGTCAATGTTCCCTTTCGAATTGGTTACTATAGTGACTCCTGAGGCCCTCCTCCCTCATTATCCTCCCATTCCTTCTGGGCTTTCTTCCTTCTTCTTTATTTTGGAAATATAGACCTTTCTTGGCTATTTCCAGTTCCCTTGTCTTATGGAAATATAGCTGCACCTGGCTTCCTTGTGTTATGGAAATGTACCTTCTCCAAGTCTGTAGCCCTGTGTTTTTCCATGGACCCCAATTCTAAAAATTCCCTAAGCCTGCCTATGTTCACTTAAATTCCTGTTTCACTAGTCCTGTGAGTCTCTTTGTCTACGGATTTATAAATGCTGGTAGCTTCTTTGTCTGTACATCCTATCTTCTGATTGGACCCTTCCTCATTTTATGTCCCCCTTTCCTAATTGGCCACTTTCCCCCTTCTCCCTGCATGGTATCAGTTTCAAAGTTTCACAGCTCACCCGGTGCCCCCCTCTTCTTCCCCTTGTCTTGTAACATTCTTGTAAACAATCTGGTGGCTTGGAGCTGTCTCTGCCAGTCACATATGCATCCCTCTCCCTGGACCCTTCCCTAAAACTATCTCTCCTGTTTCTAAAACCCTTTCACTTGCAAACAGTTTTTGGTACACAAGGTTGCTTTAGGTCCCTTCCAAAGATTATTTTGCCCTGTTTTAACATTTCAAAGGTTTGAGAAACAGGACGTTCATGGCACTTCCTCTGGTATGGCAGCTCTGGCTCCATTTTAAGAGCTCTGTTTATATATATTTTTTGACAGTATACACAGAGAAAAATCTCTGAAAGATGTTTCAGAACTTCTATGCTTGGAAACAGGTTAAGTAGCAAAGCTGGCACAGAATTGACAACACTTCATTTAGGGAAACAGCCCCAGCAGGTGTTCCCCAAAATGCCAGCTGAAGACAGGAAGGCATACAAATTAGTGCCTGCCTTCGGAGGGATGGGGTTCCCAGAGACCTGTGGTTTCCAGAAGGCCCTTGCCACCCCCTAATGGGAAGGAGACAGGATTTTCCTGGCCAGCCCTCTCAGAGGACAAGCTCCTAGCCCTGAGCACCCTTGTGTCTGGCAACCGAATTGTAAAAACAGAAAGACAGCTACCACCCAGGCAAGGGGTGCTGTGCAGGTGAGGGCAGGATGAAGGCAGCTGTCACTGCGGAGACCTGATCCCTAGAAGTCCTTGCCATGGAGACCCAGACCAGCCATCCGCTGGGTGCTGGGTCAGCAGATCCTCACAAGAGCACTGCGTTAAATGATTAGCACCTGGAAGATGCTCTGAGGTGCAAGGCTGTTGGGGCAGGGGCCAAGGCCAGCCAGGAGGCCACCATGGGGCTCTGAGGAATGACCACAGTGGCTGACTGTGTTTCACAAAGAAAATATAAAAACCCCAGGCTGCCCTGGCCTGGTGGCCCAGTTAGTTGGAGCCTCATCCTGTGCTCCAAAAGGTTGCAGGGTTAAATCCCCCATCAGGGGGCCTATGGGATGCAACTGATCAACGTTTCTATTTCTCTCTCTCTCTCTCTCTTTCAAATCAATAAAAATACATATCCTCAGGTAAGGATTAAAAAAATTAAAAATAAATTTAAAAAAATTGAAAAACATTATAAAATAGCAAAAACAAAACACCACTCTGGAAGTCAGAAGCTGAAGCTTCTGTACTAGTAAACTGGAAAAAAAAAACCCATCCCTGAACTTTCCTTGGGTTAGCCTGTTCCCTCCCAGATCACTTCCAACTCTAACACTGTGAATATTTGCTGAGATAAAGCTAAAAGATAGGCATGCTTTAAACTCCTGGCCAGGCCTTCCACCTTTAGAAAGGGGGAGGAAATGACTGCCGCCATCTGGGAAAGTTGAGGTCTTATATTAAAGGCCACGACCCACAAAGTGAGATGATAAGGCCTAGCCTAGCACAAACTAAGTATTTATGATTCCATACTATCTGGAGTTTATCTAACCAAATAGACCAAGACAAGGGCAGAGGCAACTAATCACCTGACAAACAGCTGATTGTTAGTAATTGTCAGCTAAATTTTTAGAAAAAATAATTGACTAAAATTATTTTAAAAATATACAGGAGAAAAATCTCCAAGATTGAGGGCTAGGGGAAAAATCTAATTTTCAATGTCAAAAGCTGAACATTACCTGAGTCTTATTCTTTGTGTTCCTTCTGTTACAAACCCTAATTTCCCTTCAGACCAGAATGCCTCAGGCAGATTAGACTTATAACTGTGTGTTTGAAAAAGCAAAAGAGAAAAAGTACATCTATGTTTTTCAAAATATTACCTTGTTTACTCGCTTTAATATAAAATTGACCAAAACTTTCAGATATTACATTGGTCAACAAAGACAACCATGAATCTGCCTCCTGTGCAGTTAATTTTACTAGAGCATATAATTTTTGTATTTCCCAAAGTCAGTCTGTTCTAACTCCATGACACTGCATCTCACCAGGTTTCTCATAGATAAGAAAGCATACCAATGTAGACAGTAACTTGTCTCTCTGCTTTTTCTGTATCCATGCCTATTTTGAAATTTGGTGGGCATAGAAAGTAGCTTACCAATAATTCACCCTGTTTAGTCAACTACCCAAGGCGGTAAATACCATTTTTCTGTGTTAACAAGACAAAACGAACAAACTTTACATAAGTGTGACTTAGCTCAGAGTGAGAATGAGAAGTGAATAGGTCACCCATTCATAATGACCAGTTTGCCGCTTTATATAGAAGCACATATTTAAGATAAAGTAATTCTTTGTCCATAGAAATAAACATTTATGGCACTTAATTCCTATTTCAATTAGCACTAAATGCTACACACCAACTAAATACTTCCTGAACTTCATCAGAAGACTCACCCTTCTTAAAATGTAAATATTCCAGGAAAAAGTGGGCTCACTGATAACTAGTTGAAGGCAGGTGAGGATGAGGGAATCAAACATGAAATGGTCAAGGTTGATAGAGATCTGAGAAGCCTACAGATAAGGAAAACATAAATACAAGGAAGATGGGAATACCATACTTGCTTTACCTCAAATATTTACAACACGAAAATGAGAAACTGGCAAAAGCTATGTTATTGTGTAGCCAGAGCTCGCTGATCTCTTTTAACACCAATATATGGTAAGAACAGCTCTCCAAATTATATTGGCCACAGGTTCAAGTGACAGATTATAGTTTCTGTGAGAGCAAAGCCCCCGATCAGTGAAGCATACTCAACTGAAGCACAGTCTAGGGGCACTTTGAACCACTCACACCAGAGAGCAATGGACTGACTTTCCAAAAGTGGACCATCACTGCCCATATTAGTTGGGATTTAAAATGTATTTGTGGTTAATGTTCTTTTGGCTTCATTTGGTGAATAAATAGATAAATGGAACAGCTAACTTTATAAAGATATATATTTAAAAACTTAATGAGGGTTACTTGATAATACTTTAGAATATTTTTTTCCAACTCTCATTTCTCACTATCTGCCCCTTTAAAGATATGGTATATATCAACATTCTCACTAAATGATAGTGTTTTGTCTTTTTACATGTGGTTTTAAAAACACATCCTCAACTTGCATTTTTATGACATTCTGAGGACAAATACTTCCAAGTGATCAGATCACCTCTTTATATTGGAAGTCAAGGGGAAAATAGTATTTAATATATTTTACACACCTTCACAGCATTGCTATTTTACACACCATTATAGCATGGCTAAAGTAATAGCATTTAAAACAATCTTACTAATTCAGGTATATCTCCTGGATGCTGACTACTGGAATACAATCTTCCATTGTTGTCTCTCCATCTCCTCAAACAGAAGGAAACCTCTAGGAGCACATTCTTTCATTAAGTATTTTAACATGTTCATTTCATCTCTCCATTCACCACCTGTGAAATAAACACCTATGAAACTTAAATTGAATGTCAGACTTTCCCCAAGAAGTTTTTAAAGAACTGATTTCTAAAGAGACAATGTAGAAAGCCTCATGTCCAATAGTTTTTTAACCTAAGCATTTCCAAAAAGAATTGTTTCTTCCTCAGGTTAAATGTGTTATCAGGAGGATATACCCTATGATCATAGCCAAGGAAATGACACATTAAACTGGGAAATGAAACAATTTTTATGAGTCTTTTTAAAAAATGTAATTTTTTACTATCAAAGCATATCATAATTTGTGCAACAAAATATTGATAATAACCATGTAAAAATTAAGGCAGATTCTTCAAGGGGCTAAATTACTCCAGTTGCTTGAAGTTAAGGTTTACGCTCAAATACAGTCCAGTATTTTTCTGAGGGAGTAGACAGAACTTGAACACAAGCAATTAGCAACTTATAAAGGCTTTGTGGGGTTTTTTGAAAGTTCATGTGTCACTTTTATGGTACAGTAAACACATTCATAAAACTCACATATAAATGACACAATGATTCTTAGGTTAGCCCACAAAGGCCTATTTAATCATTAGTGTGGTTTACATGTTGTATATGTAAAGTGAACAAGCACAAATCTTTAAAATAACAATTATGTGTAGCTGGGATCCACATATAAAAATAATTATGTGATTACATTTTCAAAAGGTAATCACAGTAGGTTTGTTTTTTATTTATGATCTATAGTTGGCATGCAATAATAAATTAGTTTCAGGTGTATAGCACAGTGATTTGATGTCTATATACCTTATGAGATAGTCGTCATGATAAGTTTAATAATTATATGTCACCACACAAAGTTATTATAATATTGTTGGCTATATGCCCTTTGCTGTGTATTACATCCCATGATTTATTTATTTTATAACTGGAAGTTTCTACCTCTTAATCCCCTTCACCTATTTTTCCTATGCCCCTGCCACTCCCCTCTGGTAACCATCAGTTCATCCTCTGTGTCTATGAGTTTGTTTCTGTTTTGTTTTGTTTGTTTTCTTTTTAGATTCCGCATATAAGAGAAATCATATGGTATTTTTCTCTGACTTATTTCACTTAGCATAATAGCTTCTAGATCCATTCATGTTGTCACAAATGGCAAGATTTTATTTTTTATGGCTGAGTAATATTCTATTCATATATATATAAAACATTTTTATTCATTAATCTATTGATGTGCACTTAGGTTGTTTCCATATCTTGGCTATTGTAAATAATGCTTTAATGAAAATAAGGGTACATATAATTTGAAAATTAGTGTTTTCAATTTCTGTGGATAAATACTCACAAGTGGAATTGCTGCATCATGATAGTTCTATTCTTAATAGTTTGAGGAACCGCTATACCAGCGGTTCTCAACCTGTGGGTCACAACCCTTTTGGCGGTCGAACACCACAGGGGTCGCCTAAGACCATCCTGCATATCAGATATTTACATTACGATTCATAACTAGCAACATTACAGTTATGAAGTAGCAACGAAAATAATTTTATGGTTGGGTCACAACATGAGGAACTGTATTTAAAGGGCCAGAAGATTGAGAACCACTGCTCTATAGTGTTTTCCATAGTAGCTGTACCAATTTACAATCCTACCAATAGTGCAGGTATAGCCACTATGGAAAAAAATATGAAATTTCCTCAAAAAAATAAAAATAGAACTGCTTTTTGACCCAGCATTCCTATTTCTGGGAATATATCCTAAGAATCAGTGAAGTCTATTCTACCCACCCTAATAAAAACTGCAACCAAGTACTTCTACTTCAATCCCAGGTTCTTTTTAACCCCATTACACAGCTTTGTATGTCATCCATAGTACTTATGACCTGCTAACACTTTGTATGATTTAGTAATTTGTCATATCCCTAATTTATTATTTATCTTCCTCTGCTAGGATTTAAGTTTCATGATGGAAGAGCTTTTTAATTTCTGTTTTGCTTACTGCTGTATGTTTATTCAGTGCTTACTATATGCCAGACCCTTCTTTAGGCACTAACATATAGTAACCACTCAATTAATATTAGCGGAGAGAAATAATAAACTCCTTCCTGTTCAAGGACTTTCAGTGACTCCGGTATAATCAGATAAGCTAAAGCCCTCCTCATTTTCTAAACCCTTTAAAGTTTATTGACATACTAGTTACATAATACCCTTCCTCCTCAATTTGCATCGTTTGATCTAATCAGTCCCATTTCTTCAGAGTCCCCCGACTGTCCATCTTTACAAAAGAAAGACCCGATTTGTGAAAATTGTATGATAATCCTTCATAACCTGTCCTTGTTATGTTTTCTTCCAGTCTCAGCCTCTGCCATTTATCTTTCCTTGTAGTCCTATGACACATAGATGGCACACAACGACCATTCCTTCTTCCCTTTCACTTAAATGTCATTTCCTCAAGGAAATTTCACAAGATCAGAGAGTCAGTATGTTGTATTCATTTACTCATTCACTGCATTTCACATAAGAGCCACCTAGTGTATGCCAGATACTGCCCTACATGCAGATCTACAATATAAAATGCAGATCTAAATTGTCTGAATCCAAGGCCAGTCTTCTTTCCACTGTATCACAAACATCAACTCACAGTCATCTCACCTTCATCTTAGGGTAAGCTCCTGAAAAAACTCCATTGGGGAGGCATCCAGCACAGAGGTGGATATATGAACCTGGGAATCAGATCTCTAGATGAACAGTACTTTTCATGTCTTCATTCCTTATATGTCTAAAATAAAGTTATATATACTATGTAATAAAGCTATTATATATACACTAGAGGCCCGATGCATGAATTCGTGTAAGGGACTTGGCCCTTGAAGCAGCCCCAGCTGCCTCACTGTGCAAGACAGATTCAGCCTCTAAACCAACTAGTTAGAGCTTCCGATTTAACTGGTCTATGGCAGGAATCTGCTTACCCCATGGTCATATTATGATGGTTATAAGAGAACTATGTGGAGAGCTATACACTGCCATACAAACAATAGAACATTTGAGGGCTTGTATCTGCACTTAATATTGAAGCCCTGTACTTTTACATTGAGCTGAATACACATGATTTTAGAACTAATGAAAAAAGAAAGGTTTGGATGCCTGGTAGGATTGGTACCCAAAATGAAAATTCAGTTAATACTGAAATAAAATTACATCCTTTGTCTTTCCAAGAGTATGGACTGAGAATCATATTGCTACAAGTAGAAATGAAGCTTATAGCAAAATTAAAATTCATTTTTAATTTTAAAGCAAGACATACTTGCTATTTGAACCTTAAATGTAGTATGAACACGATGGAATACTATGCTGCTCTAAAAAGGAAGGAACTCTTACCATTTGCAACGTCATGGATGGAACTGGAGAGCATTATGCTAAGTGAAATAAGCCAGTCAATAAAGGAAAAATACCACATGATCTCACTCATTCATGGATAATAGAGACCATTATAAACTTTTGAACAATAATAGATACAGAGGCAGAGCTGCCTCAAACAGATTGTCAAACTGCAGCGGGAAGGCCGGGGAGGGTTGGGGGGCAGGAGGTAGGGGGGTAAGAGATCATCTTAAGGACTTGTATGCATGCATATAAGCATAACCAATGGACATAAGACACTGGGGGATAGGGGAGGCTAGGGGACTGTCTAGGGCGGGGGGATAAAATGGACACATATGTAATACCCTTTGTAATACTTTAAGCAATAAATAAAAAAAATTAAAAAAAATAAATGTAGTATGAATTTGAGAAAATTTCCAATGGTAATACTCTGAATAATATTTCCCAGTGCAC
Organism: Myotis nattereri; assembly: GCF_964212035.1. Classification (NCBI taxonomy): domain Eukaryota; kingdom Metazoa; phylum Chordata; class Mammalia; order Chiroptera; family Vespertilionidae; genus Myotis; species Myotis nattereri. The sequence goes on from NC_138078.1 coordinate 85,328,914, forward strand.
AGACAGACAATTGCTTAACGTTGGCATTTTCTTTACCTCTGAGTTTAGATAATCACAAGTAAAGTTTTAAGGAATTTCATATCTATATATTTTAGATATATTTTTTCTGAAAGCAATAGAGCAAGCTATTTCCTTCTGTACTTGGGAAAGGATAGAAGTTTTCCTTTTTAATTTTTTTACTGAACAGTTTGACTTTTCAATCATATATATACATATAGCGTGCATTTATTTTACTTTTTGTCAAAATTATCTGGGAATCACATTATGAATAAATTAATTTTTTCTTTATATTTATCTTTATTAACAACAGAAGTTATTCTTAAATATCCATTAAAATTGTAAATGAATATAAAAATATGAGGCATTATTTTGATTTTTATAGGGAAGGCAAACTATTGCAGCTTCAATGTTAATATTAAATATTCAAATCCCTGACAGAATAAGTAAAGAGTGCTAGAATCTAGAAAAGCTCATACTATTTTCTAAAATACTCCAAAATAGGATTCATTGGCAGAATGCTGATTCAAACTGATTCCTGGCATTAAGAATCTCTGAAAGCCCTGGCCGGTGTGGGTCACTTGGTTGATGCATCTTCCTGCACCAGGAGGTCTCTGGTTTGATTCCACAAGGCTTGATCAGTCGTGGCCTTGGCCCCCACCCAGTGGGGGTGTGCAGGAGGCAGCCAATGTTTCTCTCTCTCTTTCCCTCTCCCTTCCTCTCTAAAAGTCAATAAAAACTCTTTTTAAAAAAGAATCTCTAAAAATACAAGTGTCTTCTTTAAAAATTAAGTCAGATTTAGATAGGAGCCATGACTCAAAGGGTGCACTTTCTGACTGAGGTTGAGAGCAGAGAAGGGAATCAGCTGTAAAACAACTTAGCCAAGTAGAGACATTTTGGAATATTTAAGAGAAATTTTGGAAATCCTGGGCATCAAAAAGCAAGCAAACAAAAACTGGAGATGAACTAGAGTTTTAGAAAGATGGGTTAGCATTCGATATGTAAGACTGAGGCAAAAATACACGTTTTATGTTGTTCTTGTAGGATTTACAGATTAATAAAAGAGTCAAAGAATAAGCCAGAAAATAAATATTTAATTACAATTTAGGATAAGTATAATGAAGAAAATGGGGTGCCATTAGAAAGGATATTAGAAGGGGGTTACATTCAATTGGGCAGATAGAGAGGTGGTGCTGAGGTGAGACCTGCACTAGGACTTGAATGACTAGAAATTACCTCCCTCAGTGGAGATCTGCTTGCTGAGTATTCCAGGCAGCAAGTGTGAAGGTGCTGGAATGGAAACAAACTTAAAGAGCTGTGCAGTAGAAAGAAAGTTGGTTTGACTGAGAGATAGTACGAAAAAGTGAGAGAGTAATAAGTCAGCAGGTCTTAATAGGGGCCAGATCATAGGATCTCATAGGATTGTCAACCATATAATTTATCATTCTAGATACAAACGCCTTTATTTCTATTTAAGCTTTATTGGGGCATAATTGGCATATAAAATTATAAGTTATTTAAGGTGTGCATCATGGTGAGTTGATAGACATATACATTGTGAAAGGGTTCCCCCCATCTGGTTAATTAACACATCCATCACCTCATCAAATTACCTTTATTGTGTGTGAGAGAAAATAATCTACTCTTAGCAAATTTCAATTGAACAATATAGCATTGTCAACTATAGTTTTACATTTATCAATTACATGTTTTACATTTAACAATGATATGTTTTACATTAGATCCTCAGATATTAGTCATCTTACTAGTGGCCCGGTGCACAAAATTCATGCACTGGGGGAGGGGGAGCATTGTCCCTCAGCCCGGCCTGCACCCTCTCTAATCTGGGACACCTTGGGGGATGTCCGGCAGTTGGACATCCCCCTCGCAATCCAGGACCGCTGACTCCTAACCACTCACCTGCCTGCCTGCCTGATTGCCCCTAACCACTCTTCTGGCCAGCCTGCTCGCCCCCAACTGCCCCCCCCTGGTGTCATGCTCACCCCCAACTGCCCCCCCACCAGCCTGATCACCCCCAACTGCCCTCCCCTCCTGGCCTGATCACCTCTAACCGCCTCTGCCTCGGCCTCGCCACCATGGCTTTGTCTGGAAGGATGTCCGGAAGGTCTCCCGGAAGGTCTCCCAGTCTAATTAGCATATTACCCTTTTATTAGTATAGATAGCTGAAGTTTGTACTTTTTAAAAAAATATATTTTATTGATTTTTTACAGAGAGGAAGGGAAAGAAACATCGATGAGTGAGAAACATCGACCAGCTGTCTCCTGCACACTCCCCACTGGGTATGTGCCTGCAACCAAGGTACAAGCCCTTGACCAGAATTGAACCCAGGACCCTTGAGTCCACAGGCCGATGCTCCATCCACTGAGCCAAACCAGTTAGGGCAAGTTTGTACCTTTTTATCAACCTCCCCTATTCCTCCACCCCCAAACCCTGGCAACTATTTTTCTAATCTCTGTTTCTATGAGTTTGAGTCTTTTTTTTTCTAGCTTTATTGAGAGGCCCAGTGCACGAAATTCATGCACAGGTGCAGTTCATAGGCCTGGCTGGCAATCGAAGAGCAAGCGTCTGGCATGGAAAGGCAGGTCCCAGCTGACCTCTGGGCCCTGGGTAGCACCTGGGCCCCCGGGACCCTGGACACCCACCTCCGCCTGAGTCCCCACATGGAGGTGCAATAAGCGCGGCCAGACACCACAGGCTGGTGCGCAGCATGGGCCTCTGGGCGGCCCAGCAGTGTCACACGGAAGCTGGGTGGGCAGTGCACTTTCTCCCAGCTGGCCTCAGCAGACCGTCTCCTGCACAAACCTATGGTGAGCCCCTGTGGTCCCGGCAGCTGTGGCCCTGCTCACCCAGAAGCCCATTGGGGCCAGCAGCATCTCCACTGCTGTCCCTTGCCAGTGCCTCATAGCCGACTCCTTCCGTGTTCCGTGCTTCCCCCTGGTGGTCAACGCACGTCATAGCAAGCAGTTGAACTCCTGGTCTAATTCCTGGTCAAGGGGACAATTTTCATATTAGGCTTTTATTATATAGGATATCTTCCATTGATTTCAGAGAGGAAGGGAGAGGGAGAGAGGGATAGAGACATCAATGATGAGAGAGAATCATGGATCTGCTGCCTCCTGCATGCCCCACATGGGATCGAGACCACAACCGAGGCATGTGCCCTGACATGGAGTCAAACCTTGACCTCCTGAGTCATAGGTTGACATTCAACTACTGAGCCATGACCACCGGGCTCTTGTTCTCATTTTAAAGGAGAGAGAATTAACTCCCAAAACAGCCAAGTTATGCAGTGGCAGAGTCGGGGGAGGGAGGGGGACTGGTTCTAAACCTGCACTCATGAGGCCTCTGTGTTAATTGGTTGAGCTGCGGGGGAGGGGGGGGGCGGGGGGGGTGGACAGACACTGTCTCTGGCTCTTCAAGTGGCATTTCCTAGAGGCTCTCAGATTCCTCGCATGACCCCCAACCCTCCCTACCTGCCATCAGAGCTGAGGGGCAGAGGATGGGAAGGGCCATATGTGGTTCACCTGGGAGGGGACGTGGGAGGGGGAGGGAGGGGCAGAGCTGGGAGCACCACAGACCCCTGGTGGGAGTTAGAGGCAGCAACCTGGATGCTGATCACCTGTCCCCGCATCCCAGGAGCTTTTCTTTCTCCGGAAGCACAGCAAGCATTGCCTTAGGCCGCAGGACTGGGGGCTAGTCTTGGCTGTTCTGTTCTGTGGTGTCGGATCCTCTCTGTCCTGGAAACTGGAATTGGGGATTGGAGTCGGACCACCTGGGCAAGCCCTTTGCATTGGGCCCTGAGCCCTTTGTGTAACGTGTAACCTGGGTTCCGGGCACAGCTGATCTGTGTCTCCACAGGGGGCTTCATTTTCCTAGTTTTCAACATTTGCTTTCCATAATACTGTACATTCTGTTTTGTTGTTTTTTGTACCAAAAATAAAACCATTTGCTTGTTTCCAATACCAGGTGTACCAGTTAATAACGTGGATTTTGAAATAAAAGAAAACACGATAATTTCAAGAGAAACATCAAAAGCGCTTTATTCAAAGTAATGTCCATCACTAGCTACACATTTCCCCCAACTTTCAGGTAAGTTGTGGATACCGTCCCAATAGAACTTCTGTTGTTTTGAGGCAAACCGTTCAGAGACCCAATTTTCCACTTCTTCCTACGTTTTGAAGTGCTGCTCAGAAAGTGCGTGTGCCATGGATCTGAACAAGGGGTAATCTGAAGGAGCAAGGTCTGGTGAATACGGCGAGTGGGTTAATACTTCCCAGGCAAGAGCTTTTAACGTGTCTTTAACTGGTTTTAAAGTGTGATGGCCCGTTATTATGAAGCTAAATTACTTTGCCGTGTCTTCTGGCCCATTCTGGTCATTTTACAATCAAAGCATGGTTCAAATTGATTATTGTCAGTAGTGGTCAGTATTAATGGTTTCACCTGGTTTTAAAAGCTCATAATACACCACACCTTCCTGACCCACCAAATGCAGAACATTGTCTTCTTTCTGAAGCGATTTGGCCTTGCAGTCGATGTTGATGGTTGACCTGGATCAACCCATGATTTTGTGCATTTGGGATTCTCAAAATAAACCCACTTTTCATCGCCAGTCACAATTCGATGCAAAAAAGACTTTCTTTCGTGCCATCAAAGCAACATTCTACTGATGACTTTTCAGTTTTCCATTTGTCTTTCGTTCAGTTGATGTGGCACCCATTTTCCTTCCATTAAAATCTTTTCCATTGCTTGTAAACGATCGGAAATTGCTGAGCAACAGTTAATCTTTCTGCAAGTTGTTTTTGAGTTTTACACGCATCTTTATCCAATAATACTTGTAATTGTTGGTCTTCAAACTTTATCGGTTGACCTGGATGTTCGTCTTTCACATCAAAATCATCACTTTTAAAGTGTTCAAACCAGCGTTCAAAAGTATCTTGAGATGGAGTATGTTCACCATAAGTTTCCCGAAGTATATAACTTTTTCTTCAAAAAAAAAGTAATGAATTAAAACTTTCCACAAATGCTCTTTTTATTGGCATGAAATTCTACATTTTTAAGTTTAAAAATATCTATGATGTTAACACCTTCAGAAAATTTGACATATGAAGTTTTGAAGCTTGCTGTCAATACAACAAAATAGCATACACATCAAGTTGCATATATATATCAACTTATGTGTAACTCCATCTATTGAAAAGAAATCTGCATCATTAACCAGTACACTTGGTAAGTACTTGTCATCACTGAAGAGAGTTTGAGGCTGGTGGGGAGGGATTAGGGCAACCAGACAGGAATTATCCGCCTCCTGGACATCAGGGTGAGGGGCTGGTTGTGAACATTCATGTGTGGAGCTCAAACTAAGGTCTGGGTTTTATAGTCAGACCCTCAAAATGGATGGGATCTGAGCCCAGGCCCCCCCGCTGGCAGCTGTCAGAGACCCTGCCTTCCCAGGGGCCTAGCGGAGCATGGGTCCTCCTCCTCCTTCCCCCCACATCATTCCTCATGCTCTGCCTTCCCTCCAGCACACCCCAAAGCTGCCACAGTTTCCACTGTCTCCATGTCGCCTTCAGGGAGGGTGCTGTTGCCTCCTGCTATCTCTCTGCTTCCTCTTCCCCCTCAGTCTGCTCCTAAAACAGAAGCCAGAGGGTCCTCACCTATAGGCCCTGTGCCTCCCCCTAAACTTAGGAGATGCCAGGTTCTTAAGGGCCCTTGATCCCTGCAGGATGTGTCCCCTGACCCAGCCCTGAACCCCTTCCACTCGGCCTCTTGCTCATCCTGCTGCCCTTCTGTGGACTGTCCCCTCTTCCCGATGCCCTTCTCCAGGCCTCAGCCTGGCTCTCCATCCATCCACTTTCCCTCAGTGAGCCTCCCTTTGCCCCTCCCTGGTGGAGCCCCTATGTGGCTTCATTCCATGTTTTCATGGTGCTTGTGTCCTCTAACGGTTGCACCTCATGTCTGTCTGAGGCTGTTTCCTCCCTGTACCCCTGTCCTCTCCTGGTGGATCGCAAGCTCAGTAGGACAGGACGGCTGGCTCCCTGCTGCTCTGCAAGCACCCGGGCATCGCCTAGGACACAGCGGGTCCTCAGTCAGTGATTCGGGTTGAGTAAGATGCTCAGGCAGCAGGGTTAGGTGTAAAGGCCATTGGAAGGCAGACTCATTTGGAGCTGAGGGCCAGTGAGCTCTCTGCACAGCGCTCAAGGGAGTCGTGGGAGCCAGTTCCTTTTCTTTCAAGAAGGTGGGAGGAAGAGAATGAACAAGGAGCAGTGTGTGTTTTCCCTCAACTACTTAGAAAGCTGATAATCTCATCCCATTCTGAAAGCTATGAATAGAAACCCTTAGATCAACCTTATGAGTCAGGTTCTGGGATTATCTGAGAGTCCATGCAGAGTACCCAGCCTTCGCCCGCCACAAAGATGGTGCTTAGTAACCTCTAGCTTTTAATGCTGTGATTCATGCACTGGTGGGGGGCGTCCTGCAGGGATCAGCCCGCTATGGGAGCGCCCACTCATCGCAGTCAGCCGAGCAGCTGTGGACCTGCCCTCTCAGTGGCTGCTCCTGCTGTGGGAGCACCGAGTACTGACCACCAGGGGGCAGCTCCTGCCTTGAGCATCTGGTCTAATGGTCGTTCTGGTCATTCTGCCTTTCAGTCGCTGGGTATATAATATCCTATTATTTAGGACAACTGACATGTAAAATTCTGTAAGTTTAAAGTGTACAATGTGTTGATTTGATACATTTATATAATGCAAAATAATTATCACTATAGCAATAGCTAACATTTCCATCCCATCACATTGTTACCATTTCTTTTTTGTGGTGAGAACATGTAAGATCTACTCTCTTAGCAACTTTCAAGTATATGATGCAGTATTATTAGCTATAATCACCATACTGTACATTAGATCCCCAGAACTTCTTGATCTTAGAACTGGAAGTTGGTATACTTTGACCAATATCTCTCCATTCCCTCCATCACCTAGTTCCTGGTAATCACTACTCTACTCACTGATTTGGCTTTTTTAGGTTCCAATATAAGTGATATTATATGGTATTTCTCTCTCTCTCTCTCTCTCTCTCTCTCTCTCTCTCTCTCTCTCTTATTGCACTTAATATAATTTCTTTAAGGTCCATCCATGTTACTACAAATGCTAAGATTTCCTTCTTTTATATATATATCACATTTTCTTTATCCATTTATTCATTGACATACACTTAGCTTGTTGCTATAGTTTGGCTACTGCAAATAATGCTTCAATAAACAGGGAGTGCAGATGTCTCCTTTAAATCTTGTTTTCATTTCCTTTGGATATATACCCAGAAATGAGATTGGTGAATCATGTGGTACTTTTTTTTTTTTACATTCAACATTATTTTGTATTAGTTTCAAGTGTACAGCATAGTGGAGATAAAATAATATCCTTTACAAAGTATATTATTCCCTTGGTAAGTCAAATACCCACCTGGCACCACATAAGTTACTAGAGGCTCAGTGCACAAAATTCGTGCACTGGAGAGGGGTGTCCCTCAGCCCAGCCTGCACCCTCTCCAATCTGGGAACCCTTGGGGGATGTCTGACTGCCAGTTTAAACTGTCCATCGGACATTCCTCTCACAATCCAGGACTGCCACCTGCCTGATTGCTCCTAACTGCTTCTGCCTGCCAGACTGATCGCCCCCTAACTGCTCCCCTGCCAGCCTGATCACCCCCAATAGCCCTCCCCTGCAGGCCCGGTACCCCCCAAATGCCCTCCCCTGCAGGTCTGGTTGCCCCAAACTGCCTTCCCCTGCTGGCCTGGTCACCCCTAACTGCCCTCCCCTGTAGGCCCAGTCACCCACAACTGCCCTCCCCTGCTGGCCTGATTGCTCACAACTTCCCTCTTCTGCCAGCTGTTTGTGGAAGCCATCTTGTGACCACATGGACATGACCATCTTGTGACCACATGGGGGCAACCACCTTGTGACCACATGGGTGCGGCCATCTTGTGTGAAGGTGTGACAGTCAATGTGCATATCACCTATTTATTATATAAGATTACAATATCATTGACTATATTCCCTGTGCTTCACTTTACATCCCTGTAATTACTAATCTGTAGTTCTTAGGCGCTTAACTTTTTCACCCAGTCTCCCAAGCCCCCTTCTCTCTGGCAACTATCAGTCTGTTCTCTGCATCTATGAGTCCGTTTCTATTTTGTTTGTTAATTTAATCTGTTCTTTAGATTTGATGTATAAGTGAAATCCTATGGCATTTGTCTTCTGTCTGACTTATTTCACTTAGCATAATACTCTGTAGTCAGGAGTGAGGAAAGTCCAGCCCTCGGGCCATATAAGGCCCTCAAAACCATTTGGTCTGTCCCTGCCAAGGTATTAGGGGTGAGTTAATTAAATGTTTGACCAAATATAGCAGGCTAATTTTTAAGTTAAGAATTTTGTGTGGCCCACAAATGATGTTATAGGTATCTAAATGGCCCTTGGCAGAAAATAGGTTCCCCACCCCTGATTGGTCCCATCCATGCTGTCACAGATGGTAAGATTCCATTCTCTCTATGGCTAAGCAATGTTCTGTTGTATATATGTACCATATCTTCTATATCCATTTGTCTATGATAGGCACTTGGGTTGCTTCCATATCTTGGCTATTGTGAATAATGCTGAAATGAACATATGGGTGCATATACCCTTTCAAATCAGTGGTGTGTGTGTGTGTGTGTGTGTGTGTGTGTGTGTGTGTGTTTCAGATATATACCCAGAAGTGGAATTGGTATGTCATAAGGCAGTTCCACTTTTGATTTTTTAAGGACCCTCTATACTATTTTCCATAGTGGCTGCACCAATCTGCATTCCCACCAATAGTACACAAGGGTTCTCTTTTCTCCACATCAACACTAACACTTGTGTATTGATTTCTTAATGTAAGCCATTCTTACAGGTGTGAGGTGATATCTCTTTATGATTTTAATTTGCATTTTTCTGATGATTAGTGACATTGATCATCTTTTCATAAGTCTATTGTATGCTTCTTTGGAGAAGTGTCTATTCAGGTACTCTACCCATTTTTTAATTGGATTTGTGTGTGTGTGTGTATGTGTGTGTGTGTTGAGTTGTCTGAGTTCTTTATAAATTTTGGGTATTAACCCCTTGTCAAATGCATCATTGGCAAATATCTTCTTCCATTCAGTAGATTGCCTTTTCGTTTTGTTGATGGTTTCCTTTGCTGTGCAAAAACTTTTTAGTCTGATGTAGTCCCATTTGTTTATTTTTTCTTATGTTTCCCTTGCCAGAGGAGCTACATCAGAAAAAAATATTGCTAAGAGAAATGTCAGATAATTTACTGCCTATGTTTTGATCTAGGAGTTTTAGGGTTTCAAGTCTTACATTTAAGTCTTTAATCCATTTTGATTTTATTCTTGTATGTAGGATAAGAAGGTGATCCAGTTTAATTTTTTGCATGTATCTGTCCCATTTTCCCAACACCAGTTATTAAATAGACTATCTCTACCATATTGTATATTTTTTACTCTTTTATTATATACTAGAGGCCCGGTGCACAAAATTCATGCATGGAGGGGGAAGGGGTTCCTCAGCCTAGCCTGCACCCACTCCAATCAGGGACCCCTTGAGAGATGTCGACTGCTGGTTTAGGAGATCAGGCCTAAACTGCTGGTCAAACACCCCTCTCACAATCTGGGACCGCTGGCTCCTAACCACTCACATGCCTGCCTGCCTGATTGCCTCTAACCCCTCTGCCTGCCTAATCTCCCCTAACCTCTCTGCCTGCCTGCCTGTTCACCCCTAACTGCCCTCCCCTGCTGGCCTGATCTCACCCCCAACTGCCTCTGCCTGCTTGATCACACCTAACTATCCTCCCTTGCTGGCCTGATCTTGCCATCTACTGCCCTCTCCTGCCAGCCTGGTTGCTCCCAACTGCCCTCCTCTGATGGCCAATTTGGTTCTGATTGGTCAGTTTCTATGCCAGTCAGAGTCAAAAGTTCCACCTCCTAGGCAGCCATTGGCTCCTCAAAGTTCGCCCAGATTTGATTTTGATTGGTCAGTTTCTATGCCAGTCAGCATCAAAAGCTCCACCTCCTAGGCAGCCATTGGCTCCTCAAAGTTCGCCCAGATTTGATTTTGATTGGTCAGTTTCTATGCCAGTCAGCATCAAAAGCTCCACCTCCTAGGCAGCAATTGGCTCCTCACAGTTGACCCAGATGTGGTTCTGATTGGTCAGTTTCTATGCCAGTCAGTGTCAAAAGCTCCACCTCCTAGGCAGCCATTGGATCCTCAAAGTTCACCCAGATTTGATTCTGGTTGGTCAGTTTCTATGCCAGTCAGCGTCAAAACTCTGCCTCCTAGGCAGCCATTGGCTCCTCACAATTGACCCAGATTTGATTCTAATTGGTCAGTTTCTATGCCAGTCAGAGTCAAAAGCTCCACCTCCTAGACAGCCATTGGATCCTCAAAGTTCACCCAGATTTGATTCTGATTGGTCAGTTTCTATGCCAGTCAACATCAAAAGCTCTGCCTCCTAGGCAGACATTGGCTCATTACATTCACCCAGATTTGGTTCTGATTGGTCAGTTTCTATGCCAGTCAGCGTCTCTGGGCCTATCAATGGAGCCTGATCAGAAAGGCAGGGCTGATCAGCAGCCCTGGTGTAGGCCTGAAGAGAAATGGAGGCCCAGCTATTGGCCAGGCTGGGAGAGAAAGAGAGGCAAGTTCTGATCAACAGCTGCCACAGAGGCTACCGATCAGACCCTGCCTCTCTCTCTGCAGGCCTCTCTCTGGGCCTGATCTGCAGCCCCCTAGGCAGTCAGTGTTGGGTTGGGCCCCCACAGTGGCCCCAGTCAGTGCTGGGTCACCATGGCAACCCAGCACTGACTTCTGGTCTGGTCCAGCCTTTGGTCGCAATTGGTCGTTAGGACCCTGGCTCTTTATTATATAGATCAATTTATCATATAGCTGTGGGTTTATTTCTGGGCTCTCTATTCTGTTCCATTGATATATATTTCTGTTTTTTATGTTAGTACCATGCTGATTTGATTACTTTAGACTTGCAGTATAGTTTGAAACCAGGTAACATGATACCTCCAATTTTTTTCCTCCAAGTGTTACTTCTATTTTTAATTTTTTGAGGAACCTCCATACTGTTTTCCATAGTGGCTTCACCAATTTACATGTCTATCAACAGTGCACAGGGTTCCCTTTTCCCACATCCTTACCAACACTTGTTATCTCTTGTACTTTTTATGATAGTTATTCTAATAGGTGTGAGGTGATATCTCATTTGTGGTGTTTTATTTGTTTTTTTATTAAAATATAGTTAATATACAATGTTAAATTAATTTCAGGTATACAGCATAGGTATACAACATTTATATACTTCATGAAGTGATCACCACAATAAGTCTAGTGAGCATCTGGTAGCATACAAAGTTATTACAATATTATTGATTATATTCCCTGTTTTTTTATTTTCACTTTCTTGATGATTAGTGATATTGAGCACCTTTTCACATACCTACTGGCCATTAGTATGTCTTCTTTGTAAAAATGTCTGTTTAGTTCCTCTGCCCATTTTTAAACAGATTGTTTGTTGTTTTACTATTGAGTTGTATGAATCTTTATATGTTTTGGACATTAACCCCTTGTCAAATATATACATTTCAAATGTTTTCTCCCATTCTTTAGGTTGCCTTTTCATTTTGTAGATGGTTTCCTTTGCAGAGGTGTTCTAATTTGATATAGTCCCACTTGTTCGCTTTTGCTTTTGTTGCCTGTGCTTTTGATGTAAAATCCAAAAACTTAATGCCAAAACTGATATCACGGAATTTACCCACTATGTAAATCCAATCACATTTGAGAAAGAAAGAGAAAGCTATCAGAATTACATTGAATGACAGGCATAAACCAGAATTGGACTGGGAAAATTGGATGTGTGGCCATGTGATTTATAAGTCATGATATGGAGTTTGGAGTTCATTCTCAATATAATGAGAAAGATTAGAAAAGTTTTAAGCAAAGAGGTGACATGACCTGACTTCTAATATCTGTCACATTTATAGAATCAATGAGTACAGGTGACATGCAAATCTATAAATTGTATTGAACATTTTTGCTTGCAAGGAGTAAAGATTATTCTAAATCAGCGATTTTCAACCTGTTTCATCTCATGGCACACAAACTACTAAAATCCTGTGGCACACTACATTTGTTGATCTGACAAAAAATTAGATATAATTTTGATTCATTCACACTGGATGGCCATCCTTGTGTTGGCTATTCTCATTTTTTTTTTAATTTGGCACTCTAAGGGAAAATAGGTCAGTGCCTCTGACTCAATAGTCAGATATTGCATGTTTTTTAAAGTCTTGTGGCACATCAGTGTGCCTGCCATAGAGCATTGGTTGAAAATCACTGTTCTAAATAATATTTTTTTAAAAAAGGTTGATGTATATGGAAATAAGAAAAGCAAATATCTTAAACTTACTGCCATGCCTCACAGAAACTTAAATAGATACAGTTAGGCCTCATGGGCAGAATAGAATATAGGCTTTAGAGATTCAGAAAAATTGGATATTGGTCATTGTTTAAAGCAGATATAGTTGCTAGGTTATCTTGTTGAATTCCCTCTTATCTTCAGCAGACATGTATTATTGAATTTCTACTTTTTTATCCCTACCAATCAACTACTTTACTTTATGATCTACAAATTGTCTTACTTCTACTTTTTCATAGCTTTTACTTCCTCATGCTGTATATGACTTTACAATCTCCCTTCTTGCTTTACTTCTATCCTCCCTCATTTTTCTTCCTACTAGATTACCAATACTCTCTCTGCATCATATTTAAACTCCTCTATAAATATGATTTGACTATTTACTTAACCACAACACTACAGCAAGATAAAGGTTTTAGGAAATCAAATCATATTCTTTAGGCCAGGCAATATATCTGTTTTCTTTTGACCATGTAACCACCCCTGTCTAAAACCTGTGATTTTTGAGTATCTAAAGGTTTAGATTAGATAATATTCCATATATGAGTAAGATCATGCGATATTTGCCTTTTTTGACTGGCATATTTTGCTTAGCATAATCTAATGAACAAAATAAACTATTGAAAAAAATAGATCCAGACATAGAAGCATAGAATAGAGAATCTAATCTCAGAGGGAAGGTGAGGGTGGGTGGGAAAAGATCAACAAAAGAACTTGCATAGCCCATGGACACAGAAAATAGGGTGGTGAAGGCATGGGATGAGGACAGAAGGGGTCAATGGGGAAGAAATGAGGACATATGTAATACTTTCAACACTGAGGATTTATTAATAAATAAATAAATATAAATAACATACAAAATGTGTTTTCTCCAAAAAATAAAGGCTTAGACAATATAATATTATTGAAAGTATTTTATAAATTAAGAAATGGTTTTCTCATACATACAATCCACTGCCACTCCAAGATAGTTTAATTCAATCAGTGTCTCATTCTCACTAATCACAGTTACTTCCCACTGAATGAAAAGAAATGTCTCCCTTCTGTTATTCATTCATTCATTTATTTATAGATTCTCCCAATGCATTGTGATACATATCTGAAGGTATACCTGTATTCATTGGAGCTTTAAAAGAAGTAATTTTGTATATTAATAAACAACCCCAAAATTTGTATCTCACAACAAATGTTTATTGCTCCTTCACATTTAATTCAGCTATAGATCCAGTATAACTCTATTACACATGCCTTTATTCAGGACCCAGGCAAAAGTAACAGCCCCTATCTTTTCCAGACATGCTCCAAATGTGCTGTCCTTGTGGCAAAGGAAAAAGAGCAAGGATATAGCAGATAGCACTTAAAGTTTCTGCTCGGAAGTTAAATCAACTTTCATGCCACTAGAGGCCCGGTGCACAAAATTTGTGCACAGGTGGAGTCCCTAGGCCTGGCCAGTGATCAGGGCTAATCAGGTTCCCCACCTCCCTGCTTCCCCTCCTCCCCCCTTCTCCTTCCCTCGCTGCCCACATCCACTGCCACCCACCCCTAGTTCCCCAGTCCAGTCCAGAGTCCAGCCCCGATTGGACGATTAGGGCCTGCCATGGGGGGAGGGACCAGGAGGTTGATAGGTGGACCCCATCAGGGATTGGGGCCTGAGGGCTGGGGCAGCTCCTGCATTGAGCATCTGCCCCCTGGTGGTCAGTGCACATAATAGCAACCAGTTGTCCTGGTCATTCCATTGTAGCAGTCACTGAGACTTTTATATATATATATAAGGCAAAGCAAATCATATGACCAAGCCCAACATCAGTGGGGTAGGATATGGGGCCATAAGAAGCACTGTAAGTCAAATGCCAACAAGCAAAAATGTATAAAACCTTTTACTGGAAAGAATAGTAAATAGACTGAACAGATGAGAAATATATGCAATCTATCACATTCCACCGTGTTAACAAATATTCAATTTTCTTTCTCTTGAATGTAAAATAAACTCACTCTTTCCCAAAAAGGCATTCAAAAAACCTCTGAATTATGGCATCAAAATTGAAGTGTTAGACTGCAATAGTTTCAACATCAAGCTTTTTTCTAAATTCAAGAATCTGAATTAAAGACAAGTTTTTTAGTCCTACAAACATCTAACATATGATGATGGAACAATGATACATCTGAAAGTGGGATGACATAAACATAGTCACTCACTGGTCAATACAAATTCTGAAATCCTGATGGGAAAAGATTGTGGATAAGAATTGTTTCTTGATTATATTTCAGTTCCACTTTCTGAGAGAAGTTTTGCAGTCAAGTGCTTCTTTTTCCATGATGCTTCTTAGCTACATCTAAAGAAAACATGGAAAATATGTTTTCCTATTTTATGCTAGTCAGTTTCATGTGACAATAGCTATACTCACAATTCCTTTCAAAATATGCCCCTTGATTAGACTTAGAGGTAATATAAACTTATTAGGCTTTTGTGAAACCAACTATCTTAGTCTGTTTACCCTGAACTATTTAATTCAATTTTAAGGATTTACTGATAATCAACTAAATCTACTCAGAAGTGTTTAACAAAATATGTGACCATGCCTGCTCTTGATATGGTCCTTGATAGAGGCTCAATCATAATTTGTCCTAATGGGATTTGTTATTCAAAGTATTTCTTTTATTTTTTTTATTAAATCTTTATTGTTCAGATTATTACATTTGTTCCTCTTTTTCCCCCAAAAAACTCCCCTCCACCCAGTTCCCACCCCACCCTCCTCCCTCACTCCTCACCCACTGTCCTCATCCATAGGTGCACGATTTTTGTCCAGCAAAGTATTTCTTAAATTTTTCATTTTTCAGTTTGATAATAGAAAGAGTTGTACCTATATCACTTTCTACCTTCACCCCTATTTATAAAGTACCCAGTTGTTTTGTTTTTATCTTTCTTATAATACATTGTCAATATTTAGCACCAAACTATTTATGCTTTCAATATTCAATTTTTTTACTTCTTCAGTTAAACAGGAGTGGGGAACATTTTTTCTGCCAAGGGCCATTTGGATATATACAACATCATTCATGGGCCATACAAAATTATGAACTTAAAAATTATCCTGGAGATCAGCAACATGGCGGCCAACAGAAGTGCAGAGAGGGAGAGAGTGTGACAGAGTAAAGAAGGGAGAGGAGCGTGTATAAAAGTGTGTGGTATAGGTGTGGGTGAGTGAAGGACAGATAAACACCTCAGGAGTACCAGGGACTGGCAGATTGGGCTCTCTTAGATGGGGAGTCCCTGCTACTGCTGCAGGCACCACAGGCTGGCTCAGCTTTGGTGCAGAACCCAAACCATTTGTATAGGAGAGCAACGAAGACCAAGAGTGCTGCCAAACCAAAATCCAGACCAACCTCGGACAGCACCCCATGATTGTACAAGGAGCTGCTTGCCAGCTATAACCCACATGGAACCACCACCATACTCCCACAGTGCACAATGTGGTACCGCAACATGGGCCCCAGATGTCTACAATGAGTGCACAACAGATAGACCTCCCGAGCTGTGCCTACTAGCCAGAGCCCAAGTCCAGCATCCCAAGATCCTGAGCTTCAGGTCCCTGTGCTATGAGTGCAAGCCACAGATACCCCATTCCCACTCCATCCCTGATCCCAATACAGAACCACAGACAGGTGCATGCTACACCCCCCACCCATAGAGAGCCCTTGCCCAGTGAGTGCCCTACCCCCAGCACAGACAGAGCATTCTCTGCCACCAGGACAGACAGATCCTTTGGTTAGTGTGCACCTTGCCCTGCACAGAGCCACAGCCCAGTATGTGCTATGTCACTGGCATAGACAGAGCCTTGGTCCAGTGGGTTCTCTGCCACCAGCACAGACAGAGCTGTCACCTGGCATTTGCCCTATCCCCATCCCAAGTCAAAGCTTCTGGTGTGACCTGGTGTGCCCAGCCACAGGTCACAGGACCACACTGCAAGTGCACTTCCAGAGAGACGGAGGGAACTATCCCACCTTAGGGGCTGTGACCACACTGAAAATTGCATACCAGAGGGCTCTGGGCCTTCACAGAGTCGCACACCAGAGGAACTGTGTACCCGCCCCCACCAACCTCAAGAAACAGATAACTGAGGGACCAGAACTGTTAGAGAAGGGGGTAAAACTCAGAGCAGAGACAGTAAAGGTGTGAAACTCACAGCACTCAGGGCTAGCAAGACCAGGACCATTAAACTGCCAGGGGCTTCAACCCCTTGGACTCGAAGCAGGGGGCCCAGGGCCAGAAAGAGACAGCAAAAATGGGGAGACAAAGAAACAACCCCTAAAGGAAAGAAAAGTCAGAATCATCAGGAAATGAACTAAATGAAATGGAGGCATGCAATGTCAGAAAAAGAATTCAGAGTAAGGGTCATACAATTCATAAACTGGATGGATGAGAAAAATCAACAACTTACGTAAGAATAAAGGTAAAATAAAAAATTATATAGATACAATAAAAACAAAATGTAAAGTTTCAACAGTAGACTAGAAAAAGTGGAGCACCAAATTAGTGAGTTAGAAGATACGGAAGAAAAACAAACCCAATCTGAACATTACTTGGAAAAAAAAAAATTAGGAAGCAGGAGAAGAGCCTAAGGGAGCTTTGGGATAACATTAAACAAAGTAACATATGTATAATAGGGGTATCAGAAGGACAAAAAGAGGAGCAAGGATAAAAAAAAAAAACTATTTGAAGAAATAATGACAGAAAATTTCCCTGATTTGGGGAAGAAAAAAGTCACACAAGCACAGAGAGTCTAAAACAAGATGAACCAAAAAAGACTCACACCAAGACATGCTGTAATTAAAATGGCAAATGTTAATGACAAAGAGAGAATCTTAAAGGCTTCAAGAGAGAGGCAGAGAGTTACCTACAAAGGATCTCCCATTAGATTATCAAAAGATTTTGCATTGATGTTTGCCAATTTAATTATGATGTGTTTTGGTGTTGGTCTTTTTGGGTTCATCTTGTTTAGGACTCTATGTGCTTCTTGGACTTGCGTGAATTTTTTTCTGGCCAACATCAGGGAAGTTTTCTGTCATTATTTCTTCAAACAGGTTTTCTATTCCTTGCTCTGCTTCCTCTCATTCTGGTACCCCTATTATATGGATGTTGCTTCATTTCATTTTGTCCCAAAGCTCCCTTAGGCTCTCCTCCTGCTTTTTAAGTTTTCTTTCCAGTTCCTGCTGTGTTTATGTGTTTTTTCCTACCTTGTCTTCTAGCTCGCTGATGTGGTCCTCAGCCTCTTCTAGTCTACTGTTTAAGCCTTCCATTGTGTTCTTTATTGCACATGTATATGAGCATGCCCAGCAGGGGCTCACAGTGGGGGCTCATAATGTCATTCTTCATTTCCTCTTGGTTCCTTTTCATGTTGGTGACATTCTCATTCAGCTCCTTGTAATTCTCATTGAGTTGTGTGTATTTGTCATCCAGCTGTTTGCGCATCCTTATAATCATTACTCTGAATTCTTTCTCTGACATGTTACTTATCTCCATTTCATTTAATTCCCTTCTAGGCGATTCTTCTTTTTCTTTCCTTTGGGGATATTTTTGTCTCCCCGTTTTTTGCTGTAATGTTTCAATTGTTTCTATATCTTAAATCCAACTGCTTTGCTACCTAGGTTCTTTTGGGGATGGTGCTACTGATGCGGTCTCTCAGGTCTCCTGAGATGGTGATCTAGTGGAGCTCCCTACTTGAGTTATTTGGGGTCTCTTGATGTAGTTGAATCTTGAATGTTACTTTCTTATGCATGGATGAAGACTCCTCACTAATTGGCAATGTGACTCACCCCTGCTTTGTTTTGAAAGCTGTTTTGGATGAGATCATGGTTTCGGCTCTTGTGGAAAAGGTTGTCTGAGGTCTCACTGGTATGTGCTCAATGTGGGTTCCCAGAGTCCATGGACTGGGTGGAAAGAGTCTAGGGGCCTGAGGTTCAGGTACTGTGACTTTGGCTGGTGTGGTGTGACTCTTGATGGATTATCATTACTCTGCAACTCACTATGAGGGTCCCAGACCCTGTGCCAGTGGTGGCAGGTTTCTCATAGTCTGTGGTTGAGGTAGTGGGACTCTGGCCAATGTGATTTCCCTCTCTGAATCACAAAGGGGTTCAGGATCCAGCAGCTGGGGATGTGTGCATCTTAGAGACTGTGGATGAAACAATGTGACCTTGTGCAGGGAGGCAAGTCCTCAGTAACTCACCAAGCTGTCCAGAAGTAGGTATCCAGGAGGGAGATGTCATGGATTCTTCTGAGAGAGCTGTGTGCCTTGTTTGGAGAAACACACACCCAGTGGCAGCTCACAGAGGGGCTCAGGAGCCATCTGCAAGGGGTGTGTGCTCGTGGGGCCCACATGCTGGATCAGAGTGATTGTAGTGTGCCTCCTTCCCTGTGGAGGGAGA
The DNA here is from genome assembly GCF_964212035.1 of Myotis nattereri. Taxonomy (NCBI): domain Eukaryota; kingdom Metazoa; phylum Chordata; class Mammalia; order Chiroptera; family Vespertilionidae; genus Myotis; species Myotis nattereri. The sequence goes on from NC_138078.1 coordinate 85,347,850, forward strand.
AGTCCCAGATTCTGGTTCAGGGGATGTGTGCCCTTGTTGGATATGCGTGCCCAGAACCTGCTTAAAGAGGTGCCCTGGAGCTGTATGCTGGGGCAGTGGGCTCAGGGAGCCCATGTGCTAGAGCGGTGCTATCATGGGGACTGGATGCCAGCAGCTGAGGTTGTGCCTTGCAGCAACTCAGAGAAGCACAGAGGGGCCGCCTGCTAGGGCAGCAGGCTCAGGGGACTTGCACACGGGATACGTGTGACTGCAGTGACTACAGGTTGGCAGCCAAGGAGGGGTAAGTCTGAGCTTCTGCTGCTGGGGCCTTGCATCCTTGGTTGGATATGAGTGCACCTAGTGGTAGTTCACAGAGGCACCCATGAGTCTCCTGCTGGGGTGGCAGCTTCGGGGGCCTGTGTGCTAAAACCATGCAACCGTAGTGTCTGTGAGTAGGCAGCCTGGAAGGGAGAAGTCCGTATTTCTACTGCTGGAACCCTGCTCCCTTGTTTGGATATGAGTGCACCCAGAGAGGCTCAAGGAGGCATCCAGGAGTCACCCATAGGGGCGGTGGGCTCAGTAGGCCTGCATGCTGGAAAGGAGCAACTGCAATTCTGGGGGCCGGCAGCTGGGGAGGGGGAAGTCCCAATGTTTTCTGCCTTGTGCCCTTGGTTGAATTCTCACATGCCCAGAGGGGGCTCACAGAGCCACCCAAGAGCCACCTTTGGGACAGTGGGCTCTAAAGGCCTGCACACTGGAAAAGCATGATTATGGTGTCCAGAGGTTGGCAGCTGTGGAGTGGGAAGACTCAGTTTTTGCTGCCGGGCTTTGCATCCTTGATTGGATTCATGCGCACCCAGCTGTGGCTCAAGAGGCACCCAGGGGCCATTTAACAGGGTGGTGCACTCAAAGGGGCCCTTGCACCTAAGCCGCCTGACCAAGGTGTCTGTGGGCAGGCAGTCAGGAGGGGCAGAAGTCCAAATTTCTACCGCCGGGGCTGTGTGCCCTTGGGTTGGATTCACTCACGCCCAGTGGAGGCTCACAGAGGCACTGGAGCCCTTTTCCAAAAGCTCTTACGCTGAAGCCATGCAACCACAGTGTCTGTGGGCAGGCAGCCAGGAGGGGGAAATTCAGAGTTTCTACTGCTGGGGCCATGTGCTTTTGTTTGGATATGAGTGCACCCAGCAGGGGCTCACAGCAGCCCCTAAGAGCGGCCTGTGGGCCAGTGGGCTCAGGAAGCCTGCGCGCTGGGAAGGCGCAACTTGCCGGGAACCGGTCCATCCTTGCTGTTTCAAGGGACCTGGCATATATGGCATACTGTTCTTAATATGTTTGCTCACCTTCTTGGCACTATGTGTTTTAACCAATTCTAAATAAAGTAAAATTAAAAAGACATGAAAAGGATAATCTTATTTCATTTGTTTCTATATAAAAAAGGAAAATTATTAATATGTACATTTCCCTACTTATAAACAAGCTAAAATTTAAGGGACTGTAACTTTATTTGTCTTAAGTCCAAAATGATATTGTACAAAGGAGCACTAGAACTAGCTAACAGTTTCAGACATGGTTGACATACTTTTGCTCTGATGTGCAGCCCTTTCTATAAAACATTTCTGGTTAAAATTTTGAAAATAGAGAAATTTCTATATAAAATAAAAGACTGATAGGAATAAAAAAATTAAAAAAGCAGAAACCACAAAATTATTGTGTGCTGGTAGCAACAAAATATCTTATTTTAAAAATTGAGAGAAACTTCTGTGCTTGTTTCAGAACAGTATATTCTGAAACTTTTAAGTACTAGAACATTAAGTATTAGAAAAACTGAGGAAGCTGTAATCTGAAGATGAACCTGCCCAAAAACAACCAGGTGGGATATAAGGAGGTGAACATTTCTCAAATCTGAGGAGAGGGACAGAGGATAAGGTTAAAAGGAATTGAGTAAGCATAGTTCTGACCTAATGTATTTCAATTAATATATGACATTTTGGCACAAGCCTACATTTCTAGAGATGTAAGAATGATAAGACTCATTGCATTGGTGTAAGTTCAGCATTCAGAATGATTTATTCAATGGTTTTAGCAGTTCCATTTTTCTAAGGGCCATAAAGAATATAACTCTAAAACACACCTAACTTAGGTGCTATAAGAAAAACTAGTTTTTTTCTTTATAGTCACACCTAAACTACTTGTGGGTCTGATAGAGATTCTACAAGTAACTGTCCTGATTAAAACTGATATATTTAATTACAACAAGAATATGTAATTTGCAACTTTGAGTTTTATTTTTTATTTTTTTAAATATATTTTATTGATTTTTTACAGAGAGGAAGGGAGAGAGATAGAGAGTTAGAAACATCGATGAGAGAGAAACATCGATCAGCTGCCTCCTGCATGTCCCCCACTGGGGATGTGCCCGCAACCCAGGTACATGCCCTTGACCGGAATCGAACCTGGGACCTTTCAGTCCACAAGCTGACGCTCTATCCACTGAGCCAAACTGGTTTTGGCGCAACTTTGAGTTTTAGTCAATCACTAAGACCAAAAGAGAATTCTCATAATGGTTTATCCTAGACTTATAAAATATACATAATCTGACTAGCTATATCTTTTTTTTTTAGATTTTTATTTTAAATTCTTTATTGTTGAAAGTATTACATATGTCTCCTTTTTTTCCCCCATTGACCTCTCCCGTCCCCCAGCACATACCCTCATCCCTCTTCAGTCTGTGTCCATTGGTTATGCTTATATGAATGTCTACAAGTCCTTTGGTTGATCTCTTAAAAGTCCCCTCCCCTTCCTACCATCTTAGGTTTGATGATCTGTTTGATGCTTCTATGTCTCTGGCTCTATTTTTGTTCATCAGTTTATGTTGTTGATTATATTCCACAAATGAGTGAGATCATGTGATAGTTATCTTTCTACAACTGGCTTATTTCACTTAGCATAATGCTCTCTGACTAGGAATATCTTGAGTGTCACTTATATAATAAAAAATATTTACAAATATCTACACTAAAAAAAGAGAAACATGGTAATTAGCGTACAACCACTACCCTTCCCATTGGTTAATCAGCGAGATATGCAAATTAACTGGCAGCCAAGATGGCTGCCGGCAGCCAGGCAGCTGATGTGAAGAGGGAGGCTTGCTTGCCCCAGCAATGGAGGAAGCCAAGGTTCCGAGTCTGCAGCTGCCGGGCTCTGAGCTCCTGAAGGAACAACTCGAGAAGATAAAATGTTTTAATTATAGAAGCTAAAAGATGGCCGTTAATTTGTATACTCAGGCTCCAAGCAGAGCGAAGTCAAACAGCCCTGAAGCAGCAGGGAAGAGAGGCCTCCTGGCCCCGGGATCAGCGGAGCACAGAGGCCTCCTGGCCCAGGGATCAGCGGAGCCCAGAGGCCTCAGGAACCCGGGATCAGCGGAGCCCAGAGGCCTCAGGACCCCGGGATCAGCGGAGCCAAGAGGCCTCCTGGCCCAGGGATCAGCGGAGCCCAGAGGCCTCAGGACCCCAGGATCAGCGGAGCCAAGAGGCCTCCTGGTCCTGGAATGAGCAGAGCCCAGAGGCCTCCCAGCCCGGGATCAGCAGAGTCGAGAGGCCTCCCGCCCTTGGGATGAGCGGAGCCAAGAGGCGTCAGGACCCCGGGATCAGCGGAGACGAGAGGCCTCAGGACCCCGGGATCAGCGGAGACGAGAGGCCTCAGGACCCCGGGATCAGCGGAGACGAGAGGCCTCAGGACCCCGGGATCATCGGAGCCCAGAGGCCTCAGGACCCCGGGATCAGCAGAGCCCAGAGGCCTCCTGGCCCGGGATCAGCAGAGCCTAGAGGCCTCCTGGCCCTGGGATGAGCGGAGCCCAGAGGCCTCAGGACCCCGGGATCAGCGGAGCCAAGAGGCCTCCAGCCCGGGATCAGCGGAGCCAAGAGGCCTCCTGGTCCTGGAATGAGCAGAGCCCAGAGGCCTCCCAGCCCGGGATCAGCAGAGTCGAGAGGCCTCCCGCCCTTGGGATGAGCGGAGCCAAGAGGCCTCAGGACCCCGGGATCAGCGGAGCCCAGAGGCCTCCTGGCCCTGGGATCAGCGGAGCCAAGAGGCGTCAGGACCCCGGGATAGGCGGAGCCAAGAGGCCTCCAGCCCAGGATCAGCAGAGCCAAGAGGGCTCCAGCCATGGGATGAGCGGAGCCCAGAGGCCTCAGGACCCCGGGATCAGCGGAGACGAGAGGCCTCAGGACCCCGGGATCAGCGGAGCCCAGAGGCCTCAGGACCCCGGGATCAGCGGAGACGAGAGGCCTCAGGACCCCGGGATCAGCGGAGCCCAGAGGCCTCAGGACCCCGGGATCAGCGGAGCCAAGAGGCCTCCAGCCCGGGATCAGCGGAGCCAAGAGGCCTCCTGGTCCTGGAATGAGCAGAGCCCAGAGGCCTCCCAGCCCGGGATCAGCAGAGTCCAGAGGCCTCCCGCCCTTGGGATGAGCGGAGCCAAGAGGCGTCAGGACCCCGGGATAGGCGGAGCCAAGAGGCCTCCAGCCCAGGATCAGCAGAGCCAAGAGGGCTCCAGCCATGGGATGAGCGGAGCCCAGAGGCCTCAGGACCCCGGGATCAGCGGAGACGAGAGGCCTCAAGACCCCGGGATCAGCGGAGCCCAGAGGCCTCAGGACCCCGGGATCAGCGGAGACGAGAGGCCTCAGGACCCCGGGATCAGCGGAGCCCAGAGGCCTCAGGACCCCGGGATCAGCGGAGCCAAGAGGCCTCCAGCCCGGGATCAGCGGAGCCAAGAGGCCTCCTGGTCCTGGAATGAGCAGAGCCCAGAGGCCTCCCAGCCCGGGATCAGCAGAGTCGAGAGGCCTCCCGCCCTTGGGATGAGCGGAGCCAAGAGGCGTCAGGACCCCGGGATAGGCGGAGCCAAGAGGCCTCCAGCCCAGGATCAGCAGAGCCAAGAGGGCTCCAGCCATGGGATGAGCGGAGCCCAGAGGCCTCAGGACCCCGGGATCAGCGGAGACGAGAAGCCTCAGGACCCCGGGATCAGCGGAGCCCAGAGGCCTCAGGACCCCGGGATCAGCGGAGACGAGAGGCCTCAGGACCCCGGGATCAGCGGAGCCCAGAGGCCTCAGGACCCCGGGATCAGCGGAGCCAAGAGGCCTCCAGCCCGGGATCAGCGGAGCCAAGAGGCCTCCTGGTCCTGGAATGAGCAGAGCCCAGAGGCCTCCCAGCCCGGGATCAGCAGAGTCGAGAGGCCTCCCGCCCTTGGGATGAGCGGAGCCAAGAGGCGTCAGGACCCCGGGATAGGCGGAGCCAAGAGGCCTCCAGCCCAGGATCAGCAGAGCCAAGAGGGCTCCAGCCATGGGATGAGCGGAGCCCAGAGGCCTCAGGACCCCGGGATCAGCGGAGACGAGAGGCCTCAGGACCCCGGGATCAGCGGAGCCCAGAGGCCTCAGGACCCCGGGATCAGCGGAGACGAGAGGCCTCAGGACCCCGGGATCAGCGGAGCCCAGAGGCCTCAGGACCCCGGGATCAGCAGAGCCCAGAGGCCTCCTGGCCCGGGATCAGCAGAGCCTAGAGGCCTCCTGGCCCTGGGATGAGCGGAGCCCAGAGGCCTCAGGACCCCGGGATCAGCGGAGCCAAGAGGCCTCCAGCCCGGGATCAGCGGAGCCAAGAGGCCTCCTGGTCCTGGAATGAGCAGAGCCCAGAGGCCTCCCAGCCCGGGATCAGCAGAGTCGAGAGGCCTCCCGCCCTTGGGATGAGCGGAGCCAAGAGGCCTCAGGACCCCGGGATGAGCGGTGCCTCGAGGCCTCAGGACCCCGGGGTCAGCGGAGCCCCGAGGCCTCCGGACCCTGGGATGAGCAGAGCCGAGAGGCCTCACGACCCCGGGATCAGCGGAGCCGAGAGGCCTCACGACCCCGGGATTAGCGGAGCCGAGAGGCCTCAAGACCCCGGGATCAGCGGAGCCAAGAGACCTCAGGACCCTGGGATGAGCGGAGGCGAGAGGCCTCAGGACCCCGGGGTCAGCGGAGCCGAGAGGCCTCACGACCCCGGGATTAGCGGAGCCGAGAGGCCTCAAGACCCCGGGATCAGCGGAGCCAAGAGACCTCAGGACCCCGGGATGAGCGGAGGCGAGAGGCCTCAGGACCCCGGGGTCAGCGGAGCCGAGAGGCCTCAGGACCCGGGATCAGCGGAGCCAAGAGGCCTCAGGACCCCGGGGTCAGCGGAGGAGAGAGGCCTCAGGACCCCGGGGTCAGCGGAGCCAAGAGGCCTCAGGACGCCGGGATCAGCAGAGCCGAGAGGTTTCCCGAACCTGGGATCAGCAGAGCCGAGAGGCCTCAGGACCGCGGGATGAGCAGAGCCGAGAGGCCTCCCAGCCCGGGATCAGCGGAGCCCCGGGGCCTCAGGACCCTGGGGTCAGCGGAGCAGAGAGGCCTCAGGACCCCGTGATGAGCGGAGCTGAGAGGCGTCAGGACCCCGGGGTCAGCGGAGGCGAGAGGCCTCAGGACCCCGGGATCAGCGGAGCCTAGAGGCCTCAGGACCCCGGGATCAGCGGAGCCGAGATGCCTCAGGACCCCAGGGTCAGTGGAGCCGAGAGGCCTCAGGACCCCGGGATCAGCTGAGCCGAGAGGCCTCACGACCCCATGATCAGCGGAGCCAAGAGGCCTCAGGACCCCGGGATGAGCGGAGCCGCGAGGCCTCAGGACCCCTGGGTCAGCGGAGGCGAGAGGCCTCCAGGCCCTGGGATGAGCAGAGCCGAGAGGCCTCAAGACCCCGGATTATCAGCGGAGCCGAGAGGCCTCACGACCCCGGGATTAGCGGAGCCGAGAGGCCTCACGACCCCGGAATCAGCGGAGCCGAGAGGCCTCCCGGCCCTGGGATCAGCGCTGCCGAGAGGCCTTAGGGCCCAGGGATGAGCGGAGACGAGAGGCCTCAGGACCACGGGATGAGCGGAGCCGCGAGGCCTCAGGACCCCGGGATCAGCGCTGCCGAGAGGCCTCAGGGCCCAGGGATGAGCGGAGCCGAGAGGCCTCCCAGCCCGGGATCAGCGGAGCTGCGAGGCCTCAGGAACCCGGGGTCAGCGGAGGCGAGAGGTCTCAGGACCCCGGGGTCAGCGGAGCCAAGAAGCCTCAGGACGCCGGGATCAGCGGAGCCGAGAGGCTTCCCGGCCCTGGGATCAGCAGAGCTGAGAGGCCTCAGGACCCCGGGATCGGCGGAGCCGAGAGGCCTCACGACCCCGGGATCAGCGGAGCAGAGAGGCGTCAGGACCCCGGGATCAGCGTAGCCGCGAAACCTGAGGACCCCGGGATCAGCGGAGTCTAGAGGCCTCCAGGCCCTCGGATCAGCAGAGCCGAGAGGAGTCAGGAACCCGGGGTCAGCGGAGCCGCGAGGCCTCAGGACCCCGGGATGAGCGAAGCCGAGAGGCCTCCCAGCCCGGGATCAGCGGAGTCGAGAAGCCTCCTGGTCCTGGAATGAGCGGAGCAGGGAGGCCTCCCGGCCCTGGGATCAGAGGAGCTGCGAGGCCTCAGGACCCCGGGATCAGCGGAGCCTAGAGGCCTCAGGACCCCGGGATCAGCGGAGCCGAGATGCCTCAGGCCCCAGGGTCAGTGGAGCCGAGAGGCCTCACGACCCCGGGATTAGCGGAGCCGAGAGGCCTCACGACCCCGGAAACAGTGGAGCCGAGAGGCCTCCCGGCCCTGGGATCAGCGCTGCCGAGAGGCCTTAGGGCCCAGGGATGAGCGGAGCCGAGAGGCCTCAGGACCACGGGATGAGCGGAGCCGCGAGGCCTCAGGACCCCGGGGTCAGCGGAGCCAAGAGGCCTCAGGACCCCGGGGTCAGCGGAGCCGAGAGGCCTCAGGACCCCGGGGTCAGCGGAGCCGAGAGGCCTCAGGACCCCGTGATGAGCGGAGCTGAGAGGCGTCAGGACCCCGGGGTCAGCGGAGGCGAGAGGCCTCAGACCCCGGGATCAGCGGAGCCTAGAGGCCTCAGGACCCCGGGGTCAGCGGAGCCGAGAGGCTTCAGGACCCCGGGGTCAGCGGAGCAGAGAGGCGTCAGGACCCCGGGATCAGCGGAGCCGCGAGGCCTGAGGACCCCGGGATGAGCGAAGCCAAGAGGCCTCCCAGCCCAGGATCAGCGGAGTCGAGAGGCCTTCTGGTCCTGGAATGGGCGGAGCCGGGAGGCCTCCCGGCCCTGGGATCAGAGGAGCTGCGAGGCCTGAGGACCCTGGGATCAGCGGATCCGAGAGGCCTCAGGACCCTGGGATGAGCGGATCCGAGAGGCCTCAGGACCCCGGGGTCAGCGGAGCCGAGAGGCCTCCAGGCCCTGGGATGAGCAGAGCCGAGAGGCCTCACGACCACGGGATCAGCGGAGCCGAGAGGCCTCACGACCCCGGGATCAGCGGAGCCAAGAGACCTCAGGACCCCGGGATGAGCGGAGCCGCGAGGCCTCAGGACCCCAGGGTCAGCGGAGTCTAGAGGCCTCCCGGCCCTAGGATCAGCACAGCCAAGAGGAGTCAGGACCCCGGGGTCAGCGGAGCCGAGAGGCCTCCAGGCCCTGGGATGAGCAGAGCCGAGAGGCCTCACGACCCCGGGATCAGCGGAGCCGAGAGGCCTCACGACCCCGGGATCAGCGGAGCCGAGAGGCCTCCCGGCCCTGGGATCAGTGGAGCCTAGAAGCCTCAGGACCATGGGATGAGCGGAGCCGCGAGGCCTCAGGACCCCGGGGTCAGCGGAGGCGAGAGGCCTCCAGGCCCTGGGATGAGCAGAGCCGAGAGGCCTCACGACCCTGGGATCAGTGGTGCCGAGAGGCCTCCCGGACCTGGGATCAGCGGAGCCTAGAGGCCTCAGGACCCCGGTATCAGCGGAGCCCAGAGGCTTCAGGACACCGGGATCAGCGGAGCTGAGAGGCTTCACGACCCCGGGATCAGCAGAGCCGAGAGGCCTCCCAGCCCGGGATCAGCAGAGTCCAGAGGCCTCCTGGTCCTGGAATGGGCGGAGCCGGGAGGCCTCCCGGCCCTGGGATCAGAGGAGCTGCGAGGCCTCAGGACCCCGGGATCAGCGGAGCCTAGAGGCCTCAGGACCCCGGGATCAGCGGTGCCGAGAGGCCTCAGGACCCCAGGGTCAGTGGAGCCGAGAGGCCTCATGACCCCGGGATCAGCTGAGCCGAGAGGCCTCACGACCCCATGATCAGCGGAGCCAAGAGGCCTCAGGACCCCGGGATGAGCGGAGCCGCGAGGCCTCAGGACCCCTGGGTCAGCGGAGGCGAGAGGCCTCCAGGCCCTGGGATGAGCAGAGCCGAGAGGCCTCACGACCCCGGGATTAGCGGAGCCGAGAGGCCTCACGACCCCGGAATCAGCGGAGCCGAGAGGCCTCCTGGCCCTGGGATCAGCGCTGCCGAGAGGCCTTAGGGCCCAGGGATGAGCGGAGCCGCGAGGCCTCAGGACCCCGGGATCAGCGCTGCCGAGAGGCCTCAGGGCCCAGGGATGAGTGGAGTCGAGAGGCCTCCCAGCCCGGGATCAGCGGAGCCGAGAGGCCTCCTGGTCCTGGAATGAGCGGACCCGAGAGGCCTCCTGGCCCTGGGATCAGCGGAGCTGCGAGGCCTCAGGACCCCCGGGTCAGCGGAGGCGAGAGGCCTCAGGACCCCCGGGTCAGCGGAGGCGAGAGGCCTCAGGACCCCGGGGTCAGCGGAGCCGAGAGGCCTCAGGACCCGGGATCAGCGGAGCCAAGAGGCCTCAGGAACCCGGGGTCAGCGGAGGCGAGAGGTCTCAGGACCCCGGGGTCAGCGGAGCCAAGAAGCCTCAGGACGCCGGGATCAGCGGAGCCGAGAGGCTTCCCGGCCCTGGGATCAGCAGAGCTGAGAGGCCTCAGGACCCCGGGATCAGCGGAACCAAGAGGCCTCAGGACACCGGGATGAGCGGAGCCTCGAGGCCTCAGGACCCCGGGGTCAGCGGAGCCAAGAGGCCTCAGGACGCCGGGATCAGCGGAGCCGAGAGGTTTCCCGGCCCTGGGATCAGCAGAGCCGAGAGGCCTCAGGACCCCGGGATGAGCGGTGCCTCGAGGCCTCAGGACCCCGGGGTCAGCGGAGCCCCGAGGCCTCCGGACCCTGGGATGAGCAGAGCCGAGAGGCCTCACGACCCCGGGATCAGCGGAGCCGAGAGGCCTCACGACCCCGGGATTAGCGGAGCCGAGAGGCCTCAAGACCCCGGGATCAGCGGAGCCAAGAGACCTCAGGACCCTGGGATGAGCGGAGGCGAGAGGCCTCAGGACCCCGGGGTCAGCGGAGCCGAGAGGCCTCACGACCCCGGGATTAGCGGAGCCGAGAGGCCTCAAGACCCCGGGATCAGCGGAGCCAAGAGACCTCAGGACCCCGGGATGAGCGGAGGCGAGAGGCCTCAGGACCCCGGGGTCAGCGGAGCCGAGAGGCCTCAGGACCCGGGATCAGCGGAGCCAAGAGGCCTCAGGACCCCGGGGTCAGCGGAGGAGAGAGGCCTCAGGACCCCGGGGTCAGCGGAGCCAAGAGGCCTCAGGACGCCGGGATCAGCAGAGCCGAGAGGTTTCCCGAACCTGGGATCAGCAGAGCCGAGAGGCCTCAGGACCGCGGGATGAGCAGAGCCGAGAGGCCTCCCAGCCCGGGATCAGCGGAGCCCCGGGGCCTCAGGACCCTGGGGTCAGCGGAGCAGAGAGGCCTCAGGACCCCGTGATGAGCGGAGCTGAGAGGCGTCAGGACCCCGGGGTCAGCGGAGGCGAGAGGCCTCAGGACCCCGGGATCAGCGGAGCCTAGAGGCCTCAGGACCCCGGGATCAGCGGAGCCGAGATGCCTCAGGACCCCAGGGTCAGTGGAGCCGAGAGGCCTCAGGACCCCGGGATCAGCTGAGCCGAGAGGCCTCACGACCCCATGATCAGCGGAGCCAAGAGGCCTCAGGACCCCGGGATGAGCGGAGCCGCGAGGCCTCAGGACCCCTGGGTCAGCGGAGGCGAGAGGCCTCCAGGCCCTGGGATGAGCAGAGCCGAGAGGCCTCAAGACCCCGGATTATCAGCGGAGCCGAGAGGCCTCACGACCCCGGGATTAGCGGAGCCGAGAGGCCTCACGACCCCGGAATCAGCGGAGCCGAGAGGCCTCCCGGCCCTGGGATCAGCGCTGCCGAGAGGCCTTAGGGCCCAGGGATGAGCGGAGACGAGAGGCCTCAGGACCACGGGATGAGCGGAGCCGCGAGGCCTCAGGACCCCGGGATCAGCGCTGCCGAGAGGCCTCAGGGCCCAGGGATGAGCGGAGCCGAGAGGCCTCCCAGCCCGGGATCAGCGGAGCTGCGAGGCCTCAGGAACCCGGGGTCAGCGGAGGCGAGAGGTCTCAGGACCCCGGGGTCAGCGGAGCCAAGAAGCCTCAGGACGCCGGGATCAGCGGAGCCGAGAGGCTTCCCGGCCCTGGGATCAGCAGAGCTGAGAGGCCTCAGGACCCCGGGATCGGCGGAGCCGAGAGGCCTCACGACCCCGGGATCAGCGGAGCAGAGAGGCGTCAGGACCCCGGGATCAGCGTAGCCGCGAAACCTGAGGACCCCGGGATCAGCGGAGTCTAGAGGCCTCCAGGCCCTCGGATCAGCAGAGCCGAGAGGAGTCAGGAACCCGGGGTCAGCGGAGCCGCGAGGCCTCAGGACCCCGGGATGAGCGAAGCCGAGAGGCCTCCCAGCCCGGGATCAGCGGAGTCGAGAAGCCTCCTGGTCCTGGAATGAGCGGAGCAGGGAGGCCTCCCGGCCCTGGGATCAGAGGAGCTGCGAGGCCTCAGGACCCCGGGATCAGCGGAGCCTAGAGGCCTCAGGACCCCGGGATCAGCGGAGCCGAGATGCCTCAGGCCCCAGGGTCAGTGGAGCCGAGAGGCCTCACGACCCCGGGATTAGCGGAGCCGAGAGGCCTCACGACCCCGGAAACAGTGGAGCCGAGAGGCCTCCCGGCCCTGGGATCAGCGCTGCCGAGAGGCCTTAGGGCCCAGGGATGAGCGGAGCCGAGAGGCCTCAGGACCACGGGATGAGCGGAGCCGCGAGGCCTCAGGACCCCGGGGTCAGCGGAGCCAAGAGGCCTCAGGACCCCGGGGTCAGCGGAGCCGAGAGGCCTCAGGACCCCGGGGTCAGCGGAGCCGAGAGGCCTCAGGACCCCGTGATGAGCGGAGCTGAGAGGCGTCAGGACCCCGGGGTCAGCGGAGGCGAGAGGCCTCAGACCCCGGGATCAGCGGAGCCTAGAGGCCTCAGGACCCCGGGGTCAGCGGAGCCGAGAGGCTTCAGGACCCCGGGGTCAGCGGAGCAGAGAGGCGTCAGGACCCCGGGATCAGCGGAGCCGCGAGGCCTGAGGACCCCGGGATGAGCGAAGCCAAGAGGCCTCCCAGCCCAGGATCAGCGGAGTCGAGAGGCCTTCTGGTCCTGGAATGGGCGGAGCCGGGAGGCCTCCCGGCCCTGGGATCAGAGGAGCTGCGAGGCCTGAGGACCCTGGGATCAGCGGATCCGAGAGGCCTCAGGACCCTGGGATGAGCGGATCCGAGAGGCCTCAGGACCCCGGGGTCAGCGGAGCCGAGAGGCCTCCAGGCCCTGGGATGAGCAGAGCCGAGAGGCCTCACGACCACGGGATCAGCGGAGCCGAGAGGCCTCACGACCCCGGGATCAGCGGAGCCAAGAGACCTCAGGACCCCGGGATGAGCGGAGCCGCGAGGCCTCAGGACCCCAGGGTCAGCGGAGTCTAGAGGCCTCCCGGCCCTAGGATCAGCACAGCCAAGAGGAGTCAGGACCCCGGGGTCAGCGGAGCCGAGAGGCCTCCAGGCCCTGGGATGAGCAGAGCCGAGAGGCCTCACGACCCCGGGATCAGCGGAGCCGAGAGGCCTCACGACCCCGGGATCAGCGGAGCCGAGAGGCCTCCCGGCCCTGGGATCAGTGGAGCCTAGAAGCCTCAGGACCATGGGATGAGCGGAGCCGCGAGGCCTCAGGACCCCGGGGTCAGCGGAGGCGAGAGGCCTCCAGGCCCTGGGATGAGCAGAGCCGAGAGGCCTCACGACCCTGGGATCAGTGGTGCCGAGAGGCCTCCCGGACCTGGGATCAGCGGAGCCTAGAGGCCTCAGGACCCCGGTATCAGCGGAGCCCAGAGGCTTCAGGACACCGGGATCAGCGGAGCTGAGAGGCTTCACGACCCCGGGATCAGCAGAGCCGAGAGGCCTCCCAGCCCGGGATCAGCGGAGCCCAGAGGCCTCACGACCCCGGAATCAGCGGAGCCGAGAGGCCTCCCAGCCCGGGATCAGCAGAGTCCAGAGGCCTCCTGGTCCTGGAATGGGCGGAGCCGGGAGGCCTCCCGGCCCTGGGATCAGAGGAGCTGCGAGGCCTCAGGACCCCGGGATCAGCGGAGCCTAGAGGCCTCAGGACCCCGGGATCAGCGGTGCCGAGATGCCTCAGGACCCCAGGGTCAGTGGAGCCGAGAGGCCTCATGACCCCGGGATCAGCTGAGCCGAGAGGCCTCACGACCCCATGATCAGCGGAGCCAAGAGGCCTCAGGACCCCGGGATGAGCGGAGCCGCGAGGCCTCAGGACCCCTGGGTCAGCGGAGGCGAGAGGCCTCCAGGCCCTGGGATGAGCAGAGCCGAGAGGCCTCACGACCCCGGGATCAGCGGAGCCGAGAGGCCTCACGACCCCGGGATTAGCGGAGCCGAGAGGCCTCAAGACCCCGGGATCAGCGGAGCCAAGAGACCTCAGGACCCTGGGATGAGCGGAGGCGAGAGGCCTCAGGACCCCGGGGTCAGCGGAGCCGAGAGGCCTCACGACCCCGGGATTAGCGGAGCCGAGAGGCCTCAAGACCCCGGGATCAGCGGAGCCAAGAGACCTCAGGACCCCGGGATGAGCGGAGGCGAGAGGCCTCAGGACCCCGGGGTCAGCGGAGCCGAGAGGCCTCAGGACCCGGGATCAGCGGAGCCAAGAGGCCTCAGGACCCCGGGGTCAGCGGAGGAGAGAGGCCTCAGGACCCCGGGGTCAGCGGAGCCAAGAGGCCTCAGGACGCCGGGATCAGCAGAGCCGAGAGGTTTCCCGAACCTGGGATCAGCAGAGCCGAGAGGCCTCAGGACCGCGGGATGAGCAGAGCCGAGAGGCCTCCCAGCCCGGGATCAGCGGAGCCCCGGGGCCTCAGGACCCTGGGGTCAGCGGAGCAGAGAGGCCTCAGGACCCCGTGATGAGCGGAGCTGAGAGGCGTCAGGACCCCGGGGTCAGCGGAGGCGAGAGGCCTCAGGACCCCGGGATCAGCGGAGCCTAGAGGCCTCAGGACCCCGGGATCAGCGGAGCCGAGATGCCTCAGGACCCCAGGGTCAGTGGAGCCGAGAGGCCTCAGGACCCCGGGATCAGCTGAGCCGAGAGGCCTCACGACCCCATGATCAGCGGAGCCAAGAGGCCTCAGGATCCCGGGATGAGCGGAGCCGCGAGGCCTCAGGACCCCTGGGTCAGCGGAGGCGAGAGGCCTCCAGGCCCTGGGATGAGCAGAGCCGAGAGGCCTCAAGACCCCGGATTATCAGCGGAGCCGAGAGGCCTCACGACCCCGGGATTAGCGGAGCCGAGAGGCCTCACGACCCCGGAATCAGCGGAGCCGAGAGGCCTCCCGGCCCTGGGATCAGCGCTGCCGAGAGGCCTTAGGGCCCAGGGATGAGCGGAGACGAGAGGCCTCAGGACCACGGGATGAGCGGAGCCGCGAGGCCTCAGGACCCCGGGATCAGCGCTGCCGAGAGGCCTCAGGGCCCAGGGATGAGCGGAGCCGAGAGGCCTCCCAGCCCGGGATCAGCGGAGCTGCGAGGCCTCAGGAACCCGGGGTCAGCGGAGGCGAGAGGTCTCAGGACCCCGGGGTCAGCGGAGCCAAGAAGCCTCAGGACGCCGGGATCAGCGGAGCCGAGAGGCTTCCCGGCCCTGGGATCAGCAGAGCTGAGAGGCCTCAGGACCCCGGGATCGGCGGAGCCGAGAGGCCTCACGACCCCGGGATCAGCGGAGCAGAGAGGCGTCAGGACCCCGGGATCAGCGTAGCCGCGAAACCTGAGGACCCCGGGATCAGCGGAGTCTAGAGGCCTCCAGGCCCTCGGATCAGCAGAGCCGAGAGGAGTCAGGAACCCGGGGTCAGCGGAGCCGCGAGGCCTCAGGACCCCGGGATGAGCGAAGCCGAGAGGCCTCCCAGCCCGGGATCAGCGGAGTCGAGAAGCCTCCTGGTCCTGGAATGAGCGGAGCAGGGAGGCCTCCCGGCCCTGGGATCAGAGGAGCTGCGAGGCCTCAGGACCCCGGGATCAGCGGAGCCTAGAGGCCTCAGGACCCCGGGATCAGCGGAGCCGAGATGCCTCAGGCCCCAGGGTCAGTGGAGCCGAGAGGCCTCACGACCCCGGGATTAGCGGAGCCGAGAGGCCTCACGACCCCGGAAACAGTGGAGCCGAGAGGCCTCCCGGCCCTGGGATCAGCGCTGCCGAGAGGCCTTAGGGCCCAGGGATGAGCGGAGCCGAGAGGCCTCAGGACCACGGGATGAGCGGAGCCGAGAGGCCTCAGGACCCCGGGGTCAGCGGAGCCAAGAGGCCTCAGGACCCCGGGGTCAGCGGAGCCGAGAGGCCTCAGGACCCCGGGGTCAGCGGAGCCGAGAGGCCTCAGGACCCCGTGATGAGCGGAGCTGAGAGGCGTCAGGACCCCGGGGTCAGCGGAGGCGAGAGGCCTCAGACCCCGGGATCAGCGGAGCCTAGAGGCCTCAGGACCCCGGGGTCAGCGGAGCCGAGAGGCTTCAGGACCCCGGGGTCAGCGGAGCAGAGAGGCGTCAGGACCCCGGGATCAGCGGAGCCGCGAGGCCTGAGGACCCCGGGATGAGCGAAGCCAAGAGGCCTCCCAGCCCAGGATCAGCGGAGTCGAGAGGCCTTCTGGTCCTGGAATGGGCGGAGCCGGGAGGCCTCCCGGCCCTGGGATCAGAGGAGCTGCGAGGCCTGAGGACCCTGGGATCAGCGGATCCGAGAGGCCTCAGGACCCTGGGATGAGCGGATCCGAGAGGCCTCAGGACCCCGGGGTCAGCGGAGCCGAGAGGCCTCCAGGCCCTGGGATGAGCAGAGCCGAGAGGCCTCACGACCACGGGATCAGCGGAGCCGAGAGGCCTCACGACCCCGGGATCAGCGGAGCCAAGAGACCTCAGGACCCCGGGATGAGCGGAGCCGCGAGGCCTCAGGACCCCAGGGTCAGCGGAGTCTAGAGGCCTCCCGGCCCTAGGATCAGCACAGCCAAGAGGAGTCAGGACCCCGGGGTCAGCGGAGCCGAGAGGCCTCCAGGCCCTGGGATGAGCAGAGCCGAGAGGCCTCACGACCCCGGGATCAGCGGAGCCGAGAGGCCTCACGACCCCGGGATCAGCGGAGCCGAGAGGCCTCCCGGCCCTGGGATCAGTGGAGCCTAGAAGCCTCAGGACCATGGGATGAGCGGAGCCGCGAGGCCTCAGGACCCCGGGGTCAGCGGAGGCGAGAGGCCTCCAGGCCCTGGGATGAGCAGAGCCGAGAGGCCTCACGACCCTGGGATCAGTGGTGCCGAGAGGCCTCCCGGACCTGGGATCAGCGGAGCCTAGAGGCCTCAGGACCCCGGTATCAGCGGAGCCCAGAGGCTTCAGGACACCGGGATCAGCGGAGCTGAGAGGCTTCACGACCCCGGGATCAGCAGAGCCGAGAGGCCTCCCAGCCCGGGATCAGCGGAGCCCAGAGGCCTCACGACCCCGGAATCAGCGGAGCCGAGAGGCCTCCCAGCCCGGGATCAGCAGAGTCCAGAGCCCTCCTGGTCCTGGAATGGGCAGAGCCGGGAGGCCTCCCGGCCCTGGGATCAGAGGAGCTGCGAGGCCTCAGGACCCCGGGATCAGCGGAGCCTAGAGGCCTCAGGACCCCGGGATCAGCGGTGCCGAGATGCCTCAGGACCCCAGGGTCAGTGGAGCCGAGAGGCCTCATGACCCCGGGATCAGCTGAGCCGAGAGGCCTCACGACCCCATGATCAGCGGAGCCAAGAGGCCTCAGGACCCCGGGATGAGCGGAGCCGCGAGGCCTCAGGACCCCTGGGTCAGCGGAGGCGAGAGGCCTCCAGGCCCTGGGATGAGCAGAGCCGAGAGGCCTCACGACCCCGGGATCAGCGGAGCCGAGAGGCCTCACGACCCCGGGATTAGCGGAGCCGAGAGGCCTCACGACCCCGGAATCAGCGGAGCCGAGAGGCCTCCTGGCCCTGGGATCAGCGCTGCCGAGAGGCCTTAGGGCCCAGGGATGAGCGGAGCCGCGAGGCCTCAGGACCCCGGGATCAGCGCTGCCGAGAGGCCTCAGGGCCCAGGGATGAGTGGAGTCGAGAGGCCTCCCAGCCCGGGATCAGCGGAGCCGAGAGGCCTCCTGGTCCTGGAATGAGCGGACCCGAGAGGCCTCCTGGCCCTGGGATCAGCGGAGCTGCGAGGCCTCAGGACCCCCGGGTCAGCGGAGGCGAGAGGCCTCAGGACCCCGGGGTCAGCGGAGCCGAGAGGCCTCAGGACCCGGGATCAGCGGAGCCAAGAGGCCTCAGGAACCCGGGGTCAGCGGAGGCGAGAGGTCTCAGGACCCCGGGGTCAGCGGAGCCAAGAAGCCTCAGGACGCCGGGATCAGCGGAGCCGAGAGGCTTCCCGGCCCTGGGATCAGCAGAGCTGAGAGGCCTCAGGACCCCGGGATCAGCGGAGCCAAGAGGCCTCAGGACCCCGGGATGAGCGGAGCCTCGAGGCCTCAGGACCCCTGGGTCAGCGGAGCCGAGAGGCCTCCGCGCCCTGGGATGAGCAGAGCCAAGAGGCCTCACGACCCCGGGATCAGCGGAGCCGAGAGGCCTCACGACCCCGGGATCAGCGGAGCCGAGAGGCCTCACGACCGCGGGATTAGCGGAGCCGAGAGGCCTCACGACCCCGGGATCAGCGGAGCCAAAAGACCTCAGGACCCCGGGATGAGCGGAGCCGCGAGGCCTCAGGACCCCGGGGTCAGCGGAGTCTAGAGGCCTCCCGGCCCTGGGATCAGCAGAGCCAAGAGGAGTCAGGACCCCGGGGTCAGCGGAGCCGCGAGGCCTCACGACCCTGGGATCAGCGGAGCCTAGAGGCCTCCCAGCCCGGGATCAGCGGAGCCAAGAGGCCTCCTGGTCCTGGAATGAGCAGAGCCTGGAGGCCTCCCGCCCCTGGGATCAGCGGAGCTGCGAGGCCTCAGGACCACGGGATGATCGGAGCCGCGAGGCCTCAGGACCACGGGATGATCGGAGCCGCGAGGCCTCAGGACCCCGGGGTCAGCGAATGCGAGAGGCCTCCAGGCCCTGGGATGAGCAGAGCCGAGAGGCCTCAGGACCCCGGGATCAGCGGAGCCGAGAGGCCTCAGGACCCCGGGATGAGCGGAGCCTCGAGGCCTCAGGACCCCGGGGTCAGCGGAGCCGAGAGGCCTCCGCGCCCTGGGATGAGCAGAGCCAAGAGGCCTCACGACCCCGGGATCAGCGGAGCCGAGAGGCCTCACGACCCCGGGATCAGCGGAGCCGAGAGGCCTCACGACCCCGGGATCAGCGGAGCCGAGAGGCCTCACGACCCCGGGATCAGCGGAGCCGAGAGGCCTCCCGGCCCTGGGATCAGCGGAGCCTAGAGGCCTCAGGACCCCGGTATCAGCGTAGCCGAGAGTCTTCAGGACACCGGGATCAGCGGTGCTGAGAGGCTTCACGACCCTGGATCAGCGGAGCCGAGAGGCCTCCCAGCCCGGGATCAGCGGAGCCGAGAGGCCTCATGACCCTGGGATCAGCGGAGCCGAGAGACCTCAGGACCCCGGGATGAGCGGAGCCGCGAGGCCTCAGGACCCCGGGGTCAGCGGAGTCTAGAGGCCTCCCGGCCCTAGGATCAGCACAGCCAAGAGGAGTCAGGACCCCGGGGTCAGCGGAGCCGAGAGGCCTCCAGGCCCTGGGATGAGCAGAGCCGAGAGGCCTCACGACCCCGGGATCAGCGGAGCCGAGAGGCCTCAAGACCCCGGGATCGGCGGAGCCGAGAGGCCTCCCAGCCCGGGATCAGCAGAGTCGAGAGGCCTCCTGGTCCTGGAATGAGCGAAGCCGGGAGGCCTCCCGGACCTGGGATCAGCGGAGCTGCGAGGCCTCAGGACCCTGGGATCAGCGGATCCGAGAGGCCTCAGGACCCTGGGATCAGCGGATCCGAGAGGCCTCAGGACCCTGGGATGAGCGGATCCGAGAGGCCTCAGGACCCCGGGGTCAGCGGAGCCGAGAGGCCTCCAGGCCCTGGGATGAGCAGAGCCGAGAGGCCTCACGACCACGGGATCAGCGGAGCCGAGAGGCCTCACGACCCCGGGATCAGCGGAGCCAAGAGACCTCAGGACCCCGGGATGAGCGGAGCCGCGAGGCCTCAGGACCCCAGGGTCAGCGGAGTCTAGAGGCCTCCCGGCCCTAGGATCAGCACAGCCAAGAGGAGTCAGGACCCCGGGGTCAGCGGAGCCGAGAGGCCTCCATGCCCTGGGATGAGCAGAGCCGAGAGGCCTCAGGACCCCGGGATCAGCGGAGCCGAGAGGCCTCACGACCCCGGGATCAGTGGTGCCGAGAGGCCTCCCGGCCCTGGGATCAGTGGAGCCTAGAAGCCTCAGAACCCCGGTATCAGCGTAGCCGAGAGGCTTCAGGACACCGGGATCAGCGGTGCTGAGAGGCTTCACGACCCTCGGATCAGCAGAGCCGAGAGGAGTCAGGACCCCGGGGTCAGCGGAGCCGCGAGGCCTCAGGACCCCGGGATGAGCGAAGCCGAGAGGCCTCCCAGCCCGGGATCAGCGGAGTCGAGAGGCCTCCTGGTCCTGGAATGAGCAGAGCAGGGAGGCCTCCCAGCCCTGGGATCAGAGGAGCTGCGAGGCCTCAGGACCCCGGGATCAGCGGAGCCTAGAGGCCTCAGGACCCCAGGGTCAGTGGAGCCGAGAGGTCTCAGGACCCCGGGATCAGCGGAGCCGAGAGGCCTCACGACCCCGGTATCAGCGGAGCCAAGAGGCCTCAGGACCCTGGGATGAGTGGAGCCGCGAGGCTCAGGACCCCGGTGTCAGCGGAGCCGATAGGCCTCCAGGCCCTCGGATGAGCAGAGCCGAGAGGCCTCACGACCACGGGATCAGCGGAGCCGAGAGGCCTCACGACTCCGGGATCAGTGGAGCCGAGAGGCCTCCCAGCCCGGGATCAGCGGAGCCCTGAGGCCTCCTGGTCCTGGAATGAGCGGAGCCGAGAGGCCTCCCAGGCCGGGATCAGCAGAGTGGAGAGGCCTCCAGCCCTTGGATGAGCAGAGCCAAGAGGCCTCAGGACTCCGGGATCAGCGGAGCCGAGAAGCCTCATGACCCCGGGGTCAGCGGAGCCGAGAGCCTCTGTGCCCAGGATCAGCTGAGCGAGAGGGGTCCTGGCCCCGGGATCATTGGGGAAGGAGACATCTCAGCCCTGGGATCTGCGTGACAGGGGGCAATCACCGAACCCCTGATCTCCCTGCAGCTCTGTTCATGGTAAGGGGCCTCGCTCCAACTCCCCCATTGGCCCTGCTCTGAGCCCGACCAGGGGCTGCACCTAAGGATTGGGCCTGCCCTCTGCCACCGGGGAGCAGGCCTAAGCCAGCAGTTTGTTATCTCCGGAAAGGGCACAGGACGGGCTGAGGGAACCCCCCCACCCAGTGCACACATTTTTGTGCACCTGGCCTCTTGTCCTATATAATAAAATGCTAATATGCAATTTTACTGAACAAGGTCAACCAGTCGCTATGATGTGTACTGACCACCAGGGGGCAGATGCTCAATGCAGGAGCTGCTTCCTGGTGGTCAGTGTACTCCCACAAGGGGAGCACTGCTTCGCCAGAAGCTGGGCTCATGGCTGGTGAGAGCAGTGGCGATCTTGAAACCTCCCCTGCCTCTGCGGCAGCACTAAGGATATCGGACTGCTGGCTTAGACCCACTCTCCTGAGGGCTCTAGGACGGTGAGAGGGCATAGCAGGGCTGAGGGACTCCCCTGCCTCAAGTGCACAAATTTTGTGCACAGGGCCTCTAGTTATAAAATAACTATCTCTTCCTTGGCTTTTATGTTAACACGTTCTCCTGATCTTCCTCTTTTTATTTTATGGTCACTCTTTTAAGTTTTATTTTAGACTCAAGCATTGCTGTTTGATCACTAAATCCTGACATTCATTAAATAAATGTATGTCTATTTCTTTTTACTCTATACTTTTCCGAATGAAATCTCTCCCATGCTCCCAAATTATATCTCTAGCCCAGACCTCTTTTCTGAACTTCAGATCCTTCTATCCATTTAATATTTTGAAAACTTTCAAACTTATTAAAAGTACCTGAATGTACCTAAATATACTGCTTTAAGTTAAAATTCCATTTTTTTTATTGCTTAAAGTATTACATAGAGTATTACATATGTGTCCTTTTTCCCCCCGCACCCTTAACAATCCCCTGGCCGCCCCTACCCCCCAGTGTCTTATATCCGTTGGTTATGCTTATATGCATGCATACAAGTCCTTTAGTTGATCTCTTACCCCCCTCCATCCTGCCCCCCAACCCTCCCCGGCCTTCCCGTTGCAGTTTGACAATCTGTTTGAGGCAGCTCTGCCTCTGTATCTATTATTGTTCAAAAGTTTATAATGGTCTCTATTATCCATGAATGAGTGAGGTCATGTGGTATTTTTCCTTCATTGACTGGCTTATTTCACTTAGCATAATGCTCTCCAGCTCCATCCATTAAAATTCCATTTTTAATTTTTAGCCTTAAAATGTTTAATCATTTCCCTCATCTAGAGGAGTATAATAAAATAAACAAAAGTGAAGCTGATAAAAGGATTCACTAGACCAGAATCAACCATCTCTAGGAAGTTATTGTCAAAGACAAGTCATATTGTGTGAATTTAAACATCTCCCAACATAATGATGGAATGGGGTGTTTTCTCTTGTGATCATATTATTTTTGCATCATATATTTTAACCTATGTAATTAGGTAAATGCAAATTTAATTTTGGTGTTTGTGTTTGTATGTGAATTATACCTTTTATGTAATATCTCCAGGAATTAGTTTTGGTCAGAAAGTCCATATTGTCTGATGTTAAAATAACTGCATACACTTCCATTTTGTTTGTATTTGCCTGAAACAGATAGATGATAAATAGGTAGATAGATAATAGATGGATAGATGATAGATAGGTAGAATTTGTTCATTAGATTTTACATATAAGTGAGATCATACGGTATTTGTCTTTCTCTGACTGGCTTATTTCACCTAGCATAATATGTAATCTGCAGGTCCATCCATGCTGTCACAAAAGGTTCCTTCTTTTTTAAGGCAGCATATATTCCATTCTGTTAAACATACCACAGCTTTTTTATCCACTCATTTACTGATGGGCACTTGAACTGTTTCCAAATCTTGGTTATTGTAAATAACACTGCAATGAACATAGGGGTGCATATATTCTTTCAAATTGGTGTTTTGGGATGCTTAGGATATATTCCCAGAAGAAGGATCACTGGGTCAAAAGGCAGTTCTATTTTTAATTTTTGGAGGAAATTCCATACTGTTTTCCTCATTGTCTGCACCAGTCTGCATTCCCACCAACAGTATACTAAGTAGGGTTCCATTTTCTCCACAACCTCACAGCATTTGTTTGTTGATTTATTGGTGGTGTGAGGTGATATCTCATTGTGATTTTAATTTACATCTGTGTCACTTGAAAACAGCATACAGTGGGTCTTGTTTTCTATTATATTTTTATACAGACTAACAAAACTTTTATTTTAATTTAAATATTTGGTCCACTTCTACTTACTCAACATATTGATATATTTTTTATTTCCATCACTATTTGTCCTATATTATTTTTGTTTCTATTTCTCACCTTTCTTGTCTTTATGTAGATTATTTTTCATTTTCATTCTAATATTGTTTAATTTATTCACTGTACTTTTTTTTTCTTTTGTACCTTATCCTATAAAATTCCAATATGGCTCCTTAAATTAGTTTTCTTCACTCTTGGATTACATTACTTTTATCCTTTTTTCTGCTATGTGGTGTATCACGTTAATTGATTTTCCTATGTTGAAACATCCTTTCATGCAAGGTGTAAATTGTACATGGTTATGGTTTATGATCCTTTTGATGTGTTGTTCAATTCCTTTTGCGAGTATTTTGTTGATTATTTTTGCATGTGTTTTCATCAGGGATCTTAGCCTATAGTTTTGTTTTTGTGTGTGGCGTCTTTGTTTGGCTGTAGTATCAGGATAATGTTGCCTTCATAAAAGGAGATTGAAAGTAATTTCTCTTCCTCAATTTTTTGGAAGAGTTCAAGAAGGATCATTATTAAATCTTCTTTAAATATTTGGTTGAACTTGTCTGTGAAGTCACCTATTCCCAGGCTTTTCTTTGTTGGGAGGTTTTTAGGTATTGCTTAAATATCCTTACTAGTTAAAGATCTTTTCCGATTTTCTATTTCTTAATGGTTCAGTCTTGGCAGGTTAACTGTTTCTAAGGATTTATCCTTTTTTCTAGTTTATAAAGTTTGTTGGTGTATCATTGTTCATAATAGTCTTTTATGATTTTCTTATTTCTGTAGAATCAGTTATGTCTCCTTTTTCAGTTCAAATTTTATTTACTTTAAGTTTTCTATCTTTATAAAATTACTCTATATAAAGGTTTGTTGATCTTATCCATCCTTTAAAAAAAAAACTGTTTCATAATTTTTGCCTTTTCTATTCTCTATTTCATGTATTTCTGCTCTGGTCATATATCCTCCCTTCTACTAACTTTAAGTTTAGTTTGTTTTTATTTTTCTAGCTTTCTAATTTATATAGTTGAATTTTTAAAAAATATTTATTCTTTTTAAATGTAGGTGGTTATTGCTATAAACTTACTTCTTAGTACTTGCTTTTGTAGCATCCTATATTTTAAGTATGTTGTGTTTTTGTTCATCTCAGATATTTTCAACTTATCTTTTGATTTTCTCTTTGACTCGTTGGTTATTTATTTTTTACCAAATTTATTGGGGTGACATTGTTTGCAAAACCATGCAGGTTTTAAGTGTACAACTCAGTAAAACATCACCTGCACAATGCCCCTTTGGCTGTATAAAAGTGTGTTATTTAATTTAGTTAATCTTCACAGATTTGTAAATATTCCAGTTTTTCTGCTATTAATTTCTACATTGTGGTCAGAAAAGATCCTTGATATAATTTGTATTTTAATTGGTTAAGACTTGTTTTGTGATGTAACATGTGACCTGTTCTCACAAATGATCGATGTGTATTTCAGAATGATGTACATTCTGCTGCTGCTGTGTTGAGTGTTCTGTATATATCGGTTAGGTTCATTTGATATGTAGTGTTGTTTATGTCCTTTGTTTCTTAGTTGAATTTTTCTCTGGAAATTTAATCCATTATTGAAAGTGGGATACTGAAGACTCATACTATTATTGTTTTGATGTCTATTACTCCTTAGAGTTCCTTCAATGTTTGCTTTATATATTGGACATATTTTTAAGTTGTTATTTTTTCTTGATTAATTGATATATTTTTATCACTGTACTAGAGGCCTAATGCACAAAATTCGTGCACTCGTGGAGGGGATTCCCTCAGCCTGGCCTGCTCCCTCTCGCAGTCTGGGAGCCCTTGGGGGATGTCTGACTGATGGCTCCCAGCGGGCCTAAACTGACAGTTGGACATCCTTAGTGCTTCTGTGGAGGTGGAAGAGGCTCCCGCCACAGCCACTGCACTTACCAGCCATGAGCCTGGCCTCTGGCTGAGTGGTGCTCCCCCTGTGGAAAGCCCTTGCTCCTGCATTGAGTGTCTTCCCCCTGGTGGTCAGTGCACGTCATAGCAACCAGTTGTTCTGTCATTCAGTCGATTTGCATATTAGCCTTTTATTATATAAGATAATGTTCTTCTTTGTCTCTTGTGACAGTTTTCTATTCAAAGTCTATTTTGTCTACATTCAGTCGATTTGCATATTAGCCTTTTATTATATAAGATAATGTTCTTCTTTGTCTCTTGTGACAGTTTTCTATTCAAAGTCTATTTTGTCTATGTAAGTAAGCTACCCCTGCTCTTTTTTGGTTACCATTTCCACAGAATACAGTTTTCCTTCTCTTCATTTTCAGCACAAATGTGTCCCTAAAGCTAGAGTGTCTGGTAGATAGCACACAGTTGGATCTCTCTTGGAGGGTATTGATTCAGCCACTCAATATCTTAGGATTAGAGAATTTACTCCATATACATTTAAAGTAATTATTGATAGCAAAGGATTTATTGTTGCCATTTTGTTAATTGTTTTGGTTGTCTTGTAGATTTTTATTTTGTTCTCTCTTACTGTCTCTGTTTAACTTTTTTTTATTGATATGCTTTGATTCCCTTCTTTTTTCTTTTTATAGCTTCCATAGGTAATTTCCTTGTTACCATTGGGCCTACATAAAATATTTTATTTGACTTCCTACATCAGTGTACTGCTACCTTTCATTAGTTTAGTAAAATTTTTATGCAAATAAAGGTTCCGCCCCTTTAGGTATTTATTATTACTATCCTTCCCTTTCAAATTTCCATATCAATTAATTTCAGAGCTTTACACACTATCCCCCAAGTCTCTTAGAATATTGCTCATTATGTTTCAGCTTTTTATTTCTCCATACTCTGTCCTGGGAATTTTCTTTAGTCTTCCACCAAACTGATTCTCATATTATCTGTGTCTCTTATGTTTTAATCCATCCACTGATTTTTAAAAATATTTTTTACTTTAGGATAGTTGTAGATTTACAGAAAATTTATAAACATTGTACTGACAGTCTCTGTATGCCCCATATCCATCTTTTACAAGTCTTATTATATCCATTGTGTTTTAAACTTTAATTATATTGTTATTCGTTCCTCTCTGTCTGAGCTATTTGATTAAAATCCATAACTTTGACAGACCTGTTTGTCTCCAGCCTCTCACCCTTACTCCTCACCCTAAGAAAACATGAAAATCAAAGTTGCTAGATTTAGCAAATATCTTTAAGGTGAAAGGTATCTTTAGTGTCCAGATATCCTTTCTGAGTTCTAATCTTTACTATACTATTTAATCTCTGAGTGTGTCTTATTTTCTATTTTATTGATACATTTGTTTTTTCACTAGAGGCCCAGTGCATGAAATTCGTGTACAGGGGGCGGGTCCCTCAGCCCAGCCTGCACCCTCTCCAATCTGGGACCCCTCAGGGGATGTCTGACTGCTTCTCACCATCTGGGACCGATGGCTCCTAACCGCTTGCCTGCCTAATTACCCTTAACCACCTCTGCCTGCCTGCCTGATTGCTCCTAACTGCTCCCCTGCTGGCCTGATCACCTCTAACCACCACTGCCTCGCCCCACACCCGGGACCCAGGATTCCCTCCTCCGGCTGGTCACAGGCACCCAGGACCCAGGCTTCCCTTCCTTTGGCCAGCCACAGGCACCCAGGACCCAGGCCAGCTTCAACTGG
Organism: Myotis nattereri; assembly: GCF_964212035.1. Classification (NCBI taxonomy): domain Eukaryota; kingdom Metazoa; phylum Chordata; class Mammalia; order Chiroptera; family Vespertilionidae; genus Myotis; species Myotis nattereri. The sequence goes on from NC_138078.1 coordinate 85,374,276, forward strand.
GCCGGCCACAGCTGCAGGGGACTGTGTGCAGGAGGCTTTGCCTGGGCTGCAGCCACAGGCACCCAGGACTGTGGGGCGGGCAGCTTGTCCCTCTCTTGGGCTGCAGCCACCAGCTCTGGTGCCCAGGACCATGGGGCGGGTGGCTTGTCCCTCTCCTGGGCTGCAGGCATAGGTGCAGCTGCTGGCATCCATGACTTGGGGTAGGCAGCTTGTCCCTCTCCTAGGCAGAAGCCTGACTGGTCCTCATTCCTCTCTTGTGAGCTCATTTGTGCCTGGCTAGTCCCCATTTCTCTCTCCCCAGCGTTGAGTGTCTGAGCTGTTACGGCGTGAAGGCGTGATGACCATTTACATATTAGCTCTTTATTATATAGGATTTACAATTCAGCATTTCAGATGTCTTCAGTGAGAGGATTATTCAGAATATGAAATAAGCCATGCTTCTGTAATGACTTGGAGCTTGATTCTAAAACCTCTTCCAAATAATTCTATGTATATCACTTACCTATTTACAGAGCAAGTAATTTTTAGTTCTTATATGTAGAAATTACTGATAGCTCCCATAGGGAACATAGAAACCAGGTGTCACAAATCTGTCACTGAAGCTCAGTTGTTCTAAATAGCACTACTTGTATACTATTAAAGCAGAAACATTTTTAAAATTCTCAATGGAGGATATGTTTTTATTGATTTGAGAGAGAGTGAGACAGGAATGGAGAAAAAGGAGAGAGAGAGAGAGAGAGAGAGAGAGAGAGAGAGAGAAACATCAATGTGAGAAACATTGATTGGTTGACAACCTCTTGGTATAGGGGAGGACGTTCCAACCAACAGAGCCACCTGGCCATTACCTAAAACAAAAAGTTTTGATGTGGTAATTTTGATGTGTTGTGAATCTTAAATTAATACTCAATGTAAATTAGCAGCAGCAATAAAATGGCCTATTTTTAACTATTGTTTTCAGAAGACAAAGTGGGTCACTGACTCTGATATATATTCTGATCTTATTTTTTTTAAATTGACTTTTTTAAAAAAAATATATTTTATTGATTTTTTTACAGAGAGGAAGGGAGAGGGATAGAGAGCCAGAAACATCGATGAGAGAGAAACATCGATCAACTGCCTCCTGCACATCTCCCACTGGGGATGTGCCCACAACCCAGGTACATGCCCTTGACCGGAATCGAACCTGGGACCCTTCAGTCCGCAGGCTGACGCCCTATCCACTGAGCCAAACCGGTTTCGGCTGATCTTATTTTTGATCTAAGAAACAAAGTCTTGAATTAAAACTTGATAAGTTAGAATGATTCAAATTTCGGCTTATTTCCCAGATAATATATGAAAGTACATAGTCCATTGCTGTCATCATTTATCCACAAGGTGGCATTGCAGGCCTTCAAAATCAACCAATTTCATCCAGTAAATCGCATTTGTGTTGAGATTTTGATCAGATTCTAAAGTAAGGGTCAGGTAGATATAAACAAATGTGTTCCTGCTTCTTCAAACACAGATTTTCTTAGAAGTAATCAATTACAAGAAATACTAAAGGATGAAACTAACATGTTAAAACATCATAAAAACATAGGGAACAGTAAGGCAGATTTTCCCAAATCATTTAGATTGCTTTTCTTTTATTTTTTTTTAATGTTTGAAGGTCTCCTTCCTGATTATATTTAGTAAAGTGTTACCTTATGGGCAGTTCCTGAATTGATATTAGTGGCATCTGACTCAGAATACTATGATTCAGCAAGGTGGTAGCCTGGGATTTGCATGTGTGTAGTGGATAATCCACAAATCTTGACTCTCTGAAGTGCAATTATCAAGAACCCCTCAAAGTGTTGTTGACAATAATAATTCATTTCTCATTCTCAATTAATCTAGAGCAGTGATGGCGAACCTTTTGAGCTCAGCGTGTCAGCATTTTGAAAAACCCTAACTTAACTCTGCTGCCGTGTCACATATAGAATTTTTTTGATATTTGCAACCATAGTAAAACAAAGATTTATATTTTTGATATTTATTTTATATATTTAAATGCCATTTAACAAAGAAAAATCAACCAAAAAATGAGTTCTCGTGTCACCTCTGACATGTGTGTCATAGGTTCGCCATCACTGATCTAGAGTCTTAATTTCTCTCCCGTCCACTGAAAAGACAAGCAGAACCTTATAATCATAGAATTTTAGAATTGAAAGATCTTTGAAAACCATATAATTCAGCACTCTTACAATTTAGAGAATTGAAATCAACATAGTTGAAGTAACTTCTTCAAGATGGTATTCCTTATCAGAATTATAGTCTTCCTGTCAGATGTGGCATTTGGTGAACACAAATTCTTGATGAGGCCATAATAGCGATGTGAGACTTTTAAGAAAAATAATAAGTTATTGCATCAAGGGGAAAAAAATAAAGGGCTATGTCTAAATGACTTCAGAAAAATAACGGTTGTAAGCTGCCCAAATCACACAGCTATTAAGACAAAGAACAGGTACTCAAGCAATAAAGCTGGTGTCTTAACCACCCTGAAATCACTTTTATTCCCAATGCCTAAAGCAAGCCTGGGCAGTGATAGTAGGCACCCACTAAATATTTGTCAAACTTAAAAACTAAACAGAATGGACATTATCTTTTGTGGAAGTGGCTAGAGTCAGGGTGAGGAACCAAATTTGGTTCCCTCATGCTGCCTTCCAAGAAAATAAAAGCTGCAGGACTAGAAGGAGGAGATTATCAAACATCAGACATGATGGATAGGTAGATTATTAATATATTATTACTATTATACAAATAATATGCGAGTGGATTATTTAAATGATTAAATATCTAATTATGTAAATAACTAGAGGCCCGGTACATGAGATTCGTGCACTGGGAGGGGGGGCGTTCCTCAGCCCGGCCTGTGCTCTCTCACAGTCCAGGGCTCTCGCAGTCTGGGACTCCTCGCTCCTACCACCTGCATGCAGCAGAGGCGGGAGAGGCTCCCGCCACTGCCGCTATGCTCGCCAGCTGTGAGTCCGGTTTCTGGCTGAGCAGCACACCCCGTGTGGGAGTGCACTGACCATCAGGGGGCATCTCCTGCTTTAAGCGTCTGCCCTCTGATGGTAAGTGTGCGTCATAGCAACTGGTCATTCTGCAGTTAAGTCGATTTGCATAGTAGCCTTTTATTATATAGGATATCTGAAACAGGAATGTAAGACTTAACCATAAACCATACAGAAATAACCACAGATGATGCTTGAGATTGTTCCAGACTTATTTCTTTTCCTATGGATACATATCTTTTTAATTTTTTTACAGAATTAGTATACACCAGGAATAACTTTTTCACCTTCTTTTGTCAATTAATAATAGATAAGCATCTTTTTCTGTTAGTAAACATACTTCGGCATATGTTCAGTGGCTTTAATTCAACTTGTTCCCTATTGTTGGACATTTAAATTTGCTTTTTGCTATTTTAAACATCAAAAATAAATCTTATAGCTCAAAAAAAGAAACAGTTTATGAAGTAATGCAGTTAATGAACCTCCCGTGGAGGGGAAGATGAAGATAGTTGCCTAGCATTGTATGGGCTCAATCACTGGTTGACACAATCTATAAAGTGAATCTTTGGCATTACTTCTCACTGAATAAGCTCAGGGTATCTAACTACCTTGCACATAGTTTCTACCTACTTTTTCAACATGCTTGATTATGAAATCTGTAACAACAGCACTGTGTATTCCTTAGTTGCTAATGTAATCATACATCTTAACATCCCAGCACATAGTAGGTACATTTTACATATTAAATCTGTACGTTGCCTAGTAACTTGTAAAATAGTTGACTGATTTGGATTAAATGTGTACAGTACTAGAGAGCATCAACTATTAATTGTATCTATCTTGTGGTTAGTGTGACTAGAAATAAAATAATGTAACATCAAATGTATTAATATTTCATTTTTATTTATTTGAGGCCTATGTCTTATAGAACTACTAACCTTATTAGACCTAACAAATATTTAAAATGATTCCTACCTCCTTCTTTCTCTATTATACCATAGTTACTCTGTCAAAAAAATTCTTCTGAAAAGTCAACAAATAATCCAATATTCATTTAACACCTTCAGTTTCAGAGTCAAAATCTGCAAAGGTTGTAGACAACATCATCTTCCCCTGAAGAGATGTACAGTCTAATATTGGAAACAGGCATATCAGTAAAGATAGGCTAGATTATGCTACAATGTCAAACAAGTCCCAAAATTCAGTGCCTTAACATTATAAAGGTTTACTGTTCCCTCATATTACATGTCTATTAAGTAGTACCTCAGAGATACAAATTGACACAATAGTCTTCATATTGAATTTTCTAGTAGCTATGCTAAAAAGAATCATATTTATGGAGATTTCACACTGGTAAATGGATGCACTGACCCAGAAGTGACACATATCACTTTAGCTTACAGAAATTTTTACAGAACTTCTAATTTACAAGAGCTAGTCATAGTGTTCCACTCCACCACAAGGGTGCCCAGAAAAAGCCCAGAAGATAGAGTACCAGGAATACTCGCTGATCAGTGATAATGACAATCACAGCAGAATATTCACAAATTACAGAATTGTCATATGGCAGAGAAGAAATTGATTTATGAAATAATTCACATATCCCTCATTTTATGGATAAGAATAGAGGCCCAGAAACTTTCCTCAAAAATTTAAAAATGAAACTGCCTTTTGACGCAGTGATTCCACTTCTGGAAATATATCCAAAGAAACCAGAAACACAAATTCAAAAGACTATATGCACCCCTACTATTGCTATTGCAGCATTATTTATAATAGCCAAGATCTGGAAACAGCCTAACTGTCCATCAGTAGATGAAAGGATAAAATAGCTGTGGCACATTTACACAATGGGATACTACACCACTGTATAAAGGAAGGAACTCTTACCTTTTGTGACAGCATGGATAGATCTGGAGAGTATTTTGCTAAGTGAAATAAGCCAGTCAGAGAAAGACAAATAACTTATGCTATCACTTATATGTGGAATGTAACAGATTGACAGCTATCAGAGGGAAGGTGGAAGGGGAGATTGGATGAAAGAAGGTGAAGAGATTAGCCGAAAAACATATATGCATAGCCCAGGACACAGACTACAGTGACGTGATGGCCAGAAGGAAGGGTGTGTGGGGGCTGTGGGGAAGGGGATAACATGGGGACATGTGTAATAGTGTCAACAATAAAAATAAAGTAAAAACAAAAAGAGATGATCAGTGTATACAGTGATCTTTGATTAATAGTTTGTTTCACATTTTTGCTTTCTCTTCCTAAACATACTAGTAAAAGAATAAAATAGAGGTTGGTAATCTTTCCTTGCACCAGCTTATCTAGTATCCCTGCTATTTGTATAACTAAAATGTCAGCTGTTCTGGTATCTGTATATTCTGCATCATTATTTTAGCCAACCCTGAGGTGAAAATGGGTGGGTTGGAGCTCTTTCTCAAAAAGTTTTCTGTGGCTGTAATGTAAATGAATCCATAAGGCAGCAAATTCCTTCAGCCATGATCCTGTACTGGGTATTAGAATGGGGTTTGATTGTAACGTGATCATGATGAGGGCTCACTGCCCTTTTTTTTTCAATTGTTATTAGTGCCTTGTCTTCCTTTCAAAGTCTTTTTGTTTATTTATTCATTATTTTCTATGTACAGTTTGCGCCAGTCACCTCATTTAGATTCTGAATTCATGCCTCACTCCCAAAACATTTATTTTATTACGTTTTGTTCAATGAGAAGTTAACTAGCTATTCTTTCTGAGTATGATTCTGGAATTTTTCCAAATCTTTGAAGCTATTATCATCAGTGCCCCAACAGGTAGTTACACAAAATCAGTTCTGAAGCGTTAAATAATTTTCAAGTTGTCAAGCAGTGAAAGGCATCTCCTTTCTTAGTATCCTTACTGTGCTCTCTTAAGCCCTATAGGCTTAGAAGTGATCCACGATCATTTTGAATCTGACCTTTGTAGAATTCCAGTGGGAAGCGTGAACCTTGATAGCCTCGTCTTCTGTCCTGCCACCTCTCAAGTGCTCAGATCACCAGCAGCCATTTCAGTTTGTCTGTGACTATGAGACAAGCCACTAACAGCCTTTGTCATTTCAATTTTTCACACATTTTCTTTTCCTAACAGTCCTTGCCATTTCAATTTTTCACACATCTCTCAATCTCCGTCTATCTCCCTAGCTCTTGCTCTCGCGCTCGCTTGTGCGCTCTCTCTCTCTCTTCTTGTGTGTGTGGTCTCTATGTGAGTGAGAACTACTCTCAGCACCCAGCTGCCACAGGCCACTCAGATGTAAGAAAACACAGCTTCAGAACTGTCAAACAAAATGAACATGAAGCAAATCACAAAGGAGCCAGTTGGCTACGATTAGGCCTGGGGATCCCACTCTAGCTATGCCAGATTGCTACGGTTCATCAGGAAAGCCTGAGGTAGGAAGACATTTTGCCTACACTTTTGCAGCTACTCTCACAGGAACACCATCTATCAAAAGGATGTTTCCTGAAGCATGCTATGTAAGGGCTGATTACTAAAGAGCAGTCAAGGCCAACTTAGTCTGCCTGTCCTTTTGACACTTGTGCAAAGAAACAGTTACTATGGAGATCAGAAAACAGAATTTGCAACAGAAGCTACGAATGTACATGTTTAGAGTGTTGTATGCATGTATGACCCTCCCATGAAATTTAAAACAATATCCTCTCAAGTTCTAGTGAGTTAGTGTGAAGAGTGACTCTTATAACTTTGTGCCAAAGAATGTTTCTTCAATGAGAGTTGAGAGAAATGGGTGGAATAAAAACAATTGACTGCTCTTTGTATCCTATGTCAGTGAAACAGCACTGGGCAGTGCTGTGAAAACTATCTCTTAGAAGGAAAACATCCAAAATAAAAACTATACTTTTCAGGGAATAGGATTTCCTCTAAGGGTAACTATTCTACTGAACCTGCATTGTCTGTTTAGCTTTTGAGTAGGGTCAGGTAATGAAAAAAACACCCCTTGAGCCCAGCTTTATACATGCTGAGCCAGCTTCTCCCAAGGCCTAAGCTACTCCTAGGTGGGAGGTACATTTAAACATTTACTTTTTCAGGCTTTCAACTTTTGCTGACATGGTTGCTTAATAAGTCCTATCCAGGGAACCTGAAAATAGTAATACCTTATTTACTGCCTAAGAGTACCTTTTAGGCCCCAGGAGAATCTACCTTTTTATGTCTCTCTATATAAATGGTAAATTAAAACAAAACATTTCTTTGATTTTATTTCAGTCCCAAATGCCAACCCCCGAGATGTGCACAGATTATATTCACATTCAGACAAACTACTGTACAACTAACAGTTCTTCTCTTATTACTTTGATCCCTAGCTGGCTTTTCCTGCTGTGCGCTCAGCATCTTAATCCATACAGTATGACCCTTTGCCTTTGTAGTTTCTGTTGTTCAGTAAGGGAAATGAAGTCGCCAGTACTTCACCGTAGGAAATTCTGTTCCATGTGGAGAACTGCCTTTGCTTTAAGATCCTTCTAATATTTTACTTCAGTGGGAGGGAAAAAGTGTCAGTGATCTTTTTTTATGGCTCTAAAAATTTACAAACAGCTTACTGGGAGTTAAAAGACGGGTACAATGATTAAGGGGATTATAGGTTTGAACAGAATAATTTGAAGAAGTTCAATATTTTGGATTAGATAAAGAAAGCCTGTTTAATTAGAGGTGGATATGGAGTTTTACAATCCTGAAAGAAGTACGACACCTATTTCAAGTAGATTTTGCTAGCAGAATTGACAAACACATTGAGGTGGACTAGTGATGTATGTGTATTGCCTTTTTTAATTTTAGTGAATGGAAAGGGCAAAACACTACAGGAGTCTGAGTTTTGACCTAGTTTTGTTCATCGCTAGCTATATATCCCTCTCTGATCAATCACTTTTTTCATTGAGTTTATTGGAGTGACATTGGTTAACAAAACCATACAGGTTTCAAGTGTACAACTCGACAAAACATCATCTGCATTTGGGCGTGTGCCCATCGTCCAAAGCAAAGTCTCTTTCCATCCCATGTATCCCCCCTTTGCCCTCTTCCACCTCCCACACCCCCTTTCTCTCTCGCATCATGATATTGTTGTCTGTGCCTATGGGATATATATATTCTCAAAATAAATGTACACAGCCTTAGCTGGTTTGGCTCAGAGGATAAAGTGTTGGTCTGTGGACTGAAGGGTCCAGGGTTCAATTCTGGTTAAGGGCACATGCCCAGGTTGTGGGCTTGATCCTCAGTGAGGGCCCTGCAAGAGGCACCAATTAATGATTCTCTTTCATCATTGATTTCTATCTCTCTCTTTCTCTTCCTTCCTCTCTAAAATCAATAAAAAATAAAAAAATTAAAAATATGTATACACACTTTAACAGCTTATAGCTTGATTTTGAAATTGAAATTTATTTTAATAAACACTGCCTTTATAATTCAAAGTTTGTGTGTATATTTTTGGGTGACACCATATATATATTTTGCTTAATCCCTTCGCCTTTTGTACACCCAGCTCCCAACTCCTCCCCCTTCTGACAGCTGTGAGTCTGTTCCCTGTATCCATGCCTCTGTTTCTCTTTTGTTTGTCAGTTTATTTTGTTCATTAGCTTCCACATATAAGTGAGATCATATGGTATTTGTTTTTGTCTGGCTTATTTCACTTAGCATAATAATATTCAGGTTCATCATGCTGTCACAAAAGCTAGGATTTTCTTCTTTTTTATGACTGAGTAATATGCTATTGTGTAACTGTACCACAGTTTTGTTTTGCTTTTTTTTTTATCCACTCATCTACTGATGGGCACTTGGACTCTTTCCAGATCTTGGCTATCTAATCTAATAAAAAGGCAATATGCAAATTAACCATCACTCCACGACAAAGATGGTGGTGCCATAGTGGCTGTGGAGGGAGGGAGGGCTGCACACACAATGCGGGGCTGCTGGGCTGGGAGCGTGCCCCCGGTGGCCACCGTGTGGCTTGAGGCATGCCCCCAGCCCAGTGGACAGAAGACCAGGGGTCAGAACACAGGACTGCTGGGCTGGGGACATGCCCCCAGTGGCCACTGCATGTCTCGGAGCATGCTCCCAGCCCAGTGGACAGAAGCCCAGCAGACAGAATGCAGCTGGAGTTCCCAGTCCTTTTGGTTTCTGCAGTCCCTGGACTGGAAGCAGAAACCAAGAGCACGGGGAGCACCAGGAATGCTGGGAATCGTAGTTCTGGTGGCAGATGCGTTGGCGTGATCTCCAGCAGTTCTCAACCTGTGGGTTGCGACCCCTTTGGCGGTTGAACTACCCTTTCACAGGGGTCGCCTAAGACCATTCTGCGTATCAGATATTTACATTATGATTCATAACAGTAGCAACATTACAGTTATGAAGTAGCAACGAAAATAATTTTATGGTTGGGTCACAACATGAGGAACTGTATTTAAAGGGCCAGAAGGTTGAGAAACACTGTCCTAGACACTCGAGCAAAGTGAGCCTGGAGAAATTTACTGTTGCGGGTGTGAGATGGAGGGACAGCAAAGGTGAGACACATAAGTGAAGTCAGAGTGTCGAAGAAAAATTAAAAGGAAGATATAATGCAACGTCTAGGAAATCTCCACCAATGGAGCAAAGAAAAAAAAATCCCTCTACTATTCTGTGAGCACCAAACCAGACTGGGCTGGGGTCTCAGACAATCCGCTCATATGATTGCAAAGGCAGACAGAAACTTCACTCTTTCATGTAGCCAGGCAGTTACAACGCACAACATGCACGTTTTCATGGAAGAGGACTTAACAGCACCGTTTGCTGTACACCCTCTGGTAAGTCACCTTTTTGGTGGCCATCTGTGTTAGTTAATCGCCATAATCAAGAGTAAAAATTAACACTTTTCTACCTCTATGACAAGCAGGTCCTTACAGCTTGGAGCAAGGCAACTATCTATAATAACAAAAGTGTAATATGCTAATTAGACCGGATAGCCAAACGACCTTACGGACATCATTCCAGATGTCCTTCCAGACGAAGCTGTAGTGGCGGGGCTGAGGCAGAGGTGGTTAGGGGTGATCAGGCAGGTAGGCGAGCAGTAAGGGGCAATCAGGCAGGCAGGCAGAGGCAGCTAGGGATGAGCAGGTAGGCAGGTGAGCAGTTGGGGCCATCAGGCAGGCAGAGTGGTTAGGGGAAATCAGGAAGGCTGGCAGGCAAGCATCCCAGATTGCGAGAGGGTGCAAGCAGGGCTGAAGGACTGCCCCCACCCCCCGTGCATGAATTTCATGCACCAGGCCTCTATTTGAAATAATGCTGCTATGAACATAAGGGTGCATATTTTTTAAAATTGGTGTTTTTAGATTCTTAGCATATATTCACAGAAGTGGAGCCAGAGTCAAAAGGCAGTTCCAGTTTTAATTTTTGAGGAAATTCCATACTGTTTTCCACAGTGGCTGTACCAGTCTGCATTCCCACCAACTGTGCACTTGGGTTCCCTTTTCTCCACATCCTCACCAGCACTTGTTGATTGTTGATTTATTGATGGTAGCCATTCTGGCAGGTGTATACACTGATAATCTTAATAATACTATCAACAGTAATAACAAAAATAAACAAACCATCACCACCACAACTTAGTGGTTCTACTATGTACCAGACACTTATTTTACATACAGTGTCTTATAAAGTCCTTTAATGGAAATCTTTAGCCCTATTTTCAAGGGTTAAGAAAGTGAGTCCCAAAGAGGTTAAGTACTTTTCCCAAAGTCTCACCTGAGTAGCAGAACTAGAATATGAGAAGCCCAGTGTTCTTTCCAATAAACCATTTCCCCCCAATTTGTATTTTATAAGATTACTTTCTGAGAGATGTTTCATAGGAATTCCACTTAAAAAGCTCCAAAAGGAAAATCTCTGTGCTGGAAAAAATTACACTATTTTATGACTCTTGACCAAGTTCATTGCATATTAGAGTAGTGATGTTTCTAAGAAGTCCCACAGTATATAACTGGTTTAAATAATAATTCCCAACTGATTTTAACACAGAATTTCTTTTTCAAGAACATTTATTAATATCCTTGAAACTGTTCTGAGAGCCACTGGTTTAGGTAATCTCACTAATAAAGCAAAACCAAAGACACAAGCTGGCCACACCAGGTTTTATATTTGTATTGCAATATGTAATTTTTTTCTTCCTTTAAATTTTTATTATTTAAAATTTATCTTTATTGTTGAAAGTATTACATATGTCCCATTTTACCCCCCAATGACCCCCTCCACTCTGCTCCTGCCCCTTCCCCAGGTCTTCATCCCACTGCAATATATAATTTTCAAAGTATTTTCAAAACTACTTGAAACACAAGGCATAGCTGGTGGTGTTATCTCCACTTTACCAATCAAACATTATCAAGTTCAATGAGACTATTAGTTGATTAAGATCACTTGTCCAAACTTTATCACTAATTAGCTGTAAAGTTTGGACAAAAACTTTAGCCTTCCAACTTGTAGTCTAGTATGCTTTATGCTATACTTTGCAACTTTGCTAGAGTGCTCCCTTTCCTCTAATTCTCAAAAGTAAGGTTAATTTACATTTGAATGTATACTGGATCAAAGGTTGGTAACAAGATTTGAAACAATGATGTAAAAAAAAGTTTTAAAGTCCTATTGTCTTTGTAGCCTAAATATAAGGAAAAACATCATAAGACCCCCCAAAATACAAATTGTAAGATAAAATTTGATGGGTTGACTATATCAACTTAATTGATGAAGGACTAAGAACTAAAATAAACAATTAAACTACCGTAAAAATACAAGAAAAATAAAACAATGAAAATGGTGAAAGTATATGAACAGACAATTTAGGGAAATAAAACTTCTATGTATAATCTATATATATAAATGACTAAGAGACCATTATGACCAGACAGCCAGAAGACCGGCCAGTAGCTATGATGTGCCCTGACCACCAGGAGGCACATGCTCAACACAGGAGCTGCCCCCTGGTGATCAATGTGCTCCCACAGCCAACCTCCTGTGGCTGGCCAACCGCCTGTGGGCCTTCTCCTCCCCCCCCTTTCCCCCCCGGCCGGCCAGCCTCAATCACTGACCAGGCTGAGGGACTCCACCAGTGCATGAATTAGTGCACTGGGCCTCTAGTAAGTATAAAAAATATGCTCAAAATCATTAGTAATCAGATAAATGTACATTAAAAAATGTTATGCTACTTTATATTTATACTAGAGGCCCGGTGCACAAAAATTTGTGCACTCGGGGGGGTGGGTCCCTCAGTCCGGCCTGTGCCCTCTAGCAGTCTGGGACCCCTAGGGAGATAACGACCTGCTGGCTTAGGACTGCTCCCGGGTGGCAGAGGGCAGGCCTAATCCCTAGGTGCAGCCCCTGGTCAGGCTCAGAGCAGGGCCGATTGGGGAGTTGGGGCGCCACCCCCTGTCATGCACAGAGCAGGGTGGATTGAGAGGTTGCAATGCCACCCTCAGTCACTCTCAGGGTAGGGCCAATTGGGGGGTTGGGGCACCGCCCCCTGTCACACTCAAGGCAGGGTCAATGGAGAGGTTGCGGTGCCACCCCCTGTCACGCACAGAGCAGGGCCCATCAGGGGGGTTGGGACTCCATACCCTGTCACGCACAGAGCAGGGCCAATCAGGGGGGTTGGGGCTCCATACCCTGTCATGCACAGAGCAGGGCCAATCAGGGGGTTGGGGCGCTGCCCCCTGTCATGCACAGAGCAGGGCCCATCAGGGGGGTTGGGGCTCCATACCCTGTCACGCACAGAGCAGGGTCAATCAAGGGGTTGGGGAGCTCCCCCCTGTCATGCACAGAGCAGGGCCGATCAGGGGGTTGAGGAGCTCCCCCCTGTCACTCACAGAGTAGGGCCGATAGGGGAGTTGGGGCACCGCCCCCTGTCACACTCAGGGCAGGGTGGATCAGGGGGTTGGGGCGCCACCCTCTATCACTCACAGAGCAGGGTCGATCAGGGGGTTTGGGCGCTGCCCCCTGTCACGCTGATCGCAGTGCCAGGAGGCCTCTCGGCTCCGCTGATCCCGGTGCTGGGAGACATATTACCCTTTTACTATATAGGATAGAGGCCTGGTACATGGGTGGGGCTGGCTGGTTTGCCCTGAAGGGTGTCCTGGATCAGGGTGGGGGTCCCCACTGGTGTGCCTGGCCAGCCTGGGTGAGGGGATGATGGCTGTTTGCAGCTGGTCACACACCCTTCAGGGTGGGGGTCCCCACTGGGGTGCCTGGCCAGTCTGGGTGAGGGGCTGAGGGCGGTTTTCAGGCTCGTGGGTGACTGAAGCTCCCAACTGCTCCTTTTTTTCTTTTTTTAATTCTGGGCCAGCTTTAGCTCTGGCTCCAGCTCTGAGGCTTCTGCTGCTGAAAGAAGGTATCTGGTCTGTTTCGGTTCTATAATCGAAACACTGTATAACTCCAGCTCTAAGATCCCGGCCTCGCTGAAAGCAGGTTTCTGGGGTTTTGTTTAGCTTCTATATTCGTTACAATGTTTCTTAAACTGCAGGCTCAGAGGCCAGCAAATCATCCGGGGAACGTTGGTTTCCTCAGTCACTGAAGCAAGCAAGCCTCATGTTAGTTTGAAGCTGCCTGGCTGCTGGCCGCCATCTTGGCTGGCAGTTAATTTGCATATCTCGCTGATTAGCCAATGGGAAGGGTAGCGGTCATACGCCAATTACCATGTTTCTCTTTTATTAGATAGGAGTTTTTAAAATTAGAAAATTTTATAATGTTACATATGGGCAGGGATCCAGGGAACACTTATTTCATTGACTTACAGTGGGCATGAAGACATGTACAGCCATTTTTGGAGAAGAGTGTGGTAGCAATTGGCCAAATTAAGTACACACACGATAGAATCAAGTAACCCCTCTCCCCAAAATCCAGGAAAATTCTCATACAGTACCATAGGGGAATATATAATAGGACATTTATTGCAGCATTGTTTGTAAGAATACCAAGTTAGATACAATCTAGGAATCTCTCACTAGATCTTCTCCCTGACGCCACTTTTGGTTTCTGCTAAGAGATACAGATTGCTAAAAAGAGCATCGTTCTCATGCTTACAAAAAGAAAATGCTGGAGACATGGAAGATTTAGGTATTACTTGAGACAATCAAAGAACTATAGCCGAAAGTCAAATAATTAACCCTAAATCTAGGGAGAAATTGGCACCTACAACAGAAAACCAAATTCTAGCATTGGCTTACCTGGAGAAGATGCCATTAGGTTTCATATATGACAGTAAGAAGATTCAGGTAAAAATATTAATGAATTGTAAAAGCTGAGAGCATGGGCAAGGGAGAGAGTGTGAAGACTTTAGGAGTGGCAGATATATTGGGGCTAGTATTCTCTTGAAAACTTTTCCTCACCCGGCCAATGTGCTTTAGTAGTTGAGCATGACCTATGAACCAGGAGGTCACGGTTCAATTTCTGGCCAGGTTACATGCCAGGATTGTGAGCTCCATCCCCAGGAGGGAGCGTCCAAGAGACAGTCGGTCCGTGATTCTCTCTCATCATTGATTTTTCTATCTCTCCCTCCCTTCATCTCCGAAATCAATAAAATATATATTTAAAACACACAAACAACAAACAAAACTTTTCCTCCATAAACTGCACTTGGTGCTTACAAGGAATTTAGAGAGAATCCTTACAAAATTTTCTTCATGGTGCTGGCTAGGAAAAGGGAAGAGCAGCCTCAGATAAAATTTCACCCAGATCCATCACTTTTTAGTCTCTTATTAAAGAAAATCATTAATGTTTTGGGGGACAAACAACAGCAATTGTATCCTTAGGACTTTAGACCAAAGAATATTATCAAGTATAATCAGGCATATTAAATGATGATGAGCCAATTGACCAAGAAGGCATAACAATACTAAATACCATGTCTCAAACAAAAGAACCTCAAAATACATGAAGCGAAAACTTATAAAGCTGAAAAGGCAAAAAGTCAAATCACCAATTAAAATTAGACACTTAGACAATTCTTTCTAAGGCATTGATAGAATAAGTAGTCAGAAAAATAGGAAGAGATTATCTGAACAATTTTATCATCGATATGTATAGGCTACTCAACCTAACAACATCAGAATGCACATTCTTCTCAAATGTATCTGAAACACTCTCATAGATAGACCGTATTCAAGATCATAAAAGACACTAACAAATTTATAGCAATATAAATGATGCAAAGCATGTTCTAGGACTAGAAATCAACTAAAAACCAGTAGCAGAATATTTATACAGTCTCCATATATATGGAAATTAAAATGCACACTTCTAAATAATCAAAGTAAGTCTTAGGGGAATTAAAAATATTTTGAATTCAATGAAAATAAAACATAACAAAAGTTACGGGATGCTGCTAAAGCGGTGCTTAAAGGAAATTTAAAGCAATTAATGCCTGTAATAGAAAAGAGAAAAAAGATCTAAAATCAGCATCCACCTTAGGTAAATAAAAAGAGAAAATTAAAGGAGAACAAGGTAACTAAAGGTTAGAGCATAAATCAATTAAAACAGAAAGCCACAAGGAAAATTAATGACCACAAAAGATGTTTCTTCGCAACGATCAATAAAATTGATAAATCTCTAAGCAGAGTGAACAAGATAAAAAGACAGAAAACACAATTACCACTATCAATAATGAAAGAGTGGACATGGGGGATAGTAAGGGAATATTATGAACAATTTTATAATAGTAAATAGAAAACCTGAATGAAATGGACTAATTCCTGAAATATAATTTGGTAGGCAAAATAATGGCTTCAGTAAAAAGATTCATCCTGTAATCCTAATCCCCAGAACCCATGAATATATTACTTTACTTGATAAGAACAAACAGACAAACAAACAAACACTTTGAAGATGTGATTAAAGTTAAGGACCTTGAAATGAAGAGATTATCTTAGATTATATAGTGGACCCAATCTAATTACATCCATTTTTAAAAGCAAGAACCTTTCCTGGTTAAGTAAGAAAGGAATGTATAAAGACAGAATAGTGCCTCCCCCTGGCAAAGAGATATTCATATTCTAATCTATGAAGCTTATTAATATGTTACTTTGCATAGCACAGAAGGTTTTGTGAATGTGATTACATTGAGGATTTTGCGATGGGAGATTATCCTGGATATCCGTATGGGCCCACGGTAATCACAGGGCTCCTGATAAAAGGGAGGCAGAAGGGTTACAGTCACAGGAAGAGAGGTAACAATGGAAACAGGTTGGAGTGATGTAAGACTATGGGGCAAGAAATACAGGCAACATCTAGAAGATGGAAAAGACAAGAAATGGGTTCTCCTTCAGAACTTCCCAAAGAAATGTGACTCTGAAGATCCATTTTGAACATCTAATCTCCAAAGTGTGGGATAATGGATTTATTTTGTTTAGGTTACTAAGTTTATGATAATTTGTTATAGCAGCAATAAAAATGTTATACAAAATGTGATCATAGAGGGGGAGAGAGCAATATAAAGGCAGAAAAAGAAGCCACAAACCATGAAAGGCAAGTGGCACCCAGAAACTGAAAAAAGTAAGGAAACAAGTTGTCCCTTACGGCTTCCAGGAAGGAACACAGTGCGAGTAACACATTAATTTTAGTCCAGTGGGACAGATGTCATCCTTATAGCTTTAAAAATATAAGATAATTTGTTTTAGACACTAACATTGTGATGATTTGTTACAGCAGCAGTAGAAAACTAATATAGATACCAGTACCAAAACTCATTAAAAAATAAATAGCTAACCATGCATAGTCCTGAGTCTATTAAAAACATTGATACTGTAGTTTAAAACCTTCCATAAAATAAAATTCCAGGCTCAGATGATTTCTATAACAAATTCTACAAACACTTGAGAAAGAAAAAATAATATAATGGTCGATTCTATGTGTCAACTTGACTGGGCTAAGGGAAGCCCAGATACCTGGTAAAATATTTCTGGGTGTGGCTGTGAAGGCATTTTAGAAGAGATTAGCATTTGAGGCAGTAGACTGAGGAAAGAAATTAACCCTCACCAATGTAGGCAGGCATCATCTAGTCTGTTAAGAACTCAATTGGAACAAAAGAGCAAAGGAAGGGCAAATTTTCCCTTTCTTCTTGAGCTGGGACTTTTATCCTCTTCTGCCCCCAGACATCAGAGCTCTTGGTTCTCAGGCTTACAGACTTGAATGGATTTATACCATCAACTTTCCTGATTCTCCAGCTTGCAGGTAGCAGACTATGAGTTTTCAGCCTCCATAACTGACTGAGCACATTCTTATAATAAATCTATCTACACACCTATATCTATATGTATGTATGTGTGTATATATATAGCTATGTCTATGTCTATAGCTATATTCGTACATCTTATTTGTTCTGTTTCTCTGGAGAACTTCTACTAATACAAATATAAATTCTAAAATAAGTTGTCCCAGAAAATAGAGAAGGGAGAAATACATCCCAAGTCATTTAATGAGTAAAGAATTATTCTAAAATAAAAACTAGATAAAATTCAAATATTAATCAATAGAATTCAGCACATTAAGAGACTGTATAATATAAAGTATATATCATTTCTTTTTTTTCTTAATTGCTTTTTTATTGAATTATTTGGGATGACATTAATTCACAAAATCATACAGGTTTCAAGTGTACAACTCAACAAAACATCATCTGCACACTGCATCGTGCACCCAACACCCCAAGCAAAGTCTCTTTTCCTTCCCATTCCCTCCTTACTCACCTCCAGATACAACCCACCCACCTCTCCCTGTGGCTATCACCACCCTGTGGCTGTCACTATATATATATATATATATATATATATATATATATATATATATATATGGCATGTCTTTTTTTTTTTTGCTTAATCTTTCCATCTTCTTTCATCCATGTCTCCCAAACCCTCTGACAGCTGTCCGTCTGTTCTATCTATGAGTCTGTTTCTATTTTGTTTGCCAGTTTATTTTTATTTTGTTCATTAGATTCCACATATAAGTGAGATCATATGTTATTTGTCTTTCTCTGACTGGCTTTTTTCACTTAACATAATAACCTCCAGGTCCATCCATGCTGTCACAAAAGATAAGATCTCCCCCCGCCCTCCCCTCAATATTTATTTATTTATTTATTTATTTATTTATTTATTTATTTATTTATTAATTTATTTATTTGTTGCTGCCGAATAGTATTCCATTGTGTAAATGCATGGCTTTTTTTTTTTTTTTATCCACTCATCTACTGATGGGCACTTGGTTTGTTTTCAGATCTTGGCTATTATAAATAATGCTTCAATGAATATAGGGGTGCATATATAGTTTCAAATTAGTATTTCAGGTTTCTTAGATATATCCCTAGAAGTGGGATCACTGGGTCTAAAAGCAGTTCCATTTTTAATTTTTTGAGGAAACTGTATACTGTTCTCCACAGTGGCTGCACCAGTCTGCATTCCCACCAGCAGTGCAGGAGGGTTCCCTTTCCTCCACATCCTGGCCAATTCTTGTTTTTTGTGGATTTATTGATGATAGCCATTCTGACAGGCATGAGTTGATATTTCAGTGTGGTTTTAATTTGCATCTCTCTGATTAGTGACATTGAACATGTTTTCATATATCTATTAGCTATCTGTATGTCCTCTTTGGGCAAAGGACCTTAATAGACAGGTCCTTTGCCCATTTTTTTTTATTGGGTTGTTAGTCTTGTTGGTGTTGTGTAGTATAAGTTATTTATGTATTTTTGAAATTAACCCCTTATCAGATGTATGATTGGCGAGTATGTTCTCCCACTCAGTGGGTTCCCATTTCTTTTTTTGTGCAAAAGCTCTTTAGTTTGATGTAGTCCCATTTGTTTTTTTTGTTTTCCTTTCCCTAGGAGATATAGTTGCAAAAATTTTTCGAGAAGTGTCCAAATTTTACTGCCTATGTTTTCTTCTCAGATTTTTATTTTGTGATTTACATTTAAGTCTTTAATTCATTTTGAGTTTATTCTTGTGTAGTACATATCCTTTCAATAGATACATAAACAGCATAAAAATTCTCACTAAATCTATAATAAAATGGAGGTTTCTTAATTTACAAAAGTTCATCTGTCAACATTTAGTATCATCACTAATAATTGCAAAAGTTCATAAATAAGGCAAGATGTTCTCTCTCACTTGTTCTAGTCAATATCATATTCAAAATCTTAGTGGAGCAATCAGCAATAAAAATAAATAAAGCCCTAATGATAGTAAAAAATAAATAAAACTGTCTCTGTCATTAGATGACAATGTTTTCTATATAGAACAAGTTTGCATAAAAGCTTTAAGAACTAATAAGCACGTTTCTCATGGTCTCAGGATATAAGGTTAATAAGTAAAAGTCAATTGTATTCTTATATATTAACAAGAAAAGTAAAAATAATTTACAGTAGCACACATAGCAAATACTTAGTTTTAAAATTAATATACTTAATTTTTTTTACTGCAGGCTATGTGTATAGTAAACTATAAAATACTGATGAAAGATTTCAATGAAGAAAAAATGAATGAAAACACATATAGTATTCATGGATTGGAATATTCAATATTAGTAAGATGTTAATTTCCCAAAACTTAAAATATAGATTCAGCAATCCCAATGAAAATAACAAATTTTCTTATATATAATAGGAAGTTGAAGCTAAAATTTCTATGAAAAGGCAAAGGAACAGCCAAAACAATGCTGAACAAAGTTGGAAAATTCACATTACCTGATTTCTGTGTTTAGTATAAAGCTACACTAAATGTGAGGAAGCACGGGACTTGGTTGGAATGTCTGTAAGAAGGATTCTTTGAAAGGTCGGGGGCCTCTGAGGGGACCTTGCTGAAGGGAGCAGCCCGTACCTTGACTTTTCCAAACAAGTCAGATCCCCCGGGGTGTTTTTCTAGAATCTCTATGTTTAGTCTTTAAAGAGCTGACCTTGTAGAAGCATATACTTTGTCAAGGATACTTACCCTGCTGATTGTATCTAGAGGTTAATTTTAGTTCAAGCTGTTCTGACAATAAAAGCCTGAGAAGTCAGGCAAACATGGCTGCTTTTTACTTATAAAGCAAAACAGTCCCTTAGCCCTCTCTTTCATAAAAATGTGTGTCAGTGCAATCTGTTCATCTGTCACTCAGGGTCTGCTGGTTAGCCCCGGCAACTAATCAAGGGGTAGACATGTAGTTCAATGGGACAAAATAGAGAGCCTCAAAATTAACCAAAACAAATATAGTCAACAGGATTTCAACACGGAATAAGATATAAAAGATAGACTATATGTCCTTGGGTTTGGTGTTAAGTTTTTAGATATGATATCATAAGCAAAATACATTTAAAAAAGCTAATAAATTTGACTTTTGCTTTATGAGAGACAAATTTAAGAGAAAGTTTAGGTAAACCAGAGATAAGGATAAAATATTAGCAAGCTACATAACTCATAAAGGACTTGTATCAAATGAATGTAAACAACACTTTGAACTCGAAAATTTAAAAAAAAAATACACACTGAAGTAAAAAATACACAGGCAAATTATTTGATCAGATATTGTACCCAAGAGGGGAATAAGTATATATATACACATATACACATATGTATGTATATATATAAAATTTATATATATAAAATTCACTTTTATATATATATATATATATGAAATTTACTTTTATATATTATCTATATATATAAAAGCCTAAGCAACCATTCAACTGGCAGGTCCCTTGGCCTGGTCTGTGGGGATCGGGCTGAATCTGTGCTCTGGGCCTCTGGCAACCCCCAAGGGGTCCTGGATTGCAAGAGGGCACAGGCCAAGCTGAGGGACCCCACCAGTGTACGAATCCATGCACTGGGCTTCTAGTATTATATAATTTATTTAATATCTGTTATTTAATATACAATTATTAAATGAGCATATTAAAACATGGTCAGTATCATTAGTCATTAGGGAAATGCAAATTAAAACCACAATGAGATACCACTAGAATTCTAATAGAATGGTTAAAATTAAAACAAATAAATAAATAAAAAATAAAAACACTAAGTTCTGGCAAGGACACTGTGCAATTATTTGAATAATAACTTTAACTGTAAATGGTCTAGTAATGACACCAGCAAGATGGCAGATTAGGAAGCTCCAGACACTCACTTCACCATGGAAACATTAAATAAACAACTACTGACTGAGTAAAATAACTACATAGTAGTTCTGGAAACCAGTTAAAGATCTAAAGCAGGGGTCCTCAAACTTTTTAAACAGGGGGCCAGTTCACTGTCCCTCAGACCATTGGAGGGACGGACTATAGTTTTAAAAAAAACTATGAACAAATTCCTATGCACATTGCACATATCTTATTTTGAAGTAAAAAACCAAAACGGGAACAAATACAATATTTGTATTTGCATGTGGCCCGCGGGCCGTAGTTTGAGGACCCCTGATAAAGCAACAGAATGAATACCTAATTAAGAAAAAGCCACATTCAAACTAGTAGCAAATTTCATGTCATTTTTACTCATCCACATTCCAATCCTTCCCTGGCTTAGTACTGCAAGGTTGGAAGGAAGAGGCTCAATTTCTGGTACCCTCACTTAAAATGGGAGAAGCACAGTAAAATTTATTTGCAACATTCTATCTGGTCTGTGCACTAAACTCCCAGAAGAAGCTGGGGTGAGACTTCTTGGAAAATTATGAATAAATTTTGAAAAGCTTATTCATACAGATCCAGACAAAGACACACCCAGAAAATACTTGAGTACTTAAGCCTCCATGCAGGGCTGATTAGAAGGCTCAAGGGGTTTACTAATTACTAAAGGTATTTCATGACGGTCTGCAGAGATTGAAATAGGTGACTGTTTTTCACATGCCCAACTTTCAATGAAAGATACGAGTTTAGAAGGGGGAAAGCACAATTCAGCCTATAAAAATGGTTTCAACAATTTGAATAGAAAAAATAATTAGTGAACTTGGTGACAGGTCATTTAAAATTATTGAGTCTAAGGAACAAAAAGAAAAAACGATGAAAAGTAAACAGAACTGAAGGGGCTCATGGAACACCACTAAGCAGATCAATGTATACATTATGGGAATCCAAGAAATAGAAAAATAATAAAAAAGTTTCAAAGAGCTTATTTGAAAAAATAATAAAACATCCAAAATTTGAGCAAAGTCATGGATATACAAATATGAGAAGCTCAACAAACACAAATTAAGATAGACCTAAAGAGATTCACACTGAGACACATTATAATCAACTTCTAAAAGAAAAAGAGAGAATCTGGAAAGCAGCAAGAGAGAAGTGAGTCATCACATCCAAGAGATTCACAATTAAACTAGCAGTGGATTGTTCAGCAGAAACGTTGCAGCCCAAAAGACAGTGGAATTATATATAGTATTCCTCCCTTATCCATAGGGGATATGTTCTAAGACACCCAGTGAATGTGGATAGTACCAACTCTTATATATGCTATACTTTTTTCCCCTATACATACATACCTTTTCACTTCAGGGAAGGACTTTATAGCTTCTCTTCTGCATATCCAACTGCCAGCATCACCACTCTTGTGCTCTGGGGCCATTGTTAAGTACAATAAGAGTTACTTAACACTAGAACTGTGATATCATAACAGTTGATCTGATAAGCAAGCCAGCTAATAAGTGACTAAAAAATGGATAGTGTATTCAGTAGAAAAAGAGGAATACTAAATATGAGATGGATTGACTCCATAAAAGAAGCCGTAAGAATCATTATATAGGGGCTGAGCAGGGCTGTTAAGGATAGGGCATTGTGAACACCACTCATTCATAGAGTTAAAGCCAACTGAACAGCATGTAACATACAGCAGAGTGTGCATATACTGGACAAAGAATTCATGTCCAGGTCAGGGATGGTGGGATGGTCAAGATTTTATCACACTACTCAGAACACTATACACATTAAAATATAAGAGTTGTTTATTTCTGGAATTTTTAACTTAATATTTTCAAACCATGGTTGACCACAGTAACTAAAACCACAAATAGTGAAATCACAGGTAAGGGGGGACTACTCTATGTAAAGAACTGAAAGAAAAAGAAAAAGCCATCAACCAAGAATTTTATATCTACAAAACTCTCTTTCAAAGTGAGAGAGAAATTAATATATTTTCAGAAAAACAACAATTAAAAGAATTCATTATGAGAACCTTTTGGGTTAAAATGAAATGATGTTGGACAGTACCTCCAGGCCATATGAAAATGTAAAGTTCTCCAGTAAATGTAAATACATGGAAAGATATAAAAAACAGTATTATTGTCATTTTAGTTTGAAACTCCATTTTTCATTTTCTACATGTTTTAAAGGACAAATGTATAAAACACTTATAAATCTATGTTAATGAGTACATAACACATTATATAATTTATGATATTAATAATATGAATTGAGTGAGTGGGACTGTAAAGGACTAGTGTTTTTGTATGTGATTAAAATTAAGTTTTTATCAATTTCAGATAAATTGTAATGACATTAATATGTTATGTATAATCATCATGGTATGTGGGAAGAGCTCAGGAGATTTATCTCAGTGCAGTGGCAGATGCAATGGCGTGAGCGCACTCCGCCTATACAAGCTTCCTCGGCACACCCGGAAGTGGCAGCACCCGCCTGAGTAAGCCCCCTAGAGCCCTACATAGTACCCTATCTTTCCTACCATTGGTTGCCCTAAGGATGGTGTAAACTTCTGATTGGTCTGGAATGTTATATATGTCCCTGCACTTAAACAATAAAGTCAGATCTGCGTCTTGAACCGGTCTCCAGAGTCGGGCATGCTTAGTTAGGACTCCGTCGGCCTCACCCCCGTGGAACCCCCTGCCTCAATGGTAGCCACAAAGAAAATATCTAGCTCAGCCAGTGTTTCTCAGTGGTTAAATGTTGACCTATAAACCAGGAGGTCATGATTCAATTCCTGGTCAGGGCACCTTTTGGTATACAGGATGATGCTCCAACCAACTGAGCCATCCAGCCGAAACAGTTTAAACACAGTTTTATTAAATTAAAATGATCAAAATAAAATATTTTCTGATCACAATAGGATACAACTAAAAATCAATAGCAGAAGAATAGTTGGAATATTCACAAATAAGTGGAAATTAAACAACAAACTCTTAAAAACCAGTGGACTAAGAAATAAAAAGAGAAATTATAAAATATCTTGAGAAAATAAAAATGAAAACACAACATACCAAAAGTTATTAGATGTAGTAAAGGCAGTGTTAAGAGGAAATTTATAACTTCAAACATTTACATTTTATAAAGAAGTCTCAAATCAACAATGTGACTTTATACCGTAAGGAGCTAGAAAAAAGAGAACAAACCTAGCAGGAGAAAGGAAATCACAGTATTTTTTAAATAGTGGAGATAAATTTGAAATCAGGAAGAGTCAAAGTTGATGGTGCCTTACTATCCGCCCAGCAGTCATTGTGACAGAGCTGCCTGGATGCGATAACAGAATAGCTTTTAATAGCATCATGGCAGTTCCTGACGGCACAGGTGACATATAATATGGGAAAGCATGGAGGCCAAGGTAATTCTACAGTCACATGCTGTGTGGCTTCAGGAGCATCTTAGCCAACTTATTTTCCTAGTCAGAGACACACACAAGTGATAAATGGTAAAGATATGTATTTTCGAAGTCTACAAAGAGCTCTTTCAGTAAGTGTGAATAAAAATTTTAAGTGATAAGGAAAATAAATAAATAAAATAGTGGAGATAAATAAAACAGAGAACAGAAAAATAATAGAGAAGTTAACAAAACCAAGAGTTGTCTCTTCAGAATATCAATAAAATTGACAAATCTTTAGCTAGACTTAAGGAAAAAAAGAGTGAAGACCCAAAATTAAAAATCAGAAATGAAAGAGGGAACATTGACACCAATTTTACAGTACTAAAATATGTTTTAAATACTACTATGAACAATTGTACACAAACAAGGTGGATAACCTAGATCAAATAGGCAAATTCCTAGAACAAAAAACAACTCACCAAAACTAAATAAAAAAGAAATATGAAGCCCAAATAGCTATAATTCATAAGAAGATTAAATCAGTGATCAAAAATCTCCCCAGGAAGAAATTTGCTGAACCAAATGGCTTTACTGATGAATTCTACTAAACATTTAAAGAATAATTAACATCAATCCTTCTCAAATTCGTCCAAAAAATTAAATGGAAGGGAATGTTTTCTAGTCATTCCATATAGCCAACATTATCCTGGTACCCAAGACAAAGACATTATAAAAAACTATAGACCAGTATTTTTATGAATATTGATGTAAAAATCCTGAATAAGTTACTGGCAAATCAAATTCAGAAACATATGAAAGGGATTACACACCATCACCAAGTGAGATTTATTCTTGGATTAAAGAATGATACAATATATAAAATCAATGTAATATACCAGATTAGCAGAATGAAGGAAAAATAAACATGATTATCTGGATTAATGCCCCAAAAAGCATTTGACAGAATTCAACACCGTTTCATGATAAAAATGCTCAAATTAGGAATAAAAAGAAATTACCTCAACAGAATAAATTCCATGTAAGAAAAACCCCTAACTAATATCACACTCAATGGTGAAAGACTAAGAGCTCTTCCTCTGAAATCAGGCACAGACAAGGAAGACTTTTATTGCCACTTGTATTCAATAAAGTACTAGAGGTCCTAGCTAGAGTACTTAGGCAAGAAAAAGAAACAAAAGACACCCTTGTTGAACATCTTTTGACCATATACATGTGGATATATTTCTGTGTGCTTTAATCTATTCTACTGGTCTGTATGTCTGTATTTATACCAGTACAATACTTTTTTGATTACTGAAGATTTCTAATACATATATCTTAAAATCAGAGATTGTGATTCCTCTAATTTTTCTTTTCTCGTTTAAGATTGTTTAGACTACTCATGGTCTTTTATGGTTTTACATAAATTTTAGAATTTTTTTAAATCTATTTTTGTAAAAACTGCCAAAAGGATTTTGATAGGGATTACATTAAATCTACAGATCACTTTGATTAATATTGACATTTAAACAATATTAAGTCATCCAATCCTTGAACATTAGTTTTTTTCATCCGTCTGTCTTAATTTCTTTCATCAATGTTTTGTAGTTTTCAATATATGTTTTTTTTACCTGCATAGTTTTTTCCTAAGTATTTAATTGGTTTTGGATGCTATTATAAATTATATTGTTTTTCTACCGTCTTTTTTCAGATAGTTCATTGTTAGAATATGTAAATGCAACTGATTTTTATGTGTTGATTGTGTATTGTTAAACTTTACTGAATTGGTTTATTAGTTCTAATAGTTTTTTTGTGGAGTCTTTAGGACTTTGAGAAACTTCTATAGTGTTGTCTGTAGTGGCTGTGCCATTTTGCATTCCCATCAACAATGTCATTTACGAACAGGGAACATTTTACTTCTTCCTTTCTGAGTTGGATGCATTTTATTTCATTTTCTTGCCAAATTGCTCTGGAGAGGATTTCTAGTATTATAGTGAATTGAAGTTGTGAGAGTGAGCATCTAAGGTAGTGACTGTGGTGACCTTCAGCCTCAAAGTCAAGTTGTCAAAATGCCTCCAGTTGATGGACCCTGAGGAACAGTACTGATCCTATGGAACAGTATTTCTCTGAAATAGCTAACTGCATTGCCTCACAAACCTTGCCTCTAACAAGACTATTTGGCAACACAAGAAGTCATGCACCATTAGAACAACCACACAATGCATTATAAACCATATTAGTCAGAAAAAGTCACTTCCTTGTAACACCTCTAGCTTGACCTGCCTAGACTCCATAGTCAGGGAGCTCTGGATGCTGTGTTCAGTGTTCAGGCTACTAGATTATAGCTTTTTCTTTCCACCCAATGCATCCATGACAGATCCTATTCCCTCATTACTCCCAGCATCACCACCGGCAATTCCACTTCATTCTACATCTGATACCCATTGTACACCAAAACCCTGCCCTACGCCGCAACCCAGTGGTCTAGATCTAACACAACAGATCTGCTCATACAAACCTCCAAAGTAGCAGCCTAAGAGCCTTGGAAGTAAAATGATGTTGGACCTGTCACCACATACGACCAGACATAGAGCACCATGGATCCTAGGAATTGCTTATGATATTAATCCATCTTCCATTCTCATGCAAATAATCACGATCACCTAATCCCCACTACTCATGATTGCATCAGATGAAAATTGAATGACAAAGGGTATCCATGTGACTTTTGAAAACCATTTATTTCAAATCTTTTTTTTTAATATATTTTATTGATTTTTTACAGAGAGGAAGGGAGAGAGATAGAGAGTCAGAAACATCGATGAGAGAGAAACATCGATCAGCTGCCTCCTGCACATCTCCCACTGGGGATGTGCCCGCAACCCAGGTACATGCCCTTAACCAGAATCGAACCTGGGACCCCCCAGTCCGCAGGCCGACGCTCCATCCACTGAGCCAAACCGGTCTTGGCTATTTCAAATCTTTGATTTTACTAGCAGAATTTATGCAAAAACACTCCCCCATAGAGGCTGACATGTCTTGACTTATCTTAATATGTTCTAGAGAATAAATGTCTATGACAAGACTTTTTCTGCTGAGATACAGTATTACCTTTTAGTAAAATCTAGCACTCTAAAGTTGGTGGCATGTACTAGAACAGCTTCTCTGATAAAATTTTCCCTTGGGAAATTTTAAATACCAAACTTAGCTCAGTCAGATGGTGCCATAAACATAAGTAGACATTTTTAAAATAGGTGAATGCCATTTTAGGCAGACAGAAATTATGTGCAGGGATTGGTGAAGAGTTTGGTATGGCTCAAGCATAAAATATAAGCGGGTCGGTAGCAGGAAATAAAGTTAATAATGTAAATTGGAATTTTACTTGGTAGGCAATGAGAATATAGATTTTTTTAAAGAGTCTGATATGATCAGATATGTACCTTTAGAATCCAGCAAACTATTATTCTAAGTCAGATAAAACAGCTCTGAAATATGAGTGGTGATAGCCACACCAGGCTGTTAACTTAATTTGTGAAACTGAAATCTCTGGACAGTCACTGATGTGTTAGTGAGAAGTATGACTAACAATTCAGTTCAAAATTCTAGTAACTGAAGCAGGGACAGTGAGAGACTTTGCATAACATAGGTAGCAATTTTAGTTACATTTATTTAAATAAATACTACTTTGAAACTCCAAAGTTCTTCAATAAAGAACTTAGCCCTAACTGGTTTGGCTCAGTGGATAGAGCGTCAGCCTGCAGACTGAAAGGTCCAAGGTTTGGTTCCAGTCTAGGGCATGTATCTTGGTTGCAGGCATATCCCCAGTAGGAGGTGTGCAGGGGGCAGCTGATCGATGTTTCTCTCCCATTGATGTTTCTAACTCTCTATCCCTCTCCCTTCCTCTCTGTAAAAAATCAATAAAATATATATATTTTAAATAAAAAATAAAATAAATAAAAAATAAAGAACTTAGAATAAATTTTTAACCTAAGAAGTGTCAAGAGTAAAGATGAAAAATGTATTCCACAACTCTGAAATAACCTGAAATTGACTCCTGTATATTTCTAATTTTAGGTGGTACTGATTCTTAAGAAGACTGTTAGAATGAAAAAGCAACAAAATTGAAAATCTTAACTTAGTAGATGTATTTTCTTAGAATCATTTATAAAATAGGAATATTTTACTCTAAACAATTCCTTTGATTTTGGCAGAATTAATATTGAGATGTCCTTTATGGTAGTAATTAGATATGTGGATGGTTGCTTTCCTATGAGTATAAAAAGTTTATGATTTTAAAAAAGAAAAGAAAAAAAATCATCATTTCAGAGCTATGCCCACTTTGGGCCAGCAGCATTGCTTTCTGTAAGATCCACTAGGTAAGAATGTGGTACTTTTCTTACATTATTAAAGGGTTAGAAAAAGAATGAAAAGAAGAAAGAGAAGGAGGTGGAGACAGGGGTTAAGTAGAGATTGTGTGTGACCCACGATGACAAAAATTTACTTCCTTTTCAGAAAAATTTTGCCAATTTTTAGCTTAGAGGATACTTACATTTTGCCATGACTTGTGTCAAGATCAACTATACATTTTATAGGGTTATTTAGGAGGGACCTTATAACAAGCATTAGGATCCAACACACTTTTCTTAGGTCTTTGCTCTAGTTTGCTTCAAGATAGAAAGAAAGCATTTCAGCATGTGCATCTCTGACATAAATTATTTCAAAAGACTCTCAAAGCATTTATTTGTAAGCAGGAAGAGTACTCCTTTTTTAGGATAATTTTTTTTATTAAATTGCTTAACTTTGGTACTTCAGAATGGATTCTCTGCTCGTATATAGTTTTCAACATTTCAGCTATCACAAGAAGATGATATATTTAGAGGACAGAAAACAGAACAAGGTGAGATGGATTTTTTTGTTTTTGTTTTTAATCCTCACCTAAGGGCATTCTTAGAAAGAGGGAGAGAGAGAGAGAGAGAGAGAGAGAGAGAGAGAGAGAGAGAGAGAGAGAGAGAAAGAGAGAGAGAGATCCATCGGTTGCCTTCCATACATGCCCTGACTGGGGATGGAACCTGCAACCCAGGTATGAGCCCTGACCAGGAATTGAACAGGCAACCTTTCTGTGCACAGGAAGATGCTCAACCAAGTGAGCTACTCCGGCTGGGTAAGGTGAGATGTTTTTCATCAAATGAGTCCTTTTGAGGCAAAAAATATTTTGCAATGTGAGAAGCACCCAGCTGCAAAAATTTAAAAGAAATAAAATAGTAACACTCAACCACAATGCCCCAAGCACACTTAATTACATCCTAAGAAAGAAAGGTAATTTACTTCATTAACAAGCAAAATATAGTATCTCTAAATGTGGCATGGTATAGTAGAGAATCATCTTTGGAATTATACAAACCCAAGTCTGATCTTGACACCACCACTTTTTAGCCATATGATAGACAATTTCTTTTAAACTCTCTGAGACTCAGTTTCCCCTTCTGTGTAATGGATTTTGTAACACCTATCTCATGCAGTATCTTGAGGATTAACTGGGTTACTTTCTGTAACAAATACAAGTCCTGGCACACAATAGATGCTAACGCTCATAAAGGTTATTATCCCATATTTTCTGCTTTTCTGTACATATAGGTTCTGTTTATCTGTTTTTAAAAATTCGTGAAACAAAATCTACTGTTGCAATTTTCAAAACAGGGGTGGAGAACATCTGGTCCATGGGTCGTATGAGGCTCACAAAATCATTTGGTCTGGCCCTGCCAAGGCATTAGGGGTGAGTTAATTAAATGTCTGACAAAATATAGAAGGCTAATTTTAAAGTTGATAATTTTATATGGCCCATGAATGATATTATAAATATCTAAATAGCCCTTGGCAGAAAAAAGGTTCCCCAACCCTGTTTTAAAGGAAGAAGTTAAGGATAGAGAAAAATTAATAACATTAATTCAATTTTAAGTCTATATCCTGTATGTTAAGACTATAATGCAATAATCTGTTTCATGGTATGATGACCGAACCACACAGTATACATAAGAGTTAGTAAGAAAAAAGTCTTAGTATTCTGTTGACAAAAGACTAACTAATTTACCCCAGAGAGGACATCATAGGTCTCAACTGCATGACTCCTCAGCAATGACTTGAACATTCTACAAATGCAAAACCTAGGGAGCACCATATTTCCTGGTGTAGGGTGATAAAAAGTTTGTATTCTGAGGAGTGGAAGATAGAATGAAATCGTTCTTTCATACTATGCAGTAGTCATTTTTCCATAGGAGCATTCAACCATGATGTCTCCCCTCCATAAGAAAAACTTGCGACACTTTTACTTAAATATACATCTATATTTCTTATCTATCAAAAATTGAAATACATGTCCTGACAAGGTACAAAGTCATTTTAAACAAACTTTTGGCCACTGCTTCATTCTGAAAGCAATTCAGTGCTTTTGAAAATGCAGTGCTTTTGTATTTTCTATTATGTCATGATTTTATATGCATGAGTTTCAATGAGGCCATTTCAGAAATGTCACAGAAATCAATCTAGTGATGGTTGAGAGGTAAAAACAATGAGGTAGGATAAAGATGAACACTGAAATTACAATACCTTGGATTTTATAATATTATCAATAAAGAGCCACATTTTCTAAAGCAGGGGTCCTCAAACTACGGCCCGCGGGCCACATGCAAATACAAATATTGTATTTGTTCCCGTTTTGTGTTTTTTACTTCAAAATAAGATATGTGCAGTGTGCATAGGAATTTGCTCATAGTTCTTTTTTAAACTATAGTCCGTCCCTCCAATGGTCTGAGGGACAGTGAACTGGCCTCCTGTTTAAAAAGTTTGAGGACCCCTGTTCTAAAGGATAGCCTTCATCCAGAATCAACATCTGCTATAGTTTACTGACAATTTGACAAGCTCCAATAAAATTCTTTAAAAAAGTGTTATTTAATATATTTGATGTGTAACATTATGTAAGTTGCATGTTATTTTAATACATTTATATATTATAATTTTATTGCCAAATTTAACACATTACATAATTATAATACAACTAGTGACCTGGTGCATGGATTCATGCACATTGAAAGGAAATTAATTAGAAGGTGGCCAGAGGGGCAGGACTGGGTGATACAGACAGACATGTCCTGGAGCCAACCTGCCGCAGTCCCACCCCAGATGGCCGCACCTGGGGTGGCACCAGGGCTTCTGGGTATCTGCGGAGTGAGCTAGGGTCCCTGCGGCAGGTGTGGTCCCTCGGCCTGGCCTGCAGGGATCGGGCCTAAACCAGCTCTCCGACATGCCCCCAGGGGTCCCAAGTGCAAGAGGGCACTCTGCAAAGTTGCTGTCCTACAGGGTGTAGAACACAAACGCAAGTGTGCAGTAAACCAAATTCGGGGCGACAGTGACCCAGCAACAACATAACCCATGGCCAAAGGTGGAATCGCAACAGCTCCTGAGTTGAGCGTCTGCCCCCTGGTGGTCAGTGCGCGTTATACTTACAGGCCAGTTGGCTGGTTGCTTAGCCTTTTATATATATAGATATTATTATGTATATTCATTATACTGTGCATTAGATCTCTATGCCTTATTTACTAGTTGGAGAATAATGAAAATGTTCCAAAATTGTGGTGATGTGGTACAAAAATGTATTAAAAAGCCATTAAATGAGTGATTTGTATGCTATGTGAATCCTATTTCAATAAAGCTTTTTTTTAAAAAAAACAAACTTTGTGCCATTAAACACTATTACTCCTGTTTCTCTTACCCTATTAGCCACCATTATAGTCTCTGTTTTTACAGGTTTAACTTTTTAAAATTCCACATATACTTACTTGTCTTTCTCTGTCTGACTTCCTTAGCTTAACATACTATGCTCAAGATTTATCCATGTTGCTACAAATGGAAGTATATCTTCCTTTCCTGTGGCAGAGTAATATTCTATTGTGTATGTACCACATCTTTTTTATTCACTCGGCCACTGATTGACATTTGGGTTGTTTACAGATTTTTGCTATTGTGAATGATGCTGCAATAAACATGGGAGTGTAAATATCTCATCAAATTTTTTTTAATTTTTTTTTGAGTATATACCCAGAAGTGGAATTGCTGGATTGTATGACAGATCTATTCTTTTTTGTTTGTTTTTATTTGATTTGCATTTCCGTGATGATTAGTGAGGCTGAACATCTGTACATGTGTCTGTTGGCCATTTTGATGTTCTCTTTGGAGAAATGTCTTTTAGTTCTTCTGCCCATTTTTTAATTGCTTTGTTTGGTTTTTCTTATTTAATTCTTAGTAACTTATATATTTTAGATATTAACTCATTATTCAAGAAAGAGTTTTGAAAAATTTTCTCCAATATTGTGGGTTGTCTTTTCACTTTAATTGTTTCATTTGCTGTGCAGAAGCTTTTGGGTTTGATGTGCTTCCATTTGTTAAGTTTTAAGTTGTTTTGTTGTTGTTGTTGTTGTTGTTGTTTGTGATTTTGGCATAATGCCCCCAAATAATTGCCAAGACTAATACAGTATCAATGAACTTCTTCCTTACATTTTCTCCTAGGAGTTTTATGGTATTGGGTTTTATGTTTAAGTCTATGATCCGTTTTCTCCTTTGTCAAATATTTTACCTTATATACCAGGATTTAATTCCTGGCTTTATATTCTGTTTCTTTGGTCAGTGTGTCTATTTTTGTGCCAGTACCATATTCTGGTTTTTACTATGGCTTTGTAGTGTTGTTTGATATTTGAAATCATATACCTCTAGCTTTCTTGTTGATGTTGTTTTCCTCAGGATCGCTTTGGCTAATTGTTTTTTTGTTTGTTTGTTTGTTTGGTTTTTGTGGTTCCACAAAAATATCAGAATTGTTTCCCCTCTTTTTGTGAAGAATTTCCTTGGTAGTTCGGTGGGGATTGTGTTGAACCTGTAAATGGCTTTAGGTAGTATGGCTATTTTAACAACATTAATTCATAAACATGAGATATCTTTACATTTCTTTGTGTCTTCTTTGAAATATCTTGGCAAAATTTTATAGCTTTTATTGTACAGATCTTTCACTTCCTTGGTTAAACTTATTCCTAATATTTTATTAGTTTTGATGCTATTGTGAATGGAATGTTTTTTTTTTAAATTTCTTTTTCTAATGTCTCCTTATCACTATAAAGCAGTGATTTTCAAACGGTGTGCCATAGGAGACACACGGATGTGCCGCAAGAATTTTTCAAACATGCAATAACTGACTATTTAGTCAGAAGCACTGACCTCTTTTTCCTTAGATTGTCAAATAAAAAAAAATGATAACAGCCAACACAACAATAGCCATCCAGTGTGGATGAATCAAAATTATACTGTTTTTGTGTCAGGTTGGAAAAAAATATATTTAGGTGTGCCACAAGATTAATATAATTAGTTTATGTGTGCCACAAGATTTAGAAGGTTGAAAATTGCCCATGTAAAGGAGTGTAATTTATTTCTCTATGTTTCCTTTGTATCCTGCCACTTTACAAATTCTGATAGTTTTTTAAAATGATTCTTTTGGGAGTTTTTATACATAGGGTCATATCTTCAGCAAATAACAATTTTAATTGTTCCTTTCCAATTTTAATGTCTTTTATTTCTTTGTCTTGCCTAATTTCTTTAACTGAAACTTCCAATACCATACTGAATAGGAATGGTGAAAATGGGTATCCTTGCCCTGTTCTTGATCATAGAGGAAACACTTTCAATTTCTCTCCATTGCATGTAATGTTAGCTATGGGTTTGTTGTAGATGGCCTTTATGGTGCTGAGATATGTTCTTTCTATACCTAGTACAATATTTCAGGAAGGGAATTTGACAATACCTAAGAAAACTTTATATGTGCTTACCCCTTCAGCCAACAGTGCCATTTACAGGCATTTCCCCTGAAAGTATACATCAGATGCCATGAAAATACATTTGCACAAAGTTATTCTTTTGCAACACTATTTATAATTCTAAAATATGAAGAAAAAAGTATACAGAAAAGTGGTTAAATAAACTTTGGTATATCTTCAAAATGGATTACTATGTAGCTATAAGATAAGAATGAGAAATAGCTTTATGAATGAATATTGACTGAAGGGGAGAATGGGCATCCTTGATCATAGAGGGTTTTCCAGAATATGATGTAAGAAAAAAAAGAAACCAACGTCCAGAGAGTGTCTATGATATGCCGAATTTTATAAGGAGGATATATAAGGAAATATGCTAGTAGACACATCTGTTAATTTGTGCAAAAAGAAAATACAGAAAGGACAAGCCAGAAACTAAAGAGATGAGTTACCTAACATGGGTTAAGTAGGAATGGGGTGGAAACATTAGAAAATGTGAACAAGTTTGAGGAGGTAAGTTGGAAGTTAGTGATGCACCTCTGAGTATACTATTCTTTATAATGTTGCTTTTCAGAACAATGTTAACATTTCAGAAGCACCAAAGGTTGATAAACAATTAAAATCACAAAGAATGGGAAACCTAAGGTAGTATATAAACAATAAAAGAAGAAATTTACTGTGTTACCAATGAGTGACATAGCCACACTGAAAGGAGTGAAGGAAATAATTAATCTAAGTAACATTGAAAAACAGTATCATAATAGGATAAAACAAGAACTATACACAAATATTCCTCTAGTTTTTTAAGTTTTTTTAAAATTTTATTTTTACACTTTTAAAAGATATAATTCACGTATCATAAAATTCATCTATTAAAAGGGTACAATTCAATGATAATATTAAACAGATTTGTTATTTAGAGTTGAACAATCATCATCACAATCTCATTTTAAGATATTTTCATCATCCCAAAAGAAACACTATACCAATTACTGGTCATCCTTATGTTTTACTGACTTACCTATCCTATACATTTCATATAAATTGAATCACATGATACTGGGCTTCTGACACTTAGCATAACATTTTCAAGATTCATCAATGTTGTATCAAGAATCAGTAATTCATTATTTTTATAGCCTTTATTCATTTTTATAATCACTACTAGAGGTCCAGTGCACAGATTGGTGCACTGGTGGGGTCTCTTGGCCTGGCCTGTGGGGATCAGACCTAAACAGGCTCTTTAACATCCTCTGAGGGGTCTCAGATTACAATAGGGTGGTTCTCAGGTGATGCACCCTGGAATTGGGATCTCTCCTCTCTGGTTCCGGGTGCATCACCCAAGAACCGCAGCTGCCAAGTCACTGCAGCTCAGCAGCTCTTTCATTGAGCATCTGCCCCCTGGTGGTCATTGTGCGTCATAAGTACCGGTCGGACGGTCACTTAGGCTTTACACATACACACATACACACACACACATTGCTTAACCATGTACCAGCTAATGCACATGTGGGTTGTTTCCTTTTTGACTATTGATAATGCTGCTTTGAACATTTGTGTGCTAATTATATTGTGGACACGCATATTAATTTCTCTTAGATATATACTTAGGAATAAAATTTCTGTATCATATGGCAAATCTATGTTTTGAGGAACTGCCAGATATTTTCCAAAGTAGCTACATTTTACATTCCCACCAACAGTGATGATTCCAATTTTTTCACATCTTCACCAACACTTGTTTTTGTCTTTTTTATTTGAAATATTATAATGAATGTGAAGTTATATCTCATTGTAGTTTTTATTTGCTTTCCCCTGATGGATAATGGTGTGGAGGTCCTTCTAAGGTACTTGTTGGCATTTTTAGATCATTTTTGGAGAAATGTCTATTCAGAGCCTTTGCCCATTTTTAGTTTGGATTTGTCTTTATATTATTAAATTGCAGTATTTTTCATATATTCTGAAAATAGTTTCCTCATCAAACATGCTTTTGCATATTTTCTTCCATCTGTGTGTTGTTTTTCACCCTTTTGATATCATGTGCAGCAATATTTTTAATTTTGATAAGGTTTAATTTCTATTTTGTGATGGTAGTTGCTTCTGCTTTTGGTGTGGTATGTAAGAAATCATTGCTTAACTCAAGGTTATCAAGGCTTATTGCTATGTTTTCTTCTCAGAGTTTTATATTTTTAGCTATTTTATTTAGATCTATGATACACTTTGAGTACACTCGTGTTTATAGTGTAAGGTAGAATCCAGTATCATTCTTTTGTGTGTGACCATCCAGTTGTTGCAGCAACATTTCTTGATGAGATCATCCTTTCCTTCATGAATGAATTCAGGAACCTTGGTGAAAATCAATTGACCACATATGTATGTCTTTATTTCTAGATTCCCAATTCTATTCCATTAGTCTATATGTGTATCTTTATGCCAGTACCACCCTGGCTTGATAACTGCAGATTTATAGTAAGCTTTGAAACTGGGAAGTGTGAGTTCTTCACTTTGTTCTTCTTTTTAAAGATTATTTTTGGCTATTCTAAATTGCTTTCATTTCTATATAAATTTTAGTATCAGCTTGTCAACTTCTACAAAAAAACTAGCAGTTGAGATTTTACTAGGGATTACATTGAATCTGTAGATCAGTTTGGGAATAATGCCAACTTAATTACATTAAATATAGTATTTTGATGAATAAATATGGGACTTTATTTCATTCATTTAGATAATGTTTAATTCATTCCAATAATGTTTTATAATTTTGGAGTAGAAGAGTTACAATTAATTTGGTACTTTTATTCTTAATATTTTATTTTGTTGATGTTTTGTAAATGGGATGCTTTTGTTAATACAATTTTTGAATTGTTCATTGATGTTGTATAGAAACAAAATAGAATTTTAAAGTAAAATTAATATTTTGAGATATTGAAAACTCAAAGTTGTTTTCAGAAACAACACAGAGAGATCCCATGTACTCAATCCCATTTATCCCCAATGGTATAACTTTACAAATCTATAGTATAATATCATAATGAGGATGTTAATATTTATAGAATAAAAATATAGAACATTTCCATTGCCAAGCAGATCCTTGTTGTACACTTTTGTAGCCATATCTACTTCTTTCATGACCCCATCACTTCTTAAACTCTGGAAACTACTAATCTGTTTTCTGTTGCTATACTATTGTCATTTAAAGAATGTTATATAAATATAAATAAAATTATACAATAAGTAAGTTTTTCAATTGTCTTTTCCTCCAATACACTATAATTTTCTGGTGATTCCTCCAGGTTGTTGTAATAGATCATTTTTATAACTCAGTAACATTAGATGTGTAGTCAGAGTTATATGTAGTCAGAGTTCTTCATAGAAATACAAAACTGATAAGACCTGTGTGTGTGTGTGTGTGTGTGTGTGTGTGTGTGTGTGTGTGTAGGGAGGAGGAAGACAGAGAGAATACTTAAGGCTTATGCAGTTGTGGAAGCTAGAAATTCCAAAATCTGAATAAACTGATTGTAAAATATACATGGAAATGCAAACAATTTAGAACAGCCAAAACAATCTTTAAAAAATAAACACACACACAAAAAGAGGCCACCAGGCTATAGACCAGAAAGAGTTAATGTTGCAACTGGAGTCTGAAGGCAGTCTGGAGGCAGAATTTCCTCTTTCTTGGGGAACCTTGGTCTTTTTTTTTCTCTTAAGGTCTTCAACTGGTTGGATGAAGCCCACTCTCATTAAACTTTATTCAAAGTCTACTGATTTAAATATTAATTTTATATAAAAATATCTTCACAGCAACACCTAGACCAAATATCTGGGTACTGTGTTTGGCCAAATACCTGAGTACTGTGGACTAACCAAGTTGACACATACAAGAAATTATCACAACCCTGTATCAGTTTGCTAAGAAAGCCATCACAATGTTCTATGGACTGGGTGACTTAAACAATAGAAATGTATTGTCTGACAGTTCTGGAAGCTGAAAGTCTGAAATTGATTTCTTCTTCTGAAATTGAGGTTGATTTCTACTGAGCCATGAGGGAATGATCTGTTCCAGGCCTACCTCCCTGATTGATAGAGGACAATCTTTTCCCTGTATCTTCACAATGTCTTCCCTCAGTATGTGTCTTTTTCCAAATATCTTCTTCTTAGTAAAACAGCAGTCATTTTGAATGAAGGCTCACTCAAAAACTCTATTTCTAAATATAATCTCATTTTGAGGTACTGGAGGTTTAAGATTTCAGCATATTCGTTTTCATGGGGACAAAATTCAGCCCACACAGCATGAAATGGATGTCTCACAGTTTTGTGTATTTTTCAAATCATTTACCCATTGAAAAACATCTGGGTTGTTTCTAGTTTTCAGCTCTTATGTATAAGGCCACAGTAAATGTGATTCATATACAGGTCTGTGTGAACATTTGCCTTTGTTCCTCTGGGATAAATGCTCAGGAGTGTATGTCTGAGTTGTGTGTTAGTTGATATATACTTTTTTTAAAAAAAGAAACTATCAAACTGTTTTCCAGAATGTTTTTATCATTTTACATCCTTACCAGTTATGCATAATGATCTGATTTCTTTACATCTTCACTGGTATTTGGTGTTGTCATGAATTTTTAGTGTAGCCATTCAGATAAGTATATAGTGGTATCTCATTGTGGCTTTAATTTGCATTTCCCTAATGGTTAATGATAGTGAACAACTTTTTATGTGCTTATTTGCCATCTGCTCATCTTTTGTGAAATGTCTGTTTGTGTCTTTTGCCCATGTTCTAATTGGTTTGTTTACTTCTTAACTACTGAGTTTTGAGAGTTATTTATATATACGGGATTGTAGTCCTATGGCAAATATGTGATTTACAAATATCTCCTCCTACTCTGTGCCTAGCCATTTTATACTCTTAACGGAGTCTTCCACAGAGCAAAT
Organism: Myotis nattereri; assembly: GCF_964212035.1. Lineage (NCBI taxonomy): Eukaryota > Metazoa > Chordata > Mammalia > Chiroptera > Vespertilionidae > Myotis > Myotis nattereri. Next base: position 85,413,609 of record NC_138078.1, read on the forward strand.
GTTTTTAATTTTGATGAAGCCAAATTTATCAATTTTTATTTTCATGGACTGTGCTATTGATGTCAACTCTGTATAATGACAGAAAATTTGCCTAACCTGGTTAAGGAAAAAGTCACACAAGTTCAGGGAAGCAAGGAGAATACCAATCAAGATGAACACAAAGAGACCCACACCAAGACACATTATAATTAAAATGGCGAAGGTTAAATATAAAGAGAGAATCTTACAGGCAGCAAGAGAGAGGTAGCAAGTTACCTACAAGGGAGTCCCCATAAGGCTGTCAACTGATTTCTCAACAAAAATACTTCAGGCTAGAAGGGATTGGCATGAAGTATTCAAAGTGATGAAAAGCAAGGACCTAAATAAAAGACTACTCTATCCAGAAAAAAAAAATGAAGGTGAAATTAAAAAACGTTCTAAAAAAGAAAAAGGTGAAAGAAATGTGCTACCACCACCAAGCCAGCATTGCAAGTAATGTTATAGGGACTGCTTTAAGATGAAGAAATAGAGAGAGAGAGGAACATAGGTATAAAGAAAACAATGGCAATAAATGAGTTCCTATCAATAATAACCTTAAATGTAAATGGATTAAATGTTCCAATCAAAAGATAAGGTAGCTGAAAGTTGAATGGATATGAAAACCTGACCCATATGCATGCTGTCTACCAGAGACCCACCTCAAAACAAAAGAATCACACAGATTGAAAGTGAGGGGATGGAAAAAATAAATATTCCAATATTCCTGCAAATGGAAACAAACAAACAAAAAACAACAACAACAACAAAAACTGGGGTAGCAATACTTATAGCTGACAAAAATAGACTTTAAAACAAGGGCCAACAAATAGAACACTATATAATATTAAAAGGGTCAATACAACAAGAGGACATAACCCTGGTAAACATATATGCACCTAACATAGGAGCACCCAAATATATTTTTTTAAATTCTTGGTGAACTTTAAGGGATTGATGGCAGTGAAGTTATAGTAGGGGACTTTAATACCCCACTGTCATCAACAGATAGGTCTTCCAGACAAAAAATCAAGAAGGAAACAGTGACCTTAAATGACACATTAGATCAGTTGGATTTAATTGACATTTATAGAACATTTCACCCCAAAGCAGCATTATATACATTCTTCTCAAGTACACATGGAGCATTCTTAAAGACAGACCACAGGCTAGGACACAAAATAATTCTAAAAAATTCAAGAAAATTAAAATTATATCAAGCATCTTCTTAGATCACAATGGCATGAAACTAGAAATCAACTGACATCACAGAAATACAAAGAATTGTCAGAAAATACTATGAACAATGATACTCCAACAAATTAAACAATCTGGGCAAAATGGACAAATTCTTAGAAACATACAACCTTCCAAAACTGAATCAGGAAGAATCAGAAAGCTAGAATAGACTGATAATGTCTAATGAATTTGAAGCAGTATTTATAAGGACACATATGCAAAACCTTAATCAATAAAGGGAACAAATAAATAGAAACTCCCAGCAAATGAAAGTCCTGGACCAGATAGCTTCACAGGTGAATTCTACCAACTATTCAAAGAACAACAAACACCTTAAACTACTTTAAAAAATTTCAAGAGGAGGGAAGACATTCAAATTCATTTTAAAAGACCAGCATTGTCCTAATTTCAAAACCAGATAAAGACACTACAAAGAAAGGAAATTATAGGTCAATGTCCATGATGAATATGGATGCTAAGCTCCTCAACAAAATATTAGCAAATCAAATTCAGCAATACATTAAAATGATCATCCATCATGACCAAGTGGGACTTATTCTAGGGAGGCAGGGTTGGTAGAATATTCGCAAATCAATAAATGTGATACATCACATAAGCAAAAGGAAAGATAAAACTGCATGACCATTTCAATAGATGCAGAAAAAGCATTTGCTAAAATCCAGCACGGTTTATGATAAGAACTCCTATCAACATGGGAATAGAGGGATTATAACTCAGCATAATGAAGGACATATATGAAAAACCTTCAGCCAACATCATACTCAATAAGCAAAACTAAAAACTTTTCCCTTAAGATCAGGAACAAAACAGAGATTTTCACTCTTTTACAACAGAGTACTGAAAGTCCTACCCAAAGCAATCAGACAAGAGGAAGAAAAAAGGCATCCAAATTGGAAAAGAGGAAGTAAAACTGTCATCATTCGCAAATGATATGACACTGTACAGAGAAATCCAAAAACTTCCACCAAAAAACTACTAGATCTAATAAATCAGTTCAGCAAAGTACCAGGATACAATATTAGCACCCCAAAATCAGTGGCATTTTTATAAACCACTAGTGAACTATCAGAAAGAGAAACTAAGAAACCAATCTCATTTACTATTGCAACAACAGCAAAAATAAGGTACCTATGAATAAACTTAACCAAAGAGGTAAAAAGACCTGTACTTGGAAAACTATAAGACACTGAGGAAAGAAATAGAGGAAGATACAAACATGAGGAAGGATATCCCATGTTTATGGATTGAAAGAATCAACATCATTAAAATATCCATACTACCCAAAGCAAACTATCAATTTAACACAATCCCTATTAAAATACCAATGGCATATTTCATACATCTAGAACAAATATCCAAAAAATATATGAAAAAAGACCCTAAATAGCCTCAGCAATTTGAGAAAGAAGAACAAAGTTGGAGGGATCACAATACTGAATATCAAACTATATTACAAAGCCATTATAATTAAAACAACCTGGTGCTGGCACAAGAACAGGCATATATATCAATGTAACAGAACAGAGAGCCCAGAAATCAACCAATGCCAGTATGATCAATTAATATTCAATAAAGGAGGCAAGAGCATAAAATGGAGTAAAACAGTCTCTTTAATAAATGTTGTTGGGATAATTGGACAGATACATGCAAAAAATGAAACTAGATAATCAATTTACACCATATGCAAGAACAAACTCAAAATGGGTAAGAGACTTAACTGTAAGTCGCTAAACAATAACAATCCTAGAAGAAAACATAGGCAATAAAATCTTAGACATCTTGTGTAGACATATTTTTACCAATATATTTCCTAGTGCAAGGGAAACAAAGGAAAAATAAATGGGACTGCATCAAACTAAAAAGCTTCTGCACAGCAAAAGGAACCATCAGAAAAATGAAAAGGGAACCCATTGTATGGAAGAACATATTCACCAACGGTACTTCTGGTAAGGGGTTAATTTCCAAAATGTATAAAGAACTTGTACAACTCAGCACCAGGAAGACAATCCAATTAAAACATAGGCAATATATCTGAATAGACAGTTTTCTAAAGACATACAGATGGTCAAGTGACATAAGAAAAAATGCTCAAAGACATGAATCATCAGAGAGATGCAAATTAAAACAAGTTATCACTTCACACCTGCCAGAATGGCTATCATCAATAAATCAACAAATAGCAAATGCTGGTGAGGATGCAGAGAAAAGGGAACCTTAGTGCACTGTTGTCAGGAATGCTAAAGGTTGCAGTCACTGTGGAAAACAGTATGGAGCTTCCTCAAAAAATCAAAAAGGAAACTGCATTTTGACCCAGTGATCCCATTTCTAGGAATATATCCTAAGAATCCCAAAACACCAATCAGAAAGAATATATGCACCCCTATGTTCATAGCAGCACAATTTACAATAGCTGAGATCTGGAAACAGCCTAAGTGCCCATCAGTAGATGAGTGGATAAAAAATCTGTAGTACATTTACATAATGGAATACTATGCAGGTGTAAAAATGAAGGATTTTTTACCCTTTGAGACAGCATGGAGAAACCTGGAGAGTATTATGGTAAATGAAATAAGACAGTCAAAGAAAGACAAATACCATATGATCTCATTCATATGTGGAATCTAATGAACAAAATAAACTGATGAACAAAATAGAGCCAAAGGCATGGATATGTGGAACAGACTGACAGCTGTCAGAGGGGAGGGGATGGGGGGACTGCATAAAAGAAGGTTAAGAGAGTAGCCAAAGGCTCTGAAATTAATATATATATATATATTAATATATATATATATATATATATATATATATATATATATATATATCCATCCATCCCATGGACACAGACAACAGAGTGGTGAAGGCCAAGGCAGTGGTGGCTGGGGTAGGATAGAGGTGGGAAAAGTGGGTGGGGGGAATGGGGGACAACTGTAATAGTGTCAACAACAAAAAATAAAATATTGGGCAACAGATGTGTGTTCTACCTCTTTCTCTCCTCAGGGAGAAACTGAACTGGGGCTTTTTGTCTGTTCCCTCTATCATGGCTTGGGGGAGGGGCTATGGTTCTATGGCAACTGCCAGCTAAAACTGCTGTATTTTTTCTCACTGGCCTTCAGGAGGAAGCCAGTCCTCTGCGCAACCCCCACAAGAGCTGGGGTATTCCCCTCTAGGGAGAGCTGAGATCTCGGATTTTCGTCTGCTTGCTCTGTCCTGAGCTGAGGGAAGAGGATCTTTAGGGCTATGGTGACTGCCAACGCAAACTGGCATCTCTATTCTCGCTGGCCCCATTTGACAAGGTGTCATGGGTGTTCTGAGACAGGCCAGATAGAAGCCATTCCTCTGGGGAAAAGTTGGGGCACTGGTTATGCAACCCACCTCTTTCACTCCCCAGGGGGAAGGTGGGAGCTGAGGAGTCTCCTCCTGATTGGATGACATTATGACAGGGCTAGGGTTTATCATTAGAGGGTGTGTAATGTTTTTGTATCCACTTTGTTGTTGATAGTTTTGTGTTTATCCAGGGTTCAGGAACCTCGACTATTTCTGGATTTCTCACAAAAGAAACTTGTCTATTAATTGTTGAATTAGTGTTTCATGGAGGGAAGGAGGACCAGGGCTTCTTATTCCATCACTTATTGATGTCACTCAGGAACACTAAACTTTCTTCTCAATTTTTTTTTAAGCCTAGAACTACTCTAAAAAATTAAGTCAGAAAAAAAGTAGAAGGAAAAAATAGTCACATGATTACTATAACGTTGTGGTTGATGGGGAAAAGAGAAGGTTCAGTCCCTATAAAAAATTAATATGTTGCTTTTGCTTTTCGTTTTTAAAACCATCATTAACATTAATCCTTTATTAGGACTGATGAGCTGTAGCTAAAAAAATATCAGCTGCATAATGAGAATTTAGTCACAATTTGTTCCTTAATTATTGCCTACTTCAAAAATCTCAGGAAGATAAAAGGCATATAGTGTCCAGTAGAAAAGAGAAACAGAGGCATGAAAAGACACTAATAAATCCATTTTTATAATTATTTGAGTTGAGTCTAAGGTCATTCTATAAGAAATATGATCAAAGACAAAATAATTGAAATAATTTCAGAGCCTAAATTTTAGGTAATTTGCACAAGCCGGCAAGCAGGGTTATCTTATTCATTTATTTCAAGTAGTTTTCAGAATAATGATTAATAACAGAACCATAAGTGTATGGAGTAACTTTTTGTTAAGCAGTCAGCAAACTTAAGGGAAGCATTTTTATTTTTATTTTTTGGAATTTACAGTAAGTTAGAGAAGTCATGAGGGACCAGTTGACTAACTTATCTAAGGATCTCTTACTGCAGGAAAACAAGCCTCCTTCAACAAAAATCTAACGTAATGGGTTTTTCTAAACTTTCAGCTGAACATAAATAGCATGACAAGGCAATATCAAAGTTCTACTTTAAAAATCAAGCTTCTGATTATTTCTTGCAATCAGATAATTTCATCTGTCATAAACCTATTTTCAGAATGTTCAATACTTCATGATTAGAATGGTGGACGCTGAAAGCATTGGTTAGTCTCTTACAAGAAATACTAAAAATAAGGTATACATAGGAACAGCAGGTACAGTGCATGAAAATGCAAGTATCTTTTCTTGAAAGGTAATAGATTTCAAAAGAGGGACTATAATTTTCCATCAGTAATCTATTATAGATGTAATTCAGTATATTGCATCTTGTCATTCAAAATATGTATATGACATGTAAGCCTATTAAATTGGACATGCACTCAAATACCAAACACAAAAAAGATCTCATTTTCAACTCTAATTAGGCATACATTTCCCAATAATCCAGAAAACCGTGTTCACATGTCACAGACATGAACTTTAACAAAGGTTAAAAAGAATCGGTATTATAATGGTGTGAACATGCTGTGCATTCTGTACAGATGGTGTCGTTTACTTAACAGGTTAGCCCAATGGAAAAATTGGGAAAATGAACTCCAAAATTTTTTTAGCTCAACCTTTATCTGACTTATCATTTTTATTAAGGCAATATTTAAAAAGGTAAAATATATTTTGAAAAGTTCTACCTATTTTACCTAGCACCAAAAAGTAAAACAGGAAAAATAAGAGTTAAGTGGTTTTTTTGTGTGAAGTATTTTTTCAATATCAAGTAAAATTTAATAAATTTTTGGTGGTGCAAATCAATTCATATTGTAATTCTAACTTTCTGGAGTTCACATATATTAACCTTTGACGGGCATGGCTCAGTGGTTGAATGTTGACCTATGAACCAGGAGGTCATGGTTCAATTCCTGATCAGGGCAAGTGTCGGGATAGCAGTTCTATCCCCAGTGGGAGGCCTGCAAGAGGCAGCATATGGATGATTCTCATCATTGATGTTCTTGTCTCTCTCTCCCTCTTCCTTCCTCTCTGAAATCAATAAAAATATATATTTTAAAAACCTTTGAATCTCACTATATATTCATTATTATATATTATACCTAAAAATTACAAGTTTTTCAACTAGGAAGAATTGAGGCTTTTAGTGTGCAGTGTGACGAGCAGAGAAAACATAGGGGAAACGATATTTAGGTTCTAGTACAGTTACACATATGCTGTTCACTCTGGAGACTCACTTTCCTCAACAGTAAACGGGGTGCTCAAGGTTAAATCCATTCATACTCCTATAAACCAAACCTTCTAAAATGAATAATACTATATATCCATAATTTTAAGGTATATTCTAAATTAGTGCAATAAAATCCTGTATTTGACAAAGTCTCATAAGCTAAAACTTTGGTTTATTAGTACATTTTTTTCGCAAAGTCTCAATTCAAATATTTAGAAGGAATGTTCAAGCAGGATAAATGTCATTCCCCCTCATTTTCTTTCTTTTAAAAAATATATTTTCATTGATTTCAGAGAGGCAGGGAGAGGAAAAGAGAGATAGAAATATCAATGATGAGAGAGAATCATTGATCAGCTGCCTCCAGCACACCCCCTACTGGTGATAAAGCCTGCAACCAGGGCATGTGCCTTGACTGGGAATCAAACTGTGACCTCCTGGTTCATAGGTCTAAGCTTAACCACTGAGCCACGCCAACAGGGCTCCCCCTCATTTTCATAGCTCCAAGTAAGTGATTAAGAACTAAATCAGAACATTTCAGAATATCTAAGGTGTCACTAGGACTAAAAATACCACAAAAGTAGGAAAAACAAAGCTGTCCCAGTCCAGGCTCAAAACCAGCATTTGTGCCCTACATCTATCATGTTTTCTTTCTTAAGATAGAAATTTTTATTTCAGGATGAGTTTTCTTTCTAGAAGCATGTAATGGAGACATAGTTTACTCCAGCAACTTGGCACGAGAGGAAGACGGTTCATAAAAAGTGGAAAGTGTTGGGATTTCCTAAAGTTTACAATTTCATTAATATGAAAAAGCTAAAACAATCCTTATCATGATTTTTTTACTTTTAATTTCTTTATTAAAGTATTACATATGTGTCCTTGTCCCCCCATTACCCCTGTACTCATGCCCTCTCCCCCCTATTGTCTGTGTCCATTGGTTAGGCTTATATGCATGCATACAAGTCCTTTGGCTTATCATGATTCTTTATAACGCTTTTCGGGGGGAGAACATGCATTTGTCAAAGAATTTCTTTTTTAAGAGTAGTTTTAGGTTCACAGCAAAATTGAGAGGTAAAGAGATTGCACATATACCCCATGCCTTCGCACATGCACAGCCTCCCCATTCTCAACATTTCTCACCAGGGTGGTACATTTGTAACAATTGATGAAACTACATTCACCAACCATATTCACCCAAAGTCCATAGTTTACATTTGAGTTCACTTTAGGTGTTGTTTACGGGATTGGACAAATGTACGATGACATGTATCCACCATTATGGTATCATGTAGAGTATTTTCACTGTCTTAACAATCCTCTGTGCTTTGCCAATTCACTCCCTTTTCTGCACCCCTGGAAACCACTGATCTTTTTATTGTTTTCATAGTTGTGCCTTTTTCAGAATGTCATAAAGTTGAAATCATACAGTAAGTAACCTTTTATTTTATTTTTTTATATTGAAAATTTAATTTTTTTTTTTTTTGCTTAAAGTATTACAAAGAGTATTACATATGCCTCCTTTTTCCCCCCCCCGCCCTTGACAATCCCCTGGCCTCCCCTACCCCCCAGTGTCTTGTGTCCATTGTTTATGCTTATATGCATGCATACAAGTCCTTCGGTTGATCTCACGATGGAATACTATGCTGCTGTAAAAAAGAAAGAACTCTTACCATTTGCAACAGCATGGATGGAACTGGAGAGCATTATGCTAAGTGAAATAAGCCAGTCAATGAAGGAAAAATACCACATGATCTCACTCATTTATGGATAATAAAGACCATTATAAACTTATGAACAAAAATAGATACAGAGGCAGAGCTGCCTCGAACAGACTGTCAAACTACAATAAGTAACCTTTTAAAAAAATCCTTACTTGAGGATATTTTTCTTTTTTTTAATTAAATATTTTTTTATTATTAGTTAAGGTATTACAAATGTGTCCTCATTCCCCCCCATTAACCCCCCCTCCCCCTCCCCCCCCCTTGCCCCGCACACTCATGCTCCCATCCCCCTGTTGTCCATGTCCATTGGTTTGGCTTATATACATGTATACAAGTCCTCGGTTGATCTCTTCCCCTTACCCCCGCCCTCCCCTACTTTCCTTCTGGGGATTGATAGCCTGATCGCTGTTTCTCAGTCTTTGGGTCTGTCCCTTTTCATCAGTCTATGTTGTTCTCTATAGTCCACAAATGAGTGAGATCATGTGGTATTTATCTTTCTCTGACTGGCTTATTTCACTTAGCCCGACGGTTGTGGGTTATTGTTAAGCTGATTAACTTGAGGATATTTTTCATTGATTTTTTAGAGAGAGTGGAAGGGAGAGGGAGAGACAGAGAGAGAGAAACATCCATTTGAGAGAGACACATAGACTGGTTGCTTCCCGCATGCGCCCGACCAGGGGTGGGCAAACTTTTTGACTCGCGGGCCACAGTGGGTTCTTAAACTGGACCGGAGGGCCGGAACAAAAGCATGGATGGAGTGTTTGTGTGAACTAATATAAATTCAAAGTAAACATCATTACATAAAAGGGTACGGTCTTTTTTATTTTTTATTTTTATTCATTTCAAACAGGACGGATCCGGTCCGCGGGCTGTAGTTTGCCCACGGCTGGATAGAGTCTGCAATCAAGGTATGTGCCCTTGACCAGAATCTAACCAGGGACCCTTTAGTTTGAGGGCTGATGCTCTATCCACTGAGCCAAACTGGCTAGGTCCAGTATGTAACCTTTTTTTATTGGTTTCTTTCACTTAATAATATGCATTTAAGATTCTGTTATGTTTTTTCATGGCCTGATAGTTCATTTCTTTGTAGTACTGAATAATATTTCATTGACTGGGTATGCTGCAGTTTATTTACCCATTCACCTCCTGAGGACGTTTTTGATGAATACCGGTAAAGCTGCTGTAAACACCTGTGTGCAGGTTTTTGTGTGGACATAAGTTTTCTTCACTTTTCGGTAAATATCAAGGAGTCTGATTGCTGGATCCTCGTAAGGAATGGCCAAACTGTCTACCAAAGTGGTTGTATCATTTTGCATTGCCAGTACCAATGAATGAGAGTTTCTGTTGCCCCACAACCTTGCAAGGATTTGATGTTGTCAGTGTTCTGAATTTTGGCCATTCCAATAGGTGAGTAGTGGTATTTCATCATTGTTTTTCAAATAAAATTTTAATATAAACTTGGGACTCTTGTGCTTGCTCTCATACTACAGGCTACCTGGTTATTTTTATATTTGTTAAATTTTTATTTTAATGGCTTTATTAATCTATACTTTCATTAAAATAAACTACACATGTTTAAAATAAATAATTTTATAAGATTTGACATTTTTATATACTTGTGAAGCCATACCCACATCAAGATAATGAACATATGCACCTCCCACAAATTTTCCTATGTCAGGCTATCTGATTTTAGCAGTTTAATCTCCTGATATTAGGAATATATAGGTAGTAAAGGTTGAGAAGCACTGTGTAAAATAATATCCCCATTGTACATTCTCTCTGTCTCTCTGCGTGAATGTTTGTGTGTATACCCACATATGTGTAATTCATTTACTTCTGTATTTATGATTGGTCTTCAGGTGCTTAGGATTGAATTGGTTCATGGTCTTCTTGTTAATTTGACCATAAATTTACCACCCAACCCAGAGCCAGTAGCATATAAGAGTATATCTGCCTCTATGATCTTCCTCTGTCTGATCTTGCCTCCTCACTAGAATAAATGTTTCATACATGTTGTGTTTAATCATTCATTTCCTTTCATTTTTAAAGAAATTTATTAAAAATTGAAACTCATTTGAAAGAATATGCGCACCTCTATGTTCATGGCAGCATTGTTTACAATAACCAAGATCTGGAAACAGCAAAAGTGCCCATCAGTGGATGAGTAGGTAAAAAAAAGCTGTGGTACATTTACAGAATGGAATAGTACTAGGCCATAAAAAAGAAAAATTTGCCCTAACCGGTTTGGCTCAGTGGATAGAGCGTCGGCCTGTGGACTGAAAGGTCCCAGGTTCGATTCTGGTCGAAGGCATGTACCTGGGTTGCGGGCACATCCCTAGTAGGAGGTGTGCAGGAGGCAGCTGATCGATGTTTCTCTCTCATTGATGTTTCTTACTCTCTATCCCTCTCCCTTCCTCTCTGTAAAAAACCAATAAAATATTTTTAAAAGGAAAATCTTACCTTTTGCAACAGCATGGATGGACCTGGAGATTATTATGCCAAGTGAAATAAGCTAGTTAGAGAAAGAGAAATACCATATGATATCATTTATATGTGAAATCCAATGACCAAAATAAACTGACAAACAAAATAGAAAGAGGCATGGATATATGGAACAGACTGACAGTTGTCAGAGGGAAGGGGTGTTAGAGGACTAGATGAAAGAAGGTGAGGGATTAAGCAAACATATATATTTGATCACACATAGACACAGACAACAGTATGGTGATAGCCAGAGGAAAAGGAGGGTATGTGGAGGTGGGCAAAGTAGGGGAAAATGGGGACAGAAAGAGACTTTGCTTGGGGTTATGGGTGCACAATGTAGTGTGCAGATGATGTTATTTTGAGTTGTACACTTGAAACTTGTATGCTTTTGTGAACCAATGTCACCCCAATAAGTTCAATTTAAAAAAAACTTTATTGAGGTTCAATTGATATAAAAATAATTGCATATATTTGATTTATTCATCCTGATGAGTTAGGACATATGCAAACACCTGTGATATTTTCACCAAATCAAGGTATCCATCACCTCCCAACATTTCCTTGTGCTCTTTTGAAGAGTGTGTGTGTGTGTGTGTGTGTTAGGACAATTACCATGAGATCTACCCTGCTAACATATTTTAAAGTGCACAATACCACATTGCTAAGTATGCAATCTGGAACTTATTAATCTTGCGTAACTGAAACTTCATGCCCACTGAGCAACACTTCCCAATTTCTCCTCTCCCTAGCCTCTGGCAATCACAATTCTATTCTCTGCTTCTATAAGTTTGACTATGTTGGATAAGTGGAAACATAATATTTATCCTCCTGTGATCGGCTTATTTAACTTAGCATACTATCTTCTATGTTCATTCTAATTGTTGCAAATGACAAGATTTTCTTATTTCTAAAGAAACTTTAAAATAAATTACCTTTGTGTGTATACACCGCATTTTTTATCTATTTATCTGTTGGTAGACATTTAGTTTGTTTCTGCATTTTGGGTATTGTGAATAATACTCCAGTGAACATGGTAGTTGAGGTATTTCTTTGAGATTCAGATTTTAATTATTCTCAATATATACCCCAAAGAGGGATTGCTGAATTATATCATAGTTTTATTTTTTAATTTTTTTAAGAACCTACATGCTGTTTTTTGGTTGCATCAGCCTACATTCCCAGCAACAATGTATAAGAATTACAATTTATTCACACCCTTATCTGCATTTGTTATCCCTTTATTACATTACTAGAGGCCCAGTACATGAAATTCGTGCACGGGTAGGGTTCCTAGGCCTGGTTGGCAATCAGGGCCTATCAGGTTCCCCACCTCCCTACCTCCCCGCCTCCTCCTTCCCTCGCTACTCATGCCTCACCATCTGTATCCCACCAGCTCACAGCTTCCCTCACTACCTCAGCGCCCTGCCACTGCCACTGGCCACCCACCATGTTCTGTGCCACCCCCTGGTCGTCAGTGCACAACATAGCAAGCAATCAAACTCCCATTCTTCTAGTTGAACTCCCGAGGGGACACTTTGCAATATATATATATATATATATATAGCCACCCTAACAGGTATGAGATGATCCCTCAGTGTAGCCATTTGAATTTTTTCTTTGGATACATGTCTATTCAAAACATTTGTTCATTTTTAAATGGGTTATTTTTTGTTTTGCTTTTTCTTTTCAGTTGTAGGAGATATTTATATATTTTGGAAATTACTCCCTTATTAGATATATCATTTGCAAATTTTTTCCCATTCCATAGGTTGCATTTTTATTCTGTTGATTGTATTTTGTTGCTGTGCAGAAGTTTTTAGCTTGATATAGTCCCAGGTGCCTATTTTTGGTTTTGTTGCCTTTGCTTTTGGTGCCAAATCCAAGGAATCTTTGTCAAGGCCAATGTCAAGAAGTTTTTCTCTTATGTATGCTTTGAGGAGTTTTACAGTTTCAGGTTTTACATTAGTCTTAATCCATTTCGGTTTATTTTTGTTAATGTACCCATACTATTCAAAACACTCCCTGGTTTCAATGCACTCTCTATTAAAATCCCAATTACATATTTTACAGATATACTAAAAGCTATCTTAAAATTTATATGGAACTATTAAAGATCCTGAATAGCCAAAGTGATCTTGAGAAGTAAAAGCAAACTCAAAAGCATCATACTTTCTGATTTCAAAATGTGCTACAGAGTTAGAATATTTAAAACTGTATAGTATTGACATTAAGCAGACATACAGCAATGGACTAAAATACAAAGCCCAGAAATATTAAGATCTTCAACGAGGATGCCAGGAACACATAATAGTGAAAGGATATTCTCTTCTACAAATGGCGCTTGGAAAACTAGGTATACACATGCAACAACAACAAAAAAAAGAAAAAGAAAAAAAAAAGAAAAAAGAAATTGGACTTCTATCTTGCACTATACACAAAAATCAACTCTTTCAACCAGTTTCTTCTAGCAGAATTTAGGTTTAGAAAATATGAGCAACATCTGCAATATGTGTCCAAGTTTTGTCAAACACTCTTCTACATTGTTTCTGCATTTGGGTCAGTGATTTCCACGTGTTTTCAAACACTTTTATACAGTTTCCAGCCATTTGGAAGTGAGTTCCAAGAGGTGTCAAACATTGTTCTACAGTGTACTGCTCTAGAGCAGTGATTTCCAAGTTTTGTCAAACACTGTTCTACACTGTTTCCTCATGTGGATCAGTGATTTCCAAGTGTTTACAAACACTTTTATACAGTATCCAGCCATTTAGAATTGAATTCCAAGTGGTGTCAAATACAGTTCTAAAGTGTACTGCTCTAGAGCAGTGATTTCCAAGTTTAAAGATGATTTATGATTATTTTATTTTCATCCTTTGTGAAAACATTATGGCCCTTATCTGAAAACTATAGTACAATGTACATAAAAAGTTCAGATGATATTTCATACTCACCCATTCTCAGAGGAGTTTATCAACCATTTTTTTCTTTTCTCTCTCAGTCTAATTCTTGTCAGTTGCCTGTGGTGCTACAAATGATACAGCCAGAAGTCACTGAATATGAGTCATTTTTTTCAGGAATAATAACCTCCAAATTAGAACAGTAGTTGGCATGAATAGTACATCACAGGAATAAAAAGTCTAAAAAGTGGCTATAATTATCATGTGCAATTTTAATAAATTAAAAGTATAACTTTATTTCAAATCTGTCATTTTTAACTATCAAACTTACAGAAAATTTTTCTTGCCCTAAACTGGAATATTCAGCTTATGTGTTTTCCATATTCTAGGATTATTTTAAACATAATGTCTCATTGTACATAATTTACTTTATTGCTTCACCTGCCAGAAATCATCAATGAAAGAATAATTTAATTATATTGAAGAAACGGAACAATCTCTGATGACTAATATGCATTAAAATGTCTGTTTCTGTGGATGAGGAAAAGAGACAATTTAACTCTTTTTAAAATATATATTGTTATTGATTTCAGAGAGGAAAGGAGAGGGAGAGAGATAGAAACATCAATGATGAGAGAGAATTATTGATTGGTTGCCTCCTGCACACCCCCCACTGGGGATCAAACCAACAACCCGGGCCTGTTCCCTGACTGGGACCTCCTGGTTCATAAGTCAAAACTCAACCACTGAGTTATGCCAGCTGGGCACAATTTAACTCTTGTATGTGATCATACTACACAGGAAATATTCAGAGCAGTAACCTATTTGAAAAATAACTTCCAACAAATAAAAGAAGAATTATTTGAGTCTCTGACTAATACTAAAAAAGTATCATTAATATGACATAAAACTCAAATCAATTTTATTCATTCACTTTTCCTAGAAATAGTGCCATATATATATATATATATATATATATATATATATATAATCATTAAATAGTTTTAGAAATATTGCTTTCCTAAAATAAAAAAAAAAACTTGATTGGCATAAAAGGCATTATGAATAATTCTGGACAGAAAAAAAAGTAATGTGTATTACTATAATCATATTTATTGAAATGTGAAGATACATGCTATGCATGTGTATGTATGTGTGTATACATGTGTGCATATTTATGTACCTGTGTGAATAATCTTGAAGGTTCTATCATAATACAGTATGGCATATTTTAAATTATTTCAGGTAATTTTTAAGTTCTTCTGTGATGATGAAGGGCAAGCAGAGCATTTTCTAATAACGAAAACCTGCAGATTTAGATGTTAGTAATGTTCCATTGTCATCATTAGAAACACAATACTCAACATAGTCCTGTAAATTAAATTAAGCATCTTTAGTGTGAATCAAACTTCTAAAGTAATCACCTGTCATCAATCACTGAAGATGGAAATATTTATCGACTGCTTGACTTGAGTCAAAGTTCTTACACTTCATGTGCTTTTACAATATGAACTAACGACCCCTTCCACTCTCATCAAGCTCATGTAGAACTTTTTGAAGTATTAAAACTACTACATTTGGTCACTCTTTCAGCATTTGTCAGAATTTTTTTTTAATTTCAATTCTTTATTGTTTAAAGTATTACATAAGTTTCTTTTTTTTTTCTCCCATTGATCTCTCCCAGGCCACTCCCACCCCCGAGCACATGCCCTCACCCTCCACCCCTCTGGGTCCATTGGTTTTGCTCATATGCATGCATACACATCCTTGGGTTGATCTCTTCCCCCCACCCCCACCTTCCCTCATAGGTTGGACAGTCCATTGGATAGACTCTATCTGATGCTTCTATGACTCTGGTTCTATTTTTGTTCATCAGTTTATGTTGTTCATTATATTCCACAAATGGGTGAGATCATGTGATATTCTTCTCTGACTGGCTTATTTAGTTCTCAGTTTAGAGCCATTCAAACATAGACTACTCTATGGAGTCCTTTATTTTTATTGGTGGCTTCGTTCCAACTTACCTTGCACATGTTTGGTTCATTAGAGTCTGGCTCCATGTAGTTTTACCAAAATCATGTCTGCCTCTGCGGGACGGCCTCACCTGCCCTTGGAGAGGATACAGGCAGTCCTTGGGTTACGTCAGACTCAACGTACATCGTTTAGTGGTCATGTAGCCATCTCCCATTTATTTATAAAAAATAAAGTTCCCTCATTTTGACATATGTACAAATGTGCTTTATGTTTTTATTATTTATTTACCACAAGTAAAGGTCAGGAATTGTTATTTTTCTTATAACTTTTTTTTTTTACTGTTTCACTTCATTACTGCTGTGTATGTGCTTCATGTGAGTGGCGTAGGTGCTTATGTAGATGGGTTCCGAATTATGGTGAAAATCACATTACATCACACTGTAGGAATGGATCTCCGACGTAACCCGAGGACCTACTGTACTGTTCTGCTGGATTGTACCGATTCACTGCCTAGATCCCTAAGAGAACAAAATTAATCTCGCCACCTTCTTGCCACACACACTTGCCAAAAATTAAGGATGAAAAAGGAGAAGAAACAAGAAAAAGATTCCCTTTCTCTTTCTAAACATAGGCCCATGGCATTTTGCTATGTGCACATTATTTCAAAAAGCTTTATAAAATCATTGTCTATAGGTGGGAGGCTCCTAAAAAATCTGGATGATTCCCTGAAATTCAGTTCCTGGGGATCATACTGACCTTGTGGTTTCCTAAAAATCGCATGTAGTGATGGATTACACCTCAGATCAGTCTTTCTTTTTCATCCCTACCAAATAATTTGTAAGCATAAGAAAAAGATCCCTAACTTTTACATCTTTGAAAATGTATCTTGACACTTTTCACCATTTTGGGCAATGCTTACCTTGTTAAAAGTAGTGCATATGTTGCAATATCATCCTCAGTGATGCTGATTTCCTCTGTCAAGAAATGAGGCCTTTTTTTTTTCCTTTTGTCTCTCTGCACTGAGTTGTTGACCTCACCTCTGAGACCTTCTGCAGGTGGGTCCATTCATACTGGTGTTTGGTACTTTATATCCATTTAATCCTGACACGCCCTTGGGTCAGACTTCTTGATAAAAATTACATTTAATATTTTTATTGATACTCAAAGGCTGTTCACTAAGCAAAGGATTTTGCATCTCATAATGAGTTGTATATTATAAAGTAAAAGTCTAAAATGGAGTTTGGGACTTGGGAGATGAAGTTCAGTATCAAGAAAATGAGAGCAGTATAGACAAGGAACATTTTTAAAATTAGATTTGCAGTCACAATGAAGTTGGAGCTGCTGTGTCATGTGTAAACTTTTGCCTTCAACTCATCCAAGTTGCCAAATATCAATTTAGCACTTAATTAATGGAATACAATTAAGAGCTTACACCTACATGTGATGTCTCTCATCCCAAAAGATTGCAAACACCTTCAGATTGATAAAGTGAGCATTAGACATATTCGAGTTGAAACCTCAACATCTTGGGCAAAATGGTGATATATAAATAACACTTAATGTCACTGAACCGTCAGCTGTGCAATTTATGTTTTCAAAAATTGCAGGGGGTCATTACACTGTATAAAACATGTTTTCGGATTAAAAATTCCTCCTTCCCTAAGTAATTAAATGTAAATCAAGACAAAGGCAATGATCCTCCCGAGGAGGCAATGAACATGTCTATTGCTACCTATGTAATCTTTTCCAATGGGGCCTGAAAATCAAGGTGACTGAAGACAGAGAAGGTGAATATCCCAGCCAGGAGCATGAGCAATCTACCAAATAATTGTTGCGCTAAAAAGGCTATAAAAGTTCGAGTAGAAGTTAAGGTAAACCCATGTTCTTAAAGGAAGAGGGAAAGCCAGGGCTTGGGAATTGCACATTACCTTTATTTCTGTGCCCTCTCATAAGACCAGTGCCACACATTACACCTGGCCTGCTCCTCTTCCATGCCACCATGAACAGAGCTTGGGATGTCCCTGTGTGCTTTAAGGAAGAAGACTGTGGTGACGCATATCCAACATTCAATAAGTTTGTACATTTTATGAGGGTAGAAACTGTGACTGCAAACATGAACAACTAGTAAACACTGGCACACAGTAGGTGTTGAATAAATATATTTTAATTGAATAAAATTAACAATGGCATCCAAAACATTGTTAATTCCTTGGGGGATTTCCTAAAGCTGTTTTTTCAGGCACTTTTCATTTCATTGCAAAACTGTCCTGTTGATGAGTAGTATCATATTTGAACAGTATTACCAGAGTATTAGGTTTGCCTCAGATACAGAGAAGAAATCAATGTAAATATATCTTGCCTGGTATATGTACTAATGCTTCTTATAAAACTATCTACTTATATAAAAACCATGGGTGGTGTGCATCACAACCACAACCGCCATGACCACAACCACTGCGACCAAGTGGAAGGAAGTCAGTCCTGCAGGGATTGTCTTGGCAACGGCTGCACCCTCCCCCGAGCTATTTCCTGGAGCTGTTTCCGGCAAGGGCGGGGTTTGGGGCAGGAACCTGCCCTCGGAGCTTGGACCCACTGAATTCTGGGTCACTTTGCCAAGGGATGCACCCTCCACAGCTGTTTCCCGTGTGGCCTGAGGGAAGAACCCACCCTCAGAGCACCACGAGCACCCAGAAGCAGTCAGTCCTGGGTTACTGAGATGGAGGCCATGGTGTGGTAGAACTCTGGGTCTGGCCCAACAGGGGGCATGGCCAACCTTCAAACCAGACCCTGACAGTAGAAAGGAGGGAGCCCCATTCCTCACAGAATCCGCTGTTGGATAGCTTGCTGTCAGTGGCCTGCCAGCCAGGAACCCCAACCTGCCATTCACCTGCAACCCAGACCCTGACAGGAGGGATGAGGGAGTCCCTTTCCTCACAGAATCAACAGGTGGCCAGTTTGCTGTCAGGAGCCTGCCAGCTAGTAATCCTATTCACCTGTACCCTGGCCCCTGACAGCAGGGAGGAGAGAATATGTTTAAAGACCAACTATTGGAACAAAGTACCTCTGAAGCCAAAAGAAGCCATTGTTGGCGACATACTAGAGAGTTAGAAACATTGATGAGAGAGAAACATCGATCAGCTGCCTCCTGCACACTCCCCACTGGGGATGTGCCTGCAACCAAGGTACATGCCCTTGACCGGAATTGAACCGGGACCCTTGAGTCCATAGGCTGATGCTCTATCCACTGAGCCAAACCAGTTAGAGCAATTAATTCCCTTTTAATGTGCACAAATTTTGTGCACCGGTCTACTAGTCTATAATAATAAAAGCGTAATATGCAAATCTACCAAATGACTGAACAGCAGAATGACCGTCCGGACAACCTTCCGGACAACCACGCTATAACTCCCACTGGCACCAGGCCAGCCAAGGTGGGTGTGATGCAATTGGTCAGGGGCTGGGCCATTGCCCCATAATCACCCTGCAGAGGGAGGACCAAGCCACCAGTTGGTGAGGCAATCGATGAATTGGGGGGCTCCATGGTCTCCCCAAAGAGGGAGGCCCAGGCTACCCCCCAGAGGTGCTGCAGCGGGTGGGCAGGGCCTACCTTTTTGAGATGATCCATCAAGAGCCCCAGCCAGGTGTGTGGGGCCTACCTCTTTGGGGCAATCGATCGTGGGGCTCCCAGAGTGAGAGGGCACAGGATGGACTGAGGGCACCCCCCCCCCACCAGTGCAGGAATTTCCTGCACCGGGCCTCTAGTATAGACTATAAAACTCAGCATAGATTTCATTTTATTTTAAAACATTGATTAGGGCTATATAAAACAAAAAATTTAAAGTATGTCTGCTATTAATGTATGCTTTACCAATGAACTCTTTTATTTTTTCACAAAACACACTCATACATCACCAGCTTTTTCTCCTACAGTCTCCCCTATGCCATTTATTTACCTCTAGTTGACCCCTTCAGGTTTTCTGCGGGTTAATCATAGATGATAAATATATCACTCACATCTTTCTGCCACTCACTCTGAGCTCCAAATACCCTCAAAATTGTACCCAGCATAATTCTACATTCTATGGTCTTGTGGTTCCAAAGCCACTGCATCATTTGGTTGTTTTCTTTTTTGTTATTGTTGTTTTGACATTAAACTTGCCCTTTCATTTCCCCAGGTGGTCAGGACATAGACCAGTGATGGCAAACCTATGACACTCGTGTCAGAGGTGACACGCAAACTTTTTTTTTTGGTTGATTTTTCTTTGTTAAATGGCATTTAAATATATAAAATAAACATCAAAACTATAAATGTTTGTTTTACTATGGTTGCAAATATAAAAAAATTTCTATATGTGACACGGCAGCCGAGTTAAGTTAGGGTTTTTCAAAATGCTGACACGCCGAGCTCAAAAGGTTCGCCATCACTGACATAGACAGTAGCTACTGATATCAGCAGTTTCCTCTGGAGACCTTTACAGTGTTGACAGCTTTGACCCAACATGGAACCCAGGTGTTGGTATCCTGAGAGGCTTACATCTGGCTGAGCGGCAGGATCACTGGGTCCGGACAGGACATCTAGTTGGAGGGCATCCATTGTGAGGGCGTGTCCAAGGCCGAGGCTGAGGTGTCTGGGAAAAGGTCTCACAGTCATCTCCTCCTCCTCTAGGAATCAGGGCTTCCCAGCAGTACAAACCAACCCCGGTCCAGCCCGCGCATCTCCCTGGCCGGTGCACAGGTTCACTGTGGAGTCAGTCACCCTCCCAGTCCTCACTGCTCAGCTCAGGCTGTTCCTGGGGCGGATGCTGGATGCGTTCCTCAGTTCCTCTGAGGAAACAACGAAGGGCATTTCAGGTGCTGGAGGAGTGTCTCTTTAAAGTTGCCTACCAAACCTCAGACATGCCTTTTGAGTTTTCCTTCTCTTTCATTCTCTTAAAAATTTTGTTCTGGTTTCTGGAATACATCCTGAGCATAATCCTACAAATCTTTTTGTTGTTCTTATTCCTACTATTATTTCATTTTTTCAGAACTCTTTTTTCTAAGCTGGTCTCTGGAACGAAAGCCTGGTTTTCTTCTTTTAATTAAGGAAAGAGAGCACCATCCCAACAGTACCTAAAGTACTTTCTCTTAGCCCTTAAGTATATAATCCCACTTGGCTGTTTAAGGGGACAAGTCTCTTATGTTTTCTGCACATAGAAATAAAAAAAATCTTGAAAATGATAGTATTTTTCACAGTTTACAGGAACGATCGTCCTCTTTGAACTTGGCAAAGTGTTTGAAGTCTCAGATTCTGGGGGTGCTAGAAGTACAAGTGACAACCTGAAATAGGCCTCACATACTGCTGGCTAAACCACAATGAGGACTAATATGCCATGTACAAACACTAGTTCTTTTGATGGTGAGGAATTTTCTGTCTTCTGAGAAAAGTGTAGTCTGCTTTCAAAGTGCTGCTCTAAAATCTGAAAATTTTCAAAACACTTTCTGATCTCGGCAAGTCCCATAATAGGTATTGAAGATATCAAGGGAAGTGGCATTTTGCACAAAATTACTTTTTAAACTGCTTTTCAACTAAATCACATAACAGATGCGTGTGGGAGGGTGTTTGTACTAGTAGAGAAATGAGCACAGAAAGCTAAAAGGCAGATGATTTATCAGAAGCCTGTGTAACATTTTAGACTTTCAAATCAACAAGTAAAGGGGAGAATCCTAAACTTCTAAATGGTATGATTATACAGCAATAAGCTAGTTCTCTAAAAATCATGTTTTCTAACTTGTGTATTCAGTGGAGCCACTTTAACACAAATCACTGCCAGGAGCCCAGCGTCTATCCCTTCTCCTCCAAAGAAAACTGTTCTGCTCTAATTGAAATAAAGATCAGAAAGTGTCCCCCTCCTGGCTTTAGCTCACCCCAGAATGGCACCTATATCTCGACCCAAGAAGTCAGAAACCCAAAAGGGCGTGTTAGCAGAACCTCTACCATTTCACCATATTTACTGAGTGGCCAGATTATTATGACCACCCCATCAGGACTTAGTTGGGCCACCTTTTGCCTTCAATACTGAGGCGATTTTTCTTGGCATTGACTCCACGAGATGCTGAAAGGTGATGCGAGGAATCTGACACCATGCCTGATGAATAGCACTGTCCAGTTCTGTGAGATTTGATGGCTGCCTGATGGCTCTTTTAACTTCATCCCACAAATGCTCAATTGGATTGAGATCTGGTGATTGTGGGGGCCACCTAAGCAAGATAACATCTCCCTCATGTTCTTGAAACCACTCCTGCACAGTATGAGCACCGTGGCATGGCGCATTGTCATGTTGGAAGAAGCCACCTCCATTGGGATACGCCATCAACAGATAGGATGAACTTGATCAGCAATGATACTTAGGTATGTTGTGCTATTCAGACGTTTATAATGATCTGGCCCTCTAGCAACTTCAGCAGGAAATTATAGCTAATTTGCCTACAAACATCAGGTGGTCATAATAATCTGGCCACTCAGTGTATACACTTCCAGTGCATGAACAAATTGAGATGTATGTTTCCCTGTGACCATTTGCCTCTGCACATTTGTTTGTTTACTGAAAAATTGAATAGCCTTCTGATTGTATATATTTTGAATTGAATGAAGAATTTTTGTTTGTCCAGGTTCCTGGATGCTTATTGAAAAGTGTCTTCGTCCTTAGTGTAATGAAACTTCAGAATAGCAGTTAGCACCCTTGGGATCAATTCCCAGCTCTGTGTAATCTTGGACTAATTACTTAACCAGTGTAAAGGTCTCATATGTAAATTAACATCATCTTTGAAAATGGGGATGATAACAACACATTCTTCTTGGGGATGTTGTGAGCATTAAAATGGGTTAATCATTCAATAAATGTTAATTATTACTATTGGTATGGATTTATTTTTGAAACCTGTGCTACAACTTAGTAAATGCTGCCAATTTATTTCTTAATTTATTTATTTTAAAGAGAGAGACACACACACAGCGTGAGAGACTGCGAGAAACATTGATTTGTTGTTTCATTTACTTATGCATTCATTGACTGCTTCTTGTATGTGCCTTGCAGGGATCAAACCCTCAACCTTGCCTTATTGGGACAACGTTCTAGTCAACTGAGCTACATGGCCAGGGCCTGAACCCTGCCAATCTAAAAACTCATACTTTGGATAAAATTGCCTGAGGTTTTTTTTAAGTGACTTTTTTCATTCTATTTTTTTCCTCTATGAAATTGGACTAACCATTAACTGCCTTATCTTCATCTCCTATTTTCTATCCCTTTGTTTGCTCTGTTTGTTTTTTTTTAAAAAACATAGTTCTTTTTTTAAAAATTTTATTTATTTATTTATTTTTTATTTATTGCTTAAAGTATTACAAAGGGTATTACATATGTGCCCATTTTATCCCCCCACCCTAGACAGTCCCCTAGCCTCCCCTATCCCCCAGTTTCTTATGTCCATTGGTTATGCTTATATGCATGCATACAAGTCCTTAAGTTGATCTCTTACCCCCCTACCTCCTGCCCCCCAACCCTCCCCGGCCTTCCCGCTGCAGTTTGACAATCTGTTTGAGGCAGCTCTGCCTCTGTTGTTTGCTCTGTTTTCTAAGATATTCTTCAATTTTATCTCCCAACCACTTTAGAATTTTTTCATTCTTATACATAATTTTAATTTCCAGTAGTTATATTATTTTCTGAAATTGTCACTCTTATATGATATGTGTTCTTATTTCATCCTCACTCTTTCAACCCCTGCTTTCCTTAAATGCCTTTGAATGCTTACTACCTGCTTATAGGTCAGCGTGAAGCTCTGAAGAGCTGATTAGAAGTTCTGTGCAAAAGAACAGGGGTTTTAGACTGGGTCATCTGTTTGAGCCAATTTTCTGAAGGAAAACCCAGTGTCTATATGTTTAGATTTGCTTTACTGGGCAATCAGATCGTCTGAAGAAGTATATGGAGTCTTTGTTTTGTGGCATTCTCCTGGCTGCCATCATTGTGCGGGGAAAAGGCTGGGGTCTCAACATTCAGTCAGTATATATCTCCCCGTATTCAAATTATACCAACTCAACCCTGCTAGGTGTACCTCAGTCCAAATACCCTCTATTTCATCCTTTCCAACGAATAAGATATCAGTTTTCTGCTGGACTCAAGGAGAGGAATAGGGTGGGAATTTCTGGTTTTAATTTTCTGATCTACCCTTACGGGTTTTTTTTTTGTTGTTGTTGTTTGTTTGTTTTTGTTAATCCTCACCTGAGGATATTATTTCCACTGCTTTTCAGAGAGAGTGGGAGGGGGCATCAGGAAGGGGAGGGGAGAGACAGAAAGAAAAAGAGATAGAGAAAGAGAAAGATCCATGTGAGAGAGACACATTGAATGGTTGCCTCCCTGATTGCATTACAACTGGACTGAGGATAAAGTCTGCAACCCAAGACCAGCAACCCTTTGGTATATGGGCAGACCCTCTAACCACTAAGCCACAGAAGCCAGGTCTACCCTTCCATTTTTTAGCTCAACTCCTCTGCTCTGCCAGAAGTACCTGATGTTAGCAATTTCTAATCTTTTTAGATAGTATCTCAACTTTCCCTACTTCTACCTTCCTAAGGTGTCTTCAGTCCACTAAGTCAGTTATCAATCACCCATCTAATTTTCAATATCCAAAATTTGTCTCTTTTTAATCCTTTTCTATTCTCTTTGACTATGGGTATGTGACTAAATATTCCCTAAAACATTACAGTGGAGTTTTAGAAGGGAGTAGAGATAAATGCATATATCCTGTTCACCATCTTCACTTGTAAGCCTCTCAATACAATTTTCACATAAATAGTTCTGTAATTTTATATTCCTTATATTTGGTATGTGAATAGATGTTTAAGGACATATTTCATATAGAAAACTATGATTCAGTGTATTATCTGAAGACAAAATGATCCTATTTGCTGTGACTTGTATGGTACGTAGAAACCAAACTTTTCCTTGGCTGATGTGAGCGATGAATTACATTGTTCAAAACTGAGAACTTCAGTTCACAGTAACAATAAAGTATTCATGTAGCTAAAACAGTAAAATATTTAACAAATTAAATATAATCAGTGCTCAACAATATCTTTAGCATAAATGCCTTGCAAGCAGAAATGTTAGCACCATCAGTTTTTAAAATTTTATTTTAATCTGCTTATTATTTTGCACATTAACAACTATAACAATATTCTAATATTGTTCTTATGTTCTTTGTTTTTGATGAGTAAAAGAAAATCATAGAAATATGAACAGATTATTGCAACGCAGATACATGGCAAAGTATTATTGATATGATTAATAATGTTATATTTTCTTTAAAGGACAAATAAAATGAGTTTCTAGGAAAATTGGAAGATATATTTCAATAGTTATTAAAATAGTATTTTCCACTATTTATTTTTAAATCACCAATTTCACCAAAGCTCTTTGATAAATATACTACTCCATTAATATCTTAGGGACTTCAAATGGCATTAAAAATAAAACATTAATTCAACCAGCTGAAAAATCAAATCTTAAATTTTTTTTCATATCATATTTTCCCTTATATAAAATTTTCTTTAAAAAGAATCCTGCCGAAACTGGTTTGGCTCGGTGGATAGAGCGTCGGCCTGCGGACTGAGGGGTCCCGGGTTCGATTCCGGTCAAGGGCATGTACCTGGGTTGCGGGCACATCCCCGGTAGGGGATGTGCAGGAGGCAGCTAATCGATGTTTCTCTCTCATCGATGTTTCTAACTCTCTGTCTCTCTCCCTTCCTCTCTGTAAAAAATCAATAAAATATATTAAAAAAAAAAAAAGAATCCTGCAAGGTAGATTTCTTTTTGCTAGTGTCTAATAACATTCAGCAATGTAGATTTTTTTTCAAGTCAGAATTTTAAAAGTTACCAATTTGTGGCCAGTAATAAAAATTGTTCACCTGTAATGAGTTATGATAAGCATTAGCTATACCGATAATAACCATCTTTACATTTTCTATCAGTACTAATGATAAGCTCACTAACAAAGAGTAAAAATCTGGGCTTTGCAGACGCCGCCGCCCCGAAGCCGCCCAAGACCAGCCATGGTGAACCCCACCGTGTACTTCGACATCTCCACCGACGGCGAGCCCCTGGGCCGCGTCTCCTTCGAGCTGTTCACAGACAAGGTTCCAAAGATGGCAGAAAACTTCCGTGCTCTGACCACCGGGGAGAAGGGATTTGGTTATAAAGGTTCCTGCTTTCACAGAATTATTCCGGGATTTATGTGCCAGGGTGGTGACTTCACACGCCACAATGGCACAGGCGGCAAGTTCATCTATGGGGAGAAATTTGAGGATGAGAACTTTGTCCTGAAACATACAGGTCCTGGCATTTTGTCCATGGCAAATGCTGGACCTAACACAAACGGCTCCCAGTTTTTCATCTGCAATGCCAAGACTGAGTGGTTGGATGGCAAGCATGTGGTCTTTGGCCAGGTGAAAGAAGGCATGGATATTGTGACAGCCGTGGAGCGCTATGGGTCCAGGAATGGCAAGACCAGCAAGAAGATCACCATTGCTGACTGTGGGCAACTCTAATAAATTTGACTTGTGTTTTATCTTAACCACCAGACCATTCCTTCTGTAGCTCAGGAGAGCACCCCTTCATCCCGATTTGCTTGCAATGTTCCATAATCTTTGTGCTCTTGCCAGTTTATTGGGTTCCATAATTTCCCTCCCCTTTCCCAGTCTAGCTGGATTACAGAGTTAAGTTTATGATTATGAAATAAAAACTAAACAGTTGTCTGTCAAAAAAAAAGAGTAAAAATCTGAAATGGTTATTAATGTAGAGTAATTTTATCATCTGATCTATTGTAAGTATTTAATAATCATGTGCAAAGAACATATTAACTTATTAACAGTAAATGCTGTTAGGTTAATTTCCCATGAACTGTAAAAAAAATAAATAAATCAGCCCTTTTAAACTCAATTTGGTTTTAAAAATGAAATCCAGTATTACATCCATTATTCACAACCTTTTGGAGGCATTGCTACTGCTGTATAACCAGGTGATAAATGTGTTGAAATAATGGATAATATCCTCTTCTCTCTCTCAATGCCAAACTTTCAAATTTGCCATTTTCTGTAAGTAGTTTACATTTGGAAGTTTACATGGAGGCTATTTTGGGCCTTTGTATTCTGTGTTACAAATATGGCTTAAATATTTTAACAGCTTAACTGTGACTAACTGATTACCAATGAGCTGACAACTCTATTTGTATTTTTAAATTGAGAGCAATAGAATACTATAGTACACCACTGAGATACTTTGCACATTTTGTCCTGAACTCTAGTTGTCAGGTATTAATTAGTGTTTTGCATTGGCTTTAGTGTTGGCTAAGGAACTCTGGTTTTGGGGAGATGTTTCATTCTTTTAATTACTTTAGAAAACCACTTTGCTTGCTGGGTTCAGAAGGTGCTTTTATGGGAAAAGGTGCTGATTTATATACTTTGGCTTACACACCCATCCCCAAAAGTTTTCCAATCTCCAAACTTAAGCAAGCAATCAAGGTCTCAAGGGGAAAATCTGTTTTCCCTAAAAAAACATAATTGGAAAGATCAAAGGAATAATCCTGATATCTGGTACATATTATGTAGATTTAATTTTTTTCATAATGAAAACATTTTATCTACTTCCTTCATTGGTTCAAGTATACAAATTTACTAGTAGTATTGTGTACCCTTTCTTTTCCTTTCTTTCTTCTTCTTTTTTTTTTTGTTAATCCTCAACTGAGAATATTCTTTCCATTGATTTTTAAATATATATTTTATTGATTTCTTACAGAGAGGAAGGGAGAGGGACAGAGAGTTTGAAACATCGATGAGAGAGAAACATCGATCAGCTGCCTCCTGCACACCTCCCACTGAAGATATGCCGCAACCCAGGTACATGCCCTTGACCGGAATCAAACCCGGGACCCCTCAGTCCGCAGGCCGATGCTCTATCCCCTGAGCCAAACTGGTCAGGGGTCCATTGATTTTTAGAGAGAATGGAGGGGAGGGAGAGGAGGGGAAAGAGGGAGAGAAAGAGAGAGAAACATCGATGTGAGAGAGACATATCAATTGGTTGCCTCCATCAGGGTATGATCGAGAATTGAACCACTGAGCACATGGGCCAGGATAGTGTTGTGTACTCTTAAACTCTTTGCTAGCAATAACAGAGGACATCATTGGTAGAAGGGGGAAGAAAAGGATAACAGAGATTAGGAGATTAGAAGTGGGGACTGCCCTGATCTGGTAGTTCAATTGACTAGAGCGTCATTCTGACATGCCAAGGTTGTCGGTTCAATCCCTGGTGAGGGCACTTACAAGAAGCAAGTAACCAATGATTGCATAAATTAGTGGAACAACAAATCAATGTTTCTCTCTCTCTCTCTCTCTCTCTCTCTCTCTCTCTCTCTCTCTCTCAAAATCCATTAAAAAATAAAGTGGGGACAGATTTCTGATTCAAATTGTGAGCTACATTAGAAAAAGGCCAAAGGTTAAGAAAAAAAAAATCTGTATTTCAACTCACCAATAATTTTTCTCAGGGCATACCCATGTTTTTCTGTTGTTTTTTCTTCTTCTAATTTTCTAAGATAGCAACACTTTTCCAACATCATGCTTGATATCTGTTCCCAAGTCCTTCTTTTCTTAATATCTGAAAAAAGTAGGAGGTGTTTGATTGCCATGGTTATGTTTGGTCAGCATACTGAACTAAAAGAATAAACTAATCTACTAAAACAATATTCTATACAACTATACACGTCACTTAGCTTTAGAGAAGGTGGAGCCATTGAGTGCTAAATACAATCTTTTGCATCATAAATTGAATACATCCACCAGTTTCAAAGTTGACTATCCCTCAATATAAGTGCAATGATTTGACAATAATCATAATTTATTGAATAATTAATATGTGCTAGGCAATATTGTAAATTCTTTCAATGAATTAGGTCTTAAAATCTACTAGTTCACTACTCATTTCACATATAAGTGATTGAGATTTAGAGAAAATTAAGCAACTTGTCCTAGGCCACTCAACTCATAAGCAGCAGAGGCAGGATTTGAACACAGACTATCTAAATGAAAAATTCATGCTTGTAAGCACCTTAATAAATTATTTGTAGATGCCAAAACCGGTTTGGCTCAGTGGATAGAGTGTCGGCCTGCGGACTGAAAGGTCCCAGGTTAGATTCCGGTCAAGGGCATGTACCTGGGTTGCGGGCACATCCCCAGTAGGAGATGCGCAGGAGGCAGCTGATCGATGTTTCTCTCTCATCGATGTTTCTAACTCTCTATCTCTCTCCCTTCCTCTCTGTAAAAAATCAATAAAATATATTTAAAAAATTATTTGTAGATAACAATGTACTTTAGGAGACAATAATTTAATCTACAGATGGAGAGCATTGGTATTTATCTATAAAAAGACCTTGCATTAAAGGCACCTGAATAGAATGTGTTAATGTCGAAAAATGTACATTACAGGAGACTTTTTTGAATTTATTTGCTACATTTTTTCTGTTAAGGAAAACTAAATTTAATAAATTTATTGGAATAATATAGCTTTAGCTAGAAGTATTACAAATAAGGGACTTTGTTGTCAAAACATCTGAAAATAAAATAAAAATTAATAGTAATCAATCATTGTTTATAGGAGGAGAGGCACACATGGGCATCATTTAGATATAATTCTATAGCTTAAGAATTACCTGGTGACATTGGTTACCCATATTCCAGAAATATTACTATTAAAATATTTTATAATCAGAGTGTAAGTTGTCACAAATATCTGTCAGGCAGGGAGTAGAAAGGAGAGAGATGTAAAGTAAAAGCATTGTTTTGCGCTATTATTGATAGTGTTATTGTTTCCTTTTTCCTTCATATGTACTTGTTCAGAAAGGCCATTATTAAAATTAATACACTTGATTGCTTAGAGGAGTTTTACCCTTACAGAAAATTTGAGCACAAAGTTCAGAAAGTCCCCATTATACTCCTTCTCTCCCAGTTTCCCCTATTATTAGCACATTGCATTGGTGCAATACAATTGTTATAATTGATAAACCAATATTGATACATTATTACTAACTGAAGCTCACAGTTTACATTAGGGTTTACTCTCTGTTTTCTACAGTTCTGCAGATTCTGGTCAATGCATAATGTCACGTATGTATCATAAAGAAGTGTTTCACTGTCCTAAAATCCCCTGTGGCCCACCCGTTTATCACTGCCCTTTCTCCCAGACACAAGCCCCTTGTAACTGTTGATCTTTGAACAGTATGTACACTTTTGCTTTTTCCAGATTGTCATATAGTTGGAATCATTAAGTATATAGACTTTTCAGGCTGGCTTCTTTCACTTAGCAATATTTATTTACGGTTTTTCCATCACTTTTTGTAGCTAAATAGCTCATTTCTTTTTACCGCTGAATATGTTATTGTAAGGATGTAACTGTCTTTAACCATTACTGTACTGAAACACATCTTGGTGGCTTTGCAATTATGTATAAAATTGCTACCAAATTTTATGTGTAGCTTTTTGTGAAGATATAAGTTTTCAACATATTTGGGAAAATTCCTAGGAGCACAATTTATGGATGGAACAGTAAGACTATGTGCAGCATTGTAAGGAATTGCTGATCTTCCAAAGTGGCTGTCTATTCATATTTTTGCCCACTTATTAATCAAGCTGTATTCCTTCTCATTGTTGATTATAAGAGTCCTTTGAATATCTCATATACAGGTCATTTATCAGATATGTGTTTTGCAAATATTTTATCACAATCAGTTGTTCTTTTGTTTTTAAACATCTTTTTTGAGGTATAATTGTTATACAGACATAAAATGAGCATAATTTATGAGTAAACTATATGAGTTGTATGCATACAGCTGTGAAATATGCATATGTCTATGAAACCATCACCATAATCAACATAACAAACATATCCTTCACCTCTAAAAGTTTGCTCCTGCCCATTTGTGTGTGTGTGTGTGGGGGGGGGGGCAGGCAGGTGGGGGAGGGGAGGGGTGAAGAGCACTTAAAATGAGATCTGCTTTCTTGACATATCTTTAAGTGTACAATACTGATTTGTTGCCTATAGGCACTATGATGTAGATAGAGTAGATTTATAGAGTTTGTTAGTCTTGCATAACTGAAATTTTACACCTGTTAATAGTAGCCCATTACTTCCTCCCCATTACAACCTCTGGAAAATACCATTTTACTGTGTTTCTATGAGTATGACTATATTAAGTACCTCATATAAGTAGAATCATGCAATATCTATCCTTCTGTGACTGGCTTATTTTACTTAGAATAATGTCTCCCTGGTTCATCCATATTGTCACATATGGCAGGATTTTCTTATTTTTTAAGGCCAAACAATATTTCACTGTAATTTTTTAGATTGCACAACATAATTTTTCCCTGAAAGTGCAAAACATAATGATTTAAGATACATATACAGTGTTAAATGATAACCACAATCAAGCTAAATAACAAATATATCACCTCATATAATTAAATTTGTGTGTATACATGTAGCGAAACACATAAGATAGATTCTTTTTAAAATATATTTTTATTTATTTCAGAAAGAAAGGGGGAGGTACAGAGAGAAAAAAAACCATCAATGATGAGAGAGAATCATTGATCAGTTGCCTCCTGCACGCCCCCTCTTGGGGATCAAGCTTGCAACCTGGGCATGTGCCCTGACTGGGAATCCAACCATGATCTCCAGTTCATGGATCAATGCTCAACCACTGAGCCACACCCAGTGAGCAAGGTAGACAGTAGGTCCTCGGGTTACGTCATAATGCGATTTTCACCATAAGTCGGAACCCACCTACATACTGCTTTATACCTATGTCACTCACATGGAGCACATACACAGCAGTAATGAAGTGAAACAGTAAAAAAAGTTAACATATTTGAAGTATACAAATATGTTACCATGCTGTACATTATAACCCCAGAAAGTATTCATTTTATAACTAATAGTCATCCATTTCCTCAACCCTCCAGTAGTTGGCAATCATTATTCTACTTTCTCCTTTTATGAGTTTTACTAGTTTGGATTCCACACAAAAAATTGATGTCATGCAGTATGCATCTTGCTTCATCTGGCTAATTTTACTTAGCACAATGTCCTCCAGATTCATCCATATTGCCACAAATGGCAAGATTTTCTTCTTTTGAAATGGGTGCATCAGGGTCTTTTACTGGTTCCATATAAATTTTTGGAGTATTTGTTCTAATTCTGTGAAATATAATGTTGGTATTTTTAAAAATATATTTTATTGATTTTTTTTACAGAGAGGAAGGGAGAGGGATAGAGAGTTAGAAACATCGATGAGAGAGAAACATTGATCAGCTGCCTCCTGCACACCCCCTAACTGGGGATGTGCCCGCAACCAAGGTACATGCCCTTGACCAGAAGAGAACCTGGGACCTTTCAGTCCTCAGGCCAACGCTCTAGCCACTGAGTCAAACCAGTCAGGGCTGATGTTGGTATTTTAATAGGAATTGCATTAAATCAATAGATTGCTTTAGGTACTATGGACATTTCAATTATGTTAATTTTCCCAATCCATGAGCACAATATATTCTTCTATTTGTTTGTATCTTCCTCTATTTCTTTTTTCATTGTCCTGTAGCTTTCTGAGTACAGGTCTTTTATCTCCTCAGTTAGGTTTGTTCAAAGGTATTTTATTTTTCTTTTCACAATGGTAATTTTTTTTCTTAGTTTCTCTTTTGAGAGTTCATTATTAGTGTATAAGAATGCCATCGATTAGCTACAATAATCTTAAGAAGAACAAAGTAGGAGAGATCACAATATCAGATATCAAACTATACTACAAAGCCATTGTAATAAAACAGCCTGGTACTGACACAAGAATAAGCATATAGATAAATGGAACAGAACAGAGAATTCAGAAATTGACCCAGGCCATTACACTCAATTAATAGTTGTCAAAGGAGGCAAGAGCATACAGTGGAATAAAGATAGTCTCTTCAATAAATGGTGTTGCAAAAATTGGACAGGTATATGAAAACTAGAAAATGAAACTAGATCATCAACTTACACCATAAAAAAGAATAAACTCAAAATGGATAAAAGACTTAGATGTAAGTTGTAAAACCATAAAAATCCTAAAAAAAATTGTAGGCAGAAAAATCTCAGATATTTCTTGTAGCAATATGTTTGCCATTATACCTCCTAGGGCAAGAGAACCAAAAGAAAAAATAAACAAATGGGACTATATCAAACTAAAAAGCTTCTGCAGAGCAAAAAAAAAAAAACATCAATAAAATTGTTGGGAGAACATATTTGCAAATGATACATCTGATAATGGGTTAATTTCCAAAATATATGAAGAGCTCATACAACTTAACAAAAGAAAGACAAACAATCCAATTAAAAAATGGGCAAAGTAACTGATCATCAGACATGCAAATTAAAACAACAATGACATATCATCTCACACCTGTCAGAATGGCTACCATCAACAAATCAACTAATTACAAGTGCTGGTGAGGATGTGGAGAAAAGGGAACCCTAGTACCCTGCTGGTGGGAATGCCAACTAGTGCAGCCACTGTGGAAAACAGTATGGACTTTCCTCAAAAAATTAAATATGGAACTGCCATTTGACCCAGTGGTTCCACTTCTAGGAATACATCCTAAGAATCCCAAAACACCAACCAGAAAGAATATATGTGCCCCTGTGTTCATAGAATCACCATTTACAATAGCTAAGATCTGGAAATAGTCCAATGTCCATCAGTAGATAAGTAGATAAAGTCTGTGGTATACTTACACAATGGAATACTATGCAGCTGTAAAAAAGAAGGATCTCTAACTCTTTGAGACAGCATGGATGGACCTGGAGGGTATTATGCTGAGTGAAATAAGCCAGTAAGAGAAAGACAAGTATCATATGATCCCACTTTTATGTAGACTCTAATGAACAAAATAAACTGATAAACAAAATAGATTTGGAGACATTGAAGCATACAACAGACTGAAAAATCTCAGAAGGAAGGAGGTGGGTGTGATTAACCAAGGAACTTATATGCATACTAGAGATCTGGTGCACCAGTGGGGTCCCTCGGCCTGGCCTCCAGGGACTGGGCCGAAACTGGCTCTCTGACATTCCGTGAGGGGTCCCAGATTGCAAAGGGTGCAGGCCAAGCCGAAGGTCTCCGCGGGTGCATGAATCCATGCACTGGGCCTCCGACATCCCCGGATGGCTCCAGGATGCAGGTGAAGCACATTCGGGGCCCACAGTGTCCCAGAAGCAACCTAACCCATGGCCGATTCTGTGAGGAATCAGGCTCTCTCTTCACTCCTCTCTCGGTCTGGGGTGCAGGTGAAGCAGATTTGGGGCTGGCAGTGCCCCAGCAGCAACCTAACCTCCCTCCTCTATTGGCCGGAGCATCTGCCCCCTGATGGTCATTGCGTGTCATAGCTACCAGGTGAATGGTTGAATAATCAGATGGTTTGCTTAGGCTTTTACATAGATAGATACGTATAACCCATGGTCACAGACAATAATGCAGTGAAGGCCAGGGGAGGAGGCAGGAGCAGGGTGGAGGGGAGTCATTGGGGGGAAATAAGGAGGCATTTGCAATACTTTCAATAATAAAGATAATTAAAATAAATAAAATTAAATGGGTGAATCATATATATATCAATCACATTTTTCTTATCCATTCATTTTTCAACAGACACTTAGGTTGTTGCCATATCCTGGCTATTGTGAATAATGTTTCAATGAACATAAGGGTACATACATCTCTCTGAGATACTATTTGCATTTCTTTTAGAAATATACCCAGAGGTGGGGTTGCTGGGTCATATGGTAGTTCTATTTTTAATTTGTTGGGGAGTCGCCATACTGTTTTCCATAATGGCTCTACCAATTTACTACCAACTGTGCACAAGTTTTCCCTTTTCTTCACACCCTGGACAACATTTATCTCCTGTATTTTTTATAATAACCATCCTAACAGATGTGAGGTGATATCTCATTGTGGTTTTATTTGCATTTCCATGATTAGTGCGGTTGAGCACTTTTCCATAAACCTATTGTAAGTATTCTTTGTAAAAATGTCTATCCTGGTCCTTTGTCCATTTTTTAAATCATGTTTTTATCTTTTCTTCTTTTTTTGCTATTGAGTTATGAGTTATTTCTATTTTTTTTTAATGTTAACTCCTTATCAGGTATATGATTTGAAGATATTTTCTCCCATCCTATATGTTGCCTTTTTATTTTGTTGATTGTTTCTTGTACTGTGCAGAAGTGTTTTAGTTTGATATAGGCCCACTTATTTACTTTTGCTTTTGTTGCTTGTGCTTTTAGTCTCATAACAAAAAAGAAAAATCATTGCTAAGAACAATGTCAAGGAACTTTTTCTCTATTTTCTCCAGAAGTTTTACAGTTTTAGGATTTATATTATAATTTTAATCTATGTCAAGTTAATTTGTTTGTATGGTGCATGAAAATTTATTCTTTTGCATGTGGATATCCAGTTTTCCCCAACATCATTTATTGAAGAGACTATCCTTTTCCCATTGTGTATTCTTGGTGCCCTTGTCAAAGATTAATTGACTATATGCATATTTGTTTTATGGGCTTTCTAATCTGTTCCAATCATTTATGTATCTGTTTTTATGCCAGCACCATACTGGATTGATTACTATAGCTTTGTAATATAGTTTGAACTCAGGAAGTGTGATGTTTTCAGCTTAATTTGTCTTTCTGAAGATTATTTTGGTTATTTGTGGCCCTTTGTGGTTTTATACAAATTTAGGATTATTTTTTATCTCTGAAAAATGCCATTGGAGTTTTGATAGAGATTGCATTGAATCAGTAGATTGCTTTGGATAGTATTGACATTATAATGATACTAGTGGCCCAGTGCACGAATTTGTGCACAATGAAAGGAAATTAATTAGAAGAAATATTGTAATATCACTATTTGCCTTTTCTCTATAATAGAAGTGTCAACCAAATTCACAATCAACAATGAAAAATCGAAACACATGCGTGTAATTGGTGCCAGCAAGATATATATATATATATATATATATATATATATATATATATATTTGTTTAATTAGATCTGCTTTCTGATTTACCTAAACTTTTTCTCTTCAGATAATTGTCATCAACACAGCAGTAAATATCAACACAAAGCAGATTATTATTGTAGTTCACGCAGGGAGAACGAAGGGTAAAATATTTCACTGCAGCAGTGTTTGACTGTATTCTGTGCAGTGAGAAAACCTGAAGTCATTTTCAAGGTCCACCATTTCTTACTTCTTTTCAATAGGGTCAAGTTTCTAAGCTTTCTAAATCTCTGGCTAATGAAAAGAAAATAGGATTCCACCGAGTCTCCTATCTACCTACTCCAGGACTTCTGTGAGGGTCAAATTAGATGAGGCATGGGAAAATGCTTCTCAGACATTTGGTTAAAGTGTAAAATGTTATAACCTGGCGATAAAGCAAGTCTTCTTCCTGGGCTGAAGAAACACCAAGGAGACTAGTAGCAAGGGAGAGGAAGCTGGGCGTTGCTATGTGAAGTCATTACCCAGCGCCCACAGCCACTGTTTCTAGGCTGGACTGGGCTTTAGACCACATTTTGCACCATGGACTCTCGGCAGCGTTGGCTGCGACTTGGTGGGGTGTCACTCTGGGGTGGTGGCAGGGCCTGTGTCCCACTTGGGGGAAGCTGAGTGTTGCTTTGTGGGCTCCAGGTCCACGGTGCTGTTTATTGTCAAACTAGAGGCCCAGTGCATGAATGTGTGGTATCCCTTGGGGTGGCCTGCAGGGATCGAGCCCCAGCTCTCGCCCTCAGCCTCACAGCCCCACATCCCCGCCTGGCACCCCATCTTGGTTTGGCACCGTCCGCTCATGTGCTCCACCATCCCACTGTGGTCCCGCTTTCATTGGGGCCCACTGAGGCTGGCAGCGCCTCCACTGCTGCCACTTCCAGTGCCACATTGCCGATGCCCACCATATTCCGTGCTGCCTCCTGGTGGTCAGTGTATATCATAGCAAGCGGTCAAACTCCCAGTTGAACTCCCAGTTGAACAATTTGCATATTAGGCTTTTATTATATAGGATGGCTTGTCGCTAGGAAGATGAAGCTGGGCCTTGTTATGTGACATCATTACCCGGCACACACAGCCACTGTTTCCAGGATGGGCTGGGCTGTGGGCCACATTTTGTGTCATGGGGTCTTGGCAGTGACTTGGCAGAGTGTCCCTCTGGGGTGGTGGTGGGGCCTGTGTCCTACTTGGGGGAAGCTGAGTGTTGTTTTGTGGGCACCAGGTTCCCAGTGCCATTTCTTTGTAAATGGCCAGTGCAAATCACAGTAGCTCCTGCATTGAGCGCCTGCCCCCTGATGGTCAGTGCACATCATAGTGACTGGTCAGATGATGGAACACTTAGCATATTAGCCATATTTATATTTCTCCAATCCATGAACACAAGAGACCATTCCATTGTTTTGTGTCTTCAGTTTCTTTCATCAGTGTCTTATTGTGTTTAGTGTACAGATCTTTTGCCTTCTTGGTTAAATTTATTCCTAAATATTTTATTCTTTTATTCTATTTTAATGACATTGTATTCTTCGTATCTTTTATTAGTATATTGCAACACAGCTGACTTTTATATACTGAGTTTTATCCTGCAACATTACTAAATTTGTTTATTCTCATAATTTTTTGATGGAGTATTTAGGGCTTTTAATATATGAAATTCATATCATTTATAGAGACAATTTCAATTATATTTTTCTTATTTGGATTCCTTTTATTTCTTTTTCTTGTCTACTTGCTTGTGACTTGAATTTTTAGCATTATTTTCAAATATATATATATATATATATATATATATATATATATGTATATATATATATATATATAATTTTATTAATTTTTAATTGTATTTATTTTAATCCTCTCTAATTTTTTCTGGTTACTCTAGCTAAATAATTGTCAATTTTGTTTATTTTTTAAAGAAAACAACTAGTTTCATTGATTTTCTGTTGTTTTTTCTATTTTCTATTTCATTTAATTCTGCTATAACCTTTATTATTTCCTTCTTCTGCTACATTGGGACATAGTTTGTTCTTGTTTTTCTAGTTATTTGAGGTATAAAATTAAGTTGTTTATTTAAGATCCTTTTTCCCCTTAATCCAGTGGTCAGCAAACTCTGGCTCGTGAGCCACATGTGGCTCTTTGGCCCCTTGAGTGTGGCCATGATGTTTCAATCACACTGTACGTGTGCGCCTGTAAGTGGTATTTTGTGGGAGAGCCACACTCAAGGGGCCGCAGTTTGCTGACCACTGCCTTAATCTAAGCATTTGTTTCTATATATTTTTCTCTTAGGACTGCCTTAATTGCATCCCATGGTTTGGGTATGTTGTGTTTCCATTTTCGTTTGTCTCAAGATACTTTTTTATTTACCTTTTTATTTTTTTAACCATTGGTTGTTTAATGATGTGTTGTTTAATTTCCAAGTATTTTTGAATTTTTCAATTTTCCTCTTGTTTGATTTCTAGTTTCATACCATTCTGGCCAGAGATAGTACTTGATAGGATTTCAATCTTTGTAAATTTATTGAGACTAGTGTTATGATGTGACTTGGAAAATGATCTGTTTACAAATAAGAATAAATATTCTATCTGGCTGGTGTTGCTCAGTGGTTGTGCATTCACCCATGAACCAAGAGGTCTCCAGTTGGATTCCATCAGGGAGCATGCAGGAGGAAGCCTGTCTCACTCATTGATGTTTCTATCTCTGTCCCTCTCCCTTCCTCTCTCTCTAAAATCAATAAAACACATTTTTTTAAAAGAATGCATATCCTGCTGTTCTTGAATAGAATGTCATATATTTCCTAATATATAAAAACCCTGGGTCATAACAACTGGTCAGGACCGGCTCAATCAACTGGAAGTCAGTCCTGCAGGTGCAGTGCCCCAACACTGACTGCTGAGGGAGCTGTGAATCAGGGCCAGAGAGAGGCCTGAAGAGAGAAGCAGGGACTGATCCATTGCCTCTGTGGCAGCTTTTGAGCAACACTTGCTTCTCTCTCCCAGTCTGGCCAGCAGCCATGCCTCCATTTCTCTCCAGGCCTCCACAGAGGCTGCTGATAAGCCCGGGTTTTCTGATCAGGCCCCCGTTGATAGACCCAGACACGCTGACTGGCATATGAACTAACCAATCAGAACAGAATCTGGGTGCTATGAGGAGCAAATAGCTGCTTAGGAGGTGGAGTTTTTGATGTTGATTGACATAGGAACTGACCAATCAGAACAAAATGTGGGTGCTGTAAAGAATCAATGGCTGTCTAGGAGGCAGAGCTTTTGAGGTTGACTGGCATAGGAACTGACCAATCAGAACCAAATCTAGATGCTGTGAAAAACCAATGGCTGTCTGGGAAGCAGAGCTTTTGACGCTGACTGGAATAGGAGCTGATCAATCAGAACCAAATGTGGACATCCTCGGGGCATGAACAGATGTGTGTCTTGCTGATCTCTGAGTGAAGAGGATTGGCAGATAAGAAGGGTAGAAGAGCAGGCCACTCAGGGTCCTATTACCTGAGACATGGGCAGGCATTACCCCTGCTGGGTCCCTTGGCTGATAGTACTGGTGGCAGAACTAATGCCATATGGGGCAGTGACTGAGTTCACCAGGGGATGAGGCTGTCTCTGGGTCAGTATCTGGGACCATGGTCAGCAAGTCAACCATCTAGGGATGGGCCTGACTTCTCAAAATAGCCTTCTTTGGTTTGGGGCTGTACCAGATATTCACAATCTCCTACTGAGATCCCAAAAGTTCCCACAGATTTACTTTTGTTGGTGGATAGTACTAACTTATTGTTCGTATGGAGCATATAAGTAGGGACCGCTTATTGTGCCATCTTACTGATGTCCTCTATATACCACATTTTGCCATCCATTGATGGGCATTTAGGATGTTTCCATATCTTGACTATTGTGAATACAAAATGTTGCAATGAACATAGTACCATGTATTTCTTCAAGATCCTGTTTCTAATTCCTTTGGATATATACCCAGAAGACTGCTGGATCATATGGTAATTTTATTTTAAATTTATTGAGGACCCTTCATACTGTTTTCCATAGCAGCTGCACCATTGTAGATTCCCACCATACACAAGGGTTCTAATTTCTCCACAAATTAACATATATTATCTTTGTTT
The DNA here is from genome assembly GCF_964212035.1 of Myotis nattereri. Taxonomy (NCBI): domain Eukaryota; kingdom Metazoa; phylum Chordata; class Mammalia; order Chiroptera; family Vespertilionidae; genus Myotis; species Myotis nattereri. The sequence goes on from NC_138078.1 coordinate 85,453,816, forward strand.
TGATAATAGCCATCATAACAAATATGAAGTGATCTCTCATTGTGGTTTTATTTGTATTTCCTTGATGATTAGTGATGTTGAGCACGCTTTTCATATACTTGTTGGCCATTTGTTTTTTTTTGTTTTTTTTAAATATATGTTATTGATTTTTTTACAGAGAGGAAGGGAGAGGGAAAGAGAGCCAGAAACATCGAAGAGAGAGAAACATCAACCAGCTGCCTCCTGCACACCCCCCAATGGGGATGTGCCTGCAACCAAGGTACATGCCCTTGACTGGAATCGAACCCGGGACCCTTGAGTCCCCAGGCCGACACTCTATCCACTGAACCAAACTGGTCAGGGCTTGTTGGCCATTTGTATTGTTTTTTACAGAAATGTCTATTCAAGTCCTTTGCTCATTTTTAATTGGGTTATTTGTTTTCTTGCTATTAAAATTGCATGCTTCCTTATATATTTTGGATATTAACACATTAATAAATATGTTGATTATTTCCTTTTCTGTGCAGAAGCTCTTTTAGTTTGATGTAATCCAATTTGTCCATGTTTGCATCTGTTGCTAGTGATTTTGGTCTCATATCCAAATAGAGAATTTTTCTCCTATGTTTTCTTCTAGGGGTTCTACAATTCCAGGTCTTATATTTAAATCTTTAATACATTTTGAATTGATTTATGTTTATGGTGCATTTTTGTTTGTTTGTGGCTTTGCCAACAGGTCAGTCTGAGGCTTAAACCTATAGCCACGCCCTACAGATTTATGTGTAGGGTGCATTTTTTTTTTCATTTTCCTAACAGTGGATTTTTCAGAGGAGAAGTTTTTAATTAATTAAGTCTAATTTATCATCAATAAATGCATAGTCATGTAGATTTCCCTTATGTTGTGTTTTGGAAGACTTATAGTATTACATTTTACATTTATGTGTATGATCCATTTGAGTTAATTTTTGTGAAAGGTGTGTAAGGTCAGTGTCTAGATTTATTTTTTGTTTGTGGCATTCCAGTTACTGTTACATTTATTAAAAAGACTCCATTCTCTTGTCAATGTTTTTTTACTCCTTTATTGAAGATTATTTGACTGTATACGTGTGGGATTATTTTTGGGTTCTCTATTCTGTTCATGATCTATTTGTCTATTTGTTTGTTATTCCCATCAAACTATATTGTCTTAATTACCTTAGCTGTATAATAAGTCTTGAGGTTGGATAGTGGCAGACCTCCAAATTAGTTCTCTTTAATTTTGTTTTGGCTATTATGGATATCTTGCCTTTCCAAAGAAATGTTAAAATTGGTTTGTTAATATCAATAAAATAACTTCCGGGAATTTCACTAGGGTTGCATTTAATTTATAGATTAAGATGGGAAGAAGTGACATCTTAACAACATTGAGTCTATCAGCATGAAATAACTCTGAATGTACTTAGATCTTTGATTTCTTTCATTAGCGATTTGTAGGTTTCTAAAACAGATTTTGGACATATTAGATTAATACCGAGGTATTGCTTTTTGCTGGTTCTAATATATAAATGGTATTGTGCTTTCAATTTCAAATTCCAGTTACTTATTGCTAATATGTAGGAAGAAAATTGATTTTCTATATTATTACTCTTGTATCCTGTAACCTTGCTACAATTGCTTATAAGTTAGAGTTTTCCCAATTATTTGAGATATGTTTTACATAGAAAGTAATATCATCAGTGAGCAAATGCAGTTTTAGATCTTTCTTTCTAATCTCTATACCTCTTATTTCCTTTTCATGTATTAATAAATTTGCTAGGTCTTCAGTACAATTATCAATAGGAGTGTCAAAGAAGATATTCTTGACTTATCCCTGATATTAGATAAAAAGTTTTTTGTTTCTCATTATTAAGTATAACTTTATCTGTAATTTTTTATAGATGTTCTTCATCAATTTGAGGAAGTCCCCATTGTTTTTAGTTAGTTAAGAGTTTTTATCATGAATATGTGTTGGATGTTGTCAAATGCTTTTTCTGCATTTACTGATATGATAATGTAATTTCTCTCCCTTAGCCTCTTGACTTGTTTGATTACATTAATAGATCTTCAAATGTTGGATCGGGATTGTATATCTGAAATAAATAACACTTTATTGGGATATACAATGCTTTGTATACCTTGTTGAATTCAATATGCTGATTTTTTTTTCTTTTTCTTATTGTCTAAAGTTTTACATATGTCTCCTTTTTCCCCAATTGACCTCCCACCCGCCCAGTCATTCCCACTCCAGGCAAGCCCCCACAATCCCAGTGACTGTGTCCATTGGTTATGCTAATATGTATGCATACAAGTCCTTTGGTTGCTCTGTACCCCCCTCCCTCCCATCTGTTTTTGTGCAAGATAGTGGTCTGTAAATTTCTTTCATTTATTTGTCTAGTTTTTGTATTAGGGTAATGGTTGTCTCATAGAATGATCTAGGAAGTGCTCCCTCTTCTATTTTCTTGAACAGATTAAAAAGTATTTGTATAATTTGTTCTTTAAAGATCTGATAAATTTCATCAGTGAAATCACTGGGCCTGGTGCTTTCTGTTTTAGAAGGCTATTAATCAGTTGTTAAATTTCATTAGTTGACATAGGCTTTATTTGGATTATCTGTTTCTCCTTGTGTGAGTTCTGCTTGATTGTGTCTTTCTAGGAATTAGTTCATTTCATCTAAATTATAAAAGTTTTGGTGATAGAGTTTGTCTATATCAGTGGTTTTCAACCTTCCTAATGCCGCGACCCTTTAATACAGTTCCTTGTGTTGTGGTGACCCCCAATTTCATTGTTACAAATTGAACATAATTAAAGTATAGTGATTAATCACAAAAACAATATGTAATTATATATGTGTTTTCCGATGGTCTTAGGAGACCCCTGTGAAAGGGTCGTTTGACCCCCAAGGGGTCGCGACCCACAGGTTGAGAACCACTGGTCTATATTCTTTCCTTTTCATATACATGGGCTCAACAATAAAAGCCCCTATTTTATTTCAGATATTTGAAAATTGTGTCTTCTATTTTCTAGGTTAGCTTGGATAAGGATTTATAAATCCTTATAATTATCTAATATATGCCATATTATAAAATTTCCTCCAAGTACTGCTTTCACTGCATCTTGAAAATTTTCATAGGTTGCATGTTACTTTTTACATAGTTAAAATATTTTTTAAATTTTTTTAGATTTATTCAAACTATGTGTTATTTAAAAGTGTGCAGTTAAATCTCCAAATATTTTGGGGGGTTCCAAATATCTTCCTATTAAGATTTCTAGATTAATAGCATTGTGGTGTGAGAGCCTGCTTTGTATGATTTCTACTCTTTTCAACTTGTTAAACTGTGTTTTGTTGTTTAGGATATAGTCTATCTTGGTAAATGTTGCATGTGAGCTAAAGAAGAAAGAGTGTTCTGATTTTGTTGGATGAAGTGTTCTTTAAATGTCAAATAGATTCATTTGATTGATGGTGCTGTTCAGTTCAACTATATCCTTACTGCTTTTCCACTTGCTGGATATTTTTATTATAAATAGAGGGGTATTGAAATATCTCAATATAATAGTGAATATGTCTGCCTCTCCTTATAGTTCTGTCACACTTTGCCTCAAATATTTTGATGCTCTGTTGTTAAGCCCACATATATATTCATCGTTGTTATGTCTTCTTAAAAAATTGACTCCTTTATTATGATATAATGATACTATTTGCCATGGTTATTTTCCTTTTTCTGAAGAATGCTTTGTTTGAAATTAATATAAGTACTCCAGCATCTTATTATTAGTGATAGCATTATATATCTTTCTCTCTCCCTTTACTTTAATATCTCTGAATCTTTATTTAGTCTCTCTGGGATTCTTATAGATAACATATAGTTGCATCTGGTTTTTTAAATCCACTCTGGCAGTTTCTGTCTTTGAATTAGTGTATGTAGACCATTCACATTTTAAGTGATTATTGATATAGTTGGATTTATATCTACCATATTTATAACATTTTTAAAAAAAATCCTCACCCAAAGATATTTTTCCATTGATTTTTAGAGAGAGTGGAAGAGAGAGGTAAAGACAGAGAGAAACATCAATCGGTTGCCTCCTGCACATGCCCCACCAGGGACCGGGCAGGGTAGGAGCCCGCAACTGAGGTACCTGCCCTCAACCAGAATCGAACCTGGGACCCTTTGGTCCACAGGCCGACCCTCTATCCAGTGAGTCAAACCAGCCAGGGTTTAATTTTTTATTCATTGCCTTTGTTGTCTGTTATTTTTCTTTGCCTTCCACTCTTTTACTGCATGCTTTGCTTTTAATTGAGATTTTTTAAAGTTCTATTTTTTTCCATTGACTTAGCATATTACTTATACGTCTTTAAAAAATAATTATTGCCTTAGTGTTTGCTACATACATTTAAAATTAATCTATACCCACTTTCACACAACATTATATTACTTCATGGTACTTCATGGGTAGTTCAATGACCCTTTTACAGGGTATTCTAATCAAATGGCCATGAGGAAGAACCCAACAAAGGCATTCTTTACGTCTATCACAGTTTTGGTGTGTTGCTTTTTTTTTTTCCACTTTTAAAATTTCTGTTAATTCTTTCTTCACTTTTTTTTATCTCTCTGTTCACATACTCCATCTCCTTTTCAGTGTTTTCCCCTTTCTCCATTAGAGGTTTTAGCATATTAATTGTAGTGATTTTAAATTCCCAGCATAGTTTTGAATATCTGTCACATTTTAGTCTGTTTTGATGCTTGCTGTGTCTCTCAAACGTGCTTGTAACTTTTAGCATGCCTTGTCATTTTTTGGTTGTTGCTGCAAACTTGTATTAGATGAAAGTAACTGAGGCAGATAAAAGTTTGGTGTGAGGTTTTGTGTTTGTTTATATGGCTAATAGTTATGCTGTGTTTACTCTTTGTGTTATCTGTGGTCTCAAGGGCTGAAATTCCTCTGGTTTCCTTGTGATAATCTCCTCTGTTGTCTTTGGGTTTCTTAGAGAATCCTTAAATAGGATACAATTCTTACAGTTCTTTTAGTTGTAACCTTCATTATTATACACGATGCCTATTAATGTGGTAGTAAAAAGTTTGCGGGAGAAAAATGTTCCATGGACATCTGCTTAGGTCTCAGACTTTTAGAGTTTTAGGTTTATATTTCCATTCTCATATTTCAAAGAATCTAAGATTATAGATATTTTCCTTATATTTGTTTGGGTAGGCTTTGATAAAATCCAAGCTTTTTAATTTAAGAAGTCGTTATCTGTTTAGATCAATTTAGTTGTCTCTTCTGTAAGGCTTTTAGTATCAAACTTTATCTCAGGTTTTATTAGGTCCTATCTTAATTAACCATTACCATTTGAACACTTAGGATCCTTTTATCTACAAGTAATAGAGCATCTGAGTAGCTTACATTTTAACTCTCTGGCATAAAAAACGATCTGGATAGAGGCAGATTGTGGGTTGGTTAAGTCATCAGCTTGGCAATAACCAGGCTACCGATTGGCTTCTCAGTAATGACCTCAGTTGTCTTCATGATTTAGTGATGATTGTTTAAACTACAAGCATTGTACCCTCAAATGCCAGCATCCAAGGAAAAAAGCAACAGGAATGTCTTTTCTTAAAATGAGTCTCTTTTTACCCTAGAGGGAAATGTTTCTCAGAAGGTCCAATCCCATAAAAAGTACCCAAACTTTCCTGTGACCAGAATTTTTTCACAAGTCGTACCTGCAAGGAAAGCTAGGAAAGAATCTGGAATTTTTAAAATGTAGTGTGAGATGGTCTCTGACAGCAAGGAATAAAGGTGAGATAATGGCTATTGGATAAACACAATAGCATCTTTTACAGGTTACTAATTTGGCTACATATGCTCCATACACAACTGCTTCCCTTTAAAAGACTTAAAATGAACGTATGTACATGAAATGTATTTACCATCTACTTGAGACACAACACCAAAGTCTCATTCAGTCCCTAAAAGAAGGGACATGATCCAATTAAGATACACAGGATTGAAAATATATTACCTAAAATTTAACTGTATCAAAAATTTAGACTTACCTTTAATTTATTTTTATTATGTTTTTCTAGTCCCTTTTATGCTTTGAACAACACATTGTTTATCAAAATGCTTTGATAAACAATGGTATTAATAGGAAAAGTAAGGCAGCATTGCATGTAGTAAGAATGAAGTGTGAACAAGTCTTTTACACTTTTTTATCCTGAACTGTGAAACAGTGAGGTGAATATTTATCAAAAGGTGATGCAGTTTGATTTTTATAAAGACTTTTGAGTATGGTCTGTCCTTGCATATATATATGTACATAATAACTGGGATTTTGCTGGAATGGAAAGCTAAACTTTATATACATAAATGTATATCTTGTAGTGTGATAGAAGTAAAAATCTCTCTTTGAATCTCAAATGCATTTTAGTATATTTCTCTGAAAAACCTCTTTAAAAACTCTGTTTTTTAAAGGAACAGAAAAATTATGGACTGTAAAGAAGAATTAACCTAACATTTAAAGAAGTAACACCAAGTTTTTTCAAAAACTACAAGATGAGGAAATACTTGATATCTTGTTCTATGAGACCTGAATTACATGAAGTTAGACAAAGGCACTCCAAGAAAATTATACAGCAATACACTTGTCAGTATTGATGCAAAACTTCTCAACAAAATAATAGCAAACCAAAATTAGCAGCATATTAAATAAAAGATCATAAACCATGACCAAGTGGGATTTCTGATATGCATGATGATTCAAAAATAGGTAAAAAGAACAAATTTTGTAAAATATGTAAGTAATCTATGTTATACACTATATTATAGAATGAAGGGTTAAAAAAAGACATAACCACATTCATTTGTAAAGAATTTGACAACTCAATGCTATTTTGTGATAAAAACACTCAACTAGGAATAAAAGAAAACTCCCACAACATAATAAAGGCCACATATAGAAACCCACATAAAACATCATACTCAATGGAGAAAAACTGAAAGTTTCCCCCTAAATCTCAGATTAAGACAAAAACTCACACTTTTCTTTTTAGCTATTCATTTTTATTTTTACAGCTTTATTGGAATTAAGTAACATAAAATATTATGCAAGTTCAAAATGTGCACTGTGTTAATTTGATACACTTATATATTGCAAAATGATGACCACCATAGCATGAGCTAACACGTCCATCACTTCACATAATTACCATGACTTTTTTGTGGTGAGAAAGTTTAAGCTCTACTCTCTTAATATTCAAATATATAATACATTATTATTAAATATAATCACAATGTCTGTATTAGATACCCAAAATTTATTCACCTTCTAACTGGAAGTTGGTTGATTAGTTCGGATAAATCTACCACTTTGTAGAGAATGTCGATAATAGGGGAGACTGTGCACATGTGGGGACAAGGATTATATAAGAATTTTTTGTACCTTCTGCTCCTCTTGCTGTGAACCTAAAACTGTTCTAAAAAATAAACTCTGGCCCTAGCTGGTTTTGCTCAGTGGATAGAGCATTGGCCTGCGGGATCCCACTTTCAATTCCAGTCAAGGGCACATGCCTGGGTTGTGGACTCAAGTCACCAGTACGGGGCATGCAGGAGGCAGCCGATCAATGATTCTCTCTCATCATTAATATTTCTTTCTCTCTCTCCCTCTCCCTTCCTCTCTTAAATCAATAAAAATATATTCAAAATTTTAAATATAAAAATTAAAAAAAATTTTAAAAAGAAAGTCTGGTTGGGAGAACCAAGATGGTGGCATAGGTAAATGTCTGTGCTTGCTGCCTTCCACAACCACATCAAAATTACAACTAAAATACAGAACAACTATCATTCAGAACAGCCTAAAAGCTGTTTGAATGGAAGGCCTATAACTGTAAAGAAAGCACATTGAGACTGGTATTAGGGGCAGAGACTAGGCATGGGCTGGTCTGACACCCATGTGTGCTGCTTTTTTGTGTTGTTAATCCTCACCTAAGGATTTTTTTTCCATTGCTTTTAGAGAGATTGAAAGGAAGGGAGAGAGACAAAGAGAAACATCAATGTGAAAGAGAGACATTGATTGGTTGCCTCCCACACATACTCTGACCAGGGCCGGCAATAGATCCTATAACCTAGGTATGTGTCCTTGACAGGAATCAAACCGTTCAGTGCATGGACCAATACTCTATCGACTGTGTCAAACCAGATTTAATCTGGAGGAATATTATCTCTGAAGTGGCTGCCTGTGAGGAGCAACTGGTCCCAGCCTCACACCAGACCTGAGCCCAGGGTTCCAGAGCTGGGAACAGAAGTCCCCATAGCTACAGACTGTAAACACCAGTGGGGATTGTGGCTGAGAGACATGGAGGCTGCTGGAGACACAGGTGTTCCCTTTAAAGGGATGGCACATGAATGCACTCCGAATCCTAGCAGCTGGTGGCTCTGGGGGACCCAGACACATATGGGGAGGAACTGGACTGTCTGGCATCATTGGGGTAGGAACACAGGGGCAGCTTTCTCCCAGACGGAGGTGCTTACAAAGGTCATTGTTCCTGTGCTGAGACTTCCCCTGTTACAGAGCTGACTGGCAGCCATATCTGAATCTCCATCATCCTGGAGCACACTGTTTGTTCCACCCTGGGAATTCCCTGAGACCCCGCCCCATCCAATTTTCAGCCCCTCCAAGCTGTTTTCAGCAGCTTTTCCATATGAAAGGCCTGTCCTGGCTCAGACTTCAGACTTTGCTAAAATCTCTCAAACAAGCTGCAGCTGGTGACAGCATGCCTCAAACCTATCAATAAAAGGCCCAAGACCTGGTACTAGCACCAGCCTTCTGTGCTTCACAGCTTGCCTCACTTCCTGCACAGCAGCCCTCCCACTGTACTCATGGCTGATGGTCACAACCAATGGGCCTGGAGGTCAACTCCTCCCACAGAACCAACAGCAATCAAGGCTCAACTATAAAATTGTGCACACAGCCCACACAGGGGTGCACCTAGAGTGTCCAGCTCAGGTGACTGGGAAAGCTGACCCACTAGGCATACAGGATACCTACTACACAAGGTCACTCTATCAATTCCAGGAGACATAGCAACTCTACCTAATACATAGAAACAAATACAAGGAATCAGCCAAAATGTGGAGACAAAGAAACATGTCACAAATTAAAGAAATGGAAGTAATCAAATTACTGGATACAGAGTTCGAAACCCTAAGGTTACTCAAGGATCTTCATGAGACTTTCAATGATCTTAGTGAGAATGTCAAAGACATGAAAAAGCACCAGTCAGAAATTAGGCATATACTAACTAAAATAAAGAACAATTTATAAATTCAACAGTAGAGGATTCCAAGAATCAAATCAACAATTCAGAACATGAAGAAGCAGAAAACACACAATCAGAAGAGCAAAAAGAAAGAAAAATCCAAAAATATGAAAAAAGTGTAAGGAGCCTCTGGGACCACTTCAAGTGTACCAACATTCAAATTATGAGGGTGCCAGAAGGAGAAGAAAAAGAGCAAGATATTTAAAACCTATTTGAAGAAATAATGACAGAAAACTTCACCTACCTGGTGAAAGAAATAGACTTACAAGTCCAGGAATCGCAGAGTCCCAAACAAGAGGAACCCAAAGAGACATAACCAAGACACATCATAATTAAAATGCCAAGGGTTAAAGACAAAGAAGTAATCTTAAAAACAGCAAGAGAAAAGCAGTAGTTACCTACAAGGGAGCGTCCATATGACTTCCAGCTGACTTCTCAACAGAAACTTTACAGACCAGAAGGGAGTGGCAAGAAATATTCAAAGTGATGAACAGTAAGGATCTACAACAGTCATGGCAAATCTATGACACTCTGACATGCGAACTCATTTTTTTTGGTTGATTTTTCTTTGTTAAATGGCATTTAAATATATAAAATAAGTATCAAAAATATAAATCTTTGTTTTACTATGGTTGCAAACATCAAAAAAATTCTATATGTCACACAGCAGCAGAGTTAAGTTAGGGTTTTTCAAAATGCTGACATACCAAGCTCAAAAGGTTTGCCATCACTGATCTACAATCAAGATCACTCTACCCAGCAAAGCTATCATTTAGAATTGAAGGTCAGATAAAGAGCTTCACAGACAAAAAAGAAAAGCTAAAGGAGTTCATCACCATCAAACCAGTATTATATGAAATGTTGAAGGGTATTATTGATGATGATGATGATGATCATGATGATGAAGAAGAAGAAAAAGAAGAAGAAATATGAACAATAAAGGGCAACAAATATATATCTATCAACAATCAAATCTAAAAATCAAAATAAATGAACAAGAAATCTAATGAAAAAATAATTGGGTGAATGAAACAGAATCTGAGGCATTGCAGCAGGGAACAGATTGGCAAATCTCAGTGGGAATGTGGAGGGGGAGGAGCTAGATGAGATTAACCAAAGATCTTACCTATGGACTCAGATAGTAGGGTGATGAAGGCCTAGGGTGGGGCAGGAACTGGGTGGAGTGGGGCAATGGGGGTTGGGGAAGAAAAGGGGACATTTGTAATACTCTCAACAATAAACATTAAAAAAATAAAGTCTAATAAAAAATCTTTAAAGATTATTTATCAATAGTATAGTAAAACAAAACCTAGGGAAACATTAAATAGAACATCTATATATATATAAAAGCCAAGCAACCAGAATGACCAACAACTGGAACGACGGGAATGACTGGTCACTATGACGTGCACTGCGGCTGGCCAACTGGCTCGATGGGGCAGGGCCGGCCGGTCAACCTCCCACCTCTCCTCCCCCTTGCTGGCTGGCTCCAATCAGCTCTGATTGGGGCGGGCCAGCCAGACCCACCAGTGCACGAATTCGTGAACCAGGCCTCTAGTATTTACATAAAGAAATATTGAAATAATTTATTCAAAATCAATGTTTCTACTACCACCAAAAATGTTCATACTATCAGACTAACAGTTTAGCTGTCTTAAGCTGCCTGTGAAGAGATCAATAGGTGTCATCGTGAAAGTGGCCCCATTGTAGTATCTGTCAAAATACATTGACTTTATTTAGTACAGGGTAGCTTTAGAATATTTTTACCCTACATAATGCATTGTGCATAATATTCAAATTAAAAACATTCAAATGAAAAGTATAAATCAGGTAACCTTAAAATATATTCTTAAGTTAAAAGTGTTTTCCTTACATAGCTAAGTCTCAAACTTGTTATTCCTATCAATCAAGTAATCAACATAAATTCTTCAATATTTTTAAGAAATCATGGAAGACAATGAACAGGAAATAAAGAAATATGACTGTGTATAATCTGCCAGCCTTGGTGTTAAAAGTGGTAATAGATGCCTATGTGTGTGTGTATTATGCACATTTTTATTAAAGACATACTAGAGCAGGGGTGGGCAAACACTGGCACGTGTGCCAAACGTGGCACGCCAGTAACTTTTGCTGGCAGGCGAAACCCTCTCTTATAATCTTCCATTTACAATTTTTGTGAACATTTGAATGACTTAAATGTTAAATTACAAGGAACTGGCAAGACACTTGGTGTTATGTTTGGTAATATAAAGACTTTTTTTTTAAAATATATTTTATTGATTTTTTACAGAGAGGAAGGGAGAGAGATAGAGAGTTAGAAACATCGATGAGAGAGAAACATCGATCAGCTGCCTCCTGCGCATCTCCTACTGGGGAGGTGCCCGCAACCCAGGTACATGCCCTTGACCGGAATCGAACCTGGGACCTTTCAGTCCGCAAGCCGACGCTCTATCCACTGAGCCAAACCGGTTTTGGCATATAAAGACTTTTGAAAAGAAACTGGAAGTCTTTAAGAGGGATGTGGATGGTGAGAGATTTAGATATTTCCAAAACCTCAAGAGGCACATCAAAGACCTCCCAAAAGATGACAGAACAGACTGTCAAAGCTTTCAAAAGCTGTTTTTAAACATCATCGAGTCAACTATTGAGCAGTTCTTCTTAAGATCTGTGAAATTCAGAGAACTGGAAGAGACAGCAAAATTCATGAGGTTTCCAGACAGCATGAAACTGGAGGAACTAAATTTGCAAATGTTTTCATGGATAGACATGGCTGACTTTGAAATGGAGTTGATTGAATTTCAGAGTAGCTCAATTTGGAAGCAGAAATTTATTGACCTTAGAGTTGACTTGGAAAACATTGAAAAAAAGCGATTAGAGACAGGAGTACCAGAAAGAAGTGTTGAAAACAAACTATTGAGGACATGGAATGACATTCCAGAAAAATTTTTCTGTTTAAAAAACTTTGCAACAGCATTACTCTCCATGTTTTCATCCACATACACTTGTGAATCTTTGTTCTCAGTGATGAATTTTGTTAAGTCTCGTAATAGGAGTAGCCTGATAGATGAAAGTAGTAGCTCGTGCGTATCTCTGAAGGTCACGAAATATACACCTGATGTAAAATCTCTGTCATCAGTGATGCAGCAGCAAAAGTCCCACTGATAATATCAAAAGGAGTCATAAATTTTTCGGTCGGACTATCAGTGTACATGTATACATTAAAAAATAAATGTATTGCCCTAACCGGTTTGGCTCCATGGATAGAGCGTCAGCCTGTGGACTCAAGGGTCCCAGGTTTGATTCCGGTCAAGGGCATGTACCTTGGTTGCGGGCACATCCCCAGTAGGGGGTGGGCAGGAGGTACCTGATAGGTGTTTCTCTCTCATCGATGTTTCTAACTTTCTATCCTGCTCCCTTCCTCTCTGTAAGAAATCAATAAAATATATTTTTTTAAAAAAATAAATAAATGTATTTTTCATCATCATATACTGTGTTTTTGTCGCTCGAATGAATTTTATTATTTCTTCAAGGTTCTTCACATACGTTCACCTTAAGAGATATCAAGCAGGTGTAACATGTTCTCAAAAAATTAGGGTTGGCACGCAGAAGAATTTTGAGTCAGAGATTTTGCTGGTTTTGGCACACACTCACAAAAAGGTTGCCCACCCCTGTACTAGAGGCTTGGCCTGGTGCATGAAATTCATGCATGGGGGCGGGCGGGGGGCGGGGGACGCTCAGCCCAGACTGCGTCCTCTCACAATCCAGGAACCCTCGGGGATGTCAAGCCTAAACTGGAAGTTGGGCATCCCGCTTGCAATCTGGGATGCTGCTTGCACCAGTGACTATATTTTTCATATAGGTGAAAGGCATCTTGCTGTTGTATGGACACCTACATTCTTTTGCCCCGATTATAAAAATTAGTACATAATATGATCTTTCTGAGGTAGTAGTACCATTTTCCCCATCCTTTGTGTGGAAAAACAGAAGCAGAGAGAAGTTAAGTAATTGGCTTTGTCACACAGTTATAAGTGTCGGAATCAGGGCTGATCACAAAATGTGCAAGCCAGAGTTCATGCATGCCATCTCTGCATCATCCTGTTTTTTCAGTGTTAGAGTAGCCTTGCCAGGTTTTAATTTTTAGATCTAAGAGTCTGTTCCCAATATATAAGGTAGAGTTCCTAGACCTGGCCAAAGATCAGGGCCATCTGTGGGGTGACCAGTGGGAAGGGTGATTGGGGGGGCCCTCGCTGCCACCTGCCTTGGCTGGCAGCCTGGCACCACCCACTGGCCAGCCCTGCCCCCCCCCCCACTGCTGTCGGTCACATCCCTCTGTGGGTGGGGCAAAAGAGGGCCCCAGCTGGCACCCTCCTTGGCTGGTGGCCTGGTGCCTCCCGCCAGCTGGCCCCACCCTCCAATTGCCACCGGTCGCCTCTATCTCCAGGGGCAGACGCTCAACACAGGAGCTGCCCCTGAGTATCCGCTTCCTGGTGGTCAGTGTGCATCATAGCAACCAGCCATTCTGCCATTTGGTTGATTTGCATATTAAGGTTTTATTATATAGGACATCCATATATAGTACATGATATATATTTTATATACTTTTGTATGCACCGAGTATTGCTAGTATTTCCAATGGAAAACACAGGTTTTTAAAAAAAAGTATTTTGATTGATTTGGGGTTTTAAAGTTTCTGGGGCAAAGAGGAGTGAGGAGTTAGGAAAAGAAACTTACTTTTTATTTTTAAGGCCTTTGAAGAATTTGAATTTTTTAACATATATGTATGTGTTAACTAGCTAAATAATATAAAAAATTAAGAATTTTGTAAAAAATTCATGTCTTTAAAAGAATTATAATTGACTTTCCAAGACAAAAAAAAATGCATGAAAAGTTTAGAAGAAACCCCTCCACCTCCAAAACATTATAAAAACACGAGAATTGAACAAATGACATCTGTGAAAAGCATGTGAATTTTTATCAAATGAATGGTATTTACAGTGAGTTCTCTTGAGACTTAGCAAAGGAATAGTTGAAGTTGTCTAGGCACATTTCATACATGAACTGGGACTCCAATCATCGTGGTTTATTGTATTGAAAACAAATTTTTCTAAGAAAGAGATTGAATTTCCCAACATTCTTCTTCTGTTTGTTCAGAAGAGTTGGATTCACGTTCACTTTGTCAGAATCTATTGTAAAGTTTTTTCATTAACATTCAGTTATTCTTGTAATTATTAAGTTTTGTGTGTCTAATTTGTGTTTGCTATATAAGTCTGAAGTAATTAAAATGCCTTATACTTGAGCTCATTTTAGTATTTTCACCACTGTTTTGCCTTATTTTAATTAAACTAGTATGCTTAGATAGGTTGAATTAATTTTTTTCCTCTTCTACTATGAACTAGATTAAAATTTATTTTTCAAGTTATTTTAATTTCTATAACTTGGAAGAAACAGTAAAATTAATTTTTTTCAAAATTTTGAAATTTTTCTTTTCCCAATTTGATATAGACAAGGGTTTTATATTTTTTAAAAGAAAATAAGGAGTTTCATCATGAATCCTCTTTATCCTGTTTCCCTTTTTATTTTTTTATCTTTTTAATTTATTAAAATAAGTTTTCATTGATTTTTTTTAGAGATAGAGGAAGGGAGAGGGATATAGAGAGAGAAACATTAATGAGAGAAACATCATCAATCATCGCCTCCTGCACACCCCCTACTGGGATCAAACCTGCAAGCACAGCATGTGTACTGACCAGGAAAAAAACTGTGACTTCCTGGTTTATAGATCAATGCTCAACCACTGAGCCACACTGGCCTGGCTCCCTCTCTTTTTTTTTTTTTTAATATATGTTATTGAGTTTTTACAGAGAGGAAAGGAGAGAGATAGAGTTAGAAACATCCATGAGAGAGAAACATCGACCAGCTGCCTCCTGCACACTCCCCACTGGGGATGTGCCCACAACCAAGGTACATGCCCTTGACCGGAATTGAACCTGGGACCTTTCAGTCCACAGGCCGATGCTCTATCCACTGAGCCAAACCGGTTTCGGCCTGGCTCTCTCTCTTTTTAAAATAACTATATTTTCTTTTCAATATGTGTTATTTGGATACTATTTTAGTATTAATGAATAAACTTGCTTAATGAATAAGGTTCACTAACATTGAAATCGTCTGCTCTGTGAAAGATAGTATCAAAAATTAAATGACTGGAACAGACTGTCGAATCTCAGAGGGATGGTGGGAGTAGATGGATGGGTGGGAAGAGATCAACCAAAGAACTTATATGAATGTATGCATAACCCACAGACACAGACAATAGGTTGGTGAAGGCCTGGGGTGAGGGCTCGGGTTAGGCTAGAAGGGGTCAATGGGAGAAAAAGAAGGCCATATGTAACACTTTCAACAATAAAGATTTTAAAAGAAAGAATTAGATGACAATTCAAACAATAGTGTGGTGAAGGCCTGGGGTGGGGCAGGGGCTGGGAGGAGGGGGTAAACAGGATGAAATTGGGGAACATCTGTAATACTGTCAACGATAAAGTGAAATGAAATGTTTTTAAAAGAATTAGATGACAAGACACAGAATGGGAAAAGATATTTTGTGAAAGACTCATCTGACAAAGAACTATTACTCTAAATAATCAAAGATCTCCTAAAACAACAAGAAAACAAACAGCCCAATTAAAAAATGTGCCACAGGCCTTAATAGATGCCTCACAAAAGAAGCCATACAGTTAGAACATAAGTATATGAAAAAATACTGCACACCATCTGTCATCAGGGAAATGTAAATTAAAAAACAAAAACAAAATGAAACATCATGGTAAATGAACAAAATATGCAGATACAAAAGGTCACATATTATATGATTTCATTTATATTAAATGTCCAGAATGTGTAATCTACAGAGAGAAGGTTAGTGATTGCTAGGAATTTAAGGAAGTAGAAATGGGGAGTGACTACTACAGGGTATGGTGTTATCTTCAGCGATGTTGGTAACATTATAAAATTATATAGCAGAGATGGCTGCAAATATACTTCATTATATGCTTTAAGGATGGATTTTTGGTATGTGTATTTTACCTCAATAAAGTTAAAAATAAGAAGGATGGAATGATAAAGAAGATAAAATAACAACAATGAGATACCATTTCTTTCTTGTACCTATTAGAATGGCTCATATATGAAATACTGACAACACCAAAAACTGGTGAAAATGTGTGGCAACAGGAAAATTTATACATTGCTGGTGGGAATGCTCAGTCACTTTGGAAAAGAATTTGGCGACTTCTTAGAAAACTAAAAATACACTTAACTATATGAACCAGCAATCACACTCCTTGGTGTCTCTCCAAAGGAGTTAAAAATTGATGTTAAGAAGGTGAAGAGATTAGCTAAAGAACATATATGAATACCCCATGGGCACTCAGAACAGTGTGGTGAAGGCCAGAGGGAGGGGGAGCAGGGGCTGGCTGGAGGTAGACAAAGAGGGGGGAAGTGGGGGACATCGCTAATAGTGTCAACAATAAAAAAAACTGATGTTAACATAAAAACTGTCATGTGGATGTTTATAGCAGCAAATTAATAAATAAAGAAGGAGTTACCCACCAAATTTGGAAGCAGCCAAGATATCCTTCAGTAGATGAACAGATTAATAAACCATTTATCTATACAATGGTATGTCCAGACAATGCAATATTACTCAGTGCTGAAAAGAAATGAACTATTAAGCCATGAGAAGATGTGGTAGAACCTTAAATGCGTATTACTGTGTGAAAGAAGCCGATTTAAAAATCTATATATTGTGTTATTCCAACTATAGGATATTCTGGAAAATGTGAAGCCATGTGAGTAAAAAGATCCGTGGTTGCCAGGAGTTGGGGTGGGGAGGGATAAATAGGTGGGTCACGGATAATTTTTAGGGAAGTGAAACTACTTTGTATGATACAATCGTGATGGATACATATCATACATTTTTCTAAATCCATAGAATGTACAAGACAAAGAGTGAACTGTAATGTAAATGATGGACTTTGGACGCTTAAAATGAGTCAATGTAGAGTAATCAGTTGCAATAAATGTACCCTCTCGTAGGGGATTTGGATAATGGAGGAGAATGCGCATTTGTGGAGGCAGGTTCCAAAAGCAGGACTGGTCTCCACAAAGATATTTCTTTTTAATTAGAGATAAGAAACAATATCACCTCTGGTTCTGTGTAATACTGAATTTTCCTTTTTACATAACTCACTTAGCTACTCTTTCTATTTATACCCAAATTCTTTCAGTACTTTCTCGAGTAGAAATAGTGAGAGTGAGCATCCTTATCTTATTCTTCATCTTAGAGGAAAAACTTTCAGTTTTTCACTATAGACTATAATGTTAGCTGTGGCCTTTATTATGTTGAGGTGCATTTATTCTATACCTAGTTTGTTGAGAATTTTTTAATTGTTTCATTGCTTAAAGTATTACAAAGAATATTACATATGTCTCCTTTTTTTCCCTGCCCTTGACAATCCCCTGGCCTCCCCTACCCTCCAGTGTCTTATGTCCATTGGTTATACTTATATGCATGCATACAAGTCCTTTGGTTGATCTCTTACCCTCCCCTCCTGCCCCTCAACCCTCCCTGGCCTTCCTGCTGTAGTTTGACAGTCTGTTTGAGGCTGCTCTGCCTCTGTATCTATTTTTGTTCATAAGTTTATAATGGTCTTTATTATCCATAAATGAGTGAGATCATGTGGTATTTTTCCTTCATTGACTGGCTTATTTCACTTAGCATAATGCTCTCCAGTTCCATCCATGCTGTTGCAAATGGTAAGAATTCCTTCTTTTTTACAGCAGCATAGTATTCCATTGTGTAGATGTACCACAGTTTTCTAATCTATTCATCTACTGATGGGCACTTAGGCTGTTTCCAGATCTTAGCTATGGTGAATTGTGCTGCTATGAATATAGGGGTGCATATATCCTTTCTGATTGGTATTTCTGTTTCCTTGGGATATATTCCTAGAAGTGGGATCACAGGGTCAATGGGAATTCCATTTTTAGTTTTTTGAGAAAGCTCCATACTGTTCTCCACAGTGGCTGCAACAGTCTGCATTCCCACCAGCAGTGCAGGAGGTTTCTCCACATCCTCCACAACACTTGTTGTTTGTTGATTTGTTGATGATAGCCATTCTGACAGGTGTGAGATGGTACCTCATTGTTGTTTTGATTTGCATCTCTCAGTTGATTAGTGACTTTGAGCATGTTTTCATATGTCTCTTGGCTTTCTGAATGTCCTCTTTTGGAAAGTGTCTATTTAGGTCCTTTGCCCATTTTTTTACTGGATTGTTTATCTTCCTTTTGTTAAGTTTTATGAGTTCCCTATAAATGTTGGAGATTAAACCCTTATCGGTCATAACATTGGCAAATATGTTCTCCCATGCAGTGGGTTTTCTTATTGTTTTGTTGATGGTTTCTTTTGCTGTGCAGAAGCTTTTTATTTTGATGTAGTCCCATTTGTTTATTTTCTCTTTCGTTTCCAATGCCTTAGGAGCTGTATCGGTGAAGAAATTGCTTCGGCATATGTCTGAGATTTTGTTGCCTTTGGATTCCTCTAAGATTTTTATGGTTTCCCATCTTATGTTGAAGTCCTTTATCCAGTTTGAGTTCATTTTTGTGTATGGTGTAAGTTGGTGGTCTAGTTTCATTTTTTTGCATGTATCTGTCCAATTTGAGAATGTTTTAAATTATAAGAAAATGCAACTCAATTTCATCAAATGCTTTTTCTGCATTTATTAATATATTTATGTGGTATTTATCCTTCATTATGTTAATATGGTATTATCAGCTTTAGTGATTTTCATTGGTTGAAACATGCTTGTATCCCAGGGATAAATCCCACTTGATCATGGTGTACGATTCTTTTAATGTGCTGTTGAATTTGGTTTGCTATAAATTCATTGAGGAATTTTGTATCTATATTCCTCAAGGGTATTGGTCCAAATTTTCTTTCCTTATACTATCTTTGTCTGGATTTGGTATACACACTCATTTTGTAAAATGAGTTTAGAAGTTTTCAATTTTGAAGAGTGTTAGAAGGATTGGCCTTAATTTTTCATTAAATGTTCAGTAGAGTTCACAAATAAAGCCATCTGGCCCGACCTTTTCTTTGTTGGGAGGTTTTTTAATATAGATTCATTCTCTTACTTATTATTAGTATGTCCATATTTTCAATTTTTCATGATTCAGTCTTGGTCGATTTATGTTTTCATGAATTTATTCATTTTTGTAGGTTATCATATTTGTTGGCATATAATTGTTCATAACAGTATTTTATTTTTTCCCCAGTTGTCTGTTGCCTTTAATTAACATCTAAATAGATAACATATTCTTATATAATTATAACATGGAAATGTCTATGAACAAAATAGATAAATATTTTGGCAAATGCTTAGGAAAGAATGGTCAAGTTCACCCAAGGGTTTAAACAGCAGCAACTATGCAGCAGGGTGTGGTCAGTATTTGGGGACAGAAGTAAATACCTGTGATCTGTGCATTCCTTTGATTTCTTCTTTTATAGTAGTGCCTGATTTACCAGGCGGCACTGATTTACCATGTCATCTTCTCCTTAAATTCTTCTGACTCGATTTGGATTTCATACCTTGCCACACAGCCTCCTGAAATGTCAATGCCTTTGCAGTAGCTGGAAGAAAGTTTTCTTTGAGAATTTGGTTTACTATGAGCTCCCCCTCAGCCTGCCAGGCAAACATCCTTTGGAAGCAGCAGCAAAGGGGAAGCCTGGGAATCCCACTGAGCAGAGGTGCTGCTGCCTCTGGGTTCCAGGACACCATGCCCTGCTGACATTTCCCACCCTATAATTATTTTTATAATTTCTGTTGTATCAGTTGTGATGTCTCTACTTTCATTTCTAATCGATACATATAAACGGTAATATGCAAATTAGCCAGAATGCAGTAATGCCTCACGACTGGACCATTAGCATATTGCCTCTTTATTAGCTCCTATCACCAGGAGGTTGCCTGCATGCACCTAGGGTGTTGCTCTGTAGATGGGAGATGGGGCAGAAATGGGGAGGTGGGAGCAGGGAAGCAGAAAAGTGGGGAGGCGGGAGTGGGGAAGCAGGGAGAGGGGCGGAAGCAGGGAGGCAGGAGCAGAGAAGTGAGGAGGCAGGGAGGCGGGGAGGCAACTCAAGGGTGGTGGTGCTGCGTGAATTCACGTGCTGGGCTCCTAGTTTTATATATTTGTGTTTTGTCCTTTTTTTCCTTAGTTTAGCTAAAGGTTTGTCAATTTTGCTTATCTTTTCAAATAATCAGCTGTTACTTAATTCATTATTTCTTTGTTTTCTGGTCTCTATTTCATTTCTTTCTGCTCTGATCTTTGTTATTTCCTTCCATCTGCTAACTTTGAGTTTCATTTGTTCTTTTTTTCTAGTTCTGTGAAGTGTAAAGTTAGGTTGTTAAATTGATATGCTTCTACTTTTGTAATGTAGGTGTTTATTGATATAAACTTCTCTCTTAGTGCCGCATGTGTTTTGTCATATAATTTTTTAAAAAAAATATATTCTATTGATTTTTTACAGAGAGGAAGGGAGAGGGATAGAGAGTTGGAAACATCGATGAGAGAGAAACATCGATCAGCTGCCTCCTGCACATCTCCCACTGGGGATGTGCCCGCAACCCAGGTACATGCCCTTGACCGGAATTGAACCGAGGACCCTTCAGTCCGCAGGCCGACGCTCTATCCATTGAGCCAAACCGGTTTCGGCATGTCATATAAATTTTGTTATGTTATATTTTTATTTTTGTCTCAAAATATTTTATTAATACAACTAATGAAATTGAAGCAGTAATTTTAAAAAGTCCCAACAAACAAAAGTCCTGGACTGGATTGCTTCACAAGTGAATTTTAGCAAATGTTCAAAGGACCCCTATCCTTCTCAAACTATTCTAAAATCCTCAAAAGAAAGGAAGACTTCCAAGCTCATTTTATGAGGCCAACATTTTCTAAATTTCAAAACCAGATAAAGACACTACAAAGAAAGAAAATTATAGCCCAGTATCTCTGATGAACATAGATGTTAAAATCCTCAACAAAATATTAACAAACCAGATCCAGCAATATATTAAAAAGGCCATAAAAGCCCGGCCAGTGTTGCTCAGTGGTTGAGTGTCACCCTATGAACCAGGAGATCACAGTTTGATTCCCAGTCAGAGCACATGCCCAGATTGCAGGCTTGATCCCTAGTAGGGAGCATGCAGTACACAGTCAATTGATGATTCTCTATCATCATTGATGTTTCTATATCTCTCTCCCTCTCCCTTCCTCTCATAAATCAATAAAAATATATTTTTTAAAAAATTATACAGCATGATCAAGTGGGAATTATTCCAGAAAGGCAAGGTTGGTATAATATCCACAAATCAATAAACACAACACACCACATAAACAAAATGAAGGGTAAAAACCACAAGATCGTATTAATAGGTGCAGAAAAAGCATTCAATCCAACACTCAATTATAATAAAAGCTCTCAAAGTGTGAATAGTAACATAATAAATCATATATGACAAACCCATAGCACCATTATACTCAACTAGAGGCCTGGTGCATGAAATCCATGCACTGGGGGATTCCCTCAGCCCAGCCTATGCCCTTTTGCAGTCTGGGAGCCCTTGCAATGGTTCTCAACCTGTGGGTCGCAACCCCTTTGGCAGTCGAACAACCCTTTCACAGGGGTCGCCTAAGACCATCCTGCATATCAGATATTTACATTATGATTCATAACAGTAGCAACATTACAGTTATGAAGTAGCAACAAAAATAATTTTATGGTTGGGTCACAACATGAGGAACTGTATTTAAAGTTCCAGAAGGTTGAGAACCACTGCCTTAGGGGATTTCCAACCTAAGCCATCAGTCAGACATCCTTAGCACTCCGTGGAGGTGGGAGAGGCTCCTACCACCACCGTTGCACTCGCCAGCCATGAGCCCAGCTTCTGGCTGAGTAACACTCCTCCTGAGTTGAGCATCTGCCCCCTGGTGGTCAGTGAGCATCATAGGGACCAGTACTTCCACCATTCAGTCAATTTGCATATTAGGGTTTAATTATATAGGATGGGCAAAAAACTAAAAGCATTTTCCTTAAGATCAGAAACAAGTCAGACATGTCTTCTTTCACCACTCTTATTCAACATAGTACTGAAAGCCCTAGCCATAGCAGACAAGCAGAAGAAATAAAAGCCAACAAAATTGAAAAGAAAGAGGTAAAACTGTCACTATTTATAGATGACATAATACTGTTTATAGAGAACCCTAAAGATTCCACCAAAAAATACTAGGACTGATAAATGAATTCAGTAAAGTAGCAGAATACAAGAATAAATATCCAGAAATCAGTTGCATTTTTATACACCAATAAAGAACTATCAGAAAGGGATACTAAAAAAAAATCCTATTTACAATTGCATAAAAAATAAAATACCTAGGAATAAATTTAACAGCAATGTAAAATACCTACACTTAAAAATTTAAAAGCACTTAAGAAAGAAATTTAAGAAGATATAAATAACTGGAATCATATACTGTATTCATGGATTGAAAGAATTAGCATCATTAAAATGTCCAAAACAATCTATAGATTCGACTCAATTCCTATCAATATACCAATGGCATAATTCACGAAGCTAGAACAAATATTCTAAAAATGTAAATGAAACCACAAGGGACCCTGAATAGCAACAACAATCTTGTGAAAGAACAAAGTTGGAAGAATCATGCTACTTGATATCAAACTATACTACCAAGCCATAATAATCAAAACAGCATGGCACTGGCATAAAAACAGACATATAGATCAATGGAACAGAATAGAGAGTCCAGAAATAAACCCAAGCCTTATGGTCAATTAATATTTGACAAAGGATGCAAGAACATACAATGGGGTAAAGGCAGTCTATTCAACAAATGGTGGTTAGATAATCAGACAGTTAGATGCAAAAGAAAGAAGGAAAGAAAGAGAGAGAGAGAGAAAGAGAGAGAGAGAGAGAGAGAGAGAGAAAGAAAGAAAGAAAGAAAGAAAGAAAGAAAGAAAGAAAGAAAGAAAGAAAGTTAGACCACCTTCTTTCACCATGCAAAAGAATAAACTGAAGATGGATTAAAGACTTAGATGTAAGATTTGAAACCATGAAAATCGCAGTGGGTATCAACCTTCTGGCCCTTAAATACAGTTCCTCATGTTGTGCCCAACCATAAAATTATTTTCATTGCTACTTCGTAACTGTAATGTTGCTACTGTTATGAATCGTAATGTAAATATCTGATATGCAGGATGGTCTTAGGCGACCCCTGTGAAAGGGTTGTTCGACTGCCAAAGGGGTCACAACCCACAGGTTGAGAACCGCTGTCCTAGAGGAAAACACAGCCAGTAAAATCTCAGATGTTTCTCTTAGTAATATTTTTTTGTTCTGATATATCTCCTTGGACAAGGGCAATGAAAGAAAAAAATAGACAAATGGGATTACATTAAACTAAAATGATTTTGCATGGCAAAGGAAATCATCAACAAAATGAAAAGACAATCCACTGAAAGAGAGAACATATTCACCAACGATATAGGGTTAATACACAATATTTATAAAGAATTCATACAACTCAACCCCCAAAAAAATCCAATTAAAAATTGTCAAAGGACCTAAATGGACACTTCTCCAAAGAGGACATACAGATGGCTGATATACATATGAACAGATGCTCAACATCACTAACCATCAGATAAATGCAATTTAAAACCACAATGATATATCACCTCACACCTATCAGAATGGCTATCATCAATAAATCAACAAATAAGTGTTGGCAAGAATGTGAAAAAAAAGGAATCCTCATGCACTGTTGGTGAGAATGAAGATTGGTGCAACCACTATGGAAAATTTCCTCAAAAAAAAAAATAAAAATGGAGCTGCCTTATGGCCCAATGATTTCACTTATGGTAATATATCTGAAGAAACCAAAAACTCTAATTCAAAAGAATATATGCACCTCTATGTTCATTGCAGTGTTATTTACAATAGCCAAGATTTGGAAGCAGCCCAAGGGTCCATCAACAGATGAGTGGATAAGAAAGCTGTGGGACATTTACACAATGGAATATTATTCGGCCATAAAAAAGAAAGAAATCTTACCTTTTGGGAGTTCCCTTGTTTTGCCTTTGTCTTATTGCTTGTAAGATTCTCTTTTTGTCTTTAACCTTTGCCATCTTAATTATTATGTGTCTTCGATTTACCCACACATTGATTGGCTTCAAGGAGTGGCTGCAACCACTATGGAGAATCTGCTGCATAGGGGCCAACCCTAGAGAGCAGGATTTGCTTCTGCTGAGTCCACCCCTTGAGTGTATCACTTGTGGAGGTGGTCAGGTGGTACTTCAACATGATCTGAAGCTGTCTACCAGTTGCATTGTCTCTGGAGCCTCCCAGGAAGTGTAGGCAAAAGTCATCCTCCACCTGTGCCCTGCTTGGGGCCACCCAGCATGAACTATAAAGTAATCTGCAGACAGCTACCACTCTGCTGGGCTTGGAGGTACACAGGAGAGGCCAAGCTGCAAACCAAGGGTAGCTGCCACTAGTGCCAGTCCTGGGGACACTTAGTGAGAGGAAGGGGGCATGCTGAGGCCAAATGCTGCTTTTTTGAGAGATTTTAGGAGAGTTTGAAACATGAGCCAAGAGAGACCATTTGTATAAAAACAAAACAAAACAAAACAAAAAACCCAAAAACTGGAAACGGCTCAGGTGAACCCACAAGTTGGATGGGGCAAGAGCTCAGGGTACCACTAGGGTGAGGAGAGCATTGTTAGCTAGGTTGATGGTCTGGGGTTGAGGGGGGGGTGGTGCTCAGAAAGGAACAATGGTCTCTTCCAGCACTTCATCTGGAAGAAAGTTGCCTCTCCAGCTCTTGCTATCATTCCAGACAATTTAATTCCTCCTTGTATAACTCTGGTACCTTTCAAGCTCCTGCCCCAGAACTGAAGCTCAGAGGGAGTGAGTCTAAGTAAGTCCATGTACAAATCCTTTTAGAGCAGTGGTTCTCAACCATCTGGCCCTTTAAATACAGTTCCTCATGTTGTGACCCAAACATAAAATTATTTTCGTTGCTACTTCATAACTGTAATGTTGCTACTGTTATGAATCATAATGTAAATATCTGATATGCGGGATGGTCTTAGGTGACCCTTGTGAAAGGTTCATTCGACCACTAAAGGGGTCACAACCCACAGGTTGAGAACCTCTGTTTTAGAGGAATGCCTGGGAATCCAGCAGTCCTCCATCTTAGCCACAATCCAAGCTTCTTTTTAAAGCCAGAAGTTATGAGGGCTTCTCTTCCTGGCACTGGAACCCTTGGCTTGGGGTCCTGGTATGGGAATGAGATCCCTTGCTCCTCGGGGGGACTTCCACATATGAGCTATTCCTCCCAATTTTTAACAGCCACACGTGGGTTTGGGATTAGTTTGTTCCTCTTCTCTGCCCCTCCCACCAGTCTTGATGTGGCTGCTTCTTTATACCTTTAGTTGTAGGACTTCTGTTCAACCAGATTTCAGGTAGATCTCAATGATGGTTGTTCTGTAGTTTAGTTGTATTTTTATGGGGTTGTGGGAGGATTAAAATATTCCATTTATCTATGCCATATATGGAGCAGAACTAATTAATTTTTAATATATTAAAAATGTGAAAATATAACCATTCGTTTTGAGGTTTTTTTTGTTGTTTTTGTTATTATTAACTAACACACAGTTCAGCACAGACTAAGGTAATATGCTCAAAGATGGAATTTTCCCCAAAGAGAAAAAAATCACAGGTAGAGCCAAAGACCCAAGTTCTGCACACATATTTGCTTGTCTGAAACCAATAAAACGGTAAAATGTTCAGTTTTGAGAAAAACACAAAAATCTCTTTATTTATAAAATTACTTTCAACAAAAAAAATTATATATTCACTCACTAAATACTAAGCAAATATTCATTTTGCACCAGAGACAAAGTATGGAGTGAATACTATTATTACTACTGCTCATATAACTACATCAATGGTAAGAACATGTACTGATAATTTATTATGTGTCAGACGCTGTAATAAGTGTTTTACATGTATTATCTCACTCCTTATAATAATCTTATGTAGCATGGCAGTAATATTACCCTCACATTGGAGATAAAGGAATTAATGTTAATGAAATAACCTTGTCACTGCAACAAGCTGATAGAGGTGAAAATCAGATATGTCTATGAAAATAAGTTCTGGTGTTCAAGTAGTTCACAGTTATATGACAATGATAATTAGAAGGTGTTACAGTAGGAAAATGAGGGAGCACTTAACCTAGACTAGCCTAGAGAGATATGGGTGTCAGCTAATGAGATCAGTGTTGGAGAATGAAGAACTGGCAAGTGCTGGCAGGGGCAGAGTTGAACAGAGAAGACACCTTCTTAGAACGAGCAGCTTATGCAAAGACTTATAGATGAAAGGACTCATAGACAAAAGATGCTTACCTAGAAAAATAGTAGAGACTTATATAAGAATAAAATTAATATGGAGGAACAGGCACAAACAGAGCATAAGGGCCTTTAACAAAAGTTAAGGAGTTTGCATTTCATCCTACAATCCATAGAGGGGCACTGAACTATTTTAAGTGGGGGGTTAAAATGATTAGTCTTAAGTTTCATAAAGATTCTTCTAGCGTCACTGTTGAAAATATACTGAAGGGGTGTCAATGTTAAAGAAAGACATTACAACAGATGAGAGTACATGGTCTTAACTAAAGTGTTTACAGTGGAGATAGAGAATGAACTGATTTAAGAGCTATAATTGAGGTAAAATTAATAAGAATTCATCACTATTTTATGGTTAAATGCAGAAGTGAAGAAGCATTCAAATTAGGGCAATTGAGTACCATTTGCCGAGATATGAAATACCTAAGAGGGGACCTCAGATTTGGTGGAAAGGTAATTAATTCAATTTTAGACATATTGTGTCACATCAGACTAGCCAAGTGGAGATAACCAGTAGGCAGTTGGCTCCATGGGTCTAAAACTTAAGAGAAATCACTAGGTTAAAAATCTAGGCTTAGGAGTTATCTGTATAAAAACTATATTTAAAAGTAAGTTAGTTGCTGAGATCTCTCTAATAGAATATTAGCAAAAGTAGGTTCAGCAAAAGTAGGTTTACAGTTGTTCATATGAAAAGTAATACAACAGTAAATAATAATGCAATAATAAACTGTGTTTTTCATACTTGCAATTATAAAACCAACCTTTGCCCCACCCTTTATTACTAAAGAGAACATTTTAAATTGAATTTATTAGGGTGACACTGGTTAATAAAATTATATAGGTTTCAGATGTACAATTCTGTAATACATCATCTGTATACTGTACTGTGTGTTCACCACCCCAAGTCAGATCTCTTTCCATCAACATTTATCCTCATTTTTCTTTCCTCCACCTTCCCCACCCCTTTTTCCCTCTGTTAGTCACCATACTGTTGCCTGTGTCTATGAGTTTTTTGTTTGGTTGTTTTGTTTTATTCTTCATCCCTTCACCTTTTTTACCCAACGCCCCCAGCCACGACTCCCCTCTGACAGCTGTCAGTCTGTAAAAGAACATTCTTTTAAATGTTATTGATTTATGCTCTCATATTTATTATTTTCTTCCTATTGCTTGCTTGAAATTTATTTATTTATTTTACTCTTCTCTTTTTTGTTTCTTTAGGTGGGAGTTTAGGATATGATTTGTAACTCTTCTTTTTTTCTAGTGTAAACATTTATTGATAGAAATATCCCTCTTAGTACTCTTTTGCTCTGTTTCAAAATCTTTGACATGTTACAGTTTTACTGTCATAAACTTCAATGGAATTTTGATTTCTCTTAAGACTTCCTCTTTGACCCATTGATTATTTAGTAGTGTACTGTTAAGTTGCCAGCTATTTAGATTTTTTGTTACATTTCTAATGATTTTTACATACTTGATATGATTTCAGTTATTTTAAATTTGTTGAGATTTGTTTTATGGTCCAGGACAGGGGTCCTCACACTTTTTAAACAGGGGGACAATTCACTGTCCCTCAGACAGTTGGAGGGCCGGACTATAGTTTTAAAAAAATTATGAACAAATTCGTATGCACACTGCACATATCTTATTTTGAAGTAAAAAAAACAAACAAACAAAAAAGGCTGTCCTAACTTCAAAAAAAAAAAAGGCCCTACTAACTGCAAAATAAAAAAAAAATAGACCTCCTAACTTCAAAAAAAATAAACCCTAACTTGTTCTTACCTCAGTCCTCAGGCAGCAGCAGGCTCTGCACAGGCAAGCTCGTGACTGGTCCGATCACACCCGAAACTGAGAGGAGGAGTCGAGAGACAGAGAGAAGGAGGGGAGTCGGAGAGTGTGGCGCACATTCCACACATGCGCACTGCAGGCCTGGGAGGAGTCAGATCCTAAGCAACAGGCAGCGGTGGCAAAAACACCCAGCGGGACGATAAATGTTTTTGGTGGGCCACATGTGGCCCGTGGGCAGTAGTTTGAGGACCCCTGGTCCAGGGTATGGCCTTCCTTAGAAAATGTTTCATGGATGCTTGAAAAAAATGTTTATTTTGCTATTTTGCTATTGTTATATGAGGTGTTCCACATATTTCAATTAGATCCTGTGATTGGGTGTTTTTCAGTTCAATATCCTTACTGATTTTCCATTTTGTAAATCTATTAGTTGCTGAGAAATAGGTGGAAATTTCTCCAATTATATTTGTAGATTTTTTTTTATTTATCCTTTCAGTCTAACAGGTATTGCTTCACATATTTCACATTTCTGATATTTGGGGCATGCATATTATGATTGTTATGTTTTCTTGGGAACTGACCCTTAGGCTTTATATGATGTTGCTCTCTGTCTCTGGTAATTTTCTTTGTTTAAAAATATATTTTGTTTGCTAATAATAAAGCTACCACAGCTTTCTTTTGATTAGTGTTTAAATAGTATGATGGTTTTAAACAACCATCTTAGCTTGTTTTAAGAAAAATACCATAGAGTGGGTGGCTTAAACAATAGACATTTATTTCTCAAAATTCTGCAGGCTGGGAAGTCAAAGATCAAGGCACCAGTAGAACTGATGTCTGGTGAAGGCCTGTTTCCTGGGTTTAATTTATTTTTTATTTTTTTAAATATATTTGTATTGATTTTTTTTATAGAGAGGAAGGGAGATGGATAGAGAGTTAGAAACATTGATGAGAGAGAAACATCGATCACCTGCCTCCTGCACACCCCACACTGGGGATGTGCCCACAACCAAGGTACATACCCTTGACCGAAATCGAACCCGGGACCCTTCAGTCCTAAGGCTGACGCTCTATCCACGGAGCCAAAACGGTTAGGGCTGGGTTTTATTTTTTTTGCTGTGTCTTCACATGGTAAAAGGGGTGAGGGAGCTCCCTGGGTGTTCCTGTTATAAGGGCACTACTCTCACAACCTAATCACCACCTAAGAACCCACTTCCAAATAATATCAAATTGGGAGTTAGATTTCAATATATGAATTTTGGAGATAACAAACATCTATTATATAGCATTAACCATATTATTATGTTTGAGGCAAAGTTTTGATAACCAGCATGTAGTTAGGTTATGTTTTCTTATAGTCACTGCCAAGCTCTACATTTTAATTGTTGTAGTTAAACCATTTACATTTAACATAATTCTTAGTGGTTGCTCTAGGTAGTACAATATACATATATATTATAGTTACTGGGATTGACATCTTACCAGTTTGAGTGATGTACAGAATCCTCACTTCTCTTTATTCTACGTTACCCTCCCTCATTAATGACTTAAATATTTCCTCCAATACATTTAGAATTACATCAGACAGTGTGATGATGTTTGCTTCAACCATAAGATGATATATCTTAGAAAATGCAAGAGGAGGAAGTCTATTGCATTTGCCCATATTTTTACTGTTTCTGTTATTCTTTCTTCCTTTCACATTTTCCAAGGTTTCCTTCCTTAACTATATTTTTCTTCTGTTTCAAGCATGTCCTTTAGTGATGCTTTAAGATGTAGGTCTGCTGGCAATACATTCTCTTAATTTTCCTTTATCTGAGATTTTTCTTCATTATTGAAGGATATTTTTGTTGTATATACAGGCTGGGGCAAAAGTAGGTTTACAGTTGTGAATATGTGAAACAGTTTATCCTTGTATTATTGCTTATTAATTATTGTATTATTTTCCATATGAACAACTTGCTTTTGCCCTAACCTGTAGTTTTTGGCTAATAGTTATTTTTCTTTCAGCACTTGAAAAATATTATGCCCATTCTGGCCTCCATTCTATCAGATGGTAAATATGGCATCATTTGAATTACCTTTGAACTATAGGTAAAATTTAATTTTTATACTTTCAAGATTTTGATTTTTATCTTTGGTTTTTAGACATTTGGCTATGATTTTTCTTGACATGGATTTTTTTTTGGATGTATCCCATTGAAGGTTCATTCAACTCATTCAACTTCTTCAATCTGTAGGTTTCTGTCTTATGCAAATTTGAGAAACTTTTGGCCGTTATTTCATTATATACTCTTTCAGCCACACCCTCTTTCTATTCTCTAAAACTCAGTGAAACAAATCTTAGCATATTCATCATTGCTAATTGAAGCACTTTTATGATCATTGCTTTAAACTCATCATATAATTCCAACATTTCTGTCATCTGTGTGCTGGTATGTATTGATAGTCTTTTCTCATTCAAGTTTTTATTTTAGTCTAAGTGATTTTTTTATTAATAGCTGGGCATTTTGGATATTAGATTATGAGACAGGGTCCTATTTAACTTTCTGTCTTTGCTGTCTTCCACTGACACTGCTTGTGCATGGTTGAATTGGGTGTTGACTTGTTACTGTCAGGTAGGGGTTGAAAGTCCAGGTTTCCAACTTGGCTTTCATTGATGCCAGTGGGGAAGAGACTCCTCATTATTTGTGGGCAAAAGTGGGAGAGTTACAGCTCCCCAGTAGGCCTTCACTGACTACATCTTGGCTGAGAAAGAGGGGGGAACTTCATTACTGCTCACCATGTGTCCTCTGCTGATTCTGCAAGGAAGTGATTACATGCGCAGCATCATTCTTGCTGAGCGAGGCTGAAAGTCCCAGCACCTTACTTTGCCTTCTCTAAAGTCATCCCAGCAGAGGAGGAGGGGGAAGGATGATTCATTATATGCTGCTGAGAGTGGAAATCTATGCTGCCCCCCTTGTGCTCTGCTGGTGGGGTAGGGGTGAGGCCACAGGTTTTCACATGGTGTTTTTAGGGGGTAGAATGATTTTTTTTTTCTAAAAATTTTCTGTCTTCCGGGGTTGGTTCTTTGGTTCGCAGAAACAGGTTCTTCTTGTGGCTTTTTTTGTCTATACTTGTTGGCCTTTCCAGGTTGCCAGTACCTCTAGAACCCTTTCTAGGATATATGAGGGGGAAATACACAACAACACAACCCTGGACTCACTGCTGTGCTGATTCCTCAGGACCCAAGGTCCCTAGACAGTCTCTTTTTCCTCTCTGCCTTTCAGAATCTTCATATACTTGTTTTATGTATAATATGCATGGTCTTAAAGTGCACATACTAGAAGAGATAGAATTGTGCCCACTGCATCTTATTCTGAAGCAGGAAGTCACTGCAATCTTCTGGAATTTTATGAGCATTAAATGGGTTAATATGCATCAAGCACTTAGGACAGTACTGACACATAGTATTTAGTGAAAACTTTTCATATTGCATATTCTAAAAATTGACAACCTATAAAAGTTTGTTTTTTCTCTTTAGAAAAGTTGTGCATCAAACAATAAATATCAATGGACACAGACTTACATTCTGAATGGACAGAAGAATTACAGAACACATTTTTGTAAGGCCTTCAAAGAGATTTAGATCTTTTTTTGGAGAGACGAGATATGATATTTAAAGGCAATTCAAAGTTACATATAATCAAGCCCCTAAGGTATGCCATACAAAAGGTCAGTCTTGCTGTGATTTGAGCCTGTGTTTATAGGGAATCTGGCTATTGAACAGCTGCTGCTAATGCCATTAATCTATCCTATCCTGCTCTATAACTTGCACTAGGGAGTTATATTTGTTATGGTCATTGATTTCAAAACATTTTGCAGTCATTCGTATCAATTTAAAATACTGCAGTTACTTAAGTCTCACATCAAATATACTATAGAAGGACAGTGAAAGCCAATGTGCATGAATGTTGCAGTATTTATTAAGGTTATTTCCAAATCTCAGCCCACCAATATAGGATGCTTCGTGGTGAAAGAAATTTTGTAATAAGTAGTAGAGATGCAATACGATCTCTTAGAAAATGGAACCTAAGGTACATAATTAATACATTTTTATGCTAGAATGATTAGCAAGCAAGGCAATTCTTTGAGAGTTGTGTTAGAATAGGAGGCTGAAATTCTTTAGATATATTCTGTCACATGCAAATAAGAAGGAGAATTCAAGGGCAGAATCATTAATAGTGCTATCTTCAGCGTTCAGTCACTAGTTTTGCATTACTTAGCTAAAAAAATAAACAAAATAAAAAAATAAATCCCTTTATGAAGAACGGAGTATAAGTGAAAAACGGGAGAGGTGAAGGAGGGAACCTATATATTGGCTTTGTCTCTTTAACTCATTCTTGACAAAGTGCACACTGAAAATATAAAATGATAAAAAAGAGACCCCCATTGAAATGATTTCAGTGCAGCAATGCTTCTTTGATCATGCACACTCACCCCATCACTTCTGAGGGCAAATAGGTCATCTACTTGAAGAGCTGGACTGTGAATTAGACCATTGTGAGTGATTGGGGTCCTGACATTTTCCCTCCCCACAGGGTTTTAAAAATTAGATAGTATAAATTGATTGATTTCATGAGACAGCGGGGCTATCTTAATCTCACCACAAGCAGCTTAATAATGGTATAAAATGCTTCAAAAATCAAGCAATTCATATGAAGTTCATTGGTAACTCTGGTACTGTCATTCAACATAATTAATTCCATGTGTACAAGAGGAAATTTAGGGAGAACCTAAGATTCTCAACTGTAAGAAATAGCTTCTTTTCCTGATCTTTGTACCTCCAAATCTTCTAGTTTTGTTGGCTTATCATATTAACATAATAATGAGAGATTAGGTATCTGCAATTATAAGTAAAACTCAGCATGGCATTGTAGGCAAAGCACTGAATTACAAATAAAAAGATTTGGATACTGCCTTTGATGCTGTCCTTAATTTGCTGTGTGCCTATGGTAGGTCATTTAAACTTATCTGTATCTCAGGGTTTTTAAAAAATCAATCATTTAAAGAAAAGAAAATATGTCCTACTTCATAGTATGTACTGAGCAATCTGATGGATATAAAAATGTTTTAAAATAATAAAGCATTATAATTCTCACCCTTTTAATATATGCTGGCTTTATGGAAAATATAAACACATCCAAAATATATTGCCATGAAAAAATGGATTTTGGAATAGAAACAATTTTTTCAGTAGTTAAAAACAGAATATATATATAATTGTCTGAATAGCCAAAGTTTTTGACCTGACTATTAATTAAGTTTATTAGTGGGAATGGAGAGAAAATTGGGGCCATTTTCAGTCAAATTCTACCATTTGGAACCTTGATAAAGTTGAATAATTTTGATAATTCTTCAAGGGCTTCTAATGAATGTTTTTGAATTGAGCACCTGAATTTTCAGAACCGATTGAATTTTCTTTCATTTAACTTAAACCATCAACATATGTAGAAGGTGGTCAGTTGTATTTCTACATTAATAATAGATGCAAACACTTGTTCCACATCAAAAAATCATGGCACATTATTCTTAACATGATCTGTACACAAAGTGCATGATGGCTGTTATCTCCTCCCTTAGGATATTGAACCACCTCTGAAAGTAATATTTTAATCAAAGATAATCAGAAGAAAACTAGGTGCACCATAATTGGACTATTCTCTACACTCCTTGTGATACAATGATGTTCTAAAACACAATACCATTGGCTCCTAATTTGAGCCATTGGAAATATAGCTAAAATCAACTTTAACTGTGATTTCATTTCAATTTAGAAATAGAAAATTCCAGAATTATAGTTGTTGGGTTTGTTTTATATTTTTGTGCTATTTTGTATTCTTTTTCTCTCCCTTAAAAAATCTTTATTGTTGAAAGTATTACATATGTCCCCTTTTTTACCCCATCGACCCTTCTAGCTTGTCCCCCACCCCCGGACTTCACCACTCTATTGTCTGTGTCCATGGGTTATGCATATATGCATATAAGGTCTTCGGTTGTTTTCTTCCAAATAAAGACTTATTTAAAAATAAAAACTTTACAATGTAAGAAAGTATGTATCATTTTTGTGGTTGTAGATGTTCAGAGAAGGAAAGTCTATGAGAACCCATGCCTTAATTTTGTGGGGTGTAAGAATGTGAAGAGAAGTGCTACAGTGCTAGCTCCCCCCTTTCCCACAAGATAG
Organism: Myotis nattereri; assembly: GCF_964212035.1. Taxonomy (NCBI): domain Eukaryota; kingdom Metazoa; phylum Chordata; class Mammalia; order Chiroptera; family Vespertilionidae; genus Myotis; species Myotis nattereri. Next base: position 85,488,653 of record NC_138078.1, read on the forward strand.
TGAGGCCCTCCTAGAGGGGCTATACTGATGTAAACCTACATAACAGGGAGAGTACAGAAGCAGGAGTCAGAAAAGAAGATAGTTACCTCGTTTTAATGCAACCATAAAGCACATGATCTTGTACCTATTAGCACATCTATTCAATGGAAAAATTATATTATACTTACTTATTCTAAAGTCCATATTCTAAGAAGTCTCTAAGCAACAAGGATGTATGGTGACTGAGATATTTTTATTTTTAAATAAATGGTACCCATGTTTTTAATGTTCATTGAAAGAAGTTGAAATAAACCCCAGCTGGTAGTCATCAGGGTTTACTGATGAAAATATGCAAATCAAAAGAACCATAAGTGGAGGAAGGCATCACTGGACCAACATTAAGATTCTGTTTCTAGGAGACTCCCATCCAGAAGAGACAGTCAGTCATGACCATTTGTAGGAGGATTGACAAAATATGGTAAGTTATCATGTCACTAAGAAGGCATCAATACCAAAAAACCTGTTCCATTGCTGTGTGGGTTATAGGTTATACTTATCTCCTTGTCGTGGACAGCGACCAATTATGTTTTATGTAACTCCAAGTTGATATTATACAATTAAAATAATCCATATAACTAACTTAAATACCATGGAAAAATACTTAGACCACATTAGTAACTAAACAGCCTGGAATCAAAACAGTGTATACAGTTTTATGACATCTCAATTATGTCAAACATTGTGTGTGTGTGTGTGTGTGTGTGTGTGTATTTTTAATAAAATGTGCTAAACTGCTGTAGTTCATTGTTTTTGAGTGGTGAGATTATACGCAACTTTTATTTTCTTAAGTATACATTTCTCTATTTTGTAAATTTTCCACAGTAAATATGTGCTACTTTTCTAATCATAAAGAAAGTATTAAAAAAGCAAGCTGACAAATTTGCAAACTAACAAAAATTGCCAACTGCTCAACTGAACTCTGGAAATGCCTCTAGAACTAGGAGTAAAGTTGAAGGATCTTAAAGTCTAGCACAAAGCCTGTAGGAAACAGGGGTGCAGGTGAGTAAATGGCAGCTTAGAGAATTTTTCTTAGGGATGCATCTGCAGATAGAGAGCAGAGCTTTCTAATGGTGTGTTTTCTGTCTGCAACTTTTTCAGAACTGGACCATTCTTTCCTGTGCCATCATTCTGATGAAAAGATAAAACACCGCCAGTCAAGCACCCACTGGAGTCAGAGGTGTTACTTGGGTAGCACAGAAAGCATCCTGGATGTACAAGCAGATGACTAGCATGTGCTGGCACACAGGCAAGGCAATGGGCTCTCCCTTCTCTCCCCCAGATTTTCCATTCCTATATCCCAGTCTAACCGATTATAACCAAGATGGGCAGCTCTTGTAAAAAGCACAATGCCAGGACAGAAAATCAAAAGGTTCCCAGAAAGGCATACTGGGGAACAGAGAGGGAAACTAAGCATGTTAAGCAATGAGCTCTCTCTCTCTCTCTCAAATCCCTGCTCTGAGGCACATTCTTGACCTTCCCCTTTCCTCCATCCATGGGTGGAGGGATGTATGAGGACATCTAAAGAAAGGTAACAAATGGAATATAAACCAGAAAAATTGAATCCATAGGACAGAGACTACAATAACATAAAGCAAGTTATAATAAATATTTCCACAAAGCAAGGTGTTACATTAGAAAATGAAGAAGAAAAAACAGTGTCAGGATAGAACTGGAGTCAATGTATATGAAAAATATCATATTGCAAATAGAGAACTTAATAGAAAGGTTGAGGGCAGAATGGGCACTGCCTGAAAAAAAAAGTGAGTTACAAGGATGAGGAGCTCTTCCAGGAGGCATCAGTCAGAGATGGAAAACGTAACAGAATGTTAAACAATATGGGAGATAGAAGTAGAAGTGTCTTTATTCACATAATAGCTGTCATAAAAGGAAATAAGGAAATAATTAAACCAAATCAAACCTCAAATTTTCAAAGATAAAAGAAGCAAACTTGTCAAATCTCAGGTTAAAAGTACAAAGAGCAGAAATAAAAATTACACTTAATGCTTAAATATATAGATAAATTAATATAAAAGATAAAGTAAAACCTTAAAAGTGTGCAGAGATTTAAATCTGATCATTTACAAATGAGCAATCAATTATATATCACATAATATACAATATACACATAAATAATATAATATACTAGAGGCCCGGTGCACAAATTCATGCACAGGTGGGGTCCTGAGGGGGATGGGGGAGGGTGGGACATCATCAGCCCTCTGGGCAGGTGGTGGGATGCCCTTGCTGGCCCGGGATCCGGATCTGTCCTGCTGACATTTGCAATGGTTGTCGGGAGACACCTGGCGGCCACTTTTACATCTTTTCTTTCTTGTGAAGCATCTAAGGAGGGGAAGTGGCCCCAGTGCCCAAGGCCAACTTCCACGAGGTGGGAGGCACTGTCAGACTCATGCAGGTGGTGCTGGTCCTTCGGTGCCTGGCTTATTCTCTGGAGATTGGACCTGCAGGACTACTTAGGGAGTGGCTGCCACCAGGCCAGTGGGTCCACCAGGATGGGTCTGTCAGCTGGGTGGCAGTTCTGCTGTGGGAGCGCATTGAGCGTCTGCCCCCTAATGGTCAGTGCACCTCATAGTGACTGGTCGTTCTGGTTGTTCCAGTCGTTCGGTCATTCGGTCACTTAGGCTTTTATATATAGAGATATAGATACACACATTTCATGGACATACATTTTACACATGATATTATATTCCTATAGGAGGGCAACAAAAGTGGGATTTTGAAAAGAGACTGGAGGGAAAGAAACAGTAACAAACAAAAAAATAAAGAATGTATTTTGTGGAAAGAAACAATTGGCATTATTGACTTATTTACTATGTAGAATGAAGACAGAGATGATTATGGTAAACTCTCATAGTTTTTACATAGAATTTGGAGATATTACAATAACAACCACCATGATACCATGGAGAACTATATATATATATATAGTTTGATCTGAAGTCAAAATATTTACTCAAGAATGATAAATACCATGTGATTTTACTTATATGTGGAATCTAAAGAATAAAATAAATGAACAAACAAAATAGAAACAGATGCATAGATATAGAGAACAAACTGATGGTTGTCAGAGGGGAGGGGGTTGAAGGACTGGGTGAAAAGGTGAAGGGATTAAGAAGTACAAATTGGTAGTTACAGAATGGTCATGGTTATGTAAAGTACAGCATAGGGTATATATATATAATTAGTGGCCCGGTGCATGAAATTCATGCACATTAAAAGGGAATTAATTAGAGGAAATATTTTAATATTGTTATTTTCCCTTTATAATAGAAGTGTCAGAGATGAAAGAAAAGTAGTAAAATGTATATGAAATAATATATAAATTTATTAATTAACAATCACAACATGATATAACAACAACAAAGACATGATATAAAAACAAAAACATGATGTAAAAACAACACTGATACAAACAATGTCTGATAAATTGATTAAACTTATTCTAATATCTCCCTGTATACCACATTATGAGTGAAAACACTTTCAGAGTGCTTGACTAATTTCTCTTGTGATGAAGTATTTACAACTTTAACTTTAATGTCACACACTCTTCGAACTCAAGAGAAAGCAACATATAACGGACAATGTATGGAAACGGGTTCAAGTAGTAATATTCCTACTCTGTCTAGACTTTATCCTTGTGATTTATTAATAGTCATGGCAAATGCTGGCATCATGGGACACTGTCTTAGAATTAATTTAAATGGGAGGCCAGTGTCAGATGGGGACAAATCAATTCTTGGAATCTGAACAATCTCTCCTTCTGCAGATCCTGTTAATACTTCAGCTTTGATAATATTAGGTTGCAATCTTTTGATAATAAATCTGGTACCATTACAAAGACCCTCATTTACTATTAAGATTTCTCAGTAGCATAATGATTGCACCCACTTTCAATTTTAATTTATGACACGGCATTCCCGAAGGAGTAATACTATTAAGAAATTCAATGGGAAATTTTCCTTTTCAGCATCATCTGTTGAATCAATGGAATCATCACTCAAATATGTGTGAAAATCCAAAATTTCTTCATTTAATTTTTGAACAGGCTCATTTTTTGGACAAAGAATTGCACATTTAGATATACTTTTAATATTATCTATAGATATAGTATTTCCAAAGGTAGCTTCAATAATAGATCTGTTACAAATCATTTCATGGGAGATTTCAATAATATCTATTTCTAAATGAAAACTGCTATCAAGTTTGCCATCTCCAAGTTTTACTAACCATCCACTATAAGCAGAATACTCTGATCTCATATTTGTTTTAAGAGACAACTTTATGAAATATCCCCAAATACTACAGTACTTTAAACTCATTTGTACTATGGCTGATCTCATAGCATACGGTACAATACTGAGACATTGTGGAAAATCCACTCTGAGAAGGAAAACTTTCCCACCAAATGCAACATTTAAATTCATAATTTCTCTTAGTAATCTGTATAAGGCATTTATAGCATGACAGGATGCCATGGTGCATTCATCAATAATGAGAAGTTTGGCCTTTTTAATGGTTTTAGCAACTTCACTCTTTATATAGAGTATAGAAATTGAAGTTTCAGTTAATGGAATTGGTAATTTATATTGGGAATGAAAGGTTCTTCCACCGAGAAGTAAATTTGCAGCAATTCCTGTAGATGCTGTGGGTAAAACAGTACCACCACGACCTCTAATATAATGTATTAAAACTTTATACAGATATGTTTTTTCACTACCACCTGGACCATCCAAGAAAAAGCATTTGGGGTGTACAGTTTGATCTTCGATGGCTGAAGTTATTCTTTCTACAACGCCAAAGTCCCGTGTCATCCCCAGGACTAATCTCTCCTATGGCTGCCTTACCCAGAACACAGGCCTCCTGGGCAGGGCTCTTCCCTCTGCTCAGCCTCACCTCCTTGCTCATCCAAGAGCAACTCCACCCCCACTAAGCCCCTGCTGGTCCCTTAGCCTATGTCATTCTCACTCACCCTCTCACAATCCAGGACTTGGACCAGACCCCCGGTGCAGGCATGTGGAGAGACATCTGCCACGGCCCTGCCCCCACTGTGGACCCTCTGCTCTTCCGGTCATCTAGCGGTCCTGACGGCCCTGGGCTATTATTAGTATATAGTCAATAATATTGTAATAACTGTGTATGGTGCTAGATGGCTACTGGAAATATCAATACTTTGTAAAATATATGATTGTCTAACCACTATGCTGTATACCTGAAACTAATACAAAATAATATTGAATATCAACTGTAATTGAAAAATAAAATTTAAAATAAAATAATAAAATATGTACTCTGCGATGTTTTGTTTATTTTCTTTAAAGAAGTTTTAGATTCACAAAACAATTGAGAGGATGGTACAAAGATTAACTGGGGAACTTACATGCATATATGCATAGCCCATGGACACATACAATGGTGTGGTGAAGGCCTGGGAGGGGTGGGTGTGAGGTAGAAGGGGTCAACGGGGGATAAAAGGGGGGCCATCTGTAATACTTTCAACAATAAAAATACATTTAAAAATATTTCCTATATACTCCTACCCCCACACATGCACAGCCTCTCTCATTATCAGCATCTCAGGAAATTGTGGAGGACCCCTATGACTGTCATCCTGGAGTTTTTAACCCTCAGACTTTCCCACATTATAACTTAGCAATTTGTAAATCACAATTCCAGTTTCTTTATCCCAGCTCTGGCTCCCATGGCAGTTTCCACTCATGAGTCTGCTATGGTAAATTGATGTTCTGTTTATTCACTTATCAATCTCTCCAATCTTAGGGACAGCAGTTTGCCCTGTATCCTTCCCTCTCACGTATCCCAGAGAATCTGTTGATTGCTTAGTCTCTTCAGCTTTTTCTTATTATTAGGACAGAGTGTTCACTTCCAAACTCCTTACATGAGAAACCAAAACCAGAAGTGCCTGGGATTTTTTTTTTTTATAACCGTGTGTTAGGGCTCCCTTTTCACACCAAATCTAGATGCCTTTAAATTCCTGAGGGCTGAGTGTGAATCCCAGCTCATCACCAGATGTGCCCTCAGATTATAAATTCCTAGGTGGTTGTGACAGATTATGGTCCCTGTGTACTAGTATCTTTGTCCTCTTTTGTATTTCTGCTTCCTGCCCAACATTAAGTCTTGGAGTCTAGATCCTTAGCTCATTCCTTTTTTATTGCTCACCTCAGCTCAGCTCAGTTTATTTCTCAGCAGTTTCTGGTACTTAAGTCATGGCTCAACATTTCTCCTATTTTATTTTTAATTTTTTGTATTCCTGGTATCCCAGATCACTTGTTTTCCTTGAAAATATTTATTGCTGTTATGTGTCAAATCCAGCTGATCCAGAACTAATTCAATAGAGTGTGATAATAAGCTTTAAGTACATGGACCCAAACCCTAGGTTTAACCTCTTTGATGAAATGTGGCTTTCTGAATCATCCACACAGATATGGAGATATAACATCTGAAGAGATATATATTTCCCGCTGTGGAGAACTAACAAACCATTTCTACATATCAAAATTGAAGAGACATTAATCACTCATAATGTGCAGGATAATAGTAAAATAGTCAAAAGTCAATTTTGAAAGAAAACTCTTCTAATATCCATACTACTAACATGGACAAACTTAGAATTTTCATTTGGGCTATCAGACCCACTCTGAATATCTTTCTAATTCTTATTCATCCTATTACTAGCCATTAAGAGACAGTGTCTGGCCCTAGCCGGTTTGGCTCAGTGGATAGAGTGTTGGCCTGCAGATTGAAGGGTCTTGGGTTTGATTCCAGTCAAGGGCACATGTGTGCTCAATCCCCAATAGGGGGTGTGCAAGAGGCAGCCAATCAATGATTCTCTTTAATCATTGACGTTTCTATCTCTCTCTTCCTCTCTCTTCCTCTCTGAAATCAATAAAAATATATATATTTTAAAAAGAGACAGTGTCTATACATTAGCACTATCCAGAAATATCTGATCATTATTGGGAAAAAAATGTTCTAAAGTAAGTCAGTGCTTATAGCCAAAATAAATCTCTTAGATTCACTTAATTGAAACACTAAAAACAATGTACTACGTCCATTAGAAACATGTGGACTTATGAGTACCTGAGCATGTCCCATTTAAGCATTTATATCCCATAAATTCCTCTTCATTTGACACCTGTTAAATATATTTAAAACTATGCTTTCTGTGAATGTATCTATATATTTGGAAAGAATTATTTGTTCTTTTCATGTTCTAAATATGTTTACACTCATTCAGAACAGTCAAGTATGCTGTTAATAGCTTTAATTGTTGGAAAGTTATTCATATATACCATTTCCAATTCTACCATTCTATATTTATCATCCACTGATTCTAGTTCTGCTTTTTGTAACTATACAAACAAATCTAATGCCTCTTTTGTATGAGTGTCTTTAAAATATTTTATTGTAATTTTTATTTCCGTTCAAATCATCTTTGTCAGGAAGAACATCCCTATACTTTCTTCAATTGTTCCTCCGCTGATAATTACTTGGTCTGAAGAGCAGGAAGCACAGGAGTGTTCTCACTACTTTTGTTCCAAACATTGAATACTTTATTAACGCAGCCTGTGATAACACTCGCTCTCCCTGCCCCAGCCCTCATGTCTTAGGTTGACTTCAATTGGGTAGGCACATTAAATAAAATTGTCTTTCTGTTAAAATGACAGTTAATATGGTCTGCCATGCCCTATACTTGTACAATTGCTTTTTTAGAGATTTCAACTTTTTAAATATATTTTTATTGATTTCAAAGAGGAAGGGAGAGGGAAAGAGAGATAGAAACATCAATGATGAGAGAGAGTCATTGATCGGCTGCCTCCTATACACCCCCTACTGGGGATTGAGCCCACAATCTGGGCATGTGCCCTGACCAGGAATCTAACCATGACCTCCTGGTTCATAGGTTGATGCTCAACCACTGAGCCACACTGGTTGGGCTACAATTGTTTTTTTAAACTAAATGCAGGAGATTATATATATATATATATATATATATATATATATATATATATATTCAAAATCTCCAGTCAGTTTAATCTAATGGCCTGGGGTCTTAATTTTAGCTTTAAGATCCTTTATAATTTTGTTTCATTTTATTCTTCAAAATATTATGATATTCCTATATTTAAAAGGCTTGCCTTTAAGATTTTATTCAAGTAGGGTTTTTTGTTTTGTTTTGTTTTGTTTTTGAATGGTGAGTGAAACAGAATCAAGGACAAAGTCTTTTGGACCATCACTAGGAAAATCAATACAGGTTGAAATTTATCTATTAATGAATGACCTTCTTGCAAAGTTTCTTAGGTTGGCTGCATATTATAATCACCTGGGGAGCTTTTAAAAATAAATACCTATGCATGGACCCTGCTCCAGACCAATTAAATGGAAATCTCTGGGGGTGGAACTCTGGCCTTAGTAATTGTTTTTCAAGGTTCCCCAGATAATTCTAAAGTACAGCCTGGGTTGTGATGAACTGATCAGGTCATTTTGTCCAGTTCTCTTTTCTTCTGCTTTCTTTAAAATCTTATGAGGTTCAAAACAGCTAAGAATATACAAAGGAAAAAGATAGACTCTTCAATAAATGGTGATAGGAAAACTGAACAGCAACCTGTAGAGGAATTAAATGGCCACTATCTTACACCATATGCAAAAATCAACTCAAAATGAATTAAAAACTTAAATTCAAGACCCCAAACTATAAAACTCCTAGAACAAAACATGCAATAAGTTCAATGATATTATCATAGTGATAATGTTTTGGATTTTACATCAAAATCAAAGTAAAAATAATAAAGTGAGACTATATCAAACTAAAATGATTCTGCACAGGAAAAGAAATCATAAAAAAAAGAAAAGGCAAGCTATGGAGTGAGATAAATATTTGCAAATTATACATCTGATAAGTGGTTAACAGCCAAAATATGTAAAGACACAAACAACTCAATAGCAAGAAAAAGCCCCAATCTGATTAAAAAATGGGCAGAGAACCTAATACAGACATTTTTTTTCCCCAAGAAGACATATAAATGGATAACAGGTACATGAAGAGATTCTCAGTATCATGAATTATTAAATAAATTTTATGTAATAAAGAAGGAATATGCAAATTGACCATAACTCCACCACAAAGATGGCTGGACCCACAGCGGAGGCTGAGTTCCCGTAATGAGCCTTAACAAGCAATCACCAGGGACCTGAGGCTGCGCCACCCCAGCCACCCCCATGGGACTTGACAGAGGACCATAGGTCGCTCCTCCCACACTGGTGCCAGGCCAGGGGACCTCAGGCTGTGCTCCCCCACCTGGCAGGGCTTGATGGGGGACCTCGGGCCATGACCCTGCCCAGCGGGGCTTGATGAGGGACCTCAGGCCATGCCTCCCACCCCAGTGCCAGGCCAGGGGACCTAAGACCACTTCACCCGCCTGGTAAGGCTTGATGGGGGACCTCAGGATGTGCCCTCTGCCCTGGCACCAGGTCAGGGGACCTGAAGCCATGCCCTCTTCCCTGGCACTGGGCTAGGGGACCTGAGGCTGCAACCCCACTCCAGCAGCAGGCCAAGGGACCTGAGGCTGTGCCCCTTGCCCAGTGGGGCTTGATGGAGGATCTCAGACCACGCTGACGGCCTGGTGGGGCTTGATGGGGGATCTCAAGGTGTGCCCCCTGCCCCAGCCCAGGCTGGGGGACCTCAGGAAGTGCCCCCCACCCCGGCACCAGGCCAGGGGACCTCACACCGTGCCCCTGCCCTGGTGTTGGACCAGAGGACCTCAGGCCATGCCCCCCAACCCGATGCCAGGCTGGGGGACTTCAGAGGCCATGCCCCCTACCTGGAAAAGTTTGACAGGGGACCTCAAGCCACATCCTTGCTTGGAGCCAGTCCAGGGGACCTGAGGCCATGACCCCCACCTGGCAGGGCTTGACAAGGGTGGGACCGGCTGGGTCTGGATCTAGCCCAATGGGGGTGAGGCCGGCTGGGTCTGGGTCTTGTACAATTTCAAAGCACACGTGCGTGGGCAGAGACTTGACTCTGGGCCCCATGGTGCACCCCATACTCTGACAGGAAGAAGATTTTCATATACATTTTATTAATTTTCTTTCATCTCTGAAACTTCTATTATAGAGAAAGGGCAAATAGCAATATTAAAATAGTCCCTCTAATTAATTCCCTTTTACTGTGTATGAATTTTGTGCACCAGGCTACTAGTTCAAATATACACTGCAATGAGTTATCACCTCACATCTGTTAGAATGTCTGTTATCAAAAAGACAAGAATTAAGTGTTGGCAAAGATGAGGGAAAAAGAGAACACTTGTGCACTGTTGGTAGGAATGCAGATTGGTACAGTCACTATGGGAAACTGTATGGATGTTTCTTAAGAAATTAAAAATATAACTACCATATGACCTAGAAATTCTACTTCTGGGTATTTTATGAATGAAATGGAAACACTAACTTGAAAAGATATCTGCAACTCTATGTTCATCACAGCATTATTTACCATAACCAAGCCATAGAAATAAAGTGTTCATCAATGGATAAACAGATAAAGAAATGTGATATATATATATATATATATATATATATATATATATATATATATCGTGAATATTATTAAGCCATGAAAATGAAGGAAATATTTCCAATTGAAACAACATGGATGGACCTTGAGAGCATTATACTAAGGGAAATAACTCAGAGTGAGGAAGACAAATACTATATAGCATCATTTATATATGGAATCTTTTTAAAAAACGCCCAAACACCTTATAGATACAGAGAACAGATTGGTGGTTATTAAAGGTGGGGCTAGAAGATGGGTGAAATGGATAAAGGTAGTCAAAAGGTACACATTTATAGTTAAAAAATAAATAAGTCCTGGGGGTATAATTTTAAAAATATATACAGTGATATATGGACATTGACACACAAATTGATTACAAGTAACAAGAACAATTCCTTATGTGAGAGAATTGAGCATAGTAAACAACAGTAAAAAATTCCTGTTGCTATTAATTTTTTTTAATTTTTTATTGATTAAGGTATTTAACCACTTTATCCAATTGCCATATATTGGATAAAAAGTTAACTCCAATTATTATACTACCTTGAGAACAAATTCACTAAACAATTAAGAGATATATGATGAGTCACCTCACACCTGTCAGAATGACAATCATCAATAAATCAACAAATAAGTGCTGGAGAGGATGTGGCTGCCCCTGTCTACATTCCCACCAGCAGTGCACGAGGGTTCCTTTTTCTCCACATCCTCATCAGCACTTGTTGTTTGTTGATTTGTTGATGATAGCCATTCTGACAGGAGTGAGATGGTACCGCATTGTCATTTTGATTTGAATCTGTTGGATGATTAGTGACTTTGAACATGTTTTCATATGTCTCTTGGCCTTCCTTATGACCTCTTTTGAGAACTATCTATTTAGGTCCATTGCCCATTTTTTTGATTGGGTTATCTTCCTTTTGTTAAGTTGTATGAGTTCCCTGTAAATGTTGAAGATTAAACCCTTATCGGTGATAACATTGGCAAATATGAATATGTTCTCCCACGCAGTGGGCTTTCTTGTTGTTTTGTTGATGGTTTCCTTTGGTGTGCAGAAGCTTTTTATTTTGATGTAGTCCCATTTGTTTATTTTATCTTTAGTTTCCATTGTCCTAGGAGCTGTGTCGGTGAAGAAATTGCTTTGGCATATGTCTGAGATTTTGCTGCCTGTGGATTCCTCTAAGATTTTCATAGTTTCCCATCTTACATTTAAGTCCTTTATCCATTTTGAGTTTATTCTTGTGTATGGTGTAAGTTGGTGGTCTAGTTTCATTTTTTTGCATGTATCTGTCCAATTTTCCCAACACCATTTATTGAAGAGACTGTCTTGACTCCATTGTATGTTCTTGCCTCCTTTGTCAATAATTAATTGAGCATAGTGGTTTGGGTCGATTTCTGGGTTCTCTATTCTATTCCATTGATTTATATGTCTGTTCTTGTGCCAGTACCAGGCAGTTTTGAGAACAGTGGCTCTGTAATACAGCTTGATATCTGGTATTGAGATCCCTAAAACTTTGTTTTTCTTTCTCAGAATCGCTGCAGCTATTCGGGGTCTTTTTTTATTATTATTCCAGATGAATTTTTGGAGTTTGTCCTAAATCTGTGAAATATACTGTTGGTATTTTAATGGGGAGTGCGTTGAGAGAAGAATCATTGTTGATACGCATTGTTGACAATAAGACATTCTGATCCATATGAACAGTAAGAGTAAACTTAGAGGATGAAAACATTTTCACTGCCATTTCTGCTAAAGGTTCTAGGCTCCTTCACCAACTCTACTAGTTCAAATCTTAGAAAATGCATGGCCAATATTTCTCCTCTTTCTTATAAGTCCCTTAACTTAACATTTGCTACTTAGCTGGATCCACTGGCTCAGATTTCTTTATCAAAACTCAACTATCTTCTTATTGGAAATAGTGAAAAAATAAATTCCTGTGAAATCATGCAGCCTTATCTTCTCTTGTAAATTATGTCTATATCAAATAAGTTAATTCTAAATTACTGGCTCATTTGATGTGAAATTTCAATCATCCCTTCTCTTCTAATCTTAATGGCAAACTTTTCCTAAACCACGTACATACATTGTACATAGACTACTAATTAAATCAATCTCATTTTAATCATCTATTTGAAACCTACATAATGAGCTACTTTTGACAGAGGTGTAGAACATTAATGCATCTAGAAATCAGCAGGGTGTCAAAATGTGAACATGAAACCAAATGTACTGGATGATTCTCTCTGTGATACTCTATTACTATTATTTTCACACATTCTGTTAACACAATATATACAAAATAATTTTTCATGATTTTGTGAAATCTGCATAAGGTTTCTGATATTTCCCTGCTAAAGATAGGTAAGCTGGTGAAGGCTTTGCTTAGGACCATATCATTATGCATATGATATCAAAGCTTGATTTTTATAAATTAATTTGTAAAAATATTAAAAAGTCCTCCATGCTCCATGCCTCTCACTTTGAAGTAACAATTTTGGCACTTGCACCTTCTGTGTGAATTCCAGATTAAACATATAGCATAATAACAACAACAATAAAGTTATTAATTTCCCAGAAAAAAATCTTCAACACATTTGACATGTAACCAGTAGCTAACATTAAATATGTGTATAAGAAATTCATTACCAAATCTAGTACTGTGGATAAGTGTCAAGGTCTACAGCCATGCCAAAAAGTGACTATACAAGGACATTTTCATAGTTATTTTTGTGCTATTGTACATGTAAAGCAACTGTTATACATTGTCCTTGCCTTTTAGAAACTTACACAAGAATGTTTGACATACATGTAACAACATAATGTACTAAGCTTAACTCTCATTATCAGATGCAGAGGAGAACCAAACCTGGATGGGCCGAGAAAAACTTTGTTTCCCAGTGTTCACTCTGAAATTGCTTATATTGTTGGCTACCACTGGGTACTTGTTCATTGACTCTGGAAAAACTGTGTGAAAGTTTTAAGGATACTACTGGCAATTGTTTTCTGCCCCCACATACAGCAGAGCATGTGAAAGGAGGCAGAGCTCAAAGCACTTCTCCTCTAGCACCCCTGACTCAGATGTCCTAACTTTGAACCTCATCTCTGAGGACTGAAAAACTTATTCAAACTTGAATGATTCTCTGAGCTTAATCTGTGGCCAGTCATGCCTGAGCTTCCTAGACTCATCTCTCTCTGTGTCAAGAAGGAAATGGAACTAATTTTTATTGATTACTTCAAGGCACTTTGACACATTTAGTCTCATTTTATCCTCACAGCTACACTACAAAAAATGGATATTATTTTGGTCATCTTAGAGGTAGACTGATGTTCAGAGATGGAAAGTCGGGAGCCAAGGTCATTCTACTTTATCAGTGGGCACTGTAATTCAAACTCAGATCTCTCTAACTTCAGAATTACTTCAATTCTTTTGTGACCTAAAGCAAATAATTGATCCACTCTGGTATCTGTGAATTATCTCTAATGTGGGGACAGTTCATTTGCTGTAATCAATACATATATATTGATTTTACAATTATATATATATATATATATATATATATATATATATATATATAGAGAGAGAGAGAGAGAGAGAGAGAGAGAGAGAGAGAGAGAGGATAAAAACAGACTATGCATATGAAAATGCTTTATAAATGGTAAAGCACACAAATGTCTTTATCATCATATTATTCACCACCACCACCATCATCATCAGAGACATGATACACAGGTCTTCTCCAGGTCCAGACAAATTCGCCTTACCTAGATTTCACAGCCCCAGTTCATAATGTCCAAATCACTGGGGCTAGATGACAAGAAAGGCAGTAGGCTCCATTTTTATGAACTCTTGCATTTCCTCAGACTGTACTAAAAAACCTCTAGCAGATAAGTCTCTGAGAGTTTCTGACAAACTATTTTCTCCCACTGCAATTGGGGTGAAGGAGATTTACTGGCATAAAAGCAAAATAGACTTGTTTGATGTAAAGCATTTCCCAAAGAAATGTCTTCAGAATTAGATTTTATAAGCAGTGCTCTTTGACTTTTATGGAGGCTCTTTTTTTCTCTGCACCTCTGCAGGTATATAGCCCATCCTCTGCATTATTACACATCTTCTCTAATGAAGAGTTAGGTCCAGGTTCATTCTGTTCTCTAGCTTTCTGACCAGATCATAAAAACATGTGCAGAGAGGGCATACCAGCTCCCTGAAGTGAGTGCACATATTGCTACTCATATTGTACTTTCCATTTTAATGCACTTCTGGAATCCTGCTGCTTAATATAGTGTGTCTAGAAAGGCAGCCAGTATAATATACTACCCTCAAGGTATCTACATCTAAAAAATAAAATCACCATAAAACACATATTTAAACCAATTGCTTCAATTGCTCTTAGTGTATTCAAGGAGCTGGAGGTTCCTGTGCAATTCCCACAACACACAGTATGAAAGAATTATTTCTTTAGTGCACTTCATTTAATTCAACATTTCATGATAAATACATAAACCTTTTGTCTTACAGTGATCATAGGTATCCATAAAATATTATGGCTAGAGATCTTTAGTTTCATTCACCAAAAAGGAGTACATGTTTTTACAGGTACGTCAGTGAATTTCTTAATGCAGAAAAAGCTGTGTTCTCTTGGTTCTTTACAATATCATTTTTTTTCTTGTGCACATAGCTTTGTGCTTACTTCCTAATGGCAAGTCTTGAGTTCAAATACCAAAATTTCTGTCTTGTTTATTGAACTAAACTTTTGTGTGGCCTACCATTGGTTCAACCACTTCATTATTCTGCTCAATGGATGTCTTCTGGGAGAGCATGATAGTTCAATACAATTCAATATATTAATTGAGATTAAAATATTTGAATACTAGAGTAGACACATGTATTAGTGAAAGAGACATGATACTTGCACCTATAAAGTTTAAACTGCATTAGTGGTAAATGGGACAATGATTTATTTAAAACAAGATAGAGTGCAAATTATTACAAGAGGTAAAGATGTTCTAATTTATCCATACTCCCATAAGGGTTATCCAAATCAAATATCCATGAATTTATCTAAATACACCTTTAAACCATTTATTGTGTTTAGCATATATCACTTCGTAATATATTACATCACTTCTTTTGACACAATTTTATATATACAGTTTCTTTTAAGTTACATGGAGTATCACCAATGTGGCATTTGATTTGATAGATTTCAGGCTGAATAGTGCAGAATTTGTATTCATACATGGGATGTAGTCCAACTCTCTGTTTCTAGCATCTTAATTATTTATTACTAGAGGCCCGATGCACGAAAGTCATGCAAGAGTAGGCCTTCCATCCCCTGGCTTCCAGCACCAGCTTCCCTCTGACACCCGGGACCTTGGCTTCCCTTGTAACACCGGCTTCGTCCAGAAGGTTGTCTGGTCTAATTAGCATATTATGCTTTTATTATTATAGATTATAAATATAAAGGAATTATGTTTACCAATATAAAGATACCATAGTCACAAAGTGCACAATTTAGAAAATACTGCCCCATGGAAATTTATAGAAGTAATGTTAAATACTGCCAAAAATAATATTTTAAGTTAAATGCTCTTTCACCACAAAAGACCAAAATACATCTGAAGCATTATTTAATTTCTTAGAAAATAGAGGGAAGTGAGAGATATCATCATACATATTTAGAGAAGTACTCTCTTTTTTGGATACAGACACTGAAAAATGGCTTGCAACCTGGGTAAGAAATAATTTTGCTAATATTCTAAGTGAATAAACTGATGCTATTAAAAATAACATTTCTTGTGATTATAACTTATCACAGGTACATGCTAGAAAATTTGAACAATATAGGCAAGCATAATAAAAATGGTAATATCACTCTTGTTTCCATGTACTGAAGTATCATCCTATATAATAAAGAGGTAATATGCAAATTGACCATCATGCCCTTGCACAAGATGGCTGCCCCCATGTGGTCACAAGATGGCCATGCCCATTTCATCACAAGATGGTTGGCAGGGGAGGACAGTTGTGGGAGATCAGGCCAGCAGGGGAGGGCAGTTAGGGGCAACCAGGCCAGCAGGGGAGGGCAGTTAGGCGTCAATCAGGCTGGCAGGGGAGGGCAGTTGGGGGGTGATCAGGCTGGCATGCAGAAGCAGTTAGGGGCAATCAGGCAAGTAGGCAGGCAAGAGGTTGGGAGCCAGCAGTCCTGGATTGTGAGAGGGATGTCCAACTGCTGGTTTAGGCCCAATCCTACAGGTATCCCAGATTGGAGAGGGTGCAGGCTGGGCTGAGGGACATCCCCCCGCCCAGTGCACGAATTATGTGCACTTGGCCTCTAGTTATTAATATTTTGGGCTATATTTCCCAAACTGTGTGTATGTTCATGTGTGAGAGTGTATGTGTGTGTGCATTAAAGAGTGTGTTCATTCTGCCCCTAGTTTTGTCTACTTCTTTTTTTAGTTAATAAAATAAAAATTTTACCATGTAACAAATATTCTTTGAATTTAGTTACTAGTCTTCCACGTGAACAGCATACATAAGTATTTTCTTACCATTTGGCATTAGGTTTTTATTCTTGTACATAAACATGTGTAGATCACTGATTATTTCCTGAGTATGAATTTCCATATGTGATTTATTGGTCAAAGGGTATGAACATCCATTGGATCCTCGTATATATTGCCAAACAGCTCTCTAGAAAGGTTTTCCAAGCCTATCCTCCCAGCAGCCCGAAAGCAGTAGGCCCACCTCAGTATTCATTCACTGAGTAAGCTGATTGTTTTCATTCCTGTCAAACTGATAAGCAAAAGATTACTTTCTTATTTATACAAATATATAAAACATGTTGTCAAAAGTATTGATTTCAGGGGCTGACAGGATGTTAAATTTTAAATATTGCTAAATGTGTCTTTAATGATGTCATCATCCCTCTTTCTGCCACGTTTTCTTCTACATTCAGAATTCCATCCCCTATTTCCCTAAACATGAATCAAGTCCTGTTATTATACCATAATCTTCTTACTATCTTTAAAAAGGTAAATATTTTTGCACAATATTGAGGAGTGCTAAAATTTCTATCAGTAATTGGGGAGAGAATATTTGGTAGGAGGCCTCTCTGATATATACCCACATTACAACTGTATAAGCTATTAGAGTATTTCTTTGCTGAAGGCTAACGGCTGCCTTGTGTGTTCCTACATGAAAAGGGAGAGCACTTACCACTTGTCAGGCACAATGTTAGGATCATGATGTTACCTCAAACTTCAGCATGATCCTTGGAAGTGGGTAAGTTTTTCATCATATTACTTAAGCCAGGAAAGTAAGGCACAGTGAGGTGAAATAATCTGCTTAGGTCACACAGTCCTTAAGAATAAATTCTTAACACAGTAGAGAAGACATTAGCTCCTTTACATCTTTGTCCTCATCTCTAAATTTCCTAACTCTAAATCTAATCACATTTTTTTAGTTTTTTCAATATTCAATGGTCTCTTTTGCCTTGACCATTTTCAGTTGAAATTACCAAAGATTGAATAGTTCCTGATATCCATTTTCCAAACTCTTCATTCTACAGGTTTCATTTTAGAGGTAATTGTTTGGGGAAACTTCCTTAAGCCTCCTCAATCTAGATTAAATTGTGTGTTGTTGGAGTGCTTTTGCATGGCTCCTATTATAGCACATATCACAATGGGTCATGGATGCTATAATGAACTGCCTCGTTCTCCTTCAGAACTGAAGCACTCATTTCCCCAGCTGCATCAGAATATTGATAGATGATGGCTCTAACATGGATAGATAGTCCCTCTTCCAGAATTACCTCCAAAAGAGAAAGAGCTCTTACCTTAAGGCCATACCACCTTCCCTGAAGTAGGCCACTTCCAATAACTGGTAATTGCAGGTATATAAAGGCCCAGGGACCTTGTCTCAAGATGATACAACTTTGAAGGTCATCTCAGCTCCAGAGTACTCAGAGCGATCTTCTGAGGCCTTTGTTAATATTTTATTTCAGTTCCCTGCCTGATCTTACTGCCTTTTCTTCCTCACAGGTATTGATCCTTGAGAACATTTTCTCCTCAAAAAAAAAAAAAAATTCTGGCATGTGTAATAGTCTGCTTTTGAATGACATAATCTGAAACCCTTGATATTTTAATTGCTTGCTTTCTTGGCTGTCTACCTCAGTAAATTATACATTTCAAGGGTACAAGAGAAATGTTTCTTTTCCTCTACACTATCTCCAGAGTATGTAGGACAATGCCTGACTCAAAAACAAACAAACAAATAATCCCTCATTTAATGAAGGAATGAGTGACAAAAGAGATAGGATTCAAATGTATACTTGCTGGACTCAAAAATCTAAGTTCCTTCCACTATGAAATATAACCCTGCCCTCTTAGGAAAACCAAATGAAAAATAATACAGAAAAGATATACTTCTCTCAAGATTACTCAGCCTTAGGTTGTGTCAACCAGAAGTCTTCAAAAGAAGAAAAATAAACCTTTTAGAAAACATTGTTTAAGCAAAGCCAGCCTGTGTGTAAGGGAAACATAATTTCCCACCTAATTAAGCCGGCCAGTCAAATCATGTACCATAAAAAATCTATTGTACATCAGTCGTTGCTTTAATTAAAACAAAGAACTCAATTCTGCCTCCAGGTATATTATACTATGCAAATTTTTTTCTTCTTTTAACTTCAATTCTGCTGTACAACTTGAACCTATGGGAATATTTGCCTAATGTGAATCTATAAAACACTAAGCACAGGAAATATCATAATTTCACACCTATAATACATTTCCCTAACAATCCCCAAATAATTCATAACTGGTTGAGACAATAGAGCGGCACACTTTATAATGGATTACCAAAAACCTGCAGCTTAATTTCAGAGGAAACAGCATATAAAACTCTACTTCATTATGAAGTCAAACTAGAGATGACCACAATAAGAGATGCATATACTCATCACTTTCCAAATGTTGATATTTATAATAAAAATTAAATTCAATTGTTATCTCCAGGTAAACTAACATTGAAATTTCACTAAGGTTTTGATATGCAACACTTTTATGTATAACACATATATATGCATACATGTTAATACTTATGTGTATTTATGTAAATTCCACTTTCTGCACATAAGAACATTCAAAATCATCTTAGAAATCTAAGTCAGCAACCAGTGTAAAATCATCTTTTTCAAGACAACAGTGGAAAACATAGTCATTAAGAAGGTTTTTGGCAATGGAATGAAGGACAGGATAAAGCAGTTTTCTTAGCTTCACAATGCAGTCTTTCTTACTTAATTTCATGATTGAATATGAAATAGATACAATGAATAATTCAGAAATGGTAATTATTTAAATGGAAGTTACATTTACTTCATTATAAATATGCCCTGTACATTTAGAAACAAATGGAATTCACATTAATATTAGCCTAATTTCAATAAAAGAGCAAGACTCAATTTTGGCCTTTAATTCCTATAAATATAGACCAAATAATGCACTGCAGTACAGTTACATGGGCAAGAAGTTCAGAAGCAAGTAAGGAAGACAGAAAAGGATATACATATTGAATCACTCAATCTCTATTATAAACTTATAATTTATAATAAGAAAATATTATATTATAGTAATAGACAGAAACAAGATAACAATTAAAAAGATAATTTGCCTTGACATTCATTTTTAGATTTATCCTTACACCAAAATGACTCATAAAGTAATTTAATTCCACATGTAAATCATTCATACTTTTATAACTAGTAGAGACTATTTAAACACTTTCTTCTCTTTGGAAAGTGCTATAAGATGGTATGCACTGATAAGCATATCACCAAGTTCAAGACAGCTTAAACTTTTGAACTTAACAACAATAAAGAGAAAAAATTCACCCAAAAGCATATGTAAATGACTAATCTAAGAAGAACTAAGAAGCTACCCACATCATTGCAGACTCAGATAAAAGAGCAAATACAAATGTCAGGGAAAGGAATTAAAGTAACAAATGGTTTTGCATGATTTCAACATTTAGTTTCTCTCATTTATTTAAAGTTAATACACTGGAGGTTTAAAAAACAACCAACTGCCTCAAAGTTCATCTTTCTTATAAGAATCTCACTAGAACCACTGTTCTGGAGCATAAGTTTTAAAGTATAGGCCAAAAAGGAAAAGACCATAGCCCAGACAGTGTTGCTCAGTGGTTGAGCATTGACCTATGAACCAGGAGGTCACAGTTTGATTCCAGTCAGGGCACATACCCAGGTTGTGGGCTCAATCCCTTGTAGGGGACATGCAGGAGGCAGCCAATCAATGATGCTCATCATCAATATTTCTATATCTCTCTCCTTCTCTCTTCCTCTCTGAAATCAATTAAAAATATATATATGTATATATTTTAAAAAAGACAAATACCACCAAGTGAATGAAGTTTAATTTTCCTCCCTGCCTCCTAATCTCTAGGAATATAATTGATTTGAGCAGAACTAGAATATTTCAAAAACAAATTAATTAATTAAAGCAAGAATCTCTGGGTAAAGCAATTCAAGAAAAAAATGTTGCTTAGGCATGAATTCACTAATCACATTTTCATTTATGTATATTTAATCAAGACATCTGGGTGTTTTTAATGTTCACATTTTACAAGTTCCTCCACTTCAGAAGGAAATGTTAAAGAAACTATAAAAGTTGCCTTCACAGGACCTAACAGAGATTCAAAAACTCCCTGTAGATTCCTTTAGCACATACAAATGTTTATATAAGTATTCACTAATGGTTACTTGACTAGTGTATTTAGTTAAATTCTAATTAAGATTGAAACCTGAGCATCCAGTTTATAGCCTATACCAATGGTCCTCCAAATTTTTAGTCTTAGGATGTTTTTATGCTCTTAAAATTACTGAGGACTTCAAAGTGCTTTTGTTGACATTAGCATATACTTATTAATATATAATAGAAAGTAAAACTCAGAATTTTAAAAAAAGGTGTTAATTATTTTAAAATAATAATGAAACTATTACCCAATATATAAAGAACACATTTTATAACAGATATTTATATTGTACAAAAAATAGTGAGAAGTGTGGTAATGTACTATATTTTCAAAACTCTGTCTGGCTTAATATATTTTAGCTATAGGCTTGTGCATTTCTGTTGGATTAGTTGCTTGGTGGAAACACATGTAGAAAACAGGACCTCACCAAGACTTTTGTTTGGAAAAGGCAAGAACATATTTTTTGTTTTTTTAAAATGAATTTTATTGATTTTCTACAGAGAGGAAGTGAGAGAGATAGAGAGTTAGAAACATCAATGAGAGAGAAACATCAATCAGTTGCCTCCTGCACATCTCCTACTGGGGATGTGCCCGCAACCCAGGTACATGCTCTTGACCGGAATCGAACCTGGGACCTTTCAGTTCTCAGGCCGACACTCTATCCACTGTGCCAAACTGGTTTTGGGGAGGCAAGAACATTTTAATAACATTTTCAGATAATTCTATCTAATAAAAGAGTAATATGCAAATTAACTGTCACTCTGCAACAAAGATGGTGGCGCCCATAGCAGTAGGGGCAGGATGCTGGCAGCGTCACCCTGGCAATGTGAGCCCAGAAGGCATTGCTGTGGCGACCCAGAGCATGCAAGGGCCCAGCAGCACCTGCTGGCAGGTTGCTCTGGCAATCCGAGAGCAGGCAAGTGCTGCCCACAGGCAGCACCCAACAGGGCCTGCTGGCGGGTTGCTGTGGGAACCCCCAAGGTGGCAAGCCAGCCTGCAGGCAGCACCCAGCGGGGCCTGCTTGCTCATCGCCATGGTGAGGAGCAGGCAGGCCCCGAAGAGAGCAGAGAATCACAGGGAGCGGGTCTAAGCCATCAGTAGGACATCCCCTGAGGGCTCCTGGATTGGAGAGGGTGCAGGTCGGGCTGAGGGACCCCCCTACCCCCTCCCCATGCACAAATTTCATGCACCAGGCCTCTAGTTATAAATATTTATGTTTGATATTACATCAAAACTCCCAAAGTGATAGTTTCTTAAAGGACACTTACAATGTGGAATCAGATCACAAGTTACATTATAATCTATTCATCTATTTTGGAAATATAAATGGATATTTTACCCATTCATTATTTTGCACTATCATGCATTGTTCATTTGGAAAATAGTAGCTCAATGAGTTATGCAGAACATCCAAATATTGACAGGTCATTATGTCATGTCAAAGAGTCATGTTCAGGAGCATCATCACCAATCTCATAAGAAAAGTCTTGAGCTATTGAGAAGCTTTCAAGCTCACAGTGGTGGATGTATTTTACCAAACTCCAACTTTCACTTGAATTCTTGAATTTTATCATTGGCAATGAATAATTTAAGTTGCTTTCCTTAAAACCTCATGCTGATTTTGATCATTTTAAACAAATTGTGAGCCAAACATCCATGTCTGAATAAGCACAGATTTTTTGACAGTTGATTTTTAAGTAAAAATAGTGATCCCCAAGAAAATCCCTAGTTAGGCTTATAACAACAACAATAGCAATTGCATAATTACTTTTCCTCAGTACAACTAATTTCAATATTGGAAAATTGAGATTTTATTCTAAATTCAAATTTTTTCACACAGAGTATTAAAAGATATGTATTCTAGGGTTCAGATTGTATAAAATGAGTAATTTTTACTGCTTAATCATGTAAATTTGTAATTGAAACTATTTGTTGTTTTGGGGTTTTTCCCCCCTTGTGAGTACATATACACTTTGAAGCCACCAACTATGGTGCCAGCATTTATGCTCAACATTGCTTTTGCCCTATTAGTACAAATGTCAACCCATTAAAAATAAAATAGTGTTTTAATACTATTATGAAAATAATTTTGACCTTACAGACCCTTGAAAGAATTTCAGTGACATCTAGGGCTCCACAGACCACACTTTGGGAAGTGATGACCCACATAAAGAACATTCAGGCTGTTGGCAGAATTCAGTTACTGCTGTTGTAGAACTTCTGTCCCTGTTTACTTGCTCGTGGACTGCTGCAGGCCAGTCTTTGCTCCTAGAAGCTGCTCACATGCATTCTCATGTCTTCAAAGTGGATCACTCTAGCAACAGGGAGTCAAGTCCCTCTTACTCTTGGAATCTTTCTGCCATATCTATTGGACTCTAACCAGATAAATTTCTATTCTTTTAATAGCTATCTCACTATATTGGACCCACCTGGATAATCCAAGATAATCTCCCTATTATGAGGTCTAAAATCTTAAAGAATATTCACAAAACTCCTTTTGTGATAGAACATAACACATTCAAAAGTTTCAGAGTTTAAAGCAGAGACATGTTTGGGAGATAATTCTTCCTACCACAGTCTTCCTTCTTGCCCAAAAGGTTAACATCCTTCCTAAACTCAAAATACAATCACCATAACTTAAGGTCCTCAAATTCCTGATCTCATTACAGTATTACTAAGTAAAAGTCTACAATCTCTTCTAAATCTAATCAGCTCAAAAGATACCACCAATTCTATCATATAAATAATCTATATTGCCTCTTTATTTATTCTGGGGCACAATTACTCTCCATCTTTGAATCTCTGAGACAAAAGAAACAAGTAATCTGCTCTTAAAATACAAAGGTGGGACACACATAGGATAACAATGATATATATTTTTCTGATTAAAGGCTTAACAGGGAAAACAGAAGGCAAAATAAGGAGTTACTGGTCTAAAACATTTTGAAATTCATCTCTGCATACCCTTTTAGATTTCAAGGACTTGAAATGAGTCTCTATATGCATAGATCCTCTGATAGTAATCCTTCCTGTATCATGAAAGGAAGCATGTGTTTACAAATGAGTCCTCTCATCAGCTGATTTCCTTCCAGTAGAATTTTAGAAATCCAACAGCCTTTTCTCATTTTCTGGTTCCTCTGTATCTTTCAGTCCAAGCTGGCATTGTTTTTGTAATATAAAATTCTCTAGAATTAGGTAGGTCTCCCATGTATGTCACAGAAATTCACTCCATTAAACCAAAGACTTTCATAGATCTTTCTAAAATAATCCCTTTTTAGGAACCCTAGTACAAAGCTGGTGGGAATGCAAACTGGTGCAGCCACCAAAGAAAACAGTATGAAGTTTCTTCAAAAAAGTAAAAATGGAACTCCCATTTGACCCAGTGATCCCACTTCTAGGAATACATCCTAAGACACCAGAAACACCAATCAGAAAGGATATATGCACCCCTATGTTCATAGAAACACGATTTTCAATAGCTAAGATCTGGAAACAGCCTAAGTGCCCATCAGCAGGTGAGTGGGCAAAAAACTGTGGTATATTTACACAATGGAATACTATGCAGCCTTAAAAAGAAAGAACTCTTACCATTTGCAATAGCATGATGGACCTGGAGAGTATTATGCTAAGCAAAATAAGCGAGTCAGAGAAAGACAAGTATCACATGATCTCACCTATATGTGGAATCTAATGAATAAAATAAACTGTTGAACAAAATAGATCCAGAGACATAGAAGCCTGGAATAGACTGACTAAATTCAGAGGGAAGGTGGGGGTAAGGAGATGGGGAGTGATTAACCGTGGAACTTATATGCATACTAGAGGCCCAGTGCATGATATTTGTGCACTGGTAGGGTCCCTAGCAGGTGCTGACTGCTAGAAGGGGACTCCCTCACTTCCCCCAGCTGGCCCCGTCTCCTGGTTGAACTCCCAGATGAACTCCCAGTCAAGGGAACAATTTTCATACTATGCTTTTATTATATAGGATGTGGACACAGAAAATAGAGTGGTGAAGCGCTGGGATGGGTGGGTACAGGGTGGAGGGAGCCAATGGGGAAAAAAAACACACAACAAAGGGGACATCTGTAATACTTTTAACAATAAAAGAAAAAATAAATAAAATAAAATAGTTCCTTTTCCATATTTGATTTCCATTGAGCTGGCTTGAGTGACAACACCTATCAGCTTCTTATAGCCCTCTGGTTTGACTGAGATCTGTGAGGCATACCATCAACCTCTTCAAAGAGCATTTGTATGACTAAATACTCTGATGTTTTTCTATTTCTGAGACTTCATCACAGGTTTAGAGAGTCACTTCCATCCTTTTCTCTATAGCACACTTTCCTGACAGTGAATTCATGAATTTTTGCATCTTTTGCCATACGCCTAGAATTTTCCAAATTGTCAAGTCCTATTTCTTTTTTATTTAACAACTAGAGGCCCAGTGCACAAAATTCGTGCATGGGTGTGTGTGGGGGGGGTCCCTCAGCCTGGCCAGCACCCTCTCCAATCCGGGACCCCTTGCGGGATATCTGACTGCCGGTTTAGGCCTGATCCCTCTCGCAATCTGGGACTGCTGGCTTCTAACAGCTCACCTGCCTGCCTGCCTGATCACCCTAACCCAGTGGTCAGCAAACTGTGGCTCGCGAGCCACATGCGGCTTTTTGGCCCCTTGAGTGTGGCCACGAAGTTTTAATTGCACTGTACGTGTGCACCCACACGTGATATTTTGTGGAAGAGCCACACTCAAGGGGCCACAGTTTGCAGACCACTGCCCTAACCACTCTGCTTGCCTCATGCCCCTAAATGCTCCCCTGCCTTCCTGACCACCCCTAACCTCTCTGCCTGCCTGCCTGATCACTCCTAACCACCTCTTCCTGCCTGCCTGATCGCCCCTAACTGCCCTCCCCTGCTGGCCTGATTGCCCCAAACTGCCTCTTCCTTGGCCCCTGCCACCAAGGCTTTGTCCAGAAGGAAGACTGGATGACCAGAAGATGTCCAGTTGACCCACTCTAATTAGCATATTACCCTTTTATTAGTATAGACTACAGGCCCGGTGAACATATTCATGCACCAGTGGGGTTCCTCGACCTGGCCTGTGGGTATTGGGCCAAAACCAGCTCTCCAATATCCTCCAAGGGGTCCCAGATTGTGAGAGGGCTCAGGCCAGGCCGAGGGACCCCACCAGTGCACAAATCCTTGCACTGGGCCTGTAGTATGCATATAAGATCTTTGGTTAATCTCTTCCCACCCTCCCCCCTTTCCCCTTCCTCTGAGATTCATCAGTCTGTCTCATGTTTCCATGCCTGTGTGTTGAGTGTCTGCCCCCTGGTGGTCAGTGCACATCATAGCTACTGGTCAAAAGGTTAAACAGTCAAACGGTCAGTTAGGCTTTTATGTATACGGATTCCTGCCTCAATTTTTCTTTCTCCACTTTCATTTTATTGTAAGCATCAAGAGTAAACCAGGCCACACTTTTCACACTTTGCTTGGAAATGTTAGCTCAATGACCAAACCCATCAGTTACAAATTCTATTTTCCACACAACTGCAGCAAACAATTTCAATGTTATCTGCCAATGCACAATGAGAACCCACTTCCTAAAGTTTCTCATTACATTCCTCTCACTTTCTTCTGAGCCATCACTGGCAGTTTCCTCCAAGTCCATACTTCTATTAAGGGTATATTCAAGGCAATTAAAGGTTTTGATATCATGCTCCCCCAAATTCTTTAAATTTCTGCCCACTATCCAATTCCAAAGTCATTCCCACATTTTGGGGTATTTGTTAGAATAGTGCCACACTTCCACTAACAAAATTTGCAATTATCAGGATTGAACAAGAGAACCAGAACAAGGAAGATGTCTATACCTGTCTATACTTGTATTTATATCTATATCAATCAAGAAATTTAGCACAAGGTAATGGCTTAAGGATTGTGTGCCCTGAGCTGTGCACATGAGTTCTAGCTAACTATAGTACATAGAGCAAGCTATGAGGAAAGGAAGATCATGGCAAGCTAGAACTCATGGGCATAACACAGTCCAAAGCTGCTTTGCCATAGCCAAAATTTGATTTCTTTGGTGCAGTGGGAGGGAATCCTCAGTATTGTTGTTAAGACCCTTCAAATGATTGATTCAGGCTACCCATCATATGCAGGGTAATCTTCCTTAGTTAAAATTAGCTGATTAGGACTTTAATTATATCTGTAAAATACCTTCAGAGACATTTTCTACATTAATTTGATTGAATAACTGGCAAATGTAGACTAACCAACTTGAAACATTTTTTAAAAACATCAGAAAAAGTATTCAAAATAATTGTGTTAAGATCATTCTGAACTAACCCTAAATTTTAATAGAAAATTAATCTGTCTAGCCAATGGCACAGTAAGGACTTTCAATGAATGAGAATAAGATTTGTAGCACATTTAAATATATATATATATAATTGTTAATCAGATGGAAAGCACACATAGATCGACTCTCCATTTGACTTTTTCTAGGGGTTATATTGTAGAATTAAATACAAATAGACTGCATGCTTGAAGTCAAAATGTTTCCTGAGGTGAATGGAAATATTGGAGTATAATTTTTACATAACTTGTGTTAAGCAATTTCCCCAAAGTTATATATTTTTGAAATTGCAACAAAAACTAAGGAAATAAAATTGATATGTAGGTTAAACATGTACATGTAACTTTTCAAGAATGAATTTAATGGACAAAATAAAGGCAAGATTGGATATTCATTAAATATAGGATATGTTTAATTATAATGACATCAGGGAAAATTGTGTTCTTCATTGAGTAAAGCGTTTTGTAAGATGAAAATATAATCATCATCATAGCTCTGACTGGTGTGGCTCAGTTGGCTAAGAGTCATCTTGTGCACTGAAAGGTTGCTGGCTCAATTCCTAGTCAGGGCACATGCTTGGGTTGCAGGCTCAATCCCCAGTAGGGGGCATGCAGGAAGCAGCCAATAGACGTTCCACTCTCACATCAATGTTTCTCTCTCTCCCTCTCCCTTCCTCTATCTCTAAAAATCAATAAAAAAATCTTTTGAAAAATATAAATAATCATCAAAAATGTCTTAAGAATGACATCAGGGAAAATATTGAAACACTTGACAAAAACTGTCAGAATCAATCTTATCAGAACTCTGGAAAGATAGTCAAAGGTTTATAGCCACTAAATTAATACTAAATCAGGAGGAAGTCCAGTGACACATGGTAGGACATCTTTATGGGATTTAACTTAATCTTATTAAAAGTCATCTCCATTATAGCCATGGTCTTGGTGACAGTAGCCCACATGCCTATTGTGTGTACCTGAATCCAGGGGAAGCATAGCAGATTTTGCTCCCAAGGAATTGTGCTTATCTGTTATGAACTGTATAAGGGCTTCTTAAACTACTGACACTAGGGGCATGATTTTGTTTTGTTGAACCCAGAATTAGAATACAGAAAAGAAACAGCTGTGTGGGGGACATTTCCCTAAAATATCACATAGAAAATTTGAAAAGCCACTGTTGCTTGGAGAAAAAGTAGTTGAGGCAAAAATAAGGTCACAGTGTTTCAGTGAATTGATGTGGAGTGAAATACTTTACAGAATTAAGAGCTTTGAAAAGCTCTCACACATTCCACAAAATCGAGCAATAATATACATGGCCAGGGAGGGACACATTCCTAGAAATGACCTGACAAATCCATAGGCTTTCGCATCCTTAGGCTCCATGAGGGAAGTGAAGGCTAAGGCAGAGTTGTAAACAGTCTGGCTAAGAATCAAAGGAGTGCCAAAACACAGGGCCAATTTGCAAGCACGTGGAGAGTACATGTTTTCTTTTCTTCTTAATTTTTTGTGCTCCAGATGCTTAAGGAAATCTCTGTCAAACCACTGCCATCTCACTAAATACCTGAATCCCTCCAGTTCCCCCTTCCCCACCTTCCCCACAACAGCAGCCAGTGTAGGCTTCTGCAGCTGTGAGTACAAGACAACAGCTGCCTGAGTACTTTCTTGTTCTATCTTCCCGCCCCCAAACAGAATTTAAAACATGGTTTTAAAGATGCTCAGAAAGAATTTTAAAAAGCATAGATAAACAATATAACAATGCCAGGAAAATAGTACAAGAATAAAATGAGCTAAACAAGGAGATAGAAAACATAAAAACAAACAAACAGATCATTGGAGCTGAAGAATACAATAACTGAACTGAATAATTCAATAGAGAGCTTCAACAGCAGACTTGACAAAAAAAAAATACCACAAAAAACCACTAAGATATAGACAGATTAATAGAATTTATCCAATCAGAGGAGTTAAAAGAAAAAATTATAAAAAAAGAATGAAAAAACCTATAGGACTTATGGGAAACCATGAAAAGAAGCAATGCACACCTAATTAGAGGCCCAGAATGAGAAGAGAGGGGAAAAGGGGTAGAAAGCTTACTTTAAGAAATAATACCTGACTATTGTCTGTGTCCATGGGCTATGCATATAGACATATAAGTTATCTGGTTAATCTCCCCCCTCCCCACATAGTATGGCCAAAGGCTTGAGAGGGGTGGATGCGGAGTGGAGGGGGTCAATGGGGACCATACAACAAGAAAAAAAGGGGGACATCTGTAATACTTTCAACAATAAAGATAAATTTAAAAAAAGAATACCCAAGAACTGTGGGGATCCAGCAAGGCCATGGCATACTCAGCCCCAGGGCGCCTTATGTGCCATGCCAGCTCAGCCTGGTTCAGTGACCCTGAGTGGCGGGGTGAAAGGATTGAGAAAAGACAGACAAGAGAATGAAAGCTGTGTCTCGGTGGAACACTGCTCCCTGATGAGACAGTGCCAGCGCCCACAAGCCGTGTCTTTATTTTATAGCAGATGCCACAAGGCAAAGTAGGGGTTTGATCAAGTTGTTTAATATGCACCCGAACTCTAGCACACGGCATGTGGGGCCACGTGATTAGACTATAGGTTCAAGCTTACAACCACAGCCATTGGTTATGATTGTGCTGGGAGGGCCTTGCCCTTCCAGCTGGGACTTGGACATGGCAATGAGAGGACCCTGTCCTTTCATTAGTCCGAGGCTTGAACCTGGCCAAAACACTGTACCCGCGCCCCACAGAGAACTTTCCAAACCTGGGGACAGATTAGCATATCAAAGTTTATGAATCCAATAGGTCACCACAAAACTTCAATCCAAACATACTCTCCAAGACAAAATAATAAACTGCCTAAAGTCAAAGACAGAATTTTAAAAGTATCAAGAAAATAAATTCTGTGGTTACTTGACAATTCTTAGTCATTCTCAGTCACTATAGAAGCGAACTTTCAAGACATTGTTTCTCAAATATTTACTAACAATGAAGGAGCGGGAATAGAAGTCTAAATACACTGTGGGTGAGGGTGGAAGAGACATTAAATCTAAATATCTAGAACTTTGCTTCCTTTCATTATGATATTTTTTCTTAAAAAGCATCTATGAAATGTGTATTTCACTATGTAATAAATGTTTGTTTTAAAGAAAAATGTTTTAAGTTATGTGCAGATTAAACTACTTATTTTTCTTTTGATGTTTGAATAACAGTAGTATTCTATGAAAGCATAGATATTAATATGATAGTGTTGAAACACAATGCCTTATTGCTTTTTTAAATATTTTATATATTATTTCATATTCATTCACAAGCACCAAAGTCTTTTAAGGAGAAAGGCTTATCCCAATTTATAAAAACTGACCTACAAAGGTCAGTTAAATAGAATACAAATTATCTTCTACTGAAACAATGCATCTCCTTGCATGTAGTTTTTGCCATTTACATTGTGGAGTTTTGTACAGGGTGAAGAAAAAGTAGGTTTACAGTTGTGAGTACACAAAACAGAGTTAATTCTTGTATTACTAGAAGTCCGGTGCACGAATTTGTGCACGGGTGGGGTCCTGATGGGGGCCCATTGGGCCAGGTCAGTGGGGGGAGGGACCGCAGGAGGTTGGCTGGCAGGCCCTGTTCCTGATCAGGGTGGGGAGGGCCAATAAGGAGCAGATCCGGCCAGGGGGAGGGGCAATGGGTAGTTGTCCTGATGGTCCCTTCCCCCAATTGGGGTGGGGGGCCAATCAGGGCCTGGATCAAGCCTGTTGGCTACAACAGTGTGCGTCATAGCCATCAGTCATTCCTGTTGTTCTGGTTGATCTGCCGTCCATTCCGGTTGTTGGGTATGTATGTGTGTGTGTGTGTGTATATATATATATATATATATATATATATATATATATATATATATATATATTAGAGGCCCGGTGCACAAAAATTTGTGCACTCGGGGGGGAGGGAGGGTCCCTCAGCCCGGCCTGTGCCCTCTCGCAGTCTGGGACCCCTCAGGAGATAACCACCTGCTGGCTTAGGCCTGCTCCCGGGTGGCAGAGGGCAGGCCCAATCCCTAGGTGCAGCCCCTGGTTGGGCTCAGAGCAGGGCCGATTGGGGAGTTGGGGCGCCACCCCCTGTCATGCACAGAGCAGGGCTGATTGGGAGGTTGCAATGCCACCCTCAGTCACGCTCAGGGTAGGGCCGATTGGGGGGTTGGGGCACTGCCCCCTGTCACACTCAAGGCAGGGTCGATGGGGAGGTTGCGGCGCCACCCCCTGTCATGCACAGAGCAGGGCCAATCAGGGGGTTGGGGAGCTCCCCCCTGTAACACACAGAGCAGGGTCCATCAGGGGGTTGGGGAGCTCCCCCCTGTCACTCACAGAGTAGGGCCGATAGGGGAGTTGGGGCACCGCCCCCTGTCACACACAGAGCAGGGCGGATCAGGGGGATGGGGCGCCACCTTCTATCACCCACAGAGTACGGCCAATCAGGGGGTTGGGGCGCTGCCACTGTCACACTCAGGGCAGGGCAGATGGGGAGGTTTTGGCTCTACCCCATCACACACAGAGCAGGGCCTGTGTGGGGGGGGAGGGGTTCGGGTGCCGCCCTCTATCACCCACAGAGCAGGGCCGATTAGGGGGTTGGGGTGCCGCCACTCTCACACTCAGGGCACGGCTGATGTCACACACAGAGCAGGGCCGATCAGGGGATTGAGTCGCTGCACCGTGTCACACACAGAGCCGCAGGGTGGTCAGGGGGTTGGGGAGCTCCCCCCTATCAGGCACAGAGCAGGGCTGATCAGGGGGTTGGGGTGCCTCCCCCTGTCACGAACAGAGCAGGGCAGATAGGAAGGTTGTGGCCCTGCCCCCTGTCACACACAGAGCCGCAGGACGATCAGGGGGTTTGGGCACTGCCCCCTGTCACGCTGATCCCAGTGCCGGGAGGCCTCGTGGCTCCGCTGATCCCGGTGCTGGGAGGCATATTACCCTTTTACTATAGAGGATAGAGGCCTGGTGCATGGGTGGGGGCCGGCTGGTTTGCCCTGAAGGGTGTCCTGGATCAGGGTGGGGGTCCCCACTGGGGTGCCTGGCCAGTCTGGGTGAGGGGCTGAGGGCTGTTTTCAGGCTGGCGGGTGACTGAAGCTCCCAATTGCTCCTTTTTTTTTTTTTTTATTCTGGGTCAGCTTTAGCTCTGGCTCCAGCTCTTAGGCCTCTGCTGCTGAAAGCAGGTATCTGGTTTGTTTGGGTTCTATAATCGAAACATAGTATCAACTCCAGCTCTGAGATCCCAGCTGGCTGAAAGCAGGTTTTTGGGGGTTTTTTTAGCTTCAATATTTGTAACAATGTTTCAAACTGCAAGCTCAGAGGCCAGCAAGGCAGGCGGGGAACATTGGTTTCCTCCGTCACCAAAGCAAGCAAGCCTCATGTTAGCTTCAAGCTGCCTGACTGCCAGCCACCATCTTGGCTGGCAGTTAATTTGCATATCGCCCTGATTAGCCAATGGGAAGGGTAGCAGATGTACGGCTAATTACCATGTTTCTCTTTTATTAGATAGGATATATATATATATATATATATATATATATATATATATATATTTAACTAGAGGCCTGGTGTATGGATTCATGCACATTGAAAGGAAATTAATTAAGAAAAACATTTTAGAGGTCTGGGAGGGACCACAGGAGGGCTCCAGGGCGTGTCTGGGTGCCCATCTCACCCAGTCTCAATCAGCCAGACCCTAGCAGCAAGCTAACCTACTGGTTGGAGCATCTGCCCCCTGGTGGTCAGTGTGCATCATAGTGACTGGTCCAATGGTTGAACGAATGGTCAGACACTTAGCATATTAGGCTTTTATTATATAGGATTATTATTTTTATTTTCCATATGAACAACTGTAAACCTGCTTTTGCCCCACCCTTATGTGTTCCTGTATGTGTATATATATATATATATTTGTGAGTATTCAAAGAGACAATCTTAAACAATTCCCTCACTAGTCTTGCATTTTTTTGTTAAGAAAAACTACAAAAATCTCTGATCATTCACATCATTTGACATTTGTTTGAAAACAAACACTCCAGAAAGTAGTTTCTTACTATCTTTCTGAGGTTTTTATAAATAATAGTTATAAAAAATGCTAGAAACTCATAATCAAGGAAACAACTGGGTAGGGAAGAATGAAGAAACTTCCAAAACTAGGGTATAGACAAAAAAAGGTTTGTTCTCTGAAAAACCTCACTAAGTTATTGACTTTTTTGTGTGTTTGAGCAGAGATGTAGAGTCACAGAAAGAATGTACAATATAGTCTCACTATTCATCCAAGATAAACCAAAGTCACTACTAAATTGGCACTAATAGCTCAAACCTAGGTGACTAACTTGCTTGGGCAAAAATTTCAAATTAGTGGAATATTAGGAAAGTTACTTGAGGAAGATTTGAACACTCAACTTTTCTGAAGTCCCAGAGCAAAGTTTCAGACTCACAGTAGAATTAATTATTAGAGACAAATGAAGGTAAATAAGACAGACATCAATGTCATCCCATTTATGAAATAGCTAAATTAGGATCTCTATAAACACATTTCTCAGAGAAACAACCGTATCTTGTTAAAATTGAAAGAAAAAATATATACGTGTAAATACACATAAGTGTATACAGCAAATGAAGAAATATTTTTACCTGCTAAATCTTGGTAGGAGCAGCAAGAGTCTGGGGCTTGAAACACAACTCACTCATTCCCATTTTCGTAGTTCAGGATGAAAAAGCTCCACCTTGGGCAGGTGTGGCCAAGAAGAAAAAGCTCCCTGTATCTCCACTCTCAAAAGTCAGGAGGGGATAGCCGCCAGCATTTGTTATCTCTCGGACATATGTTATAGAGGCTAAATTTCAGAGGAGTGCCCCTGAGAGATAATTGGCTTCTTCCTCCCAGAAGCCTGAATTCATAGGGTGAAGGCTCTAACTCAGCTACTACAGGCTAAGAATATTGGCACCCTGATTGCCCTCAGCAAGCTAACTTGCAATATGGAGGTTGCATACCAGTAAAGACAGCTGAGAGGACCAGAGTTGGCATTTCCACCCAACATCATGCCCATAAAGGAAGAATGTCATTTAAAGAAAATGTACTGTTGTCTATAGACCCAGCTCTGGAGCAGTGACTCAGTAATTTTGCCCAGCGGAAGAGATAGGCCATATGAACAGAAACTTCTGAAGCTCTCCCAACAGAAAATGACTTTATTGGAATAGAGTGTGAGGCAGGCAAGCCTGAGGGCTCTCTAAAAAACAATGAAGTTTTTGTGGTAAGGAACTAAGAGGATACTAATAGTTCTATGAGAGAAATATGCTAAATGTATCTTAACCTATTTTGACAGAAATAATGAAAGAAAGAGACAGCTAAGGGCCCTCCTGGAGTCAGAAGAAATCTCCAAGACTGACTTCAAAATCTACCTCTGTAAAGGGCCTAGAATTTAATTGGACCAGACTGTGTAACAATTTAAAATCCCAGGCATTGTCAAAAACAATCCAGCAATCAATGGCAATTGTCAACAACTAGATTTGATAGCAACAGAAGCAGGAAACTTAGCAAAGATAGCATGAAAAGGCAAAGAAAATTATAAAGGCTTGTTAAATTCACTGTCATCAGAGGGTAAATGTGTGCTTGCCCAAGGCTGCATCCCCTCAGGAGCAATTTCAAGGATTCACACTGTAGGGGAAATAGACTTAAAGTTCATGCAAGACACTTAACAAATAAATAAGCAAACAGCAAAAATGAGCCGAAACTGGTTTGGCTCAGTGGATAGAGCGTCAGCCTGCGGACTGAAAGGTCCCAGGTTCGATTCCGGTCAAGGGCATGTGCCTGGGTTGCGGGCACATCCCCAGTGGGAGATGTGCAGGAGGCAGCTGATCGATGTTTCTCTCTCATCGATGTTTCTGGCTCTCTGTCTCTCTCCCTTCCTCTCTGTGGAGAGTCAATGGAGTATATTAAAAAAAAAAAAAAAAACAGCAAAAATGATAAGCTCCTTTACGGTAGAGGGATAGGGAGCACCACTACTCAAATTTTCTGTAATTACATTAACCAAATGTCCAGTTTAAAATGCCAAACTATGAGACATGCAAATAAATAATAAGGAATGAACCATATACAGGGAAAAAAGCAGGCAACATATGCTATCTATGAGTGTATTTAGTTGTCAAATTTAGCAGACAGAGATTTAATATATGTTCATAGAACCAAAGGAAAACATGCGTAAATAAGAGTCATTGTTTCATTGAAAAGAGGATATTAATAAAGAGATGCAAATTATTTTTTTAAAGACTAAATGAAAATTCTGCAGTTGAGTAATACAATAAATAAAACAAAAATTCACCAGAGGGGCACAACGTCATTTCAAATGATATAAGAAAGAATCATAGAACTTGAAGATAGGTCAATAGAGAATATAAACTTAAAGTACAGAGGGGGAAAAAGTAGAAAAACAAGAACAACCTCATAGGAAGGTGGGATAACATAAAGTGCATCAACATTCACATAATGGGATCTCCAGCAGTAGAGAAGAGAAAGGAGCCAGAAAATATTTAAAGAAACAATGTCAGAGAACCAAGATGGTAGCATAGGCAAATGCCTGTACTCGCTGCCTCCCACAACCACATCAAAATTACAACTAAAATACAGAATAACTATCATCCAGAACAGCCAGAAAGCTAGCTGAATGTAAGTCCTACAACTAGAGAAGTAAAGAAGAAAGCACACTGAGACTGGTAGTAGGTGCAGAGGCACAGAGTGGACTGGCTCAGCACCCACGTGTGCCACTGTTTTAATTGGGAGGGAGATCGCCTCTGTGGAGGCCACCTGTGAGGAGCAAGTGGTCCCAGCCCCACACCAGACACCCAGCCCAGGGTCCCAGAGTTGGCAAAAGAAGTCTCTACAGGCAGTAAGAACTATGAGCTCTGAAAACCAGTGGGGATTGGGGCTCAAGGACACACAGGCTGCTGGAGACACAACTACTCCTCTTAAAAGGCCAGCACCATGAACTGAACTTACAAGCTCCCACTCCCTCTGAGCTCCAGTGTTGGGCGTGGCTCTGGGGGACCCAGACACATACAAGGCAAAACTGAACTGTCTGGCATCGGGGAAGGAACTCAGGGGCAGCTTTCTCCCAGACCGAGGCGCTCACAGGGATCATTGTTCCTGTGCTGGGACCTTCCCTGTTGCAGGACTGACTGGTAGCCATTTCTGTTTGCTCTGCTCTGGTGATTCCCTGAGACTCTGCCCTATCCAATTTACAACCCCACCCAAGCTGCTTTCAGTGGCTTTTAGATATGAATGTCCTGTCCTTGCTCAGGCTAAAACCTGTCAAACAAGCTGCAGCTGGGTTATGAGATAAGAAGACATTAGTTAGATAAGGTTTGAACACAAAGGCACCCCACTGAAATGGTATTATCCAATTGGTTTGCTATTTGATCTTCTTGCATCAAGTTCAGCTCTTCCTTGGAACATCACAGTACGTTTTAAGGGTTCCCAGAAAAGGACCTTCTGCGATGTCCATCTAAGGAAGCAATTGAAGCTCATTTTATGTCTTATGTGAAAGAAGCTGATGCATTAAAACACAAAAGCCAAGTAATCAATGAAATGCAGAAAAGAGATCACAAGCAGCTCTGGATGGGATTACATAATGACAGATTTGACCAGTTTGGGGCCATCAATAGGGAACTCATGGAATATCCTGCAGAAGAAAGTGGATTTTTTTACATCCCTTTTAGAATATATCAGAAAATGACTGAACGACTTTTCATTCAGAAGCTTTTTCATCCTGTGGCTACAGATGGGCAATTGAATACTTTAGGAGATCTCCTCAAATAAGCCTGTCCTGCGATTGCTCCTGAAGATGGGGAAAGAATCAAGTGATAATTCATGGAATTGAGCCAATGTTGGAAACACCTCTACAGTGGCTGAGTGAACATCTGAGCTACCCAGATACTTTTCTCCATATTAGTATCATCCCACAACCCACAGATTGAAGGATCAACTATGACAGGATTTACCAGAGCATATTACCTTTCTGCTTCAGTCAGGTTAGGTGGAGGCAACCAGAGCAGAAACCCTGCTGCAAGCCTAACAGGAAAAAGATTCCATGTCTGATAAGGGCACTGGGGCTGCTCTTGCTTTGCTTCACCTCTGCTTTCCTCCACTGCCCTCATTAAACCTCAGCTGCAACAAGAAAGACTTTCCAGGATCCCTGCAAGTCTTCTGTTTTCTTGTAAAATATAATGAAACCGAAGAAAGAAAATGGAAATATGTGCCACTCAATTTGTATTTCTGATTAACAAATAAACAGGGGTATTTCCTAAGGTGACCATGGTTGAACTTTAGCTCAAGGGAGTGGAAACATTGGTTTAATTTTCCAGAGAATTAGACTTAAGAAAGTAAAAGAGAAATTCTGTTATCAATAACTTGCAGCAGCTTTTGTGAAAGATCAAATTACAGTAAACTCATCTTTCCTTAATGAAAATTTCCTGTTTACAGTCTGTCTATTGGTATGCAAACAATCATGTAACTTTGATAATGAGCAGTGAGAGATTTTTAAATAAAGCTTTGAAATATGTTTTGTCATTTAATAACATAAAAAAGGAAGAAATCTAATGAACAGAATAAACTGGTGAATAAAATAGAATCAGAGGCATGGAAATGGAACAGACTGACCATTCTCAAAGGGAAGAGGGGTAGGGGGCAGGAAGAGATTAAGCAAAGATCTTATATGTGTGTATTCAGTACCTATGCAGGCCTGGGGCAGTGTGGGAACCAGGTAGAGGGGAGCTATGGGGGAAAAAAGAGGAACATCAGTAATAATCTCAACAATAAAGATTAAAAAAGAAAAAGAAACAATGGCTATCAAAGTATAGATTCAAATAATCCCCAATAAAATACCAACAGCATATTTCACAGACGTAAAACAAACTTTCCAAAAATTTATATGGAATAAAAATGACCGCGAATAGCCACAGCAATCCTGAGAAAGAAGAACAAAGTTGGAGGGATCACAATACCAGATATCAAGCTGTATTACAAAGCCACTGTTCTCAAAACTTCCTGGTACTGGCACAAGAACAGACATATAGAATAGAGAACCCAGAAATCGACCCAAACCACTATGCTCAATTAATATTTGACAAAGGAGGCAAGAACTTACAATGGAGTCAAGACAGTCTCTTCAATAAATGGTGTTGGGAAAATTGGACAGATACATGCAAAAAAATGAAACGAGACCACCAACTTACACCATACACAAAAATGAACTCAAACTGGATAAAGGACTTCAACATAAGATGGGAAACCATAAAAATCTTAGAGGAATCCATAGACAGCAAAATCTCAGACATATGCCAAAGCAATTTCTTCACTGATACAGCTCCTAGGGCAATGGAAACTAAAGAGAAAATAAACAAATGGGACTACATCAAAATAAAAAGTTTCTGCACAGCAAAAGAAACCATCAATAGAACAACAAGAAAGCCCACTGCATGGGAGAACATATTTGCCAATGTTACATCCAATAAGGGTTTAATCTCCAAAATGTATAAGGAACTCATACAACTTAAAAAAAGGAAGATAAACAATCCAATAAAAAAATGGGCAAATGACCTAAAAATAGACACTTTTCCAAAG
Source organism: Myotis nattereri (assembly GCF_964212035.1). Classification (NCBI taxonomy): domain Eukaryota; kingdom Metazoa; phylum Chordata; class Mammalia; order Chiroptera; family Vespertilionidae; genus Myotis; species Myotis nattereri. Next base: position 85,528,065 of record NC_138078.1, read on the forward strand.
TGGACATACAGAAAACCAAGAGACATATGAAAACATGCTCAGAGTCACTAATCAACTGAGAGATGAAAATCAAAACGACAAGGAGGTACCATTTCGCACCTGTCAGAATGGCTATCATCAACAAACCAACAAATGACAAGTGCTGGCGAGGATGTGAAGAAAAAGGAATCTTCGTGCACTGCTGGTGGGGATGCAGACTGGTACAGCCACCGTGGAAAACAGTATGGAGTTTCCTCAAAATATTAAAAATGGAACTCCCATTTCACCCTGTAATATCACTTCCAGGAATATACCCCAAGATATACCAATCAGAAAGGATATATGCACCCCTATGTTCATAGCAGCACAATTCTCCATAGCTAAGATTTGGAAACAGCCTAGGTGTCCATCAGCAGCAGAGTGGATTAAAAAACTGTACATCTACACAATGGAATACTATGCTGCTGTAAAAAAGAAAGAACTCTTACCATTTGCAACAGCATGGATGGACTGGGAGGGCATTATGCTAAGCAAAATAAGCCAGTCAGAGAAAGACAAATACCACATGATCTCACCCATTTGTGGGATATAATGAACAATATAAACTGATGAACAAAAATAGATCCAGAGACACAGAAACATTGAACAGACCGTCAAACCTCAGAGGGAAGGCAGGGGAGGGTGGAATTGTTGCTAACCAATCTGCCTTAAAGAAATGCAAAATTTCTTCAGGCTGAAATCAAGTGATTCTATAGAAACATTCCAATTCCGTAATAAAAAAAATAATATGGACAAAGATAATTATGTAACTAATAAATACCACATAAATTATATTACTCTCTTAACTGATTTTAGAAGTGTTATTTTAAATCCAAATAATAGCATGCACAAATTTAATTTATTCAATAATAAAAACACAAAGAAAGTGGATCAGAGTATAGTTGTTCTGAGGTAAGAAAATGATGCTGGATAGAAACTCATTTGCATAGGAGCAAATGAATTGAACTGGAAATAGTAAATAGAAGTTTAATAAAACAAACTTCAGAAATATATACTTGCTTTTCTTTTTCCTCTCAGCTCTTATAAAAGATATAAAATTATATAAACTAATAATTATATAAATAGATTTTATGTCTGTAACAGTATGAAAGTAACATGCGAAACAATGACACAAATAGGGTAAAGAAGTAACAGATGTAACAGAGGAGAGATATATGAAGTAGATTCTGATAAGTTAAGATGTATATAATAAGACCTAGAAAAAAAGTAAAATAACTTACAATATGGTGAAATCATTAAGTGACTTAAAATATTACCCTAGAAAATATTTATTCAATGCAACAGTAAACAGTAAATGAGGAGTAGAGGAAAAAAATAAGACAAATAGAAAACAAAAAGTAGAATAGCAGGTATAAATTAAATTAAATTATTATTATAAATAGGAATGGATTAAACAATCCAATCAAAAACCATAGACTGTTTGAATAGATTCAAAAAGAAAACAAGACCCAAATATATTGTCTACATAAGATACTCTTTTATTAAAATATATGTATGTTAAATTTAAAAAGATGGAAGAAGATACACCATACAAAGTGCAATAAAAAAGCCAGGATATATACTAATATATCAAAAAAAATAGACTTTGAAAGGAAAAAAATGTTACTATAGACATAGAGAGACAATTTATAATGATAAAGGGGTTGATAAATTTTAAAGATATAGCAAGTGTAAATATATATTGACCTAAAAACAGAACCTGTTAAAGTACATGAAACAATTCTTTTAGAACTCAAAGGAGAAATAAACAATGCAACAATTATAGCTATATACTCCAATAATTACCTTTTAATAGTGAATAGAATAAGTAGGAAGAAGAACCAAATTATTTAAACAAGACATAAACCAAATAAACTTAAAAGACATTTAGTGAACTTTGTACCCAACAGCAGATGAAAATATATTCTTAAGTATACATGGAACATTTTCCAGGACAGACCATATGCTGCATCATTAAATGGCTACATAAATGTAAAAGTATCGGCACCTTACAAAGTATGTTCTCTGACCACGTAAAATAAAATTAGAAATAAATATCAGAAAGAAAATTGGGATGTCCATTTTCATGTGGAAGTTAATTAAATCAGTCATAAATAATCAATGGGTCAAAGAAAAAAAATCACTGGTGGAATTAGAAGTCAAACAACATAATTCATTATACTAACAAAATATCACAGTAAAACATACAATTATCTCAACAATTGAAGAAAATATATTAGACAAAATTCAAAACTCACTGATGATACAAACTTCCTTCAAGTTAGGAAAAGAATGGAACTTCTAAAACTTGTTAAAATGCATCTTATAAAACTCTCAGGTAGTATTATAATTAACAGGTAAGTAATTAATATATTTCCCCTAAAAGCAGGAACATACCAAGTATATCCACTTTCCACATTTCTTTTCATCTTTTTTCTGGAGATCCTAGACAGTGTAATAAGGCAAGATAAATATTTTTAAAAAGATGAATTTACATTGTCTTTTTTTTTTTTAGTGGATAGCATGATCATTTGCATAGAAAAATTCCAAGAAATCTTTTTTTTTTTAAGTCACTATGCCTCTATAGAAAATAAATCACACCTAGCGCAAAGATATTGTTTTTTGTTTGTTTCTATTTCATTCATCGGTTTGTTTTGTCTATAAGATTCCACACATACGTGAGATCATATGGTATTTGTCTTTCTCTGACTGGCTTATTTTGCTTAGCGTAATAATCTCCAGGTCCAACCATGCTGTTAAAAAATAGTAAGAATTCGTTCCTTTTTACAGACTTGTAGTATTCCATTGTGTAAATCAATCATGTCAAACTCAAAGGCTAATGCGGGCCAAATAAACAAAGTTTAAGTTTACGTGGGCCACAAAAAAAACAAAAGCTTCAATTTTCATAGAAACATAGGTTTATTTCGATAGAGACACGCTGAATACAAAGAGCTGAAATAAATGAGTCATAGTTAACATAAAATAATAGAACATTTTAATAAAAATAAATATTTTTTCTTGAACATTAACTTATCAGACACTGAATAAGTGCACAAATTAATAAGCGTAACACAAATAAACCTATTTTTCTTGTCCTCATAAAGTGAAATATTTCTTGTTGCGCACACCAAGCAAGTCAGTCCAAGACTACTGAGTGGCTACCAGCTGCTAAAATACTCACTGCTAGTATTAGTGGAGAGAAATGGTGCACCTGTGGTGAGGCGCATAAGGGAAATGAATGTAACATGATTATAGTAATCAGTCATTAGTGAATGTAGTTTGTTATTAATAATTATGTATAACAGGATATTGTAAAAATTAAGTTACAAAATTTTTATGAAAAACATTTCTTACATACTGTTATATTGCTCACAAGAGCCACGAGTTTGACATGCTTGGTGTCCACTCATCTACTAATGGACACTGGGCTGTTTCCAGATCTTAGCTATTGTAAACAATGCTGCTATGAACATAGGGGTGCATATATTCTTTCTGATGGGTATTTTGGGTTTCTTAGGATATATTCCCAGAATTGGGATTGCTGGGTCCAAAGGCAGTTCCATATTTAATTTTTTGAGGCAACTCCCCACTGACTTCCACAGTGGCTGCACCAGTCTGCATTCCCACCAGCAGTGTACTAGGGTTCCTTTTTCTCCGCATCCTCACCAGCACTTGTTGTTTGTTGATCTATTGATGATAGCCTTTCTGGCAGATAAGAGGTGATATCTTATTGTGGTTTTAATTTGCATATCTCTAAGAATTAGTGGCGTTAAGCATTTTTCATAGGTCTATTGGCCTGTTTTTTAATACCATTCTCAAGTAAAAGAATTCAGGGTTCCTAATTATTAGGATGGATGTGATTTTACCTTGCAAATTTTGTATTGTAAGTGGAAAAATCCCATTTTTTTTTAATGTCATCATTAGTTTTAAGGATTCTTTATGTATTCTTGATATAAGTCCTTGGTAATATATAAATATTGTTAGATAAATATAGGTATAGATCTATTTCTTTATATAAATCTCTATTTATATCTAAATTTGTCCAATTCTGATACCTGCTTTTTCATTTAATTTCTGAATTTTTTTATAGCAAACATTCTAAAATACCAATAAAGTCTATTTAATCAATGATTTTCTCTTGTCTCCTATATAAAATATCTTTGCCTACCTAATTTTTTAAAGACACCTATGTTTTCTTCTATAAGTATTATACTGTTAGCATTCAAATAGAAGCCTAAGATGCATTTTCAATGAGAATAACTGGTTAATCTTCAATATCATAATTTTTAAGCCCTTCAGAAACCTGTGTTTGCAAGAAAACCTGTGTTTGGAAGGCAACCATGTGAACTAAGTTTGAAAAGTGCCTAAAGACAGATGGGACATTTGCATGCTTTCATTTTTAGCAGAACACAGGGATTGTCTTCATAAAAGTGGGTAAGAGGGGAAAAATAGTCCTTAAAGACTGAGCACTGCCCAGCACAAATGTTTAAAATGATATGGATCCTCATTCCGGTATCATCTGAAAACACTTTTCTGAGGGCCTATTCCAGGCCTTCAAGAGAAAGAATAGGGACAAGGAACAAGGCCTGAGAAAATCTCCATCAACTAGCAGCACACAGGCACAAATACCTGACTCACTTTCTGAATCCCTCCCTCATAGAAAGCAAAACCTTTCATTTATTAGGTGTGATAGAGTGAAACTTCTAATTTTTGTTGAATAGACAATGAGGTTGCTATCTGGGCCCAGGGGAAAATGATGACATAGGAGAGCCCAGCGTCCCCATTCCCCCACATAGATTAGTGACTATGTCTGGAAACAAAACAGCTTTGGGAGACCTCTAGGGTCCCTAGCAACACTGTGAAATAATCACACAAAAAGAGAAGGAAGACATCTTCATTTTGCTTGTATCATCTCATTTCCTGTGCTGCAGACATTGTTCGGCAGCAAAAATAAACTTCCCAGCTAGAGAGAGTTTCTCCCACCAGGAAAGGAAGGGCAGAGTGAGAAAGATGGAAATCCTGCCATTTGTGGCAACTTGGATGAAGCTTGAGGGCATGATTCTAAGTGAAATAAGACAGAGGAAGACAAATACCATATGCTATCACCTTTATGTAGACTCTAAATGAGCCTAAATCAGAGAAAAATAGTACAGCATTGGTTACCAGAAGCTGAGGTGTGGGAGAAATAGGAAATATTAGTCAAAATGTACAAACTTCGAGTTATAAAATTAAAAAGTTCTGGTGACCTAATGTGCAGCATGGAGTTTGTAGCTAATAATAGTGTATTGTACTTGAAAACTGTTAAGAGAGTAGATCTTAAATGTTCTCACTTAAAAAAAGAAATGGTAATCATGTGACTTCAGGGGTGGGCAAACTTTTTGACTCAAGGGCCACAATGGGTTCTTAAACTGGACTGGGGGGCTGGAACAAAAGCATGGATGGAGTGTTTGTGTGAACTAATATAAATTCAAAGTAAACATCATTACATAAAAGGGTATGGTCTTTTTTTTTTTTTTAGTTTTATTCATTTCAAACAGGCCAGATCTGGCCCGCGGGCCGTAGTTTGCCCACGGCTGGACTAGATGGAGGTGTTATCCAATCCTATATAGTGTAACCATTTAGCAATATATAAAAGCATCAAATCAACATGTACACAAACTTACACAATGTTATATGTCAATTATATCTCAACTAGAAGCCCAGCCTGCGCCCTCTTGCAGTCTGGGACCCCTTACTCCTACCTCCCGCCTGCAGCGGAAGTTGGAGAGGCTCCTGTCACCGCTGCTGCGCTCACCAGCTGTGAGCCTGGCTTCTGGCTGAGCGGTGCTCCCCCTGTGGGAGCACAATCACCACCAGGGGGCAGCTCCTGAGTTGAGCATCTGACCCCTGGTGGTCAGCATGTGTCATAGCGAACAGTCATTCCACCGTTTGGTCAATTTGCATATTAGCCTTTTATTATATAGGATAAAGGTGGTAAAGTTGATCACTTAATGGTTAAAAATATATTAACAATGTATTATTGGTTTATAATATCTGCATAAGTAAAATATATGATTACAATTAGTTTAAAGATCATATACTATTTTAAGGTGCTTATACTACAGGTAAATTGCTGTAATATCAATTGAATTTAAATTGTGCCAAATTATGACTTGTACTACAAGCCCTAAAGCAACCACCAAAATAACAAAACAAAACAAAAAAAGAGTTATAGATAGCAAACTAACAAATGAAACAAATAGAATCATAACAAATAATCAGCCAAAAGAATCATATTTAATTTAATTGATCTGAATACCTGTATTAAAAGGCAGAAATTGTCAGATTGGAACAAAAGAAAAGATTTAAATATATTCTTCTTATAAGAGATGCACTCTAAAGTAAAAGTTTAAAAAATAGAGGCTGATATAGCATGCTAACCCTAATTAAAAGAAACCTATAATGGCTATATTAACATGCTACTAGACTAGACTACACTAAACTAGATGTCAGAGTGAAGAATACTACCAGGGATGAAAAAATATGTTATTTCATGGCCATAAACACATGAGGCATAACCATTCTGACATCATAACCTCAAAATGTTACAAAGCTTCAAAATACATGAAAAAAACTACTACAACTTCAAAAAGCAAGAGATAAATTCACAAATCTAATTGGATATTTCAATATCCCTCTCAAAATGTTTGATAAAATTATTTATACAGAAAAATCAGGAAGGATATAGAAATCTTGAACAAAACTCTAAACCACTTGACTTCATAGGCAATTATGGAATTCTCCATCTAATAACGGCAGGATAGTCTTTTTAGGCACATATAGAATCAAGATAGACTTTATTCTGCATTATAAAACAAATCCTAATAAATTGGAAAAATCAACTAATAAAAAATCTTTTCTGATCACAAAGGAAATATATAACAAATATCTCTAGAAACCTCTTAGAATTTAGAATTAAATAATACATTTAAAAATAACCAATGAATGAAAAAAAATACTAAAAAAGAATTTATAAATTATTTGGAATTGCCTGAAAATGAAAACACAAGCATCAGAATTTGTGAGATGTCACTAAAACAATATTTATGGGAAAGTTTATAGCATTGAATGTCTATATTAGAAAAGATGAATGATCTCAAAAAATGAAGTCAACTTGCACTTTAAGAAACCAGAGAAAGAAGATAAAATTGAAACTAAAGTAAGACAAATGAAAATAATAAATATTACAGCAAAAATCAATGAAATAGAAAACAGGAAAAATAAGAGCAATTCAATGAAACCAAGTTCTGATTCTTTGAGAACATTAAAATTGATACACTTTTAGGCAGACTGATCAAGGAAATAGGAGAGAAGACACAAAGACCAGTATCAGGAATGAGAGGAGTACCATATAGTAGATTTAACCGATAGTAAAATAATAATAAGGGAATATTATTAATAATTTTTGTCTATGAATTGGACAAATTAGTTGACATAGAAAAATTCTTTGAAATATGTAAACTGCTAAAATTACTCAAGAAAAAATCAATTACTTTACTTGAATAGTGCTATATCTATTACATAAATGAAATTCACAGTTAAAAACCTTCATACAAAGAAAGCTCCAGTATCTAAAAATGTGAAATTGCTGTAGAAGACAGTATGATAGTGTCTCAACGAGGTAAACAGAATTACCATATGATCCAGCAATTTCAACTCCAGGTATGTACACAAAAGAATTGAAAGCAGGGATTTGAACAGCTATTTGTACACTGATTTTCACAGCAGCATTATTCTCAATTGCCAAAAGATGGAAGACATCTAAATATCCATTGATGGATAAATGAATAAGCAAAATGTGATCTATACATAGAATGGAATATTATTCAGCCTTAAAAAAGAACAATATTATACAACATGGATAAATTTTTAAAACATTATGCTAAGTAAACCACACCAGACACAAAAGGACATATATTGTATCATGCCACTTATATGATGTAACTAGAATAGTTAAATTCACAGAGATAGAAAGTAGATTAGTCAGTACCAGGAGCCAGAGGAAGGAAGCAATGAGAATTATTGTTTAATAGGTGCAGAATTTTAGTTAGGATAGTGGAAAATTTCCAGAGATCTATAGTGGTGATAGTTACACAACAATATGAGTGTCCTTCATGCCCCTGAACTTTACACTTAAAAAGTGGTTGAAATGGTAAACTTTATGTTATGTATGTATTATCACACACACACACAAAACCATTGGGTAGCTATATGCCACATACAAAAATAAAAGAAAAATCTTTCAGAAGAAGCAAGTCACAGAATATATATATTCATATACTATGCTTCAATTTATTTAAAGTTTAAGAATAGACAATAATAAAGAATATTTTATTTAGAGATATACACATCATTGGTTAAACTAAAAAGAAAATCCAAATAAAGATTAATCCGAAAAAAAATGGAGTGGTTAACAGGAAAAGGGAGTGCAATATGAATGGGGCACATGAAAGCATTATTTCTAAGAGACTGTTAAGATTCTGTTTCTAAATTTATGTGCCAGGTGGAAAAATGTTTGCTTTTTAATATTCTTCATCTGTGCATATATTTAATATTCTTCATCTGTGAGATTCACACATGTTTGACGTTTTTCACAAGTAAAAGGCAGGGAGACAAGTGGGGGAAGATCACTAGTTCCTCAATAGGTAGGCAAAGGATATATATCTGATTTCAAATATCACCCAACATAGCCTAGTACAGAAAGAAAATGGTTATTGAAGGACAAATTCTAAAATACAGCATCAATAATTGATGCTTTCTTCAATTCTCTTTGGTTACACCTTACTTTGTAATTAATAAAGAAAATGCTAAGTATCTACACCTAGCAAACATATGAGTCACTTTACATACATTCCAAATTGAAAGTAGTGAGGTCAATATTCCACTAAAAAATACTTTCTGCCCCTAAGTCAGAACCTCTACATTGTGTCCTTTAATCACTGACATTAGTTTTTGCTTTTGCACTTTTCTCTTAAACATTGATAATTTTTTTCAACTATATGAAAAAAGGTTAAGATATACAGTTAAGGACCTAGCTGGTTTGGCTCATTGGATAAAGCATCAGGCCCCAGACCAAAGGGTCCCAGGTTTGATTCCAGTCAAGGTCACAGACCTCAGTTGCAGGCTGCGGGAGGCAACCGGTAGAGGTCTCTCTCTCACATCGATATTTCTTTGTCTCTGTCTCTCCCCCTCCCTTCACTGTCTCTAAAAATCAATGGAAAAATATCCTCAGGTGAGGATTAACGAAGAAGAAGGAGAAGGAGAAGGAGGAGGAGAGGAGGTAGAGGAGGAGGAGGAGGAGGAGGAGGAGGAGGAGGAGCAGGAGAAGGAAATACAGTTAAGAAAAATATTAACAGAACCAAAAATTCTGGATTTCTATTATTGACACTGCTTTGGACTTTACGTGGATACGAGCTATTACCTAGAAAATAGGTATGATAGCATTTCTCCACTTCTATAGAGATTGAATGATTTAATACATAACTACAAAGGGTTTGCATGTACCACATGTCTGTATTAATATTTTAATGCTGGTGTTCTGCAGAATACAAAATCTTAGCTCTTGTGCCATTTTCTATAATCACTTTAGTTTTACAACCAACTTGTAAATGAATTGACAATTTACTCTTAAAACCTACCTCTGTTTCTTTGGACCTAACCTCAGCATCATTTAACAAAGCATAAAGAAAAAATGACATTAAATCACAGGTTTGTAATCCTAGCTGAGTTTCAGTGGATGTTTCTGAATCTGCAAAGCAAGAGGGAGTGTCAGCAATGAGAGTAGAATTTTTGCAAGTAAATAAGATCTCCACCTTTTCATTATGCATGAGAGCTTTCCTCCAGAATACAGAAACCTAAATTCCTGTACTAAATAACTGAGGCTGCTGAGAAACAAAGCACGCTGGCCCTCAGTATTACAAATGAGTTAACAACAATAAACAAAAGTGGAAAGAGTGCTCAATTTTTAAATATGATTTCAAAAACATATGACTCTGGAGGCTAATCTCATGTCTCAATGTAACAAAGAAATACTAACGCTTTATATTTCCATAGCACTTTATTTTTAAAAATATATATATTTTTATTGATTTCAGAGAGGAAGGGGGGAGACAGAGAGAGAGAGAGAGAGAGAGAGAGAGAGAGAGAGAGAGAGAGACATCATTGATGAGAGAGAATCATTGATCGACTGTCTCTTGCACGCCCTTATTAGGGATTGAGCCTGCAACCCTGGCATGTGCCCCTAACTGTAATCGAACCCAGGACCCTTCATTCCTCAGGCTGACACTCTATCCACTGAGCCAAACCAACAAACCAGCTAGGGCCCAGAGCACTTTATTTACAAATGACTTCCACACTCTTATCTCACTTCATCTTGACAACTGATAAGACTTCTCAGAGAGGTTATGTGGGTTGCCTGGTATCACACAGCTAACAAATCAGAACACCATCTTTTAAATCCTAATAGTTATCTACCACACTCTATATCTTGAAGGACACAAGCCTAGGCACTTTGAATAAGAGAGAAACTATGAGGACCCAGTTTGATTAGCCAGATGACTAATACCAATACTAGCTGTACTTTAATAAGAGTTGCTTTTAAATTAATTGAAGGACTGGGCTTTTCAGAAAAGGGCTTTGGCTTTTAAATAAATTGTAATGAAAAATTTAGAAAAGCAACTATTAGCTACCTAATGATCTACGAAGAGAAAAAATCATTAAAAATGACAGACCAATTTTGCCACTTCTTATAGGATAAGATACCTGTCTTATAATTAAAGGACATTTAGAGTATGTAAGTGTGTGTGTGTGTGTGTGTGTGTGTGTGTGTGTGTGTGAGAGAGAGTGAGAGAGAGGGGGAGAGAGAGAGAGAGAGAGAGAGAGAGAGAGAGAGAGAGAGAAAGAGAGAGAGGGAGAGAGAAGAGAGAATTTTGTGTAAAGTATATTAATGTGTCATATCATGTTATGATACATATTTTTATCTATCTATCCATACCCAAAAAGAATGATCAATATATAAGCATTCTTAAACAATTAATCATATATTCCTACTCTGAGTAATTATAGTCTATATCATATATTACAACCTATGTGCTGGGAAAAGCATACTTCAAAATGGTATGTACTTAGAAATCAATCAGAAATATCTAAACATTTCATGTATTTTTCACTTCTGAAAAATTGCTTCCCCCAAACAATTATATCTAATAATTTAATATCAACAGTAGTGCCAGTATTAGTTTTCCCCCCTGAGTGGTGTTTCTTTGGGAAGACTAAAGAAATTCAAGAGAAGCATTTTTATAAAAACATGGGAAAGTGATCAGTATCAAATATTATTGCTCAAAGGCAAAAAACAGTATATGTGCACACACATATATGTATCATCATGGAAAATGCTTACAGCTTAGAAGTAAATATATGAGATTTGGGAAAATAAAAATGAGATGCTATTGTCTTGTCATAAAAGAGACAATGTTTGTTAAGAGTACTCTGACCTGGTTTCTGGTTCCACTTGGGACGAGATTGGAAGTCATCACTTCATCCTAAAACAAGTAAAAAGCTAAAAAGGTTGAAAAATTAATAATTATCCTTGGATCCCTAAGACAGGGCCAACCATGGCTTTTAAGATTGGAGATGCCCACGGGTGATATAGGGAATCACCGCTTACCAGAGCAGACACAGGAGCAGAGACCATCACAGGAACCTGTGTTGGGTTAGGAAAACCTAAACTGTAATGGACACATCTCTGGAGACTTGCAATTCAGAGAGCCAGAATTCCAAAGGGCTCAGTCATAAGGGGTCACCCATAATATTGTGAGACATACCTGCAGGAGCTTGACTAGAGCCCCACAGTAAATATTAAAGAAAAATATCCCTTTGCTTTTGGCAGGGTGAGGGGAAAGCGAAACATTTTAAAATACATTTTAATTAACATACTCTTATTAGTAGGGCCTGCTCTTAGAGGAAAAGAGTTAAAAACATAACCTGCTGGGGTATTATCAGAGACCAACTCACTAGGGAAAGGGAAACACTCAACTCCAAAGGGAAACACTCAACTCCAGCTACCTCTATTCTTCCACGTGGGAGAAAGAAAATATCAATTCCAGTCCACTTCAGCCACGTTAATGCCCCCCAACCCCCGCCACTGAGGAAAAACAAGTGAGACACCCTTGTAAATGACTGAGACCTAATCGTAGGACTACAGCATGCTTTCTCCTCCCCATCCACACCACTACATTACTAAAGTCTACTTACAGCAGTTGTTTTTTGTTTTGTTTTTACCTGGTACATCATATGCAGCTATCAAGAAAAAAATTACAAGGCATACCAAAAGACAAAAAAAATAAATAAGTAAATAAATAAAAACACAATTTGAAGAGATATCAAAAGCATCAGAACCAGACATATCAGGATGTTGGAATTTAAAATAAATATGATTAACATGCCAGGAGCTCTAATGCAAGAACAGATAGGCAATGGTAGCACAAAAAGAGATATTCTAAGAAAGAACCAAAAATAAATACTAAAGATTAAAAACACTGCAAGAGAAATGAAAAATGTCTATAATGGGCTTATTAGTAGACTGGGCACAGTTGAGGAAAGACTCTCTTAGCTTGAGACTATCTCAATAGAAACCACTAAAGTAAAAAAAAGAAAGAGAACAAAGAATGAAAAAAAAACATGACAGAATATTCAAGCATTGTGGAATAACTACAAAAGGCACAATGTACTCATAATGAGAATACCAGAGGGAGAAGAAAGAGAAAGAAGAGAAGAATTACTTGAAACGACTGAGAATTTTTCCAAATTAATATCAGACACGAACTACAGATGCAAGAAGCTCATAGAACACCTCACATTGCCAAAATCACAACACTTAGGCAAATCATTTTCAAACAACAGAAAGTCAAAGATAAAGAAAAAACTCTTGAAAAAACATGGGAGGAAAAACAGCTTATCTATAGAGAAAAAAAAGATAAGAATTATATTTGACTTCTCAGAAACCATGGAGGCAAGAAGATAGTTGAGTGAAATGTTTAAAGTGCTGAGAGAAATAAAAAGTCTGTACTCTGAAATTATCCTTTAAAAGTGATGCAAGGAAAGAAAGACTTTCTGAGACAAACAAAAAGTTAGACAACTTGTTACCAGTAGACCTGCCTTGCAAGAAATGTTCAAAGAAGTTTTCAGAGAGAAGGAAATTAGTTTAGGTCAGAAACTCAGATCTATATAAAGTAAGGAAGAGTACCAAAGAAGGAATAAGTAAATGTAAAATAAAAACATTTTTCTTATTTTTAATTTGTCTAACAGATAACAGTTTGTTCAAAATAATAATGCCAAAAGTCATTTGTTTGTAAATGCTTATGTATGCTTATGTATAAACTAGAGGAGGCAGGGGGGGGGGCATCCCTCAGCCAGGCCTGCACCCTCTCACAGTCCAGGACCTCCTGGGGGATGTCCACCTGCTGGTTTGGGATCCAGCCTAAGCCAGCAGACAGATATGACTCTCACAGTCTGGAACCCCTTTCGCAGTCTGGGACCCTTTGCTCCTTACTGCCCATCTGATCGCTGCTCCTTAGCACTGCTGCGGAGGTGGGAGAGGCTCCCACCACCACCACTGCGCTCGCCAGCAGTGAGCCTGGCTTTTAGCTGAGCAGTGCTCCCCCTGTGGGAGCACGCTGACCACCAGGGGGCAGCTCCTGCATTGAGCGTCTTCCCTCATGGTCAGTGCGCATCATAGCTACCGGTCGTTCCGCCATTTGTTTCCACTGTTCAGGCAATTTGCATATTAGGGTTTTATTATATAGGATGAAATGAATGGCAGCAATGATACAAGGGACAGAAAGTAGGAATTAGGATAACATTGTTATAATAAGGTACTCAACACTACCTTGAAGTGGTATAAGGTTATTTAAAAATAGACTTGTATTACCTGTAAATGCATATTGCAAATTCTAGGGCAACCACTAAAAAAGTGACAAAAGTATAGAACTGATATGTTCAGAAAGAAGACAATTGGGAATCATAAAATGCTCCATTAAAACCACAAAGAGGTAAGACAAAAATAGGAACACAGAACAGGTATAACAAGTAGAAAACAATAATGAATATATCATATATTAATCCAACAATAGCAATAGTCACTTTAAACAGTAAATGTCAAAATGCAACAATTAAAAGACAGAAATTTTCAGAGTGGATCACTAAACAAGACCAACTATAGGTTGTCTACAGGAAACCCACTTTAACTAAAAACACATATAAATAAAAGTAAACAGATGAAGAAAAATATATCATGTTATCAATTATCAAAAGAAAGCAGAAGTAGGTATATTAAATTCATACAGAGAATATGTCAAAGCAAGAAAAATTAATGAGAAATAAGAGCGGTGCATAACAACAAAAGGGTCAGTTATATGGGAAGACATAATAATTCTTAATGCTTATGCACCTAACAACTATGTGAGGCAAAAACAATACAATTGCAAAAAGAAATAAATGAATCCACTATCATAGTTGGGGACATCAACACTCTATTAGAAATTGACAGATAAAGCAGGAGGAAAATCAGTAAGGGCATAGTTGAACTCAACACCAACACCAATCAACTGGATATAATTGATACTTATGTACTAATTCATTCAACAAGAGCAGAATATACCTTTATTTTCAAGTTCACATGGAATATTCACTGTGTAATGGCATAAGAATTACTTAATTTTGAAGGCAATTCTAAATGTAATTCTCATCCTAGCCACTTTGGTCCAGTGGATAGAGCATTGGCCTGTGGACTGAAGGGTCCCAGGGTTTGATTCTGGTCAAGGGTACATGCCCAGGTTGCAGGCTCGATCCCCAGTAGATGGCGTGCAGGAGGCAGGCAATCAATGATTCTCTCTCATCATTGATGTTTCCATCTCTCTAACCACCTCCCTTCCTCTCTCTCTAAAAATTCAACGAACACATATTTTCAAAAATTCTTTGCAGTGGTTCTCAACCTTCCTAATGCTGCGACCCTTTAATACAGTTCCTCATGTTGTGGT
Source organism: Myotis nattereri (assembly GCF_964212035.1). Taxonomy (NCBI): domain Eukaryota; kingdom Metazoa; phylum Chordata; class Mammalia; order Chiroptera; family Vespertilionidae; genus Myotis; species Myotis nattereri. The sequence continues at coordinate 85,543,157 of NC_138078.1, forward strand.
GACCTCCAACCATAAAATTATTTTTGTTGCTACTTCATAACTGTAATTTTGCTACTGTTATGAATCGTAATGTAAATAACTGATATGCAGGATGTATTTAGGCGACCCCCGTGAAAGGGTCATTCGACCGCTGAAGGGGTCACGACCCACAGATTGAGAACCACTGGTTTAAGGTATAACATATAGCATTATATATGTCTCCTTTTTCCCAATTGACCTCTCCCCGGCCACCTTCACCGCCCCCCCCCCCCAGCACATGCCCTCACCCCCTCTGTGTCCACTGGTTATGCTCATTTGCATGCATACAAGTCCTTTGGTTGATCCCTTATCCCCCACCCCAACCCTCCCCTGCCTTCCCTCTGAAGAAGTTTGATGGTCTGTTCACTGATTCTCTTTCTTTGGATCTATTTTTGTTCATCAGTTTATGTTGTTCTGTATATTCCATAAATGAGTGAGATCATGTGATATTTATTTTCCTCTGACTGGCTTATTTTGCTTAGCATAATGCTCTCCAGGTTCATTTGCTTAGCATAATGCTTTCCAGGTTCATTTGCTGTTGCAAATGGTAAGAGTTCTTTCTTATTTACAGCAATGTAGTATTCATTGTGTATATGTACCACAGTTTTTTAATCCATTCATCTGCTGATGGGCACTTAGGTTGTTTCCAAATCTTAACTATTGTAAATTTTGTTGCTATGAACATCAGAGTGCATATATCTTTTCTGATTGGTGTTTCTGATTTCTTGGGATATATTCCTAGAATGGGATTACTGAGGCAAATGGGCAACAAAATATGATATATATCATAGCAATATCTTTGCCAATACAGCTCCTAGGGTAATGGAAACTAAAGAGAAAATAAACAAGTGGGACTACATCAAAATAAAAAAACTTCTGCACAGCAAAAGAAACCATCAAAAAAAGAAGAAAGCCCATTGCATGGGAGGACATATTTGCCAATGTTCTATATGATAAGGGCCTAATCTCCAACATTTATAGGGAACTCATACATCTTAACAAAAGGAGGATAAACAATCCAATAAAAAAATGGACAAAATACCTAAAAATAGACACTTTTCAAAAGTGGATATTCAGAAAGCCAAGATACATATGACAACATGCTCAAAGTCACTAATCATCTGAGAGATGCAAATCAAAATGACAATGAGATACCATCTCACACTTGTCAGAATGGCTATCATTGACAAATCAAGAAAAGACAAGTGCTGGCGAGGATGCGGAGAAAAAGGCACCCTCGTGCACTGCTGGTGGGAATGCAGACTGGTGCAGCCACTGTGGAAAACAGTATGGAGTATCCTCCAAAAATTAAAAATGGAACTCCCATTTGACCCAGTAATGCCACTTCCAGGAATATACCCCAAGAAATCAGAAACACCAATCAGAAAGGACATGTACACCCCTATATTCATAGCAGCACAGTTTACAAAAGCTAGAATTTGGAAACAGCCTAAGTACCCAACAGCTGATGAGTGGATTAAAAAACAGTGGTACATCTACACAATGGAATACTATGCTGCTGTAAAAAGGAAGGAACTCTTACCATTTGCAACACCATGGATGGACCTGGAGAGTATTATGCTAAGCAAAATAAGCCTGTTAGAGAAAGATAAATATCACATGGTCTCACTCATTTGTGGACTATAATGAGCAACATAAAGTTATGAACAAAAATAGGTCCAGAGACATAGAAGCATCAAACAGACCCTCAAACTTCAGAGGGAAGGCAGGGGAGGGGGGGCAGTAAGAGATCAACCACAGGACTTGTATTCATGCATATAAAAATAATCAGTGGACACAGACACGAGGGGAATGAGGGCATGTACTGGGGGTGGGAGTGGCGGGGAAGAGGTCAATGCGAGGGGGAGGAGATATATATAATACTCTATGTAATACTTTAAATAATAAAGATTTTTTTTTTTAAAAAAGCAATAATAATACATCTCCCAGCAAACAAAAGCACGGGTCCTGATGGCTTCACAGGGGAGTTTTACCAAACATTCAAAGAAGGACTAAAACCTACCCTCCTCAGACTATTTCAAAAAACCCAAGAGGAAGAAACACTTCCAAGTTCTTTTTATGAGGTCAGCATTACCCGAATCCTAAAACCAGATAAAAACACTACAAAGAGAATTATAGGCTAATATCCCTGATGAAAATAGATACTAAAATCCTCAACAAAATACTAGCAAATCTCATCCAGCACTATTTTAAAAAGATCATACACCATGATCAAGTGGGATTTATGCCAGAGATGGAAGGCTGGTATATTTGCAAATCAATAAACATGATACAGCACATAAATAAATTGAAAGACAAAAATCACATGATCATATCAATAGATGCAGAAAAAGCAGTCAACAAAATCCAATACCAATTTTTTTAATATATTTTTTATTGATTAAGATATTACATATGTGTCCTTGTCCCCACGTTACCCTCTACCCCCCCCCCATGCCCTCACCCACCCCCCGTTGTCCGTGTCCATTGGTTAGGCCTATATGCCTGCATGTAAGTCCTTTGGTTGATCTTTCCCCCTTACCCCCACCCTCCCCTACCCTCCCTCCAAAGCCCGACAGTCCAATCAATGCCTCTCCGTCTCTGGATCAGTCCTTGTTCATCAGTTTATGTTGTTCATTATATTCCACAAATGAGTGAGATCATGTGGTATTTATCCGCTCTCCAGTTCCATCCATGCTGTGGCAAATGGTAAGAGTTCCTTTCTTCTTCCTCTTCTTAAAGAATACCTTTCAGCATTTCATATAATGCTGGTTTGGTGGAGATGAACTCCTTTAGCTTTTTCTTATCCGTGAAGCTCTTTATCTGACCTTCTATTCTGAATGATAGCTTTGCTGGATAAAGTAATCTTGGTTGTAGGTTCTTGCTATTCATCACTTTGAATATTTCTTGCCACTCTCTTCTGGCCTGCATGGTTTCTGTTGAGAAATCAGCTGACAGTCGTATGGGTACTCCCTTGTAGGTAACTGACTGTCTTTCTCTTGCTGCTTTTAAGATTCTCTCTTTGTCTTTTGCTCTTGGCATTTTAATTATGATGTGTCTTTGTGTGGTCCTCCTTGGATTCCTTTTGTTTGGGGTTCTCTGCGCTTCCTGGACTTGTAAGTCTATTTCTTTCACCAGGTAGGGGAAGTTTTCTGTCATTATTTCTTCAAATAGGTTTTCAATATCTTGCCCTCTCTCTCCTTCTGGTACCCCTATAATTCTGATGTTGGTACGCTTGAAGTTGTCCCAGAGGTTCCTTACACTATCTTCATATTTTTGGAATCTCTTTTCTTTTTTCTTTTTCAGTTGGGTATTTTTTGTTTCTTTGTATTTCAAATCTTTGACTTGATTCTTGGGATCCTCTTGTCTGCTGTTGGATCTCTGTAGATTATTCTTTATTTCAGTCAGTGTATGCTTAATTTCTAGTTGGTCCTTTTTCATGTCCTCCATGGTCTCACTATACTTATTGAGGGACTCATTAAATTTATCGGCGGTTTCCATAAAATTCTTGATAAACCTTATAAACGTGGCCTTGAACTCTATATCCAGTCATTTGCTTTCCTCCATTTCTGCCATTTGTGACCTGTTTCTTTGTCTCCGCATTTTGGCTGCTTCCCTGTGTTGATAGAGTGGCTTTGTGTGCTAGGTGTCCTGTAGGGCCCAGTGGCTCAGCCTCCCCAGTTACCTGAGGTGGACACTCTTGGTGCACCCCCTTGTGGGCTTTGTGCACAGTCTTGTTGTAGCTATGCCTTGGTTGTTGCAGGATCACTGGGTGGAATTGACCTCCAGGCCAATTGGCAGTAAGAATCAGCTGTGTCTGCAGTGGGAGAACTTCTGTGCTGGAGACACCCTTCTGGGGCAAGACTTGCTTCAGTGGGGCTTTGGTGGTCACTGAGACTGCACCCTGAGTGTGTCCCTTATGGATCTGAGGAGTTGTGATCTGGATGGCCCCCCTCTGACCACTGGGCACAGTGGCTCTTGGATCTAAGGAGGTGCTAATTTAACCTCTGCCTGAGGTTACACAGCAGGAGCTATGAGGAGAACTGCAGCTTCCTCTTCCTTTTTTGGAGTTTGTAGGTGCCCTGATGAGGCTCAGCTGTGAAGCAATGCAAGCCACTGTGGGGCCTTGGGCCTTCTCTTGGAAGTTCTAGGTCTGTCTTGCCCAGCTGCAGTTTGTTAGGTAATTACAGGTTGCAAATGGCCAGGGCATTTGTATGCAAAAGCCTCTGCCGCAGCCTGGGCGGGGCGGGGTCTCAAGGAATCAAAGGGCGGAGAGAGCAGCTATGGCGGAGCCTCAGCCCTGCCCTAAGGAGTCATGAGTCCCAGTGTCCCGGCAATGGTTGCAAGCACCTCTGAGGGAAAGCCGCTCTCAAGCTCGCCCGCTGCCAGACAGTCCAGTTTCTCCCTGTATGAGTCCTGGGTTCCCAGAGACTTCCCGGAACCGGATTTCAGAGCCGTAGGGAGCTATTGTCTCCCTCCGGATTCAAAAAGACAGCCGCGCCCTCAGGTGCCAGACCCTTTCTGCGCGCGCGAGCCCCCATACCTCTGCACTCCACCTCCGCAGCTCCTCTGACTCTCAGTGTGCTTTTCTTTCCTTCTAGTTGTAGAATTTACACTCAGCCAGCCCCCCTGTAGTTCTGGATGATGTCCACCTTGTGTTTTTGATGCATTTATCAATTGTTGCGGGAAGCAGCAATTTCCCGGTGTTTATCTATGCTGCCATCTTAGTTTCCCAATACCAATTTTTGATAAAAACTCTCGCAAACTGGAAACAGAGGGACATATCTCAACATGATAAAGGCCATGTATGACAAGCCTACAGTGAGCATTATACTCAGTGGGCAAAAGCTAAAACCATTTCCCATAAGAACAGTAACAAGACAGGAATGCCCAGTTTTACCACTCTTATTCAAGACTAGAGGCCTGTTGCACAAAATTCGTGTACTTGGGGGGGGGGCCCTCAGCCCAACCTGTACCCTCTCACAGTCCAGGAGCCCTCATGGGATGTCTGACTGATGGTTTAGGCCTGCTCCCCAATAGCTGGCATTTGGACATCCTTAGCACTGCCACGGAGTCGGGAGAGGCTCCTGCCACCGCCTCTGCAGTCGCCATCCATGAACCAGGCTTCTGACTGAGCGGTGCTCCCCCTGTGGGAGCACACTAAGCACCAGGGAGCAGCTCCTGCATTGAGTGGGATAGGGCTGAAACCATCTCTCTGACATCCCCCATGGGGTCATGATTGTGAGAGAGCACAGGGATCCCACCAGTACACAATCAGGGCTGGGGAGGGACATGGGAGGGCTCCAGGGTATGTCCAGGCTGTCTCCCTCAGTCTGATTGGCCGGACCTCAGCAGCAAGCTAACTTACAGGTTGGAGCCTCTGCCTCCTGGAGGTCAGTGCACATCATAGCGAGTGGTTCAGCCACCTTAGCATATCATTAGCATATGACACTTTGATTGGTTGAACGCATGACAGAACAATCATACAGTTAGCATATTGGGCTTTTATTATATAGGATAGTACTGGAAGTCCTAGCCAGAGTGATCAGACAACAAGAAGAAATAAAAGGCATTCAAATTGGGAAGGAGGAAGTAAAACTGTCTTTATTCACAGATGACATGATATTGTACATAGAAGACCCTAAAGTCTCAACCAAAAAATTACTAGATTTAATAAAGGAATTTGGCAATATAGCAGGATACAAAATCAAAGCCCAAAAATTGATGGGTTTTTTCATGCACCAATAATGAATTCTCAGAAAGAGAAACTAAACAAGCAATCCCATTTACTATTGCAACAAAAAATTAAAATACTTAGGAATAAACTTAGCCAAGGAGGCAAAAGACCTGTATTTGGAAAACTATAGGATGTTGAAAAAAGAGATAGAATATATAAACAAGTGGAAGAATATACCATGTTCATGTATTGGTAGAATCAACATCATTAAAATGTCCACATTACCCAAGGGAATCTACAGATTCAATGCAATCCCCATTAAAATATCAACAGCATATTTCACAGAACTAGAACAAACTCTCCAAAAACTTATATGCCCACTTTCACCACTCTTATTCAAGACTAGAGGCATGAATAGCTAAGCAATCTTTAGAAAGAAGAACAAAGTTGGAGAAATCACAATACCAGATTTCAAATTATACTACAAAGCCACCATAATCAAAACAGCCTGGTACTGGCAAAAGAACAGGCATATAGATCAATGGAACAGAACAGAGACCCCAGAAATCAGCCTAAACCATTACGCTCAATTAATATTTGACAAAGGAGGCAACAGTATACAATGGAGTCTAGAGAGTCTCTTTAATAAATGGCGTTGGGAAAATTGGATAGATACATGCAAAAAACGACACTAGAACACCAACTTACACCATACACAAAAATAAACTCAAAATGGATAAGACTCAAACATAAAACAGAAAACCATAAAAATCTTAGAAGAATCCATAGGTAGCAAAATATCGTACATCTCTCATAGTAATATGTTTATGGATACATCTCCTAGGGCAAAGGAAACTAAGGAGAAAATAAACAAATGGGACTACATCAAAATAAAAAGCTTCTGCACAGCAAAATAAAACATCAACAAAACAAAAAGGGAACCCACACTATGGGAAACAAATTTGGCAATGATGCATCTGATAAAGGGTTAATATCCAAAATATATAAGGAACTCATACAACATAACTCATACAACATACAACAGAAGGAAGACAAACAATCCAATTAAAAGTGGTTGAAGGACTTAAATAGAGACTTCTCCAAAGTGGACATACAGAAGGCTAAGAGACATATGAAAAAATACTCAAAGTCACTGATCATCAGAGAGATGCAAATTAAAAAGACAATGAGGTACCATCTCACACGTGTCAGAATGGCTACAATCAAGAAATCAATAAATGACAAGTGCTGGCACGGATGTGGAGAAAAGGGAACCCTAGTGCAAGGCTGGTGGGAATGCAGACTGGTGCAGCCACTATGGAAAACAATATGGAATTTCCTCAAAAAATTAAATATGGAATTGCCATTTGACTCAGTCATCCCACTTCTAGGAATATACCTTAAGAAACCCAAAATACCAATTAAAAAGAATATATGTCCCCTTATTTTCATAGCAGCATAATTTACAAAAGCTGGCATTTGGAAACAGCCCAAGTGCCCATCAGTAGATGAGTGGATAAAAAAGCTGTGGTACATTTACACCATGGAATACTATGCAGCAGTAAAAAGGAATAATATCTTACCCTTTGAGACAGCATGGAGGGATCTGGAGAGTATCATGCTAAGTGAAATAAGTCAGTTAGAGAAAGACAAGTACCACATGATTGCACTCATATGTGGAATCTAAGTAACAAAATAAACTGATGAACGGAGTGAATCCAGAGACATGAAAGCATGGAGCAGAGTACGGAAACTCAAAGGGAAGGTGGGGGAGGGTGAGTGGGAGGGAGGTGATCAACCAAGGGCCTTGTATGCATATATGCATAACCCGTGGACACAGACACTGGGGTGATGAGGGCCTGGGGTGGGGGATGGGGGCAGGCTAGCAGGGATCAATGGGGGAAAAACGGAGATATATGTAATACTTTCAACAATAAAGAATTACTTTAAAAAAGAGAATTGGAATACAAGACACAGACTGGGAGGAAATATTTACAAAACATACATCTGATAACGGATTGTAATTCAAAATATAAAAAGGACTGTTCAAAGACAATAATAAGAAAACAAAATCCCAAGTAAAAAAATGGCCCAAAGACTTTAATAGACACCTCACTAAAGAAGATATGGAGATGAAAAATAAGCATATGAAAATATTTTCCACATAATTTTTCATCAAATAATGCAAATTAAAACAGCTATAAGACATAACTACACACCTGTTAGAATGACCAAAATATGAACACTGACAAAACCAAATGCTGGTGAAGATGTGGAGCAATAGATATAGCTGGTAGAATACATATTTGGAAGACAATTTGGTAGTTTCTTACAAAACTAAACATCTAAACATACTCTTATCATAAAATTCAGCCATCTCACTCCTTGATATTTGCCCAAAAACACTGAAACTTTATATCCACATAAAAATCTGCATATGGATATTTACAGGAGCTTTAGTCATAATTGCCAAAATGTGGAAGCAACCAAGATGTCCTTCAGGAGGTGAATGGATAAATAAGCCATGACACATCTAGACAATGGAATATTACTTAATGGTAAAAGGAGATGAACTTTTAGCCATTAAAAGACATAAAAGAACCTTAACATTCTATTACTAAGTGAAAGAAGCCAGTCTGGAAAGGCTACATTCTATGATTTCAACTATAGGTCATTGTGGAAAAGACAAAACTATGGAGAAAGTAAAAACATCAGTGGTTTCCAAGGTTTGACTAGGATGGGAGGATGAATAGACAGAGCACAGAGAATTGTTAGTGTAGTAAAAATACTCTATTTTATCAGAATGACAAAAATATGTCCTTATACATTTATCCACACCCATAGAATGTACAACACCCGGAGTGAATTGCATTGTAAACTATGGATTTGTATGATTATGAGGTGTTAATGTAGATTCATCAATTGTAACAAATTTGCCACTCTGGTGGGGGATTTTGATAATGGAAGTGGCTATGATGTGTGGGACCAAGAGATATATGAGAAATCCCTCAAGTTTGCTGTGAAACAAACTGCTCTAAAAAATTAAGTCTAAATTTAATCAAAAAATATCCTCATCATTCTATTCCAAATAGTACCACTAAGATTTGCATTACAGGGAAATACTAGATGTTTTGTTCAACCTACCTCCACTCCCTAATGTGTGAATGAATAAAATGTGGACACACTATCTTGCCTTTGCTTTTGCTCTTTTTTTTAAAAAAAAACAACACATATTTTATTGATTTTTTTACAGAGAGGAAGGGAGAGAGATAGTCAGAAACATCAATGAGAGAGAAACATCAATCAGCTGCCTCCCGCACATCTCCTACTGGGGCTGTGCCCGCAACCAAGGTACATGCCCTTGACCGGAATCGAACCTGGGACCTTTCAGTCCACAGGCCGACGCTCTATCCACTAAGCCAAACCGGTTTTGGCTGCTTTTGCTCTTGAATGAATAGCTGGTTTCCCACTCAACATTCTTGTCCTTTGCCACCTTTTCTTGAGACCTCCATAAAACTGTCTGCCAATTTATTTCTTCTTGAGGCCACTGTGCTCAGATCTTTTTTATGCTTTTCCATTCTTGTCATCTACTTGATTTTGCCTCCTCAATCAGTTCATAGTCCCCAGAGTGTCCTGTAAGACTCACCATAACTAACAGCACCTCTTAAATAGTCCCCAAGGGTGAGAATTGCAGGTTTGCTCTTCAAAGTACTAAGATAGAATAGAAGTCAAAGCCCTAGAAATAAGACAACTTTGCCTTTCTTAATGAACACATTACATTTAATCAAGTGTCCTTTCATTTGACAGAATAGATTGGTTTATCCTATATAATAAAAGCCTAATATGCTAAGTGTCCTGTTGTCTGTTCAACCAATCAAAGTGTAATATGCTAATGATATGCTAAGGTCACTCAACCACTTGCTATGACATGCATTGACCACCAGGGGGCAGTCGACTGGTTGACCAGTCACTATGATGCGCACTGACCACCAGGGGGCAGATGCTCCAACTGGTAGGTTAGCTTGCTGTTGGGGTCCAGCTGATCAGGACTGAGCGAGACAGGCCGGACATTCCCTGGAGCCCTCCCACAGTTCTTCCCCAGCTGGCCGACCTCCCACGATCCTCCCCAGTCCTGATCATGCACCAGTGGGGTCCCTCTACTTTGCCTGCACCCTCTCGCAATCCGGGACCCCTCAGAGGATGTCAGAGAGCCTGTTTCAGCCTGATGGTGGAACGACTAGTTGCTATGATGCGCACTGACCACCAGGGGACAGACGCTCAATGAAGGAGCTGCCCCCTGGTGATCAGAGCACTCCCACAGGGGGAGTGCTGCTCAGCCAGAAGCCGGGCTCACAGCTGGTGAGCACAGCAGCGGTAGGCAGGAGCCTCTCCCACCTCCACGGCAGCACTAAGGATGTCCGACTGATGGCTGGCCATCAGTCGGACATGCTCCAAGGGCTCCCAGACTGCAAGAGGGTGCAGGCTGGGTTGAGGGAACACCCCCTCCATGAGTGCATGCATTTCGTGCACTGGGCCTCTAGTATAACATAATCATATTTAAAAGCACCAACTGTTTAGGAAAAAATGGCTTGACCTATCTATAGGCTATATCATGAAGAAAGATAGTCTCATTTTATTTCTCCTCAAATGGTTTATTTTTACTCTGTAAATGTGCATACATGGAAATTGTGTCTTGCATATACTCTCATTGAAACTGTTGAAGAAGGAAGTGAGAAAGGATCTTCTTGTGAGCAATTACCTTAAAAGCTGATCAGATTAGTATCACAGACAAGATAGAATTACTTTCACATTCGGAATACACTGATTTCATATAAAATTAAATTCAGTGTTTTCAAATGTATTTTTTTAATGTTGAATTCATTGATTCAGACTGCTTCTACACGAGCACATCAATGTAGTCAATGTGACTAAGTTTGATGATTGATTCATTTATTAAAATGCTATTGGAACTGACCCATAAATCCAGGCAAACCAGTGAAACTAAATAGGTCTTTGTGTTTTAAAACTTGGTTTTATGATTCCAGCAGTTTTCTACTATTTGTCTCAGTATTCCCACTAGATGGCAAGCTTTAGTCATAAATACAAACATTATTTTAAAAGCAATGTAAGAATAGCTTTTTGTGTTATAATGCGACAAAAATGGCTAATGAGATGTTATTAATTTTTATAATAATTATCATTTTATCATGCTTAAAATAAAGAGATTAAAAATATTTTTGGAGAAGTAGCTCCAAATACTGAATTGGAGAAAGCAAAAGATAATAATCTCCAAAGTAAGGCATAATATAACAGGTGTGGCAATACCAAGAAAGCTTTCAAACCCTTGATAAGTCTAGTAAAGCTGAACCCCTCTTCAGGGGAAAGATTGATCTTGCACAGAGAATAGAAGAAAACTAAAACAGACATTCTTTGACGCGTTTGAATTTCATTTCCATGATGCTTGTTAGAATTTTTATATTAGTAATATTTGATTGTCAGAAACTCGGGAAGTTAATAATAGTTTTAAAAGGAAAAAAAAATATGCTAAAGGCAGGTTTCAATTCAGTGTGAGCCCTAAATAACAGAACCCAGATTTCTGGAAAATTTTAAGGAAAGATGTACATGAGAGTTTTTGGTTTGCTTGCTGTTTCATTTTGTAAGATACTATTCAATGCAAATATAACCAGATAAATCTTTGAAAAAAAAGTCATTGACCACTAAGAGCCAGGCATTTGAAACTGCAGCTGATTTTTGTATTACATTCTGTTACACTAATACAAAGGCTGTGAAGGGGGTTGAAAGGCTTTCAAGCAGAGCTTTTCTATCTCAGGTCAAAGTCTAAATCAAGAAAGAGAATACTCATGTGTTTAAAAATTATGCACTGATTTTGAACATGATTGCCTATGGAGGAATTACAAGCTTTCCCTGCAAGACTCCGTCTCGTGGATTGAAAGTTAACATTCTGTGTTTAGATGAATTTTTATTGACTTCTATTATGCAAATGTAAACAAGATAAATGGAAAAGGGAACCTGGTTTAATTGTTACTCAGAAATGTCCACAGACAAAGTTGTTGGTTGCTAGTTTATTATATTTTCATTGGAAAGCAGTTTAAGCTCTGATTTTGCAGCTGTAAGGCAAATTGTGCTACCTCATCAGCCATGACCTCTGCAGTGCTCCATTCAGCAGATACTGAAATCATTAATAAGAGAACATGCAACAGAACTCTAGAAGCTCGGATTTGCAGTCAGGTACATAAAAGTCTCTAATGGTAATAGCTCACAAGAAGATCGACAATTTATGGCTTTTAACAACATGCAATGTAATTTACAGGATGTTGCACATTGAAGCGTATGCCCAAGAGTTATATAAAGCCATGAATCATTGCATTGGCGTTCCTGGGTTCCCTTTAGGACCTCATGAACTCCCCATCCCAGAAGAACAGTTCTTCAAAGGAAGCAAACTCCTATAATCACACACACACATACAGGTAAAATCCTAATAGTCTGTGTTATTTGTATTTTTATATAGTGAGTTCAGTTAAAATAGTAAAATCTACAATGATTTATAAATGTGTTATGTAACATAACAGGAAAGAAAACACTTAACTATTATATAAAGAGAACCTTTATATAAGATTTATTTGACTATTGTTAGGGGAATACATAGAAAGGATTGTATTTGATATATAACATACTTAATCACATCATACACTAAAAATCTATTAAGCTATGTCAACAGAAAGCATAACTACATTAGTCCACCAATGTTGAGCCAAAACATGAATTTCCAATGCTACAATCGAAAAATACACAAAACCTAAATTTCCCAACTTTTATTTCATTAATATGAAAACCAGATTCAGGGCTACGGTACCAATGTCTTCACCTTCTCCCATTTTTCACTTCCTTTCCGGGTGCTTCAGCTACTTAGTCCCTCCACATTGCTGCTTGCACGAACACTGAATTGTTTCTCAGGCACAAATGCTGATTCAGGGTTGAACAGTAAATATCTTCCCTCATTACTTATTTATTCCTTCTGGACTTCAGCCACTAACCAAAAATTGTCTTTAACCCAACCTGATCAAAATAGCTTCGATGGGATTAATTACTTCATAAAATTATTTGTGCAACTATGGTAGATCATTTGCTTCATTAAACTTACTGCACAAGAAAGGGGGTAATATTGAAATGCATTTGATGGCAAGGTACTGACTTTTTCAGGGACAGGGGATAGGTATAAAATGGGGAGCCTTTCTATGGGTACCACATGTGGCTTCCCTTCTTTTCTGTGTACTCTCTTTTCTAAGTTACTTTGTATCTTATTTCTAGTTGGACTTAATTTTTTGTTACTTTGTTTTTTTAAAATCTTTTCACTCTTTTGTCATTGTTTTATTTCAAATCCAGTCTTTCTTCTTTACTCTGCATTGCAATTTTAACAAAGGGAGAAAGTGTAACCATCACTGACCCATCAGGCAAATCAGAGAAACAGAAGAACAACTATTTATAGATTGGATTTTCCACATTTTCTCTTCTTCTTTAGTTATTTTTTTTTTCATTTTCATTCATGGAAACTGTTTTTGACCACTTGTCCCATTTTCAGAAAAACTTATATTTGTTGACAATACAAAAAGCATACTATACACATTCACAGAACACAAATCAGAATATGTTTGTGTGTTTATGTTGCTGTCATCCACACTTCATTCTCCGCAACCAAAAAAGCAACTGGTGATCAATAAATCTCAGAATGAGTATACCATGTATATTGCCACAGAGCCAAAATATTAGGCAGAATCCTTACTAAGAAAAACTGAGGTAATCTTAAAGTTGACCAATTTGAATTGACTACCTAATACATGCACACATTTTTCTATATGTAAATATAATCCAAAGAAAATCAATTAGATGTCTCTTATTTATAAAATATAGACTCAATGACATATGTATTGATGTTGGTAATTATTATTGATAAAGCAGCATCTGAAGAGAAAAGAACTATGGACTGGAAGTATAGGGGGAAAGTTAAGTTTATAGTTTGATATGACACATGCAAACTAATTAAAATATAGACTAAATCACTATTGAGTTGTCAAGATCTTATGTAGGCAAAGCCTTAAATAAGATATAAAAAAGAGTTCATGTCTCCAAGGACCCAAGCTCTTTACCATCGTGACCATTATCCACTTTTTCTCTTCTCTATGAAGCAAAAGGCTATCTTGCTCTCAATTTACTCAGTGACCATCCTGCTGGTAAAACTCCCTTTTTGAGAAATAAGAAATAAGCATCCATCCTGCTTTTAAATGCTGAACTGAAATAACTTAAAAAAACACTAAAATTTATTAAATCTCATGAAGATTTCTGTATTTTTCTTTACTTGGAGAAATGAAATGGTCATTTATAAGATGTAGTTCAAAATATACAAATCAAGTACATTATAATAGTGACTCTCAAAAGAAATCAAGAAAGACTCGGTTCACTGGAATAAAACAGACTTGAAAGATGCAGCCTCATCTTGTCAATTTGAAACAGAAAGGACTCTCCTGAAAGCAAAGCTCTCATAGGAAGACATATGCCTCTCTTTACCTCCAATTAAAATCAGAGGAGCAGAGCCGGGCACCTCAGCTAGTCCTAATTACCATGCAGATGAAAAGCAATATTTAGAAATAGCTCCAAATCCACACACTGCAGTTTAAATGAATGAATTAAAAGTGTATTCTGTAAAGAAAGGGCATAAGCATCTCTTCTGAGGCTGTCTCAGGTGGACCTATTAAGTGGCCTCCACGATAGGGGTCATTCGTCTGCTGCTGTCTGTCGGGCTGACAGAAGGGTGTAGATTGCTATGAAAGACACAAAAGAAATGGTTATAACCTTCATCTCAACACAACTGAATGACAGCTCTCCATAGCTGTCACATGGAAGTCAAGTAGCAGCTATAAATCTAGGAATATTCTGAGATGATGAACTTCCGTGCCAAGGGCACCTCAATTGGAGCACAAATCAAGTCTGTCATGGGAGCCTGATTATCCTCTTTATCTCTCAGAATCACATAGGTTTGGAGATTATGCTTAAGGCAGGGTTACTGGGAACTTTTAAATGAATGAAAGCCTCTCCAAGCAGTTTTTCCCCCCTCCAACATATGTATTTATTCAGATAATTATTATAAAACAACAATAGGATTTTTCAGTCAAAAAAGATTTGTAGTTTGAGTCATGATCAGACTCTAAAGGAGTGGTTCCCAAGGTGGGGCACACGCCCCACAGGGGGGCAACTTGATTTTTAAGGACAATTGGAGAATGAGTTATTAACAGTAAATTTTTTGCATTTCTTATGGTTCTAGGGGCCTTGTATACAGTATATAAATATATATTGTGACATATTTATGCCTTTCAGTTCTCTATTATAGGTTTTGAAATTTTGCTATTTTTTCATATCACTTCATATTATTATTATTATTATTATTATTATTTAACAATTTCTTAGTGATTTCTTCCTCAGTACTTCAACTGTCCTTTCATTCTGTTATTTTTCTTTCATGGATGCCATGTTCTTTGGAAGCTTGTTTAAACCAAGTTAATTACCTTTTAGGCTTCCTCCACGTGAATAGGAGTTCATTTTTGGAATAATAAGAATTATATGTCGGCGGGGGGGGGGGAGGGAGTACAGCATCAGTACTGCTTGGGTGGGGCATGGCCAAAAAAAAAAATGGTTGGGAACCACTGGTTAAAGCATGACACTACGGGGAGGAAGGAGTGTTTCTTTAACTCATACTTTGAATACTGTTACTGAAATTTCAGTTAAAAGCAGTCCTTGAGATAAAATCTTATCATCTGCATACTGCAAATAAGGTATTTTTTAATCAGTTTTTGGTTCACGGGCCTCTTTGCAAATCTGATAAAAATTATGAATCTTTTCTCTAGATAATACATAGTTTCCTGTATTCATAAAATTTTGAATGCAAATGTAAATGCTTCCTGAATTCTCTTAATCCCATGGACCTATATTAAGAACTGCTGATCCCCAAGACCAAATGTGAAAATGAAACATTCAGATTTCAAAGAAAATAATTTATACTGATTGGCTTCCTTTAGGCAAACTATTCTGAGAGGGTGGATTTTGACAATGATGTGATAGCTAAAGTAAAAACACCTGTACAATTTCACAATTCAAACTGTATAATTTAATAAATTCTCTGAAAAGCATATACATTAAGTGTTAAATATTATACAAATAGAGAATGTCCAATCATTTGCTTGAATCAGACACAACTAAAGAAGATAAACAACTATGTTGTGATTCAGAAAAGTAACATAAATCCCAAAGTGTATTTAACATACATAATTATATGTAGTGAGAAACTTACTCTCTAAGAGTATTTGAATCAGGAGAGTGTATAGTTGAATGCATAGTATTAGTCATTACCTTGGAAATTTAAGCTTCAACTTAACCAAATGATGTTCTTCATCTTGTATTCTTCTGAAGACTCTGGTATCAGGTTCCCTCAAGCATTTCAATCTGCATGATGATGATAAAAGTTTGAATTCCTGGGGTTTTAAAAATAATTAACTCCACTCAGTTTTACTAGTTGTAAAATAAAAAATTAGGGCTCTAACCAAGCCCTAACTTGGACAGAATATTTTACTATGAATCATATTATAGTACTAAGCTAGATATTTGATTTAAACTTTCCTTTTAAATCTTCATTTAATCCCAAATAAAATTATACTAACTGCCCTCAGGAGTATCTTATTCAGAAATGCATAAAGCCCCATAGAATATGGGACAATATATTTCCCTTAGATAGTACCTCTGTAATAAAACTCTGTGGTCAAGTGTTCTGTTTCTACTTCTAAAACCTATGCATTATCCAGCTGACATAATTCTTATATGTCTTTAGTTACTTTAAATAAGTGAAATGATTCCCCAAATCCAACCCTACTTTTATTTGAACCTCTCCTTGATTAATACAACACACTCAACTATGACCTAGAGAAATCAAACATGATTGGTTACTTAACTGAACTGTGAAAGAACTACAATAGCAATGTGTGTGTGAAACTGATATTTTTCTACATAATACTTATTTCAGATTTTCAACACCCACATAAGTTACTAAGTTTTCCCTTATTTAAGTGATTAACTTTTCTAAAGTACTTAAGACATAAAAGATACTAAAAGAGTTGAAATAAAATGAGATTCAAACCAAAGTGTTTACTTTTGCTTTATTTTTTCTGGGTATTTATGGAGAGGGTAAGAAGTCTATGCTAAGTGGAGTGTAAGCAAGCCTTATTAGTTCCTTCAATTTCCAAAGAACATAGTTCAGCCCTTCTGAGCTTGAGTCACTGATGCTTATGACATGCAAGCCTAATGAAAAATACCAAATAATCAAAACCCAACAACTTTAATTGCCCTATACCCCTAACCTCTGACCGTCATAATGACTGAATAGAAATTGGATGCTCAGAACATTAGGAAATATGCATGCCCACTATCCAGTTCTGCCACCTTTAACTATATTGACATTTTGGCCGGTTCTCATTTGGATTTTGCTTTGTTTTCAGTCTACAGTACTTGCATTCCAGATGGATCACTTTACTATTAGACTCTGATTTATTGAACTTGGTTTTTGTTTTAGATGATATTCTTTTGGCTTTGGTGGACTTTGTTTCATAGTACATCATCACAGCTGCAGAGTGGCTATTAAGAGATGCTCTCTTGCACAGTTGGTTCTTTGGTTACCATGGAGCTCAAAAACTCCTCCCACTTGACTGAAAAAAGTAATTTATAATGGAATAGGAACTTGCCTTGCTACCACAGACCTAGGATCTTATGTTTCTGTCATAACCACCCCACAACTTCCCTGCTGTAATCTAAATGTTTGTGTACCCCCCAAGACTTTTATGTTGAAATCCCATCCCCTAAAAGCGATGCTATTAGGAGGCATGATGTTTGTGCGTTGATTAGGTCATGAGGAAGAGCCCCCATGAATAAAAACAGTGCCCTTAGGTAACAGGCCCAAGAGAACTCCCTTGTCCCTTTGACCCTGTGAGGACACAGCAAAAAGGTAACATCTATAACACAGTAAGAGGGACATCACTAGACATTGAATTTGCCAGCATCCTGATCTCGAACTTCCAAGCCTCCAGAACTGTGAGAAATAAATTTCTGCTGTTTTACCTAGACCAGTGGTGGGCAAACTGCGGCTCGGCAAACCACGGCTCGCGAGGCACATGCGGCTCTTTGGTCCCTTGAGTGTGGCTCTTCCACAAAATACCATGTGTGGGCACTCATGTACAGTGCGATTGAAACTTCGTGGCCCATGCAGAAGTCAGTATTTTGTGGAAGAGCCACACTCAAGGGGCCAAAGAGCCGCATGTGGCTCATGAGCCGTGGTTTGTCAACCACGGACCTAGATTATGGTATTTTGCTATAGCAGCCTGAATAGACCAAGCTATTCCTCTATTTTCTTCTTCTTTTTTTAATCCTCACCTGAAGATATGTTTTTATTGATTTTTAGAGAGAGAGGAAAGGAGAGTGAGAGAGAAAGAAGAGAGAGAAAAGGAGGGGAACATTTGATGTGGGAGACAAATATTGATCAGTTGCCTCCTGTATGTGCCCCAACCTAGGTATGAGGCCTGACTGGGACAGTGCTCCAACCAACTGAGCCATCTGGCTAGGGCGATATCTCTGTTTTTAAAACACACAACTGAGATTCTGCCTCAATTTAACCTGATGTGTGTTGTAATAGTCTATGGCGGTGGTTGGCAAGCTGCGGCTCGCGAGCCACATGCGGGTCTTTGGCCCCTTGAGTGTGGCCACAAAGTTTAAATCGCACTGTACGTGAACGCCCATATGTGGTATTTTTTTTCTTTTGTTTTTTATTGCCTAAAGTATTACAAAGGGTATTACATATGTGTCCTTTTTTTCCCCCCACCCTTGACAATCCCCTGGCCTCCCCTACCTCCCAGTGTCTTATGTCCATTGGTTATGCTTATATGCATGCATACAAGTCCTTCGGTTGATCTCTTACCCCCCCTCCTTCCTGCCCCCCAACCCTCCCCGGCCTTCCTGCTGTAGTTTGACAGTCTGTTTGAGGCAGCTCTGCCTCTGTATCTATTATTGTTCAAAAGTTTATAATGGTCTCTATTATCCATGAATGAGTGAGGTCATGTGGTATTTTCCTTCATTGACTGGCTTATTTCACTTAGCATAATGCTCTCCAGTTCCATCCATGCTGTTGCAAATGGTAAGAGTTCCTACCTTTTTAGAGCAGCATAGTATTCCATCTTGTAGATGTACCACAGTTTTCTAATCCATTCATCTACAGATGGGCACTTAGGCTGTTTCCAGATCTTAGCTATGGTGAATTGTGCTGCTATGAACATATGGGTGCATATATCCGTTCTGATTGGTGTTTCTGGTTTCTTGGGATATATTCCTAGAAGTGGGATCATAGGGTCAAATGGGAAAACATATTTGCCAATGTCATATCTGATAAGGGCCTAATCTCCAAAATGTATAGGGAACTCATACAACTTAACAAAAAGAAGATAAAAAATCCAATCAAAAAATGGGCAAAGGACCTAAATAGACACCTTTCAAAAGAGGACATTCAGAAAGCCAAGAGACATATGAAAACATGCTCAAAGTCACTAATCATCTGAGAGATGCAAATCAAAACAACAATGAGGTACCATCTCACACCTGTCAGAATGGCTATCATCAACAAATCAACAAATGACAAGTGCTGGACAGGATGTGGAGAAAAAGGAACACTTGTGCACTGCTGGTGGGAATGCAGACTGGTGCAGCCACTATGGAAGACAGTATGGAGTTTCCACATGTGGTATTTTGTGGAAGAGCCACACTCAAGGGGTCGCAGTTTGCTGACCACTGGTCTATGGAAACTAAGCCCTAGTTTACTAGACCATTTGCAATGCTTTCTTAAATAGAAGGGATATGAAAATCAATTACATTGTCTGCCTCCCCTCTCAGTTGAGGGGATCTTGCTATAAATATACTGACTCAAGTAATGTCTGCCTCTTGTAATATCAATGCCACCATCACTCTCAGCACAAAGACGCTGATGGCTGTCTTTGACAAATTCAAGTTAAAAGTGCACCATGAGAAACTGGGCCAGTCCTCTTCTGCTCTTCCCTGGATGAGCCCCTTCCCTCCTCAGAAGCCTAGGTATCAGAAGTTCTCAACTCATCTTAAGTAAGAACTTATCCCAATTATGCCACAGATTATATTTCTTCTGGTGCTATCCACCTTTCTTTCATTCAATTCCTAATGTTATCCAAGCTGTGCTCAGACTCATTGACTGTGTTGATCTATCCTCTAAACTGTCTTCTTCCTCCATGAACTTTCCTTGTGCCCCCTTTAGAGAACTGATCTTTCCATTTTAATTGGGCAATCCCCAAAACACAAGAAATTAGTAAAATGCTCCTGAATTTCTGATTGCCATTATCTATAAGAATTCAGGCATCTAGAAAAAAACCTATGCAATTTGTCGACCTTAAACAAATAAAAACCCATATATTTCTCCAGCAAAACTAGGTTTATTTGGGAACAAAGAATAGCAATCTGGGACATTCAGTCTAATGGAGAACCACAGAAGTCCAGAGAACAAAGGAGAGGAACATTCATTTTCAGAAGAAAGGGGAAGTTCAGAGGGGCTGTTGTAAACAAAGAGTCCATTGGAGGAAACTGGGAGTTTGGCATCTAGTGGCCATTCATTGGCTGATTTCTAATAGTCTCTCATTGGCTGAGTGATTGCCAGGGAAGGAGATCTTCTTTCTTCCTGCTGGAGTAGTGGAGTAGAAGAACATCTTTCTGTTGGAGATGGAAAGTATGTCTCTTCCTGTTTAAGACAATTGCTGGTGAGTAGGAAGGCATGAGAGCTCCTCCTACAGGTCCTCTCAACTCCAATTTAAATAATGTTTCTATTTATAAAACTTTACAAATTCAAACTATATAGACTCACTTCAATATTTGTCCAAAATATCTTATTACAATCAAATACATTTGACAAAATTCAAAAAGTATAGTAAGTAGTGTAGCAAAGATATAGTTAAAAATTTCTGTTCTGAAAATTTGTATGAAGAAGTGATGGTAGTATCTAGATTAAAAAAAATAGTGCTCATTATTTCTCTATTTAAATCTTCATAAATATATAACAAAAAAGACACTGCTTTGATTACTTTTACCAATACCTGTACTTAAATACATATTATAATAACTATAAAATCTGTATATTTTTTCCTGTGAGAGTATTAAAATACACAGACCTTGAAAATATTTCATTAATTTTTATTGTTTTTGCTGAAGGTTATACAAAGTAGCACACAGAGTTCTAAAAATTCACGCATAATAAGAGACTTATCTTTTAGTCTCCCTCTCAAAAACCCAAGGTCAGGGCCTTAGTCCATCTCACAAATTTGAGATTTATCAATTTCTCATGAATCATCTGGTCTTCGAGGTTGCCTCTAGGTTCTACTAAAAGCACTGTACTTCATTTGCATTTACCTCTACAGGAAAAATATTGTGTTGTTCTAACCAACTTCATTCCAAAGGAGTTAAACACAATGCTGACTACAAAAAACTTCCATGATGTGATTTTCCTAACTTTGTATCCACCACACTGCTGGTTTTCTCCCTCTCATTGTTTTCTTGTAGCATTTTTGTTTTCTTTTATTGCTACACATGTTTCACCCTACAGTCTCTTATATAACAACTAGAGGCCCGGTGCACAAAAATTTGTGCACTTGCGGGGGAGGGGGAGCTCCCTCAGCCCTGCCTGTGCCCTCTCGCAGTCTGGGACCCCTCAGGAGATAACCACCTGCTGGCTTAGGCCTGCTCCTGGGTGGCAGAGGGCAGGCCTAATCCCTAGGTGCAGCCCCTGGTCGGGCTCAGAGCAGGGCTGATTGGGGAATTGGGGCGCCGCCCCCTGTCATGCACAGAGCAGGGAGATTGGGAGGTTGCGATGCCACCCTCAGTCACGATCAGGGTAGGGCCGATTGGGGGGTTGGGGCACCGTCCCCTGTCACACTCAAGGCAGGGTCGAAGGGGAGGTTGTGGCGCCACCCTCAGACACGCACAGAGCAAGGCCAATCAGGGGGTTGGGGCACTGCCCCCTGTCACTCACAGAGCAGGGCCCATCAGGGGGGTTGGGGCGCCGCCACTCTCACACTCAGGGCAGGGCCGATGGGGAGGTTATGGCTCTACCCCATCACACACAGAGCAGGGCCAGTGGGGGGGGGGGGTTGGGGAGCTCCCCCCTATCAGGCACAGAGCAGGGCCGATCAGGGGGTTGGGGAGCCTTCCCCTGTCATGAACAGAGCAGGGCTGATAGGGAGGTTGTGGCCCCGCCCCCTGTCACACACAGAGCCGCAGGGCGATCAGGGGGTTTGGGCGCTGCCCCCTGTCATGCTGATCCCGGTGCCGGGAGGTCTCGTGGCTCCACTGATCCCAGTGCCGGGAGGCATATTACCCTTTTACTATATAGACTAGAGGCCTGGTGCATGGGTGGGGCCAGCTGGTTTGCCCTGAAGGGTGTCCTGGATCAGGGTGGGGGTCCCCACTGGGGTGCCTGGCCAGTCTGGGTAAGGGCCTGAGGGCTGTTTTCAGGCTGGGGGTGACTGAAGCTCCCAACTGCTCCTTTTTTTCTTTTTTCTTTTTTCTTTTTTTATTCTGGGCCAGCTTTACCTTGAGGCTTGGCTCCAGCTCTTAGGCCTCAGCGCGGCTGAAAATAGGTTTCTGGCCTTTGCATACAATGTTGCGAATCTGCTGGCTGAAGTCTGGCGGTATTTGTTACAATGTTTCTTAAAGTGCCCGTTCAGAGGCCTGCAGCCGCAGGCGGGGAACGTTGGTTTCCTCCATCACTGAGGCAACCAAGCCTCATGTTAGTTTCAAGCAGCCGGCCGCCATCTTGGCTGACAGTTAATTTGCATATCTCGCTGATTAGCCAATGAAAAGGATAGCGGTCTTATGCCAATTACCATGTTTCTCTTTTATTAGTGTAGACTAGAGGCCTGGTGCACAAATTTGTGTATGAATGGGGCCCCTCGGCATGGCCTGTGGGCATTGGGCTGAAACCTGCAGTCCAATGCCCCCTGAAACTCCTGTCTGCTGCTCCTGCTCATCCCGGCCCCACTGTGCCTGCCGCGGGCTTATGCCCAGTCAGTCTTGATCAGGAAAGCCCTGCCATGAGCCCTGTGTCTGGTGCCTATCCTGAGGCAGGATGTGATTGGACCTCCGGGTGGGTGGTGGGACATCCCTGCCAGTCCAGGATCCAGATCCATCTTGTTGACGTTCATGACAATTGTCGGGAGCCACCTGGCAGCTGCTTTTATATCATTTCCTCCTTGCGGAGTGTCTAGGGAGGGAAAGCAGCAGTGGTGCCTGAGGCTGACTTCCAGAAGGCTGGTGCACTGTTGGGATCATGGCGGTGCTAGTCCGTTGGTGCCTGGCCCATTCTCCAGAAATTGGACCTGCAGGACTACTGAAGGAGTGAGTGCCTGCTGCTGGGCTGGTGGGCCGCTGGGACGGGTTGGTCAGCTGAGCAGCACTCCCACTGTGGGTTGTGGGTCTGCCCTCTGGTGGTCAGTGAGTGTCATAGTGAACTGTCGACCAGTCGTTCAGTCATTCAGTTGCTTAGGCTTTTACATATATAGATGACAATTTGGATGTCAAAGCCAAATATCTTGAATCCTGGGTTTAAAAAAGTCTCCCCTCTTAAATTTAGGGGAAGAGGTATATGGTAATTTTAATATACTATATTCTAGTTAAGCATAATAAATATTAATTTAATAATTTGTCTTTATTACATGATTTGTTTGGTAATATTTTTCTTTATTATTTGGGATATTTTAGAAATTACAATTATTGTTGAAAAATTTGATAGAAGGGAGAAGAGGACAGAGAGAGAAAAATTAAAAAAGAAAGAAAGTAAGCAGGGAGAGGTATTGAGATTGTTACTCAGAGTGATACCATTATTCCTATGGGTCCCGTGTTCTATTTTTCCATAACACAGAAAATAGCTTCCTTCATACATCACAAACTTCATTTGAAAACATCAATTCTAGAATATGAAAGGAGAGTTCCATTTCCATGGCTCATTCTGTCTTTGGATAATCTGGTGTACCAATTAGTACAATTTGTGATGTGGACATCAATTTACAAAAAGTTGTGTTGACTGACATAACCAGTTACTTATTGTGTATATAGCTCCTCAAGCTGCTTTAAAATGAGAGATCTTGATGAACATAAATTACCCTATTTTCCATTGTTTTCCCAAAATATTTTCCTATTATTTAAAAGGTAACATTTATATACTTGTTTATAAATTCCATTATAATAAACCAAACACTTTCACCTCTAAACTTCTTGTCCATATATTCATTATCTGGCAAAGTCTTTGAAAAAACTTACAATACCAGAACATTTTTCAGTGCCATTTTTCATATGTGGAGATATGCAAGGATGCATAGGTGTTCTATTGATCACTTGGGGAAAAATGTGTCAGGTTTATAAAATGAATAGGAAATAACTATTATTGGGATACAAACAGGCAGATATGCGCTGGCCACCAGGCTGCTCAGTTGGTTGGAGCATCATCCCATACACCAAAAGGTTGTGGGTTTAATTCCCCATCAGGACACATACCTAGATTGTGGGTTTGATCCCCAGTCTAGACAAGTATGAGAGGCAACCAATAGATGTTTTTCTCTCACATCAATTTTTCTCTCTCTCTCACTCTCTCTCTCTCCAATAAACAGCCCCTGGTGGGGATTTAACAGGCAGAAATAACTTATTACTACCTAGAAATAATTTTCTAAACGAAGATAAAAAAAATCTTGTGCATACAAACAATGGATGAAAGCTTTTCAGCATTTGCCATCTATAATAATAAAAGTACAGCATGATAATTAGACCATATGTCCTTCCGGACATCCTTCCAGATGACCTTCTGGACAAAGCCTGTGCTGCAAGGGAAGCCCGCGCCCCGGGTGCCAGAGGGAAGCTGTTGCCGGCATTCCGGGGGAAGGAAGGCCTACTTTTGCACAAATTTTGTGTATTGGGCCTCTAGTTAAAAATAATAAACTTAATCTAGTTAAGCAGCATATAGTCTGTCTTTTGCTCCTGAAATCGTAAGATTTCAGGCAGACATTCAGTAAAGCTAGTGATTAGCACATTGCTTGCTCCTAATTAAAATGTAATGAAAATGAATCAAGACAAAAGATATGCTATTTGAATCCACAACTACCAAAGGCTATATACCTCTCTTTCTGATTTCATGTGATATTTGTGTGATATAGTGCAGTAAATTACAAGCTAGTTAGAGTTAAGCCACTTAAGCCAAATTATTGTATAATTTATACTTAAAAATGAAAATCTGCAGGGGCATGCTGGCTTTAAATTTTTCTAATATAGGAAAAAAGAAGAATCCTAATAAAAGAAATGTGTATAGATGAATTAGCAACTTTGCATGCTGGAAATTTGTAATAACAATAATTTTTGTTATACTGAAAAATGTTATGCTTGGTAAATATATGAACATAAGACGACTGTGTTAATAAAACTAGTGATATGCTAAAAGTTCTAAAAATGTTTGCTATATAAGATATTATTACTTAGTGTCAAGATATTATTACTTAGGCCTGGTTCTTAAAAGATATGAGGTCACATGCTCAAAGTCACTAATCAACCCTGACACATAATAAATCCCCAAAACTGTTTTACATATAAGTGCTATTGTTATTATTGTTATTCTTATTATTATTTTATTATTCTATTTTCCAGGGTTAACGTGCTTTCTATATTCTTTATTTCTGTTTCAGAAATTTTTCTCTATACTACAACAGCCCTTTCACGGGTGTGTTATAATCTCACAAAGTTGATTACCACTCCTATGGAAAGTGAGCTGACAAATTCATTGAATATATTGATGGCTTTGAGTGTGAATCATCTCAGGAATATGAAATGTTAAAATAAGAATGTCAGGTGATAAAAAAGCCTAATGCAAAGAATTTTCAAGGATGGCATTCCACTTCAAGCTGAACTGCATTTGGGGTAAGGAGCTTTCATAATATTCTTCAGGCATGTAAATTCCTTTCAACAAGAGACTAAGTCCAGGCCTTCAGTCAAGGACTATAAGCCCTCTTTCTACTGTTTTGTTTATCCCAGGAAACATGAAGAGGTCAGTTCTATATGTTAAGTCTCAATTTCCAAAGTTTAAGACAAGGGAGGTATTGTGTATTCAAAGGGATAATGATTTATGTAAGTTTATTATTATTCTGTTTTAAATCATTAAAACAAGAATATAAATTTTAAAAAGATGTAAAATGGATTCTGTCAAAGAAAATCAATAAATATAAAATAAAATATGTCAATTTCTAAACACAAGAAGAAAGGGGAAAATGGAAATTCTATGTATAAAAGTTTCCTACCTCTTTATTAAAATACTCAGAATGCACTGATTCTAATTTTCCAATTCTAATTTATAAGATACCGAAGAATGTGTGACTAGTCAATAATAACCATTAAAATTAATAGGAACATGTTTATTGTTACCTTTGAACAAAATTGAACATATAGGGCATTTTCAAATCAGAAAATATCACCTCTCCCCAGAACATTGGAGTTAATAGGTATGCTGTATGGAAACAGATTCTGTGAGTTGCATTCTATTCAAATCCTCTGGGATTTACTCTGCAATGGTTGCCAGTTGTCTCTTCACACTGTGTAAGAAAACATTTCTTCTAACAGACACAACGCAACTTCCTTAGTTTGTCCTTGCAAATGAATATACTGCACACTTACCAAGTACTACTTTTTAAAAATAATATCTATAACACCTTTGGAGATGCAGCTTATAATATAGCTAATGAAACAGACTTTAGAGCCCTTCATTTCAGGGGCCTTTTACATACCCTAGGAGGCAATCTAGCAACTTTGCATTCATAATTTTGTATTAATTTTTTAAAGTGCCCAACTCAAATTGTATAGACTTCAAACCTTACAAATCCTGGATTTCTCCCTGTCTTAGAGTAAATTATTGTTTATTAGGTGACATTCTTAGCGCCATGAGAATCAGTGAATGTATGAAAGCAGTGCTAAATGTTTTTCTCACTAATTCATTTTTAATTGAGATATAATTGATATATAACCTTGTGCTAGTTTTAGGTGTGCAACATAATGATTTAATATATGTATCTATTGCAAAATGATTACCATAAAAATGTTCGGTTAACATCCATAACCACACATAGTTTCATTTTTGTGTGTGATGAGAACTATCAAGATCTGATTGGGGTCCTAATATGAGGTGACAGGAGAAGGTTTGACTTTGGGTGGTGGGCACATGGTGCAATATACAGCTCTTGAAACATAGAAACCCACACGAGAAACCTTTAAGATCATGTTGACCAATGTCACCCCAATAAATTTAATTTAAAAAGATCTACTTCACTATATATTTGAGAGCTGCAGATTTCTTTTAGAGATGTTGATTTCATTCCTTTTAGATATATACCCAGAAGTGGAATTGATGGACCATGTGGTAGTTCTATTTTTAATTTCTTGAGGAACCTTTATATTGTTTTCCTTAGTGGATGCACTAATTTACATTTTAACCAAAAGTGCACAAGGATTCCCATATTTCCATGTTCTCACCAACACTTGTTATCTCTTATCATTTAGATAACAGCCATCCTAACAGGTGGGATATAGCTCATTGTAGTTTTCACTTTTATTTCTCTGATGATTAGTGGTGTTTAGCATGTTTTACATGTACCTATTAGCCATTGTATGTCTTCTTTGGAAAAATGTCTATTTAATTGGATTATTTATGTGTTTTTCTTATTGAGTTGTATGAGTTCTTTACACATTTTGTATATTAACTCCTCATCAGATATATGAGAGGTAAACATTTTCTCTCATTATTTAGGTTGCCTAGTCATTATTGTCAATAGTTTCCATTGCTCTACATAATCTGTTTTTGTTGTTTTTGCTGTTGTTGTTTTTGTGGGTAGTTTTTTGCGTTGTTGTTGTGGTGGTTTTTTTTGCCTTTGCTTTTGGTGTCAAATCTAAAAAATCATTACCAAGATCTTTTTCCCTATGTTTTCTTCTTGGAGTGTTATGGTTTCCAGTCTTATATTCAAGTCTTTAATGCATTTTTAGTTGATTTTGATTATGGTGTAAGATGGGGTCCAGTTTCATTCTTTTGCATGTAGTTGTCCAGTTTTCCCTATCCACTTATTAAAAAGACACAACATATTCTGGCCTCTTGGCTATGGGAATTTTTATCTGAAGATGGCCAGTGGCCACTTTAGTTGATTGTTCATATAGCAGCTGCCACCCAGACAGACGTCATGATTCTATATTTAGTTTTCTTTCCAACAGAAGTACTGTTTAACACATGAGAATATTATTAGGACCCCACCACTTTCCTTGGAAATATTTTTGCTCAGTGAAGGACATTCTAAACCAAAATATCCCCTCTCAACTGTCAAAATTCAATAATCAGTTAAGTAATCTTTTACATTTTTGGAAATTAAGGTGACATTTCCAAGGAAGTTGAACGGCCAAGAGGCAAACATATCTCATATATTACACAGAGTGTCTAGGTCTATGAGAAATTTGTATCAAAAATGAGAAACAATGTCACATTGTTATGAACAATGTAGAAGCAGTTTTCACACTGATTACCTTGACAACTCTCCTGTCATCACTGACCGTTTAGTCAATATGCAATGAACAAATGGAATGTGTCAAGCCAATACTGTAAATTGCTCAAATTAAAGTAACAGCTTTGAAACATTAAGAATAAATGGATATTGATTACAAGTTTATGGAGTATTTATCATGGATCACTGTAGCATTTTCAAGACATTCATTTTCTTCCTTTACTTTTACTTTTTGGGATTCCTCTCCATGGTAATAGAAAGTAAAAGGCTGTCACTGAGTTGTTAATAGGGGAAGGACTTTGACTACTTTCTAAAAATGAAGCAGGAAGTAAAGATGAAGAGAATAAATGACTGGAAGACCATCACCTCATGAACCCTGTGTTCACCAGGACCACTGCAGCTCAGATTGTTTACATTTTACAATGTAGAGGCAATTTTCTCTGAACCTAATATAATATCTATTATAGCTATGTTGATGATTATTTTAGATTATGATCAGGCACTTTATTCTTTTGTTTTGTTTCCTGAAGGAGTTAAATAATATATACCCACCATACTCACATAAGCAGGCTAGACTAAAACTTGAACTCCACATCTTGCCGGCTGAAGCTAAAGGGTGTCCCAAAATTCACGCAAGAAGTAATTTTGATAGAAAACACGGGTTTATAATTAAAAATTGTAAATTTGTTTCTCAACAATCACTCGTGGATTTTCTGAACCCCAAAGGTGACAATTTTGTCAATTAACCAAGCCATCCACAATGTGTCACTGTTCGGTGCGGATTTTGGGTTGGAGGCATCATCGGACCATTCTTCTTCGAAAATACAGCTGCTCAGGCAATTACAGTTAATGGTGCTCGCTATCACGTCATGATAATCCATTTACCTGATATCTATTTCATACATAACCCTATACTGTATACTTTATGAATCAATAAAAAATTTACAATTTTTAATTATAAACTTGTGTTTTCTATCAAAATTACTTCTTGCGTGAATTTTGGGACACCCTTTATATGTCCTCCTTTTTCTCTATGAGTTCACCAGATGCATTTATCACCTCTACCATGATCACACAAGGAATAATAATGTATCAGTTTTATATTACTATGTAATACATTACCAAGATTTTGTCTTTCTTTGTGGGAAGTTGATAGAAGATGTGTACATCAGCTTTGGAATGTGGTCTTGAACAAGACTATAATCAAACTCTTAATTTCATCATCAGAAGTTTTGCATACAAGCTATATTCAGAGTTTTCTGAGGATTAAATGAGATAACAAGCTAAGTATTTAGTGCAGTTCCTGGAATTTTGTAATAGCTCAATGAATATTGTTAATCTTTTCTTCCTCTTTACCTGCTATGGTTTGGAAGCAACGGCAATGGCACTAAAATTTCTAGCCCACATTTTCAAGATAATTATATCTGGGAGATTGACTAAATAATTAAATTCAATACATATTATATATTATATATTTCAATTCACCAGATCATTAGAAGCCATGGTCTGAATAAACAATGAGTTTCAATTTTAAAAATGGCCAAAAGAATTAAATAGACAATTTTTCAAAAAGACATACAAATGGTCAACAGGTACATAAAAAAGTGTTCAACATTACTAATCATCAAGAAAATACAAATCAAAACTAAAATGAGATATCACCTCACAAGTGTTAGAATGGCTATTATCAAAAAGACAACAGACAGGTGGGGAGGATTGGAAAAAAGAGGGCACTTGTGCGCTGTTGGAGGGAATGCAAATTGGTACAGCCACTATGGGAAATAGTATGGAGCTTCTTTAAGAAATTCAAAATAGAACTACTATATGATTCAGTAATTCACCTTCTGCATATATATCTGAAAGGAACAAAATCAGTATCTCAAAGAGAAATCTACACCCCTCCCCCATATTCATTGTAGCATTACGTACAATAGCCAAGAAACGGAAACAAGCTAAGTGCCCATTGAAAGATGACTAGATAGAGAAAATTTCATACATATGTAACATAGGTATGTCTAATGGCATAGTATTCAGCCATGAAAACAAAGATAATCCTGTCATTTGCAACAACATGGATGAACCTTAATGGCATTATGCAAAGTGACATAAGTCAGACAGAGAAAGACAAATACTGTATGATTGCATTTATATATAGAATCTAACAAATAAACAAAGTCATCAAACTCATAGATAAAGAACAGATTGGTGGTTGCCAAAGTCAGGGTATGAAAGCTGGGGGGTGAAATGGGTGAAGGTGATGAGAAAGTACAAACTTCCAGTCATAAGATAAATAAGACCTAGAGATGTAATGTACAGCCTGATGACTTGAATTAGCAATACTGTATTGTATGGTTAGAGTTGATAAGAGAGTGGATTTTAGAAGGTCTCATCACACACACACACAAAAAGTAACTATGTATGGTGATAGATGTTAATAAGAATTATTGTACTAATCATTTTATTGTGGCAATCATATATACATATACATACATCAACTCATTTTATTGTACATTTAGAAAATACAACGTTGTATGTCAAGTATATCTAAATAAAACTTGAAAAATAATTGAATGTAAAAAAATAAAAATAAGAAATAAAATAGTGTTTTAAAATTTAAAAATAAATGAGTCCATTCATAAAGTAAAACATGCCTTCTTCACATTATACTTTTCAAAATAAGAGTGGGAACCAACTACGAAGCAAGCTTTGATATGTCAACTTGGGGTAATTAGACACTGTTACTTTTGTCCTCATTTAGAATACACTGGTAAGCATGTTTTAGGGATTTTACTTTTGTTTTGATTGTGTCTGTTTTGTGTTAGTTAATTGGTCACTGTGGATGAAATCTGCTCTAACAAGTAACTTTTAACTAACCTATCATTTTATACTTGCCCATTAATTGCAAATACTGTCCTTTCAGTTTAATAGGTTTTCTCATCATTACCCCCTTGCTTCTAATTTACTGTGGCAATCACTCTTTGCTGGGGATGCAAGGAATCCTGCTATTTTATCAGGTCTTCAGTCTTACAATTTCCAGCCAGCATGGATGGTTTATTAGGCATGTGGGAAAAAAGAATTCTTACATTCTTGTCAAGTGGTAGGTGGGAAATTACACTATTGTTTTTTGCCCATTATTTCATCTTTCGTCTGATCTTTGTAGGTTTTTTAAAAATCTAATAATGCTTCATAAAGAAGTATTTCTATAAAATTCATCTCTAAATAGTACTGTTGACTAATCATCTCATTAATGCTCTTTGCTTAGTTCTCTCATGTTCTACATGATATACACCATTTTGGCTTTCAGAGTGACTCACCAAAATGATTTAATACATTTTCTTTTTCAGGCAAAAGATTTTTAGGACAAAATGATAGGCTTTGTGGAAAAAAGATTGGAGGTAAATGATCCCAGTTCTTTGATCTTTGAGCACAGATTCTGGCTCCATAGTTTAGGAGTGGTCAGTCACAATTTACATAGTGCTTTTATATCCACTATTGTATTTGACCTTACAGACATATTGTTGAGGCAGCTGTTAGTTTTTTCACTCATTCTGCAAATGAGGAAACTAAGACATAGCACAAGACAAATGACTTCTGAAAGGTCAAAGAATATGTAACACAGAAATTGAATTTGAACATCAAATTAGGATCCTAGAACAGCGAGTTTAAAATATTTCTCTGTTAATATAACTAAATTCCCCCACTTACATATGGGTAGAGGGGAAAATAGTGGAGTTTCGTACATTTGATTAAGATAAAATTGAATACGTACAGCATCTTGCTAAAAGATAATGCACTAATTTCCTCTCCTCAATCTCTCCATATTCTCAGGTTGTAAAAGATTAAATATATATATTCAGTAGCTTCTAATATGAAATGGCACAGAATAGAGAAAACTGTTCTTGCATTGCTGTGGACACCTTTTAAGTATCCCTGTCCCATTTCATTACCCTGTTAAATATAGGGAGTTTTATCTATGAAGACTAACTTAGCATACACAATGAAAGCAAAATACTAAAGTGAAAAAGGAAAGGAATGTATCTAAATGACAGACAGTATTCAAAGAGTATTTTTAAATAAAAAACAACCTTTGCTATTAGAATGAGTTTTGTTTGATTAAAGCAATATTAGGCCGAGCTACAAGTCTAGTTTTTCTATAAAACATCCAGTCAGTCTCTCAATCAATTGGTGGTTATTAGTGTCCAAATTTCTCTTATCTGTGTCGTTGTACATTAGCTCCATAGCTGACCACATATTGACCTAAATGACAGAAAAATGCAGATAAATATATTTGTATTTAAAACAGCCACAACATCTATTATGACTGCCCTAATTGAACTTGCTTTGAGTCCACTATTTTTAAAAGAAGTTTACCAGTTTCTACTTCATAATTATGTTAAATAAGGAAATACTTATTATCCTTAGGATTTATCAAAGTTTTCCTACACTGGAAAAATAAAACCAATATCAATGCTTAAGTGCCTCCAGAGTTTTGCGATGAAAGGACAAAGAGGACAAGGCAGAATTTGCAGTAGCTCTAATTAAAACAGGAGTTCACAAATGCATTCTGAGATACTGCAGAAAAGGGTCCTGGTAATTAAAATGCCACCTTTTCAAAGCATGTTTGGACATTAGAAAAACAGTAACTTCATTGTGAATGAATGCAAAAGTAAATGATATCTGTAAAGGGACCCAGGAGTTCATGACCATGTTATTTACATTTATTTCTATTCATAATTAAGTGTTGAAATGCATTTAAATATAAACATCTTGCACACAAAAAATATAGATGTAATAAAAGATCCGTGGCTTTAAGCCACAAAATTTGGGGGTAGTTGTTACACAGCAGTGGATAACCAAGGCACGGTAAATATTGCATATATCCAGCATTTTACTTCAGTGTTATCTCCATAAAAATCAGACAAATATTTAATGAGATTTATTTTTTAAAATTTACTTTCTTAAACTTTTGAACTTTTAAAACAAACAAAAAAAAACATGTTCATAATCAATAGTATCTATGGAAACAAAGAAACTTCAGTGCCAGTGTTGGACAATAATAGCTGCATTTGGGACAAAATGTTTAAAAATGAGACGTGGTAAAAACTGGTCATATGGAAATCCTAGAGGTAGACATTAAAGTTAAAATGACATATCTGTCCTTACTCATGGCTATTTAGGTGATGTAACATCACACCTCTGGCTGAAATTCCCTTTGCCAGTCATCCAAAGCCATTTATGTTCATGCCACATACCAAAGGGCTTCTGTTTAGATAAGAATGTCTACTTGTGTCTATTGGGAAATTCATTACCAGTCAGGAAGTTCTCAGGAAATGTCAGACATAAAAGAAAGTATCTTGAAAATAAAAATAAAGACCACAATATCAACCATATCACGTTATTTATGAGAATAAGAGAGAATTTATGTTCAGAGGAATGAGACTGTAAAACAAAATTAAAATCACATGTGCCATTGAATAGGCATAGGTTTTGAGAACACATAAAAGTCAGATAAGCCGTAACCGGTTTGGCTCAGTGGATAGAGCGTAGGCCTGCGGACTGAAAGGTCCCAAGTTTGATTCAGGTCAAGGGCATGTACCTTGGTTGCGGGCACATCCCCAGTGGGGGTTGTGCAGGAGGCAGCTGATGGATGTTTCTCTCTCATCCATGTTTCTAACTCTCTATCCCCTTCCCTTCCTCTCTG
Organism: Myotis nattereri; assembly: GCF_964212035.1. Taxonomy (NCBI): domain Eukaryota; kingdom Metazoa; phylum Chordata; class Mammalia; order Chiroptera; family Vespertilionidae; genus Myotis; species Myotis nattereri. The sequence continues at coordinate 85,577,238 of NC_138078.1, forward strand.
GAAAAAATCAATACAATATATATATTTTTAAAAAGTCAGATAACATGTCTAGCTTTTATACATAACACCATGCCCTCATTGTGAGTATATTGTAAAACAGAAGACTTTTCAATAGATAGACCAAGTCAATTAGGAGTGCATACTATTAACTTGAACACAGGAACATGTGTTCTTAGAAAAAGCATATCTAAAATTAAAATTATTTTTCTTTTCTTTTAGAGTTGATATTTAATTTATTTTTAATCTCCAATAGCATTAAAGGATCACATGAGATTGGATGTTTAGTAAATAAAAATTGTACTTAAAATTTTGAATCATTCTTACAGAAATTTTTCTAGGATTAGATAATATAAATAACTGCAAAATATGTTAAAATTGTTAAAGTGAGCAGGATTATAGGGTTAATGTCCTTCTAGATCAGTGATGGCGAGCCTTTTGAGCTCGGCGTGTCAGCATTTTGAAAAACCCTAACTTAACTCTGGTGCCCTGTCACATATAGAAATGTTTTGATATTTGCAACCATAGTAAAACAAAGACTTACACTTTTGATATTTATTTTATATATTTAAATGCCATTTAACAAAGAAAAATCAAGCAAAATATGAGTTCGCGTGTCACCTCTGACACGCGTGTCATAGGTTCGCCATCACTGTTCTAGATAGTGATTTGATTATTTCCAAGCTTTCCTTCTCTAATGTGCTGAGATGGAAAGAGCTCTGTACTTAGAATTAGTAGCTCTAATAGCTGATCTTGGATTTGCTACTAATAAGTACTTAGACCACAGGCAAGTGGCTTTTTCTTCCTGGACTTCATTTCCTCAGTTTTGAAATAGGGCATTTTCATTAGTATTCCAGGTTCCATCAGCTGTAATATTCTATATCTTTCCACTAGTTTTACTGAAGTTCCCATATTATTTGCTCCTGTGGGTTAATACACTAAGTGCTTTAGTGTATTGAAGGCAAATATTATCTGAGAAGAGTTGCACATTAAGCCATTGTTAGCCACTAAAACCTTAATTTGATTCAGTTTATTAGATTAGGTAACAGGGACCTGAGGGGATAAAACTAAGAAAGGGAAAGTTTGACATAAGGGGAAAGAGCAGAAAAACAATGGCTTGATGACCCAAGGGGTCACAGCTTATATGTACTTACAGGGCACTAGCCTCGACAACTTCAGTGTTTGCCTAGGAGAGTTCTTAGTGATATGCCCATGGGTATTATGCAATAATATTATGCACGTACCCTAATTGAGGTTCCATTATATATGAAAAAGGGACTGCTTTGGCAAATTGGGTCTTAAATATTTTATTCTGGATCTACTGTCTCAAAGATACCAAGTGTCCTGCCATCATTGTATGGTAGAGCAGAATGCCCTGGCTGAAACAGAAGAGTACTGGTGCCCTGCTCCATGACAAAGTGAATCATAATAAAAATTCATTTTGTAACTGCCACAGTAAACAAGCCTACCCAGGGTGTGGCCTCTGTGAAATGAAATGAGGGTTTTCACAGCCCTAAACTACATCTGCATTCAAGAATGAGAAAGGGAAGTATGAGTTAGCTCCCTCTTGTGCAAGGAGACTTTCCAAAACGATCACACAAACCTTGTGCTTGCAAATTGATCAGATATTAGCCACTTAGCCACCCATAACTGTGAGAGATTATGAGAAACAATATGTTTATTCTGAGTGGCAATGTACACTGATAAAATTTAGGATCAACTTGACTAAATTAGGCTTCCACTGAAGATGGCAGCTTAGCTAGCTATACATGGTACTCACATCCTACCACAACTACTTCAATGTTATAACAAAAATACAGAACAACCATCATTCAGAACTTGACATCTAGCTGAACAGAAGTCCTATAACTAAGGATATAAAGAAGAAGCCATATCTAAACTGGTAGAAGGGGCGGAGACTCAATGTACTGGCCCCCTACCTCAACCCCCCCCCCCCACACACACACATACATGACAGTTAAAAATCAGCAGGGATATCTCAGCTATGGAGGTCCCCCTCAGGAGTAAGGAGTCCCAGCTTCGTACCAGGTCCCCCAGACCAGGTTTCTAGTGCTAGGAAGAGAAGTACCCATAACTTCTTGCTGTAAAAACTAGCAGGGATTGTGGCTGAGTAAGACAGTGGGCTGTTGGACATGCAGATGTCCCTTATTAAGGGCCCACACACAGGCTTACTGGAACTCACTCCCTCTGAGTTCCAGCCCTGGGACAGCAGGTCCAAAGGCAACAGGGACTTATGGGGAGGAACTGAATTGTCTGATATCAGGACAAGGGCTGGAGAGGCAACTTTCTCCCAGACAGAAGTTCTGGCAGAAGCCACTGCTCCTTTTATGAGACTCCCCACCCCCAACATACGTGTGTGTGCGCGCGAGCACACACACACACACACACACACACAGTCAGCAGGCAGTATATGTCCATCAACCTGCTAACACTGTTCACCATGCCCTGGTGATTTCCTGAGACCCAGCCCCACCCAACTTGCAGTCCCACCCACGCCATTTCCAGTGGCTGTTTCATACAATGGCCTGCCTTGGCTCATGCTGCAAACTTTCTTAAATCTCTCAAAGATTCAAAAACCCCAAACAAGTAGCATATGCCCTTGTCCTGCCCTGTACCGTTTGCTAAATGGCCCCCAGCCTGGCACTAGTGGCAGCCAGCCTCTGTTCAAAATGTGGTCACTCCCAGGCACCTCCAAGATCAGCACAAGTGGCGATCTTCTGCAGATTTCTCTGTAGCTCATGTCAGGTGGCCCTGGGCAGGACACAGACAGCAGCAGACCTTGGCCTGCACCTCCCTGGAAGTCCGAAAGCCAGAGCACAAAGTGGTCAGCTTCAGACCACTTGGAAGCACCACTCAACCACCTCCTCGAATAACACACTCAAGGGGTGGACTTATTGGGCAACAAACTCACTAAAGCCAGTTCTGCTCCACAGAGTTGATCCCTGCATAGCAGCTCCTGCCCTGCAGTTCTGTAGTTGTGGTCAGTCCTTGCAGCCTATATGTCTGAGGGTATATCCTCCCCATTGATTTGCCAACACAAATCAAGGCTCAACTACAATAGCCAACACTGCGGGGATGTGGGGGGCCTATATAGAGTACCCAGCTCAGGTGACTGGGGAGGCTGCACCACTGAGCCTACAGGACATATACTATATAAGACCACTCTATCAAGACGGAGAGCTGAGCAGGTCTACCTAATACATAGAAACAAACACAGGGAGGCATCTAAGATAAAGAGATAATAAAACACATCCCAAAAGGAAGAAGAGAACAAAACTCTGGAAAAAAATTAAATAAAATGGAGATAAGCTGTCTACCAGATGCAGAGTTCAAAAAACTGGTAATAAGAATGTTCAATGAATTAGGGGGGAAGTAGATGAACTTAGTGATAACTATAACTGAAAGTTAGGTAACACAAAAATGGAGGCAGAAAACATAAAAAGAACCAGTCAGAAATAAAGAGTACACTAACTGAAATGAGGAATTCATTACAGGGAATCAGTAGTAGAATAGATGAAACAGAGGATCAAATCAGTGATATGGAAGATATAAAAATAAGAAACACCCAATTAGAACAGCACACACACACACACACACACACACACACAAAGTAATCTTAAAAAAATGAGAATAGTAAAAGGTGACTATGGGACAATGTCAAGCATACCAACATTTGCATCCTAGGGGTGCTGGAAGGAGAAGAGAAAGAGCAGGGAATTGAAAATCTATTTGAAGAAATAATGAAAAAAATGACATACTACTTCCCCAACTTGGCAAAGGAAATAGACATATAAGTCCAAGAAGTGCAGAGAGAGTCCCATACAAGATGAACCATAAGTCCGGCCAGCGTGACTCAGTGGTTGAGTGTTAACCTAAGAACCAGGAGGTTGAGGTTCAAGATTCCCTGTCAGGGCACATGCCCAGGTTGTGGGTTCAATCCCCAGTGGGGGGTGTGCAGGAGGCAACTAATCAAGGATTCTCTCTCATTATAGATGTTTCTATCTCTCTCTCTCCCTTCCTCTCTGAAATCAATAAAAAAAATATGGATATATATTTTTTAATGAACCCTAAGACTACCAGCTAATTTCTCAATGGAAACTTTGCAAGCCAGAAAGGATTGGCACAAAACATTCAAAGTGGTGAAAAGCAAGGACCTACAACCAAGATTAGTCTACCCAGCAAAGTTATTTAGAATCAAAGGACAGATAAAGAGCTTCCCAGACAAGGAAAAGCTAAAGGAGTTCATCACTACCAAACCAACATTACAAAAAATGTTAAAGGGTCTTCTTTAAGAAGAAGAAGAAAAAAGATTTAAAATATGAATAATAAGATGGCAATAAATACAAATCTAGCAATAATTACTTTATTTTGTTTTGTTTTGTTTGTTTGGCAATAATTATTTTAAATGCAAATGGATTAAATGCTGCAGTCAAAAGACATACAGGGGCTGAATGGATAACAAAACAAGACCCTTACATATGCTATGTAGAAAGACTCACTTCAGATTGAAAGACACACATGAATTGAAAGTAAAGAAATAGGAAAAGATATTTTATGAAAATAGAAATAAAAAATAAGATGGGATAGCAATACTTATGAGACAAAATAGACTTTATTATTTTTTTAATCTTTATTGTTGAAAGTATTACAGATGTCCCCTTTTTCCCCGTAAAACCCTTCACCCTGCACCCCTCAGGCCTCCACCACACTATTGTCTGTGTCCATGGGTTATGCATAAATGCATATAAGTTTTTTGGATAATCTCTTCACCCCCCACCCCCGAACATCCACTCCCCCCACACCTGCCTTCCCTCTGAGATTCTTCAGTCTATTCCATGCTTCTATGTCTCTGAATCTATTTTGTTCATCAGTTTATTTTATTCATTAGATTCCACATATGAGTGAGATCATGTTATATGTGTCTTTCTCTGACTGGCTTATTTCACTTAGCATAATACTCTCCAGGTCTCTCCATGCTGCCTCAAAGGGTAAGAGATCCTTCTATTTTACTGATGCATAGTATTCCATAGTGTAAATATACCACAACTTTTTTTTTTTAACCACAGTTTTTTTATCCACTCATCTGCTGATGGGCACTTGGGCGGTTTTCAGATCTTAGCTATTGTAAATTGTGCTGCTAATGAACATAGGAGTGCATGTATTCTTTTTTATTGGTGTTTTGGGAATTTAGGGTATATTACTAGAAGTGGGGTCACTGGGTCAAATGGCAGTTCTACTTTTTCTTTTTTGAGGAATCTCCATACTGTTCTCCACAGTGGCTGCAGCAGTCTGCACTCCCACCAGCAGTGCACCAGGGACCCTTTTTCTCCGCATCCTCTCCAGCACTTGTCATTTGTTGATTTGTTTATGACAGCCATTCTGACAGGTGTGAGGTGATACCTCATTGTTGTTTTCATTTGCATCAGAAATGAAAGACGATATTTTATGAAAATGGAAATAAAAATAAATTGGAATAGCAATACTTATAATAGACTTTAAAACAAAGCTATATAACAAGAGACAAAGAAGGATGCAGCAATTCCACTTCTGGGTATTTATCTGAAGAAACCTGAAACACTAAATCAGAAAGACATATGTATCCATATATTCATTGTAGTATTATTTACCATAGCCAGTATATGGAAGAAACATGTGTCCATCAACAGATGAATGGATAATTAAGAAGTGGTCCATATATACAATAAAATATGACTCAGCCATAAAATAAAAAATTAAATCTTGCAATTGCAGCAACATGGGTGGACCTAGAGGGTATTGTGTTGAGTGATATAAGACAGAGGAAGACAAATAAATGCCATATGATTTCATTTATATGTGGAATCTAAAAAACAAAACAAACAAACAAGCAGAACAGAAACAGACTCATAGATACAGAGAACATTTTGAGGGTTGTCGGATGGAAGGGTGGTTGGGGGGATGGATGTAAAGATAAAGGGATTAAGAATTACAAATTGGTAGTTACAGAATAGTCCTAGGGATTTAAAGTGCAGCATAAGAAATATAGTCAATAATATTGTAATGACTATGTATGGTGTCAGATGGGAACTAGATTTATTGAGGTGATCACTTTACAAGTCACACCAATGTCTAATCATTGAGTTGTATACCTGAAACAAATATAATATTGTACATCAACTGTAATTGAAAAATAAAATTACTAAAATAAAGAAAAATACTAGATTATGAGAACCTTGGTGAAGGCAATGCAACTTCATCACTACATTAATAGCACCTAGTATGGGACCTGGAATATGGTAGGTAGTAATTACTTGTCTTATAATAAATGAATACTAATAGAGTCAATAAATAAGTAAAAATTATGATCCACTTTCTCTGGATAAACAGAAAGATATATATTGGAGACCAGTGACAGTCTTGACCACAAAATGCAGTCTTAGGGGCTCCGAGGCCCCATAAATCTTACTACCTTAAGGATAGAAAGTCTGCAGTTAAATAAAAAATTCAGTTCCAGAGAATAAGCCTTAAACTTTACCATGTGGCACTAACCTAATTATCTAAATAAACAATAATAGCCAACTCAAAACTTGGAAAAGTATAATATTATTGGAAGATAAAGTCTCTAATGCTAATAGCCATAATATAATAAAAATAGAAGCAATAATAAATAGCATGCAAAAGTATCCTTTCTGTCTTGGATTGTACATAATTATGCCTTTGAAAAACAAGAAAACATTCATATTAGGGAATTACTATTTAGACATATATTTCACTATAATGACCTTACAGAACGGGTGTGTTAGTATCTGCTCAAATTCAGTAAGCAAGTTGCTTTCCAAATAAGTAGTAACTGGGATAGAAAAAAAAAATTAACTAACCTTCTTCTAAGATATTCTATAACTTTTCCAATACTGTCTATAAACTTTTAAGACCAAAACTATACTTCAAAATCATGAATTATTTTTCCATCTTAATTAAAAAAAACACACACACACAGATTTCAAATGTCTTTTTTTTACCTATTGGAGAAACATCAAGGAGAAATATCCTTTGACTAGTAGGGTAATCAAGGATACTTTATATTAAGTTGTTAATTTGTTTATCCATTCAATCTGGTAACTTAATGAGAAAAGTGTATGTAAATATTTTAGAGCAGAGGGGGATGTATTTTTCATTCTAAGACCATAAAAACCATGGGTCACTCAAAAACAACTGTAAGGCCTACTGGTGTGCTGCAATCAGAAGTGACTCATTTTGAACAAAAGTTTCACAAAATCTGTGAAGCGGAGGCTGAGCCACAGCAGTATAGATCACACCTACAACTGAAAACAAACCAAATGACCTATGGTGCGAGAGCAGCAGAGTCCTGCAAGTTACCTCATTTCAGTAGCATCATTTCAGGGACCCTAGACAAGCACCCTCCCTACTACCCTCGCCACGGAGCCTGGAGTTCCCAGATCAATCAAACATCATATGAATTAACTAGGAGGAATAACATAATAACCCATGATCAGCCATTAATGCCAAAATACAGATTTAGTTACCGTCCTAGCACTCATCTAGCAGAATTCTCTGGAGGAGCTACTGGATAGGAAAGGTTGATGTTAGGGAGGAAAAGTCTGAAGCATAGCAGGCTCGCGGTGTTAGATGGAGGTCTGGCGGGTATCCGATGACAGGAACATTCTCTAGATAGCAGGGTATAAGACTTTGGGAAGCTAGTAGGATTAACACAAGATTAACAAGTAAATAAAATAATATATGATCTAAAAATTGTCCCTCCATTATGTTTACACAATAAACATTGTGATGTAAACATATACAGGAGATTATTATATATCTTAATCAGGGATATGAAAAAATGTCTACTAATAAGACTGTTAATCTGCATTAGTCACAAAATCAGAATGCTCCAACTATCGATCTTTATGCAAATCAACATGGAGCTATTGATTTCCTACCATTGGGTTAGCAGGCACTAGTGATCAAAAGATGAAGAAGGTATAGTCCCTGACTTTAAATTCACAAAGTAGATCTAGGCAGTAAAATGTACTTAGAGATTTTAAAAATTCCCATGGAACTCAGAAATAGCATTAACATTAAATTACAGCCACATCAATTCCTCCATAGTTAAGTCATTTTCAAATTTTAATTCCACTTTTTTTCTAGAGATCATAGTCACTATAGCATAAGAAAACAGCAAGTCCTAAAAGCAATACTGATTAAGTGACCTCCCCCATTGCAGTGGGTGCCTCAGGGCACAGCACATAATAACTGAAGGGCCATAGTGAAATCCTTCCTTTCTCAAGCGGGTGCCTTTGCAGTCAGTAAGTTGTCTTTTGCTCAATAGGAAGTCTCTTTTTTTTTGAATATATTTTATTGATTTTTTACAGAGAGGAAGGGAGAGAGATAGAGAGTTAGAAACATCGATGAGAGAGAAACATCGATCAGCTGCCTCCTGCACATCTCCTACTGGGGATGTGCCCGCAACCCAGGCACATGCCCTTGACCGGAATCGAACCTGGGACCCTTCAGTCTGCAGGCCGGCGCTCTATCCACTGAGCCAAACCGGTTCTGGCAATAGGAAGTCTTTTAGTCAGCAACGTGTCTTTGCTTACAGAGCTCTGAATAGACTGCCAACACTCTGCAAATGACAAAATTAGAATAATTAAACAGTTATTCATGAATGAACATACTTAACCCAAGATTGTTCCAGTAGAAGGGGCAAGAATAGCTAATATATTAGTCAGCAACACACAGACCAGATGGAAGGGTGAGTTTTTAAAATGTTATTTGAAACAAAGCATTCAGGGACAGTCTGAGCCACTCAAACTCCTAAAACCCAGTGTTCTGGGGCAGGAGCCAATGAAGAAAAACAGAACTTTTTTCAGGCAGATATTTAATTAAGGTTCAAGTAATAATGTGCTCTAAGTGCTATTTCATTTCCCTTTATCTCGGGAGCCCAGAGAGCTAAGGGATCAGTGAGGTGTGCGGTTGATGGCCCCTGACTTAACAGCTTACCATGAGACAACACAAAGCTCACATCCAATAGCCACATATTTAGCCATTTTTATTAAAATGTATTACATGTGCATCTTAGATTTTTTTAAATCTAAGAGTGTAAAGACAAAAGAATTCTATCCCACTGACAACCACTTTTCACAAAATGTTAGTGAATTCTTCCCAGTGTTTAGTTTATTCTTCTCTCTCTCTCTCTCTCTCTCTCTCACACACACACACACACACAATGGAATCATTTTTATAAGCAATTTTGAATTGTTTTCGCATCTAGCATTATAAGCTTGGCATTTTCTCATGTATTAAGAATTCTGTGAAAAAATATTTTCAGATTGTTTATATTGAGGTATAATTTACATAGAATAAAATACACAGATCTTAAGGGCACAGCTCAACACCCTTATCAAAATACAGATTTTTCCATCCACTCGGAGGCCTGAATGCCCTTCTGCGTCACCTGTCTCCCCTCTGATGAGCTGCCACTCCCTCCATCATTGTCTGCCTCTCCAGTCTGAAGACTGTGGGGCAGTGTGTCTGCCCCCTCTTATGGACCTAAGAAGAGTTGTTGATTTTTCAGTCTTTTCAGTGCTTTACTTATTGTTTGGATGCAGTGGTGACTTCCAAATTCCTTCCATGTGGAACTGGAAACCACAAGGCTAGGTTGCCTTTGCTCTTGGTTGGTTGTTTCCTTTGCTGTCCAGAAGCTTTTACCATAATGCAGTCCAATAAACAATACAGGATAAGAAAAACAGATATACATCATCTATTTACATGTCAGAAATATTTATCTGTGTTTGTTCCTCCATAGCATACATCTTTGTCATAGATTGTTCTGATAAACTATGCAAACTAATTTTCTCTTTGAGGACTGTAGTGAGAGGTATTATGTCACATTTATTCATGGGTACCTACGTCTTACTCTAATCTCACCATGTAATTTTTTAGCCAAGAAAACTCTAAATTGGAGAAGGCTCTGATTTGGTTAATATAACTCTGGTTTTGGTAAACCCAAAATGATTTTTTACCATTCCTTATAGTAGACTGGTTTGTTATTGGAGCTTTATTACTAAGACTACGGTGAGTTATGCACACTAAAACTATTTATAGAAATGTTTCCAATTATTTTCCAGAAATCTTACATAAAAATGTAAGAAGACTGGTTTCTGAATGACTCGCGAGGAGGAAGCCCAAACTTTTAAACATAAAGCATTAGGATCTCCATTATTGTCTCTGCCAGTTCCCAGCCTCACTCTCCCACCCTCACATCTGACTGACGAGATCTACTCCTAATCCAATGAGGCTGCACTGCACGCAGTTCCCTCATACATGCTTCTTGTTTCACCTGATCAATTTCTTCTTGGTTTATCCTAATTTTTTCATTGGCTTCCACCTTAAGTATTATTACCTCCACGATTATTCATCTGGCAGCCCATCCCACCCCAGTTATCACCCACTGCATAACCCAATCATTGCAACATCGCTCAGAAAAAGTGACCTTTTTATATATGTGTTTCCCTTTCTAGGCCACAAGAACCTTGAGGTTTCTTATTTGTGTTTGTACCCCAGTGCCTCATTCTATCTCTGGTAGATACAAGATATTCAATATATGATGACTGAATGGACAGATGGATGGAATCTGTGAGAGTTACTCAAATTATGGCCTTAGACAAATAAGTCATCAATCTAATATCTCTGGACTGACGTGCCTTAACCTATAAAATGAAGACTAAATGCTCTCTGTGTTTCTTTCCAGGTCAAAATTTTGCCATCCCTTCCTCCTGTAACTTTGGATCTCTATTGTGTCACTTCTTAGAATTCTTAATTATTTAAGTTTATCTAAATAGTAAATATTTGAGGAACAGACAATGGTGGTGTTTCATTATTAAAACTGATGATATAAAGTAATGTCAAGGTCTTGAGAAAACCTCTTCATACTGCATCCTTGCTTATATATCATAAACACAATAGAAATAATAAAAAATATGCATTGATTTGGTCCCTGTATCCCGCACAGATGAACTTATGTGTAAAGTCCTATATGGCATGATTTGGGGACCATTAAAATATGCATTCAGACAAAAAGTATGCTGAAGTTGCATTTTCCTATTTTTTAACTGATACAAATAGAGAGGGAGAGAGAGAGAGAGAGAGAGAGAGAGAGAGAGAGAGAGAGAGAGAGAAGAGAGAAGAGAGAGAGAGAGAAAGAAAGAAAGAAAGAAAGAAAGAAAGAAAGAAAGAAAGAAAGAAAGAAAGAAAGAAAGAAAGAAAGAAAGAAAGAGGAGGAGGAGGAGGAGGAGAAAAAAAGAGTCAGAAAACAGGACAGGTGTATGGGAAATTTTGCCTGCCACTCGTTGAGAATTAGATCAGAGTGAACCGTTTTCATCCTTCAGTCAGTGGTTTTGTAAGCCTTTCTTAACATCCTAAACACAAATCTCAAGTGTTCAAGGATACATTATGTTATAGTCTATGGTACTTTACAATAAGCCAATGACTTTATCTATACTCAGGCAAGAAAATAGTGATCTGTTCCAATATCAGCAGAGAAACTGGTCATATAGGACTTAATAAGATTCTGTTCATTATTTTTCTACCTGATGCCTTCTTATGGTATTTTAAGACTAATTTGACCATATAACATTCCACTTTACATGCTGACTTTATCATCTATCCCTAGGTGACATACATTTCCATTGTGTCTGATTTACCTGCCAAAGTTCCTAAAATCAGCTCAGTTAGCATGACTTAGTTAGGGGTGATATTTGCATACAGTTGTCCCCATATCCTGAGGAGTTGGTTCCAGGACACCCCCATCTCCTGCCATGAATACTAAAATTCCTAGATGCTCAAGTCCCTTATTATAAATTTATACAAAGTATTTGCATGTAACTACAAACATCCTTCCATATACTTTAAATCATCTATATTACTTATAATTCCCAATACAATGTAAATTATATGTAAATAGTTGTTATACTGTATTGTTTAGGGAATAATGATAAGTGTATATATGTTCAGTACAGAGACAACCATCATAAGCCTAGCTATATAATACACAACAACGGACCTTTTTTTCCCCAAAATATTTTCTATCCTCAGATGTGAACCCACAGATATGGAAGGCTGACTGCACACTGGATAGGGGCCATGAGGGATGTAGAAGAACTTCAGAATTATAATGTGTTGTGGAAGAGCAGTCAGGGGTAGCTAAAAATGTCGACCAGGGCTGCTATTAGCTGAAACAGTGCTTTTATGCAAATGGATAACTATAAAGTTCCATTTCCATAGGAAACATTTCTATCTCTCAGAAAAAAATTAATAGTTTACTGATTTGTTTAGAACAAGAAACTTTAGAGTTATCTTTCAGAAAAGTGTAGAAAATGTACAGATATTGGATATGTTCTATGTAACTGGTGCCCCCTTTATGTACAGTGCCCTTGTGACGTGCACACTCTGCACAGAGAACACAGAAGCACCTGTGTAGGGACCTGAGAAGGAGTCAGCAAAAGGCTATGATAGAAGAGATCAACCAAAGAACTTGTATGCATATATGCATAATCCATGGACACAAACAATGGTGTCACGTTGTAGGCTTGGGGTGGGGGTGGGGTGGGGTGGAGGGGATCAATGGGGGACAAAAGAGGGGCTTCTGTAATATTTTCAACAATAAAGATAAATTAAAAAGAATAAATGATGTGACAAGAAGACTAGAAGTGGGGGAGAAACAAAAAATAAAAAGCATGGAAGAGCAGCAAACACAAACTTGTCAACCTTATCAATTTGTTCAGAACCTCTCACTGCTCCATGATACAGACACATATATCCTGCTACCCAAGTGCCCAGTTGCCAGCATAAGATTGTCCATGTTCAGTCCTGTTGTTCCCACCGATGAGAAATATCAAAGATAGAATAAGTTATCAAAGCTTACATCAAAATTCAGAACACTGCTTCTAACTTCAATATGCATTGCTAATAAATTATTTGGTGTCTCTCGCCAAATTCATTTGGTATAACTAATCGAATTATACCACAATGTTTTCCTTAGGAAACATTTCTATCTCTCAGGAAAAAATTAATAGTTTACTGATTTGTTTAAAAAGCCACAACTGGCTTTCCAGGAAGATATGCAGTATCTCATACAAATTAAATTTTCCCTGGCTAGTGGTAACTTGAACCAGCATATTTCAAATGTATATTTTTTCCAAATACCAGAATTTGTAATCTAACTCATCATTTATTAATCAAAAGAAAAACAGAAAAATGACCTTTCACAAACAATTTGAAACATGCTCACACTCATACACCGTACACAGGCGCGCACGCACACACACACACACACACACACACACACTACACAAAACCACTGGTCTATAGCAATTTTGTTCAGCTCCTTTAACGCCTGCAGGATTTCAGAAGTGATGCACTGGCTGGGACTGAGCTATGGTCACAGGAGAAAATCCAGCCACTGTGTTACAGTGGTATTTTTCTTTTTTTTGTGGAAACTCGTCCTTGTTCCCAGAAAAATATCTTTGTGGTCTAGCCACAGGGTTTGCAGACTCTATGAAATTGTATTTAGCTGCTTTAATAATACAAAGCATCATGATTTCATGGGATAAAGGTACAAAAAATAAAAGATGTTATTCTTTACATGATGAGGCTGACACCATACCTAGAAGCATTGTCAAATGCCTTTCCAGGAGTGGTGATGATTTATGCTGGGATGGTTACCTTCCTCTCATCCAAGGCACATTCCCATAAGACATCAGGCTCAAGTGATGAAGTGTTTCTGGGGTCATTGTTCGACAGGGAGTAGGGTGATTGATGAAGAGTATAGGTTGGTAATAATACGTCACAACATTACTGAGATGATTAAATGAGATAATCCATATTAAATGCTTGGCACCCAGTAAGCACTTAATGAATAAGATCTATTACTACTATTCCTGTTTTAGGAGGATCTAGCCTAGGTTATTGGCCTAATTAGCATTACAATATATAGCATTATAATAGCTGTATTAGCATAGATATATCACTGATTAGAAATGAGGACAACAGTGAATCTCTTTAATGCAGTAGAGTTTAGTTCCCTTGAAACCAACCTTAGAAAGACCCTAATAGACCCCCTTTCAAGGAAGAGGGGAAAAATAACAATAAGTAGAGAAGTTAATAGAAATTACTCAGCTAGAGGCAACATCCTACTTGTCATTGTACTTTATCCCCTGAATTAGCTCCCTTTTTCATTGTTATCTCCATTCATTGAATTTCATTACCTATTTTTATAGGATAATTATAGGTGTGAGTGAACATGTAAAAAGAGAAGTTTTGAATCCAGTTATCTATTGATCGAGAGCAGCCTGAGGTCATTCCTCAAAGATATAAAAGAGGAGATGATATATTAGATCATCCAGCATGATGACAAGTCAAATCATGCCCCCCTTCCAAGGCAGAGATTTTCTTATCAGAAACTTCCTAGGTACTTTGCATATACTGGGTTAATAGGCTTTAAGGGGAACAACCTCAACTTGCAGTGCCCCAATTGTTGGCTCCCCTATTCACTTAAAAGCTGTCATCTCTGCAGTGGGGGGAAATAAGGAATGCATAGATTCATGGATAAATGTAAAAGGCTTCCTGAATTTAGCTTTCTCTAATTAGATACATCTTTCTCTTTTCTTTCCACTAGGATTTAGAGCAGGGGTGGGCAAACTTTTTGACTCGAGGGCCACAATGGGTTCTTAAACTGGACTGGAGGGCCGGAACAAAAGCATGGATGGAGTGTTTGTGTGAACTAATATAAATTCAAAGTAAACATCATTACATAAAAGGGTACGGTCCTTTTTTTTTTTAGTTTTATTCATTTCAAACGGGCCGGATGTGGCCCGCGGGCCGTAGTTTGCCCACGGCTGATTTAGAGCATGTTGGGAATAACCTACTTCAGAATCAGCAAGATGCAGAGTTCAGCCTCCTTGTTAGAGCTAAGCTTTAGAAGAGATGGTCAAAATGATCTACTTCCAGTAAAAAGCATGTGTGTCTGATAGCCAGGTTCAGGAGAAAAATGGATGCCCTATTTAATCCAGGGGAATTTCCTAATGATTAATGATAAGTCAATTTCAGTAAATTCTGTCCTCTTGTTACATAGTAGGAAATAAACAAAATATTAACCTGAAATTCATTCCTATTCATTCAACAAACATCTGCTGATCACCTACTATATCTCAAACATAAGGTAGAGGTAATATGTGAAGTTAGTGGAACACATGGCAATGGGAGGAAGGGGAAAATATAAATGAGATTGATTCCAAGTGAGGGAGAAATAGGAAGGCCTTTTAAAGTTGGTGGATTTAAGTAGTGACTTGCAATTTCACCTTTTAAAAAATACTACACTGGGTATCTACTGGGTGCCAGGCATTGTAGTTGCTCCCAAATGTGCATGGCCCAGAGTTACCTCTTGCCAATAAAAGGTACTGAACACCTGACACCAAATAATACTTTAAATGTTAATATTGAGGGAAAGGCTTATCTACAGATAGAGGAAACATTTG
The DNA here is from genome assembly GCF_964212035.1 of Myotis nattereri. NCBI lineage: Eukaryota > Metazoa > Chordata > Mammalia > Chiroptera > Vespertilionidae > Myotis > Myotis nattereri. Next base: position 85,592,786 of record NC_138078.1, read on the forward strand.
ACTTTGGGGCACACACTACCTTCCTATCTCCTTTGAAACAGATAAACAGTTCTACCAGAGTGTTCAAAATTCCCAACTCACTCATTTGGATAGAATTGGCATCTTCCAAGTGGAGCATAGGCTTACAGTTGAAAGATAAAATGACCCTAAACTGAAAAATGACTTATCTTTGGGGAGATGCAGCAGATTACATACAGAAGAGGGAATAAGATATGATAAAGGTTGTATATGACATCAAGAGAAGAAAGGGAAGTTAAAGATATCTTAGCTCTAACCTACATTTGCAGTATATTTCCCAAGATATATAACACTAATATGCTTTGAACCCAAACCATTTTTTACTGCTTTCTTCATTAATTTACTTTCCACTTCCATTACTTTGTTCAAATTGATTCTTTTGCCTTGGATGGCTTTCTTCCCACATCCTCCTGTTGAAGTTTTATCAGTCCTTGAAAGAGGCAAGTTCAAAGGCAACCCCCTCTATGAGGTCTTCCCAGATCTGTCCACAAAAAATAAATTCCTCCCTTAAAGATCTAAGCCAATCGTTTGTGCTTCCTTTATGACTTTTATCAAGTTTAGGTTTAAATGGTATGTGCTTAGTTATTGCAAAGATTGCAAGTACTTAGAGAAAAATTCTATTTATTTGTTTTGGTGAGTTGACATAACAACTTACCATGGTGCCATAGCTAACCAATAAATGAAATTGATTTTAATAGGAAGAACACAGAGAGGAGACAGGAAGACTTTAGCCATGTATGAAAATGAGACAACACGGTTGATTTCTAAACCTGAGTGAACATACATACAAATGCATAGACACATAGAAACACATACAATAATAATGGCAATGTTATTATTTTAGTTGCACCTTTAGGCTAGTTTCTTTAGGAAAATATTTCATTATTTCTTTCACATAAATTCATTTATGGTATAGCACATATATGTTTATAATGATATATAATTATGAAATAGTATTAATGATAGTGGTAGTAGAATTAATGATTACAGAATCTTTTTGATTCTCAGTCAACACTTGTCTTTACTACATTTCATTCCATTACTCCTAGGCATAGGTAATCTCAACGGCTATCACAACTATCTTCCCATCTCCTATACAAGGGGGCTCGAATTCCATGTTTCATTCCTGTATTACTCAAAGTTCTCCAGAGAAACAGAAATGATGGGATCGAATTTACCCATGTTACTGTGTAGACTGGCAAGCCCCAAATCTGCAGGGTAGGCCAACAAGCTGGAGATCCAGGGAAGAGTTTATGTTGTAGCTCAAGTGCAAAGACAGTATAGAAGCAGAATTTCCTCTTCCTCAGGGGGGCTCAGTCTGTTTTAAGCCCTTCAACTCATTGGATGAGATCCACCCACATTATGGAGGTAATCTGTTCTCCTCAAAGTATACTGATTTCGATATTAATCTCATCTAAAAATACCTTAAGAGTAACACCAAGGCTAGTGTTGGACCAAATATCTGAATAACATGATCTAACCAGGTGGAAACATGAAATTAAATACCACACCTCTCTAAGATATTTTTTGGCCAAATAAAATGTATTTAGCCTAATAATCTTTTATATAAATCAACCCCATTAGCCTTAATACTTCCATGATTGATGCCAATTCATAAAAAATGCACATTAGTCAGGAATAATGTCTCAGGGCTAAGTGCTCTGTTACCAAGAAGTAAAAAAGCTGCAGTTCCTGCTCTTATTGTACATTACTGTAGCACTATGACTGTTAAATGAATTCCTATATTTACTATGTTGCCCCTACAGCAAAGAACATCTAGCATTTCAGCATAATTCTAGAAATGACCCAAAATGCACTTTGGTGAATTGCATGCTGTGTGCGATATCTTGAAATGGAGCCAAGAACTACAGAATAATATGCTGGCATAACTGGTGGATATATCACCATTCATTTTTCATTTTGAATTTGTGTAATATACCCTGGAGTCTACTATTGAAAGGCACATTTTAAGTGGAGAATAAGTGCCTATTTGCAGGTTAAAAATTGTTCAGTTACCAAATAGAAAGTCAACATATCTGGGTAGGGGCACTTATGGGAGGCAATGAATCTTTGTGTCTCTCTCACATTTGTGTTTCTCTCTTTCTGTCTTTCCCCCTTCTTTCTATTCTCTAAAAATCAATGGAAAAAATATCATCAGATAAGGATTAACAACAACAACAAAAAATGAACCCTGATCCATCATCCTTCACATTCTATACAAAAATTTGCTTAAAATGGACTACAGACATAGGCATGAACTTATAAAATTTTGCTATAAAACATAGAAATTCTTAGTAAACTTGGATTTAAAGTAAATGTTTTAGAGACAATTCAGTTTTTTATAAAATAAAATTTTCCATAAAATAAAATATTAATCAAATGTTATCACTATTAAGAATTTTCATTTTTCAAAAGACAATAGTAAAAGAATGACAAGAAGCCATAGTCTATAAAAAAATATTTTCATATCAAATTTCTGATAAAATACTTGTATCCAGATTATACAAAAATCTTTCAAAAGTAAATAATAAAAAGCTATCATCCAAACAAATTGGGCAAAATATTTAAACAGACAGTTAACCAAAGATATAAATATGGAAAATAAGCACATGAAGAAATGATCAACGTAATTATTCACCAGTAAAATGCCAATGAAAACCACAATAAGATCATGTTACACATATAAATATCTAAATTAAAAAAAAAAACAACACCTGACAATACCAAGTACAGTCCAAGATGAGGAGTAACTGGAACTCTTACATACTACTTATTGGATTATATAAAGTTACAACCACTTTGAAAAAGCATTTTGTAATTTTTAAAATAGTTAAATATGCATCTACCAGTCATGTCCTTTCTAGGTCTTTATCAATGTGAACTGGAAGGAAAGGTCCACATTTAGAGTATTATTCACATAAACTGAAAATGAATTTTCACACAAAAATCTATGTGCAAATGTTCATAGCAGCTGTATTCACAATCACCCAAAACTGGAAATAACCCAAATGTTCCTCAGCTGGGGAATGGATAAACATACTGTGTATATCCATAGAATGGAATTTTATTCAATAGTTAAAAGGTATAAATGATTGGCACACACAATATAGATGAACCTCAAATGCATTCATCTCAAAAGAAGACATACTTAACAAGTTGCATACTGTATGATTCATTTTTATGACATTTTTGCAAAGCCAAAGCTAAAAGGACAAAAAAATAATTCAGTTGTTGCTAGAGGATAGGCGTGGAGTGTGGGATGATTATAAAAGGCCATGGAGGTACTTGAGAGCTGAAAATATTGCTTTAAGCCTTGACTGTGGTGATAGTTATGTGAGTATATGCCCTTGCCAAAACTCACAGAACTATACATTTAAAAGGCTAAATTTTCCTATATGTAAGTTATACCTTAATAAAACAAAAGGAGAAAAAATATATTCTGTAAAATTAATCTCTGGTGATTGAAATAAAATAAATAGTGCTTCTGATACTAACAAGGGAAGCAGTGACTAATGGGAAAAGGGTATGAGGAAAGCTTCTATATTGATGGCACTGTTTTGTATCTTGACATCCTATATAATAAAAGGCTAATATGGAAATTGTCCCCTCGACCAGGAGTTCAACCAGGAGTTCAACCAGGGGGCAGTACCAGCCAGCCAACTGCCCGTGCCCCTCCCCCTGGCTGGCCTGGCCCAATAGGTCCCTATGGGGCGGGTTGTCAGGATGGTATATATACAAAGATGGAACAGCATACTTAACATTGGAATATTTAGTATCCATAAAGTATATCTCATTTTAAAATATTAAAAATATAAACATCCATTAATAGATTATTTAATAAACAAGAAAATAATTTAAACTGCTTACAATTAAGTAGTTCTGTTTTTATCTTGAACTGTTATGCAGATTTTCAAATGAGCTGATGCAAAAATAAAGGGGCATATATAAGAAATATAAAATTTTATTTTTAACTTCCAGCAGTCCCTCTCTACCCCCAACCCTCCACCTAGATCCCTGAAGAAAAGAATGTGGATGCTAAAAAAAAGTTTTTCCCATTAATAACAAACAATTTAAAATTAACAGGTTCATGCTGATTCTTCTATATTCTTATCTATTCCTCAAAGTGTGGTTTGCAACCATGCCCTAAAAAAACAATTTTGGAAACTTGTATATCTTAGGTTAATATTAAGTTTCAGATCTCCAGCATGACTTCTGAAATTCAATGTCCCATTAAAATGTGCTGTTTAAATTACTTGGATTAAATCTTTGAATTATTTCTGTAATAAAAACTGTAAATATATATATATATATATATATATATATATATATATAGAGAGAGAGAGAGAGAGAGAGAGAGAGAGAGAGAGAAGAGAGAGAGAGAGAGAGAGAGAGAGAGAGAGAGAGAGAGAGAGAGAGATTGGTTATTAATCCTCACTCGAGGACATTTTTCCATTGATTTTTAGAGAGAGTGGAAGGGAGGGGGAGAGCCAGAGAGAGAGAGAAACATCTATGTGAGAGAGACTCATTGGTTGCGCCCATCATGCCCCCAACGAGGGCCAGGGATCAAGCCTGCAACCAAGGCATGTGACCTTGACTGAAATTGAACGCAGGACCCTTCAGTCCACGGGCCAACACTCTATCCACTGAGCCAAACCAGCTAGGGCAAAAATACATATTCTTAGAGAATGAACTAAATGTCACTCAAACAATAATAACATATAAAATTTAAAAAATATTTTATGAAGTTATGAAAAATATAGTTATTGGTGTATTTATGGATTTTTTAACTACTCAACACACACAAAAAAGAAAGCATGATAGGAAAGTAAAAAAGAGAACTAGGGCAAAACCTTCTGAAAACCAAAATGTTATCAGGATATAGGAAGGGAGGGCAATTAATTAAATGTTGGTATCTTTGTATACATTTTACACCAAGTTTTTCACCATTTATCTTTCAAGGGCCAGTCCTCTGAACCACCACATAGTTGACAGCTGCTGCAGGTTGGGTCTTGTTTGGATCCCACCTGAGCATTCTCTGTTCCAATGCAATTAAGGTGTCTAGTCACTGAAGACAGGAAAAGACTGCTTAACATCAAGTATTTCACCGTTTTCTGCAGCCTGACTTCGTTTTCATTGAAAGCTTAATAGATATATTCAAGCTCCAGGGGAAGCCACAGTAAACCAAGCAAAAGGCAGATTTAAATCAGAATCAGAGTAACTATACCTCTCTCCTCTCAGCATGGGATGGCCAGTTCAGAGCATTTTTATTTTCTTCTTTGGAAGAGTCTATCTTCCTACAAATGGGGGGGGGGGAACCCTCACCTAACTGATTTTCATTTGCCCTTTGTTTTTGTATTTTTTCTGTTGTTGTTTTTTTTTGCATTGATATTTAAATTTATTAGACAGAACTTTGCTTTTTACATAAATATTCAAATGTTCAAGACAAAGTTGGCTAAGGAGTTTTGTGATTATGGCTTCAACTATGCTTTGGATATGAAATTCTGCTTGGTTACTTTTTAAATAATCCTATACCAGTTCATGCTGCATGTCAAAGGATTCTGAGTACTGCACACTGGGCCAGTTTAACACACCCCATGGCAGTGTTTGTGTCAAACTATGCCCCAAAGTGATCAGGACCTGGAAATTCACGTCTAATCCCAAAATAAAGCCTTGAAATCTAGACTTTAAGATTTTCTATATCGAGTGTCAGACATTCAGATGAAAATACTAGTAGAAACTTGGGCGGCCAAAATGGCAATGTAGGAGACCTAAGCCTCCATCCCCACACAATGATCAACAATTAGCTATCTGAACAAATGACTCTGTGAATGGTCTAGAGTCCACTAAGAAGTTTTAGCAACACAGTGCAATAAAAACCCTGATAAGGTGTGCACAAGAGAAGGAAGACAGCTTAATTTTCTCTACGTCATCCCATTCCCCAAGTTGGCATTATGCAATACCAAGAGGGAACTTCCACGCTGGAAAGAGTTCCCCTCGCCAGGAAAAGACTGGATTGAACAACCATCTGCCCCTGCCTTTGGGGGCACTGCATAAAGGCCCCACTTCAGTTTTACCCCATCCAGATGGCTAGAAATAAAGGAGAAAAACGGGGCTTAACCATAACAACCATGCAGCAGGATCAATCATGGTTAATAGTGACTACACTACAAACAAACCCAGTCGATTGTGACTGAAGAAAGACCCAACAACCAGCACAGCTGCCACAGTGCGCTGTAGATTCCACATGTGTTCATGCTGGCTGACATGAGGTGCCTGTGTTCCTCATGTCACAGGGGCTACATGTGTGTAAGACACCAGCCTAGACCACCCAGGTTGACACCCTACCACCCCGATGTGCTCAGGGCTAACCCCTCCATCTGTGCACTTGTATGCCATTGGTCTGATACCGTCACCATACCTCTACTTTATGCCAAGAAGGAAAGTGCAGACAAAGGAGAGCATGTGGGCAGCCAGGACCCCACAGATGTTTGTGGGCTTGGATCAGGTCCCATCTTGTGTTGCTGATCTGTACCACTGCTCTCATGTGCTGTTAGCTCCTCCAGCTGTGCACTTCCATGCTACTTGCCGATCCATAGTCACCAGCCACAATTACAAGGTGCATACCAAAGGGGTGCTTGTGCAACTACAGGGAAACACATCTACAACCAGGACCCCCATAACTGCTAGTGAACTCCTAGTTGGTCCCATTCTTTGCTGTGTACCCTAGCAGCCGCCACTATGCATGTGTCTGCAACTGGCCCCGGCTAATGCATAAGTACATGTAGCTGGCCCTCAGAATTAAGCGTGTTCCAGACACCACCTCTGCCTTCTCTAGTCCCTTACTGCTGGACCTGGAGAACCTCAAGAGCACATGCAACCACTCAGAAACCCACATCATGTTCACTGAAGAACCACATAGTTGACGTTTGACTTCAGCAACCTGAGCTAAAGAGAAATCACACTCTTCCAGACCCCATGCACATACACTCTGCACTTGGCTCCTTGCATCACTAAACCCACAGTCACAGCATGTTCAAGTATACCTTCAGTCTCAGGTAAAAGTCATCCCTTACCAAAGTCAGGTCATAAAGTCTTAAAGAGGTGACTGTTCCTTCAAATACAAAAGGAAGTTTATATAAGGCTACATGGGTATGAAGAATCAGGGAAACATAACTCCATCAAAGGAATACAGTAAAACTCCAGCCATGAGCCCTAAAGAAATGGAGCCCTAAGGAAATGCCTGACAAAGAATTCAAAATAATTGTTCTAAAGATGTACAGAGAGTGACAGTATATAACACAGATACACAATTTAATTATATAAGGAAAACCATATAAAAACAAAATTAGATGACCAAGAATAAGAAAAAAATTATTGAGCTAGAGGACATCAATAGAAATTATCCAATCAGAAGAGGAAAAAAATGAAGCAAGCCTATGAGACTTACGAGAAATCATCGAGACAACAAGTACTCATCTAAAAAGGCTGACTTCGTAAAAAAGAGAGTTGAGGCCCAGCCGGTATGGCTCAATGGTTGAGCATTGACCTATGAGCCAGAAGGCCATGATTTGATTCCCAGTCAGGGCCACTTGCCTGGGTTTCAGGTTTGATCCCCAGTAGGGGGCCTGTAGGAGGCAGCCGATCAATGATTTTCTCTCATCATTGATGTTTCTATGTCTTTCTCCCTCTCCCTTCCTCTCTCTGAAATCAATAAAAATATATGTTTAAAAAATGTGTAAAAGAAGAGAATTGAATCATGCTTACCAGGGGCTTAGGGGCAGGGGTAATGGGGAAACACTGGTCAAAGGGTACAAACTTTCTGTTATAAAATGAATAAGCGCTGAGGATCTAATGAGCAGCATGGTGATTATAGCTAATTATACTTGGAAATTGCTGTGAGACTTTTATTCCTGTTTCTCGAATTCTGTTTGAAAGTTCCTCTTTGCATTACAGAAAGTCAGTGGAAGAGGGACATTTTTAATAAGGGCCCCACCTTCCCCCATGTCCCTCAAAGGACACTAGTGCAATTTGTATGCAATTTTTATATTAGTAGGTCCTTTAACTGTTTCTATCCATGAATCCATATTCATAAATAAATGTTTCTACTGAAATCAGGAAAGCATTTTGGATTGGGGGAATAATAGACAAAAGCACACTGTGCAGACCAGGAAAAGTGTGTTCATGTAGGTGAACAGGGGGTGGAGGGAGCTGAGGGATGGATAATGCTGTGGGAATCCAGTTTGACTAGAAAAATTAGATTGATTGTAAGCAGCTCTGACCATAATCTTTCAAAAGATACACACAATCATACAGGTGAAGAATAAATTTTCAAAGTATAAAATTAACAAAGGAAATGAGAGAACTCTTTTCTCATTGTCTATAAACATACTTTTCAGGGTAAGGAAATGAATTTGAGCATAAACTGGTGAAATTTATTGTGTTTGTGACAATAATAGCTATCTTGTGAGGCAGATTGCAAGGGTCCCAGGGTAATATGTGGAGATCTGACCTTTATTCTCAGTCACTACTATATGGTATTTATTCAAGAAAGACTATCAAGCTCCCCTATTGTGCTCAGTCTATACCAGATATGGTGGCCTTGCACTGCAGGCCTACTGGGGCAGGTAACATCAACCTCCAGTCCCTGGGTTATAACTCTGCCCTGAAACCTGGCCTATTGAAACCAAGGAGGCAGTGTAGCCCTGTGTGAAACTAAGAAGAGAAAGCCAACAGCCCCGCCCCCCATACACACACACACACACATTTCTTGGACCCCTCGCCTGTGCCCTCTGGGTCTGTGATGGGAGTGGCAGTCCTGCTGATCTCTGAATCACCTCCTGAGTCATTGTTCCTTTACTTGAAAGATGACACGTATTTGCCACTGGATAGCTCTATTATCCCATCTTGTAGAATTCCAGAAGTCTGAGACCCTCTTTTTGTCCTATCTCTGCCCCCTGTAGTCCAATTTGGCAGTGTTTCTGTTAGTAGAACTCCATGTCTACTCCTGGCTTCTGTTGAGCTGGCTCATTCGCTCCATGAGTCACAGGCATAATTTCTTTATTGAGTGACTGTCCAGACACACCTTTGCTGTTCTCTCCAGAATATGCTTTCTCATTTTTTTCTTTTTTTTGCTATATATATAAGCTAAGAATTTTCCAAATCTTCAAGTTCTAGTTACTTTTTGCTTAACAATTTCTCCTTCAGTTTCTCTCTCTCATCTCACATTTAACTATAAGCAGCAAGGAGAAACCAGGCCACAGATTCAACACTTTGCTTAGAAATCTCCTCAGCTAACTATCTAAGTTTATCATTTACGATTTCTGGTTTCCGCAAACACGGGAACACAATTCAGCAAAGTTATTTGCCATTGTATAGTAAGGATGGCCTTTTCTCCAGTTTCCAATAGCATGTTTCTTGTTTCCATCTGATATGTCAACAGAATCACCTTTGAGGTCCATATTCCCATTAACAGTTTCTTCAAGTCAATCTATGCTTTTTCTAAAATGCACCTCAAAACTCTTCCAATGTCTACCTATTACCCAGTTCCCAAACCACTTCCACATTTTCAGAAATTTATTACAGAATCACTTAACTTCTGTAAAAATCTGTATTAGCGTTCTCCAAAAGAGAAACAGCAACAGGATGTGTGAGTGTGTGTGTGTGTGTGTGTGTGTGTGTATTTATTTATTTATTTTAAGGAGTTGGCTTATTTGATTGCGGAAGTGCAAGTCCAAGTGTAATATCTCCAGGCTGCGCCAGCATGGTTGGAGACTGAGGGAAGATATGCTACCTGAGTTCAAAGGCAATCTGCTGGCTGCATTCCTTATTGCTCAAAAGAGGTCAGTCTTTGTTCTGTTAAGACCTTTAACTGATTTTATGAGCCCCACACATAATATGGGGGATAATCTGCTTTATTGAATGTACACCAATTTAAACTTTAATGTCATCCAAAAAAATACTTTCACTGAAACATACAGAATAATGTTTGGCCAAATATCTGGGCATAGTGGCCCAGCCAAGTTGACACAAAAATTGACTTAAGAAAGTCTTCCAAAATCTCATGTCTACGCGGAACCTCAGAAAGTCCCCATGCTTGAAAATGGGGCCTTTGCAAATGTCAAAATGGATAAGGGTAGGCCAGAACCTAATGCAACCACTATCTTTATAAGAAGAATAAAGGACATACAGACACACAGTGAAGAAGGCCATGTGACAATGAAGGCAGAGGTACGAATGATGCGGCTACAGGCTGAGGTATGCCAAGGATTGTAGGTCATCACCAAAAAAAATAGGCAGAGGCAAGGAGGTATCCTCTCATGCAGCTTTTGGGGTGATCATGGCTCTGCTAATACATTGATTTCAGGCTTCTAGCCTACAGAACTGAAAGAGAATGCGTTTCTGTTACTTGAAGGGATCAAGATTGTGGTAATTCGGTTTTGGAGCCCTAGGAAGCTAATACACATGCTATCATCTGTATCGCCTGGGCATTTTCTGCAGTTAGGGCAAATAATCTATATTAGCCCCTAACATTTCTTAGAGGTAGAATAATGTCAATTCTTGGTGGTTATTTAACTAGGAAGAATCACACTCCTAGATAGTGGAATCTTTTGGAGCTTTCCATGTTTGATGAAAGATAGCAGATTACCCTCCATAATGTGGGCGGATTTCATAAAATCAGTTAAAGGTCTTAACAGAACAAAGACTGACCTCTTTTGAGCAATAAGGAATTCAGCCAGCAGATAACTTTATTATCAGAAGTTTGTCAAAGATTAAACCCTTGAGGTCATATTCCTCAACTGCTGTCTTTGGAAGCAAGAACGTACTAATGTAAATTTACATCTCTTCTCTCCAAGCTAATAATTATCAAATGCAAGGCTTGTCTCCAGGTAAAGAAATTTGAAGCATTAATCATTTCAGAATCTCTGGTTTGTTGGATTAAAAAAGGAATAGAATACCCTTCCAAATGGTACAGATCAATGGCCAAGTACAAAAAGAAATCTTCACCTGCGGCATAGGCATGAGGTGGAGTTGTGGCAGGTATTCCCCAATTATTAGGAAAAATAATCATGTAAATTTCCTCTTTGAACTTCTGTGACTGTTGATAAGCATATATGCGTGGGTGGGTGGGTATAATGCGGATAATGATTAAAAGATGTATGATTACAGGGAAAACTGTCAATGTTGACATGGATTATAAACACTAGTTAATCAGCAAGTTGAGAAAAAAATTGTGATTTGACTTTATAAAAGTGTTAGTAATTATTGTCATTTATTTGAAGTGCTTACTATTGATGCCTAATTATCACTCACACCAATAACAATTATGCATACTATTAAATATATGTCGTAACATTAAATCTGTGATACATTGTGTTTGGTTATGGCACTAAATTCCATGCATGTACACTCCAACCTCCCTAGTTGACCTCTTTGGTTATTTATTCACAATTCAGGAAACAGGAGAGGAACAACAGAGGACATTAGGTATAGTTTTATGAACCTGACTGATAATTGAGAAGGCCTGTAAGAGGCATACTTTCAGGCAGAAGGCAGAGGTGTGCAGGAGCCAATTTCATCAGGTCAAGCTCTGGGCTTTGCAGACCTCAGTTTGGTAAGCTGACTCAGTAGATGCCAAGAATGACAGCACCACAATGGAGTAGTGAACTGCCAAAGACATACTTGCATTACTTGACTTTCTGCAATAGCCTTCACCTTCAACAACCCCACCCCCACCCCCCACTCCCAACCATCAGCTATAGGGCTAGTCATATTAGTACCCAGTAAACTCTTTCTAGGTCAATTTCTAAACTGAAATAAATGAACTACATTGGTTGATCTCTGAAAAAACTTCTGTTGATTCAGAGAAATGCCCAAGAAGTTTTTAAAGAGAAATGAAGATAAAGATCTGGCTAGTTTGCATTATTATAAACAATACATTAAATTCCTTCAGATGGTCTCTCATAATCTTGACAATCCAGAAAAGTGGCCACAGCCTCCTGTACTAGGCATCACAGTCATTGTCCAGGTAATAGTTCAGAGAGAAGTGAGCATACACATTGATTCAAGGGTATTCTTTTTATTCATAAACACACATTTAACTCCAATTATGGCAGATAAGCACCTGGCTGTTTTCCCTTTGGAAGACTATAAGTAATCATATTTCCTTTAATTAAATAGCCAAGCAGAGGCTCTGATTATACAGAATATCCTAGTTATTGTATGTCCCTCAAGCAGTATCCATTTTGAATTATACTGAGTTGAACAGGAATAATTCAGACTTTTGAAAATACCATTTTCATTTTTCCTTTTTCCAGACACCTTCTTGTAGTCCAATTAATTTTTGTAGCCTCTAGCTTCACTTGAAACATTACTTCCAAAGTTCCAAGTACATGCTGTTGGTATTTGTTCTGCCATTAGCACAGAAAGATTGGTAGTGCCAGCCAGAATATGTTAAAAATGTGTTAATGCAGGTAATTCTCAATATTATCCAGGCGATATTGTTAACATTTATATAAGGAAAAAATCCTCTTAAACACAATATGACTAATATAAATTTTTAAAGTACATATTTTTAATCATCACCCAAAGATATGTTTTTTTAATTGATTTTTAGAGAGAGAGGAAGGGAGGAAGGGAGAGAGAGGAAGGGGGAGAGAGAGAAACATTGATGTGAAAGAGAAACATAGGTCAGTTGCCTCCTGTAGGTGCCCCAACTGTCGATCGAACTTGCAACCTAGGTATGTGACCTTACTGGGAATCGAACCCTCAACCTTTTGGTGTACAGGATGATGCTCCAACCAACTGAGCCACATGGCCAGGCATGATCTCAAATTTTTGATGATGCAGATTTTTAATGAACATTTTTCAACTCCTTTCTTCGGGAATCCAAACACACATTGGCAGTATGAGCAAGACCTTAGCCCTCCAAGCAATTTATATTTATCAACTTAAATCATTTAATAAGAAATTACTGAACTTAACAGTGATAAGTTTCCATCTTCAGTATTTCTAAGTGGAAGTCCATATAATTTTTGTTTTAAGTAACATTTCAAGGAGCTCAGCCTTCTGTGCAATGTCTATGCCAAAAGAAGAGAGAATATAACACTTCTATTTATCAGGAACATTCTGAAGAGTTTCCCAGAACTGTGAATGCAACAATCAACAATTCATTAGTAAACGATGCTCTGAGCTTTCTCAATGACATAATTTTACTCTCATGTTCCACGTTCTCGAAGGAATAGACCTTAAATTTTTTGTGCAACACTTACTACACCTGCCACATGGTATTTTGTTTTGTTTTGTTTTTCAAATGAAAAATGTGCTCAAGTCCCAGGACTTGCTTATTGGATCAGGCTGCAGCTTCTAAAGAAATTGACCGAGACTCCTGGTTAATGGGAGCTACTAATTACCTGCAAAGATCCAGAATGTGTGTTCATTACTAGAATTAATTTACTACACAATAAAGACTAACTGTTCACTCCAAGGAAGCCAAAGACATTTGTTTTAAATAATTCTTACTGGGGCATCGGATTCAACAGTGAAGCTATAACTCTAGTAACATGAATGGGAGGAGGAGGGGAGAAATAAACATAAAAGTAGAAAATTCTAAGAAAAAGTAACTGTAGGGAGATCAGCATTAGTAGGAAAAACAACTAATTCACAGATTCACTTACCTAACTTTACTATGAAAGTATTGTGGCACCTTTTCCCCCTTAATCATCAGTAGAACAGATATGAGACAGATGGCTTAGCACATGCTGGGAATATCATAAATATCTGTGGACCTGCCTTGATTACTTTTACTATATTAAACTTCTTATTCCAGGGAGAGTGGAGAGTTCCAATGCTAATTGGATGTTAATTAGGCAATGAAAATTTGTCCTGCAGTGATTGCATTTTTTTAATTTAACGTTTTATTTAGTAGAGCAAACTGAGGAGAACTGGCTTAGATTTGGGGGGAGGGAAAAAGAATAAGAACATTTTCCATCTATGATATTTTTTGAATTCAGTGTCTTAACTGCCTCATCACTTGCCAAGGTCACATTATGATCAATGAACTTAGCCAAGGACATGACATTCAAATTCAGTCTATATATTTAAAAGGATAAGTGACCTTCCAACCGTCCAACTGGCCAGTACATATGATGTGCACTGACCACCACGGGGGCAGACATTCAATGCAGGAGCTGCGGAGACTTGGCAAAGATCTGGAATCCAGATCTTTCCAGAACCAGAGAGGAGGGAGCCCAATTCCTCACGGGGCTGCGTGATTCCACCTTCAGCTGTGGGTTATGTTGCTGGGGCACTGTCAGCCCCAAATCTGGTTTACTGCTCAGCTGCAGTGACTTGGCAGCAGTGGTTCTTGGGTGATGCACCCTGGAACCAGAGAGGTTAATTTCCTTTCAATGTGCCATTAATCTATCTATCTCTCTATCTATCTATCTATCTATCTATCTATCTATCTATCTATCATCTATCTATCTATATGGCTAATATGCAAAGTGTCCCCACAGGAGTTCAACCTGGAGACTGGGAGATCTATCACTCACTATGATGTGTACTGACCACCAGGGGGCGGCGTAGAATGAAGGAAGGCCCTGGCAAGCAGCCAGAAGGCCCTGATTGGACCTGATTGCCTGCCAAGCCTAGCGACCCTACCCGCGCACAAATTTCATGCACTGGGCCTCTAGTAGTAGTATAAAATGACTGGCCTATACTAATGATACATTTTAGGGGGGAAAATTTGGAAATATTGCAAGGCACAATTGAGTCTTTTCCAAAATACAGCTCAAATGTCACCTTCTCTGTGAATAAAGTCTTTCTTGCCATCTCCCTCCAAATAGGCTATGTTTGTTCTTGGTATATACATTTATTTTCAACTTAGTACACTATAATCTAAGTATCCTTTTACTTCCCTTCATTTTCTATTAGGTTTTGTTTTCTATCAGTCGCAGTATCGGGACCATACTAGACATTACATACATATTTGGTGATTTTAATCTGATTTTCTCTTCTATGACCAATTAATTTAAAAGTTTTGTCTCATTTATTATACCTAGAACTTCCTACACTATATACCTTTCTGATTCTGTATAAAGAGAACTTATATCCAGATTGCCAATCTTGGGGTCATTAGAGATTTGTTAAGTGCCTATAAATTGGCGATATTCACTCTTTTTCACCTCATCCACTTTCTATACTGCTCCAAGATCTTGCTATTTAAAATCATTTCCATGTGCAGAACCTTTAATAGGGGTATGTTTCAGCATAATTATCTTCAACGTGAGTGATAGTGATTCTCCACAGTTTACTGTATTTGTTTGGACTATTTCTGTTGAATGTGACAGATAATTCAAAGTGTCTTTAAAAGGGGTGGGGGTTACTAGCTCACATAACTGAAAATCCAGGTACAAGGGGATTCAGGTATTAAAATGATGTCATCTGGAAACTGTCTGTCCGTTCTGCTGTGTTCAGTGCTGGCTTCATTTTCAACCAACCATGATCCAAATGGTGGAAAAGATAAACAAAAGCATCTGCAGCATTATGTTATGCCAGCTTGCAGCACAGGTACCAGCAGATTTCTCTTTCCCAGTAGTTTCAGTAAAGGGAATTTCTGTCTCTGTGAATTTGACTATTCTACCTCACATAAGTGGAATCATACAATATTTTATTTGTCCTGTTGTGTCTGATTTATTTGACTTAACATAACCTTTTCAAGGTCCCTCGAGATTGTACCATGTACCAGAATTTCATTCCTTTCTAAAGCTAAATAACATTCTACTGTATGTATATATCATATTTTGTTTATCCATTCATTCATCAACGGACATTGGGATTGTTTCACCTTTTGGCTATTGTGAATAATGCTGCTATAAGCATTGGTGTACATATATCTGTTCAAGTCTCTGTTTTCAGTTACTGTGTATCTATATTTAGGTGCAGAATAGCTGTATGGTGGTTTGATGTTTAAATTTTTGAGGAACTAAAGTGTTTTTCATAGAGGCTGGCACAATTTTACATTCCCACCAGCAACAGGCAAGGATTCCAATTTTGCATCCTCCCTCACACTTTTTATTTCTGAGTTTTGTTGTTTCTAATAATAGCCATCCTAATGGGTATAAAGTGGTGTTTTCTTGTGGTTTTAATTTATATTTCCCTGGTGATAAGTGATGATAAGAATGATTTCATGGGCTAATTGGCCATTTAGTTATCTTCTTTAGAAAAATTACTATTCAAGTCCATTGCCTATTTTTAAATTGAGCTGTTTGGTGTTTTGTTGTTGAATTATAGGACTTATATATTCTGGATATTAACCTCTTATCAGATATGTAATTTGTAAATGTTTTCTCCTACTCTGCAGGTTGTCTTTTCACTTTCTTGACAGTGCTCTTTGATGCACAAAAGTTTTTAATTTTAATGAAATTCAATTTTTCTATTTTTTCTTTTATTGGTTTTATTTTTTGCTGTCACAGCTAAGAAAACGTTGCCAAGTCCAATGTCATGAAGCTTACCCCCTATGTGTTGTGTACATTCACATTCTGTGCAACCATCACCACCATCCATTCCAAACTTTCATCTTCTCCAACTGAAATACTATACCTATTAAATAATAACTCTCCATTTCCCCTCCCCCCAATACCTGGCAACCACCAATCTAATAATCAGAGTTCTTTGAGATTCCATACAAATTGTAGGATGTTTTTCAATCTCTGAAAAAAAATTGTTAGGATTTTGATAATCATTTCATTAACTATACAGATTGATTTGGGTGGTATTGTCAACTTAACAATATTAATTCTTCCAAACAATGAACACTGGATGTATTTCCACTTATTTATGGTTTTAATGAATTTCAGATTTTTTGTAGTATTCAGTATAAAAGTATTTTGGTTCCTTGGTTGAGTTTATTCCTAAGTATTTTATTCTTTTTTGATTATACTATAAATAAAATCATATTCTTTATTTCATTCTTGGATTGTTTATTTTTAATGTAAGAAATGCAACTGATAGTTGTGTTTTGATTTTGTACCTTAATTTGCTGAATTTGTTTACTAATTTAAAATTTTTTAATTTTTTAATCATTAGGTATTTCTCCCCAAAATCATGCAAATCTACAAAAGAGATAATTATATTTCTGCCTTTTGTTATTTTCTCTTGACTAACTGCTCTGGAATGAACTTCTAGTATTATATAAGAGAAGTGGCAAAAGCAGGCGTCATCATCCTTTTCCTTATCTTAGGTAAAATGGTTTTCAGACTTTAATATTGAATATAATGTGCGCTGTGAGGTTTCATGTATGGTTGTTAGCATGTTAAGATAGTTTTCTCCCATTCCTGTGCTTTTAAGTGTTATTATCATGAAAGGGCGGTAAATTTTGTCAAATATATTTTCTGAATCAAGATCATCATGGGCTTTTTTCCTTCATTCTGTCAATATGATACATTAATTGATTTTTTTATTTTGAACCATTTTTTTTCATTCCAGATATAAATCCTACTTGGTCATGAGTATAATGCCTTTAATATGCTGCAAAATTCAGTTTACTAGGATTTTGTTGGGGACTTTTGCATGCAAACTCATGAGAGATATTGGTCTTTGTCTTTTTCCCCCCGTGTCTTTGTTTGGCTTTACATCATGGTAATGCTGACTTCATAGAAAGAGTTGAGATGTATTCTTTCCTCTTCAATGTTTTGAAGACTTTGAGAATTATTGGTATTAATTCTTTAAATTTTAGTTAGCATTCACCAGTGAAGACACTTTGTCAATAGCTTTTCTTTATTGGAAAGATTTTTATTACTAATTCAATCTCCTTACTAGTTATGTTTCTATTCAGATTTTCTACTTCATGATTCATTCTTGTTAGCTTGTGTGGTTTGGGACTGTACCCATTTTATTTAGGTTATTGAATGTATCAGTCTACAACTGTTTGGAGTATTCTTTTGTAATCCTTTTTATTTCTTTATAATCAGTAGTAATGTTCCCACTTTCATTTCTAATTTTAGTAATTTGAGTCTGCTTTTTAGTCTTATTCAAAATATACTAGTATAAAGGTTGATTTCCTCTAGTTTTTGTTAAATATATTACTTATCTCTACTCTAATTTTATTATTTCATTTTTTATGTTATTCTTTCTATTAGCTTTGGGTTTAGTTTGTTCTTTTTTCTAGCTCTTTAAGGTAAAATATTAAGTTGTTTATTTCAGATCTTTCAAATTTAATGTAAGAACTTAA
This sequence comes from Myotis nattereri, assembly GCF_964212035.1. Taxonomy (NCBI): domain Eukaryota; kingdom Metazoa; phylum Chordata; class Mammalia; order Chiroptera; family Vespertilionidae; genus Myotis; species Myotis nattereri. The sequence goes on from NC_138078.1 coordinate 85,611,033, forward strand.
AGCTAAATACAAATTTCTCTTTTATCACTGCTTTTGCTAAATCTCATGAGTTTTGGTATGCTTTGTTTTTATTTAATTCAAAATATCTTATAATTTCATTATTTCACTTTGACCCATTAGTTGTTTAAAAATATGTTGCTTTGCCAAACCCGGTTTGGCTCAGTGGATAGAGCGTCGGCCTGCGGACTGAAAGGTCCCAGGTTCGATTCCGGTCAAGGGCATGTACCTGGGTTGTGGGCACATCCCCAGTGGGAGATGTGCATGAGGCAGCTGATCGATGTTTCTCTCTCATCGATGTTTCTAACTTTCTATCTCTCTCCCTTCCTCTCTGTGAAAAATCAATAAAATATATTTTAAAAAAATATATGTTGCTTAGCCTTGCTGGCATTGCTCAGTGGTTAGACATTGACTTATGAACTAGAAGGTCACTGTTCAATTCCTGGTCAGGGAACATGCCTGGGCTCAATTCCTAGCAGGAGGCAGCTAATCAATGATTCTTTTTCATCATTGATGTTTCTCATTCTGTTCCTCTCTCTTCCTCTCTGAAACCCATAAAAATAAGTATATATTTAAAAGTATGTTGCTTAGATTCCAGAAATTTGTATGAAGCAAGCCCATAAAGACTGAGAGAGGAGGCTATTTTTTCAAATGTCTAAATATCACCAAAAGACCATACAACATAGAAAGAAATGAGTAAATGTGATCCAACAAAGGAACAAAATAAATCTCCTGAAACTGACACTACAGGAATGGAAATCTATTAATTACATAATAAAGGATTAAGAATAAACTTCTTAAAGATAATGAAAGAGCTAAAATAAACATATAGTCAACAGAACAAGATGAGAATATTAACAAAGAGATATAAACTATAAAAAGAAGCCAGACAGAAATTCTGAAGCTCAAGAATACAATAACTGAACTGAACAATTTAAGAGAAATATATGACAGAAGATCAATCAGAAGAATCAGCAAACATGAAGAGATGTCATCTGAAATGATCAAGTCAGATGAGGAAAAAAAGAAGAAAAGCAAGGTTTTATGTGATACCTGCCAGCATGTGAAACAATTTATGCATTATGGAATCCTAGAAGAATCAGAGAAAGAGGAAGAGTGCCTATATAAAGATATCATGACTGAAAACTTCACAAATTTGAAGAAAGAAGTGGATCTACAAATTAAAGAAAGTCAATGAAATAACAGTTGGATAAATCTAAGGAGACTCATACCAAGATAAGTTATGGCAAAACTGTCAAAAAATCATACACAATGAGAGAGTCTTGAAAACAGCAAGAGAAAGGTTATTCCTTACATACAAGGGAGCTACTATAAGAATATTAGCAAATTTCTCAGCAGAAACCTTACAGGCCAAAATGAAGTGAAATGACAGCTATAGTGCTGAAAGACAATAAACTGGCAACCAGAATAGTACATCCAGAGAACTTGAAGAGGAGTTCAAATTATCAGTTTTGAGATATTTTAAGATAGCTTTAAAATATTTTATGGTAACTACACCGAAACTACCTATAGATGATACACAAAAATAAATGAGAAGAGAATCAAAGCATGTAACTACAAAAAATCAACACAAAGGAACATGGGAAGAGAGAAAATAGATACAAGATATACAGGGAAAATAATTAAAGGTAACAGTATTTTGTACCCTATCAATAATTAAATAAATATAAATTAAACTTCCCAATGAAAATATAAAGATTAGCTGGATGGATAAATCAAATAAAATTCAACTATATTTTATCTACAAGTTACTATCTTTATATCTAAGGACAAGTATAGCATAAAAGTGAAATGATGGAAAAATATAGTTCATGAAAAGGTAACCAAAAGAGATCAGGGTGCCCATAATTATATCACACAGAAGAGACTTTAGGTAAATAATTGTCACAATAGACAAAGAAAGACATTCTATAATCATAAAATAATCACTTCATCAAGAATTTTTAGCAATTATTTTATATAATAAAAGCCTAATATGCAAATAAACCAAATAGCTGGTGGAATGACTGGTCACTATGACATTTACTGACCACCAGGGGGCATACACTCAATGCAGGAGCTGCTCCCAGCCCATAGGCCCCAGGCCAGCCAAGGTGGGACCCCCTGATTGCCCTGCCAGTGATCCCACAGATCGTCCCTGATCACTGGTGAGGCCTAGGGACCCTACCCATGCAAGGATTTCATGCATTGGGCCTTTAGTAAATATATATGCACCAAACATCAGGTCTCCCAACTGTATGAAACAAACATGACAGAATTGAAGGGAAAGATAGTACACAATAATAGTAGATGACTTCAATACCCAACGTTCAGTAATGGACAAAACAATAAGACAGAATATCAATAAGAAAACAGATGATTTGGTCAATACTATACATCAATTGAATATATATATATATATATATATATATATATATATATATATATACAGAATACTCAGCCCAACAGCAAAATACACATTCCTTTCAAGCTCACAAAGTATATTCTCAAAGACAGACCATATATTAGTGCACCAAACCAGTCTTAACACATTTAATACAATTAATATCACACAAAGAACCCTTTTGAACCAAAATGACATGAAACTGCAAATCAATAGCAGAAGGAAAATTTACAAATATGTGAAAATCACACAACCTACCCTTTAACAACCAATGGAACAAAGAAGTAATCACAAGTAAAATTAAAAAAATATATATCCTGAGACAAATGAAAACTAAAACACAACAGACAGAAACACATGGTATGTGGTATTGCAAGGGAAGTTTAAAGAGGTAATGTTTACATTTAAAAAGAAGAAAATTTTCAAAATAACATTAACTTTATATTTTAATGAACTAAAAAATAAGAAAGAAGTAAACTCAAAGTTATCAGGAAGGAAGACAATAACAAAGATTAGAGCAGAGATAAACAAAATAGAGGCTAGAAAAACAATAGAAAAAATCAACAAAATTAAGAGTTGGCTTTTTTAATAGATTAAAAAATTGCAAATCCTTAGTTATATCAACTAAGAAAAAAGAATGAGAAGAGATTCAAATAACTAAAATTATAAATGAAAGAAGGTACATTACAACTGCTGCCACAAAAATAAAGACCATAACAAAATACTATGAAAAATTAGTATTACCTAGAAGAAATGAATAAATTCCTAGAACTGTACAACCCATCAAGACTGAATAATGCAAAAAACCTAAACAAATCTATAACTAGTGAGGAGACTAAATAAATTATATAAAACAAAGAAAAATTTGTCCCAACACAGAAAATCTCAGGACCAGATGGCTTCACTGAAACGTTCTTCCAAACATATAAAAAAGAATTAGTACCAATACTCTTCATACTCTTCCAAAAAATTGAAGAGGATGAAACACTTCCAATTCCATTTTAAAAGGTCAGGATTACCCTGATACATATGCCATACAAAGATACCACATGGAAATAAAACTACAGGCTAATAGCCTTGATGAATATTGATGCAAAAATTCTCAACAAAACATTCGTAAACTGAATCCAACAGCACAGTGGGAAAATTATACAAACATGATCAGGTGGCATTTATTCTTGTAATGCAAGGATGTTTCAACACAGAAAAAAAATCAATCAATGTAATAAGCCATATTAACAGAAGGAAGCACAAAATCCACATGATAATCTAAACTGAAGCAGGAAAAAAATCATTTGACAAACTTCACCATTTCATGGAGAAAAAACACAACACCGTCCAACAAAATAGGAACTCAAATAAACCACCCAAGATAATAAAGACCATATAGTAAAAGCCCACTGCTAACATATTGAATTGTAAAAGACTAAAAGCTTTTCTTCTAAGATCAGGAATAAGGTGAGGATACCTACTCTCACTACTTCTATTCAATATAGCACTAGAAGCCTTAGCTAGAGTAATTAGAGTAGAAATAGAGATAAAGTCATTCAAGTTGAAAAGGAAGAATAAAATTACCTCTGTTCACAGATGACATGATGTTATACATAGAAAAACCTAAGGAATTGACAAAAGATGCTTTAGAACTAACAAATGAATTTAGAAAAAGTATAGGATAAAAATTCAACATCCAAATCAGTTGTGTTTATATACAGTAATAATGAACAAAACAGAGAAGGAAATTCCCATTTGCATAAGAAAGAATAAAATACTTCTGAATAAACTTAACCAAGAAGACAAAAGACTTGTGTACTGAAAACTACAAAACATTGCTTAAAGAATTTAAAGAGAACATAAATAAATGGAACAGTGTCTTATGTTCATGGGTTGGAAGACTTGTTATTGCTAAAATATCCATACTACTCAGTGATCTTTAGACTCAATGCAATCCTTATCAATTGTCAATTGGCATGTTTTTTGTTTTTGTTTTGCGGAAAACAAAAAAAATCTTAAAATTCATACGGCATTTCAAGGGACCCTGATAGCCAAAACAATCTTAAATAAGAACAACAAAGTTGAAATCCCACACACTTTCTGATTTCAGAACTTATTGCAAAGCTATAGTAAACAAAACAAAGTGGTACTAGCATAGAGACAGACATACAGACCAGTGGAAAAAAATAGTGCCCAAGGTTTATTTCTTAAGCCTGTGTATAAAAGGCAAATTATTTTTAATAATTTTAATAAGGGTGCCAAGACCACAAAATAGTGAATGAATACTCTCTTCAACAAATAATTGGAAAAACAACCTATGCACATGCAAAATATTGAAATTAGATCCTTACTTTTCACCATATGCAAAAAAATGAACTGGGAATGAATTAAAGATCTAAATATAATATCTAAAATTATAAAGCTCCTAGCAGAAAACATAGGGGGAAAACTATTGACTTTGAATTTGACAATGATTTTTTTTTTGTATATGACACTAAAAGCATAGGAAACAGAAATAAAAAAATATACAAATGGACTACATCAAACCTTAAAATCATTTTCATATCAAAGAAAACAGTCAACAGATTGAAACGGTAACTTATGGAATGGGAGAAAATATTATAAAGTGTACATCTGATAAGATGCTAATATCCAGAATATTAAAAATTCTTAAAAGTCAACAACTACAAAACAAATAAAATAAGTCAGATTTTAAAATGGATAGAAGTCCAATGCACAAAAATGAAACTCCCATTTGACCCAGTGTCCCACTTCTAGGATTATATCCTAAGAATCCTGAGAGACCAATCAGAACAAATATATGTACCCCTATGTTCATAGAAATGCTATTTATAATAGCTAAGACCTGGAAACAGTCCAAGTGCCCATTAGTAGATGAGTGGTTAAAGAGGATGTGCTATATTTACAACATGGAATACTATGCAGTTGTAAAAAAAGAAGGACCTCTTACCCTTTGAGGCATCATGGAGAGTATTAAGCTAAGTGAAATAAGCCAGTCAGAGAAAGACAAGTATCACATGAGCTCACTTATATGTAGAATCTAATGAACAAAATAAACTGATGAACAAAATTGATCCAGAGACTGATGAATTTCAGAGGGAAGTGGGGAGAGAGGACTGGAAGAGATTAACCAAAAATTTTATATGTATATATACAAACTCATGGACACAGAAAATAGTGCAGTGAAGGTCTCGGGGGGCGGGGCGGGGGTGGAGCAAGAGTGGGGTAGAAAGGTTCAATGGTGGTCGGGGAGGGAACATCTGCAATATTGTCAACAATAAAAATAAATTTACAAAAAACAGATAAAGTACTTAAATAATCATTTCTCCCAAGAAGATATAAAAAGGGCCAACAGGAAAAGGTGCTCAGCATCACTAATCATTAGAGAAATGTAGATCAAAGCCACAGTGAGACATCACCTTACATCCCTTAGGATAAACCCTATCAGAAGAATAGAAAATCACAAGTATTGATGAAGATGTGAATAAATTGGAACCCTTGTGCCTGCTGGTGAGAATGTAAAATGGTGCAATTACTATGGAAAATAGTGTGGAGGTTCCTCAAAAAATTAAAAGTGGAATTACCAGCACTTCCATGATTTCACTTATACAAAATGACTAAAATAACTGAAGTCATAGAAACATAAAGCAAAATGGTGCTTGCAAGGTATCTGCAAGGAGGGAGAAATTGTTCCATGATTCTAAAACTTCAGTTTTTTAAGATAAAAATGCTGTAGAGGTCTGTTGCACAATACTGTGAGTATACTTAAAACTAAATTGTACATTTAAAAATAGTTAAGATGAAAATGTTTTAGTCTATTTGGTTTGACATTAGTTAGCCATTCCACCTCTTTTATGTTAATACATATTTATATAAGATATATATATATATATATATATATATATATATATATATATATCCTAGCTAATAAAAGAGAAACATGGTAATTAGCGTAACACCGCTAACCCTTCCCATTGGCTAATCAGGGTAATATGCAAATTAACTGCCAGCCAAGACGGCAGCCAGCAGCCAGGCAGCTTAAAGTGAACATGAGACTTGCTTGCTTCAGTGACGGAGGACTCCAACGTTCCCGGCCTGCCGCTGCAGGCCTCTGAGCTGCAACTCTAAGCAACTATATTACAAATATAGAAGCTAAACAAAACCCCAGAAACCTGCTTTCAGTCAGCCAGGATCTCAGAGCTGGAGTCCCAACAAAGTTTCAAATACAGAAGGTAAACAAAGTCCAGAAACCTGCTTTCAGCAGCGGAGGCCTAAGAGCTGGAGCTAAGCCTCAAAGCTAAAGCTGGACCAGAATAAAAAAAAAAGAATAAAAGGAGCAGTTGGGAGCTTCAGTCACTCCCCAGCCAGAAAACAGCCCTCAGCCCCTCACCCAGACTGGCGAGGCATCCCAGTGGGGACCCCCACCCTGAAGGGTGTGTGACCAGCTGAAAACAGCCATCATCCCCTCACCCAGGCTGGCTAGGCACCCCAGGGGGGACCCCCACCCTGATCCAGGACACCCTTCAGGGCAAACCAGCTGGCCCCAACCCCTGCACCAGGCCTCTATCCTATATAGTAAAAGGGTAATATGCCTCCCAGCACCGCGATCAGCAGAGCCCAGAGGCCTCCCGGCACCAGGATCAGTGTGACAGGGGGCAGCGCCCAAACCCCCTGATCTCCCTGCTGCTCTGTGTGTGAGAGGGGGCGGGGCCACAACCTCCCTATCTGCCCTGCTCTGTTCCTGACAGGGGAAGGCGCCCCAACCCCCTGATCAGTCCTGCTCTGTGCCTGATAGGGGGAGCTCCCCAACCCCCTGATCACCCTGCGGCTCTGTGTGTGACAGAGTGCAGCGCCCCAACCCCCTGATCGCCCTGCGGCTCTGTGTGTGACAGGGTGCAGCGCCCCAAACCCCTGATCGGCCCTGCTCTGTGTGCGATGGGGTAGAGCCATAACCTCCCCATCGGCCCTGCCCTGAGTGTGAGAGTGGTGGCGCCCCAACCCCCTGATCCGCCCTGCTCTGTGTGTGACAGGGGGCGGTGCCCCAACACCCCTATCGGCCCTACTCTGTGAGTGACAGGGGGAATTCCTGAACCCCTGATCGGCCCTGCTCTGTGTGTGACAGGGGGGAGCTCCCCAACCCCCTGATGGACCCTGCTCTGTGTGTGACAGGGTACAGAGCCCCAATCCGCCTGATGGGCCCTGCTCTGTGCGTGACAGGGGGTGGCGCCGCAACCTCCCCATCGACCCTGCCTTGAGTGTGACAGGGGGCAGTGCCGCATCCCCCCAATCGGCCCTACCCTGAGCGTGACTGAGGGTGGCATCGCAACCTCCCAATCCGCCCTGCTCTGTGCATGACAGGGGGTGGCGCCCCAACTCCCCAATCAGCCCTGCTCTGAGCCCGACCAGGGGCTGCACCTAGGGATTGGGCCTGTCCTCTGCCACCCAGGAGCAGGCTTAAGCCAGCAAGTCGTTATCTCCCGAGGGGTCCCAGACTGCGAGAGGGCACAGGCCGGGCTGAGGGACCCCTCCTCCCCCCCAAGTGCACAAATTTTTGTGCACCGGGCCTCTAGTATCTATCTATCAATCTATCTATCTATCTATCTATCTATCTATCTATCTATCTATCTATAGATATACACATATCTATATATATAAAAAGCCAGCGACCTTAACCCTGTAACAACTGGACAACTGGTTGCTATGCTGCCCAGCCCCTGCCCCTGGCTGGCCCAACCACTGATCAGCCTCTCCCACCCAGATTGAAGGTGAGGTGGCTGGCCAACCACCCCATGGCCCCTCGCCCTGGCTGGCCTAGCTCCCATCAGGGACCCCCACCCCAAGCAGGGGGTTGGCCCCTCACCCAAACCAGCCTGCAAACTACGCGCAGCCCCTCGCCCAGGTCAGCCCTGCCCCCAGAGGGGACACCCAACCCTGATCAGGGGCGTGGCCAGCCTGCAACCCACCCACGGCCCCTTGCCAAGGCCAGCCCCACCCCACATCAGGGACCCCATCCAGATCTGGGGCTCCCATCAGGGCAGGCCAGCTGGCCCCCACCCATGCACCAGGTCTCTATTCTATAGAAAAAAAGGGTAATATGCAAATTGAACCTAAATGCGGAATGATCAGAACAACTGCTGGACCAATCACTATGAGGTGTACTGACCACCTCTCAGTTTCTTTCCCCGGCCAGCACACTTTGATCGCCTAATGATGAACAAGGAACTGGGGGTGGGTGGCAGGGGATGTGTGTAGTGCCAGGCCAAGGCCCCAGTCCCGCCGGTCACCCCACACACAGAGGGCAACTCACGGCAGGGGTGGGGATGGTGAGCAGGAAGTAACAGCCAATCTCTCAGTCCCTTCCCCGGCTGTCAGGCACTGATCATCCTATGGCGGAAGGGGAACCACGGGTAGGTGGTGGCGGGGGTGGGTGGTGGCAGGTTTTGGGGCTGGCTGTGGGAAGCCGGGAGGATGGCCCTGATTGCAGGCCAGGCCTAGAGACCGTACCCATGCACGAAATTCATGCACTGGGCCTCTAGTATACACACACACACACACACACAATGAGTGGCCAGATTATTAAGACCACCTGACATTTGTAGGCAAATTAGCCGTACACTGCATTGTATGGGATATGGAAGCCGAAGACCTGTTCGAGCACCTTTGCTGTCTGCAGTTACCAAGATAAAACGTCTCCAATTCACACAGGCACGCAAGGATTGGACAGTCGAGCATTGGAAAAAAGTCATGTGGCCCAATGAATCATGTTTCCAGTTGCATCATGCAGATGGCAGAGTGAGAATTTGGCAGAAACAGCATGAAAGCATGCACCCCACATGCATCAGTACAACCCTTCAAGCTGGTGGGGGCAGTGTGATGGTTTGGGGCATGTTTTCCTGGCATGATTTGGGCCCTTTAATTTGTGTGGAGCAACTTCTGAATAGCACAACATACCTAAGTATCATTGCTGACCAAGTTCATCTTACCATCTTGATGGCGTATCCCAATGGAGATGGCTTCTTCCAAAAAGACAATGTGCCATGCCATGGTGCTCGTATTGTGCAGGAGTGGTTTTAAGAACATGAGGGAGACTTTACCTTGCTTAGGTGCCCCCCACAATCATCATATCTCAATCCAATTGAGCATTTGTGGGACGAAGTTAAAAGAGCCATCAGGCATCTGGTTCCACAACCATCAAATCTCACAGAACTGGACAGTGCTATTCATCAGGCATGGTGTCAGTTTCCTCGCATCACCTTTCAACATCTCGTGGAGTCAATGCCAAGAAGAATCGCCACAGTATTGAAGGCAAAAGGTGGCCCAATGAAGTACTGATGGGGTGGTCATAATAATCTGGCCACTCAGTATATATATAATATATATATATATATATATATATATATATATATATATATACACACACACACACACACACACATATATATATGTATAGGGATATATATCTAAATCTTGTTCAACCTATTTGTGCCTTTGGATCTTTAGTAAGTCTCTTGTAGACAACATATAGTTAAATATTTTTAAAATTCATTTTGCATGTAAATAATGTGTGTGTGTGTGTGTGTGTGTGTGTGATTTCCTGATTTGCATATCACAGTAGTCTCTCCTTTTCAATTTGCTAGAAAAATATTTGTATAATTGGTATGATTTCTTCCTAAGTGGCAATTATTATGAAAGACGCATTCTGGGACTATAATTTAGTAGGTGAAAGGGTTTTTCACTAAAATTTCCATTTATTTAATGAATAAATGATTATTGAAGGTTATCTTTTTCTTCATGGGTAAAATTTGGTTTTATGTGGCTTTACAGGAATGTGTCTATTTTAAGTTTTTACTTTGTTGATGTAGTGATTTATATATTTCTTAATATTTTATATATTTTCCACCAATCAGTTTGACTAAAGATTTATAAATTGTATTGCTTTTTATCAAAGAACCAGCTTTTGTTTACATTGGCTTTCTGTATTTTTTTTCTTTTTTCTATTTCATTGATTTCTGCTCTGATATTTATTATTTCCTTTATTATACTTGGTTAAGTTTAATTTGTTCTTCTTTTTCTAGCTTTTGGAGGCATTTTAATGTAGGCAACATATAGTTGGGTCACCTTTTTCATTCAATCTGATAGTCTCTTCCTTTTAATTAGAGGTGTTTAGTTATTTACATTTAACATGTTTCTTGTGATTAGTTTAAATTTACCATATTTCAATTTGTTTTGCTTGTCCCATCTATTCTTTGTCCTCCTTTTCCTACAGTTTTGTCTTCTTTGGGGCTAATTGATCATTTCCATGATTAACTTTTATCATCATTTTCTAACATATTAGCAATAACTCTGTATTTTTATTTTAGTGTTGGTTTTAGGGTTTATAGTATAAATCATTAACTTGTCACAGTCCATTTTCAATGACACTATATCACTTCACATGTATTATAAACACCTTCTGAAGTTTACTTCCAATCTTTCCCTTCTAGGCTTTGTACTATTATTCTCATCACAAATTTAATTTTTATTTTGCTTATTTGTTTGTTTAAATAACCCGTTATATTTTATAGATATTTAAATAATAATAAAATGCTTTTTATATTTACTGATGTAATTGCCATTTCTAGTACTCGTCATTCCTTTGTGTTGATCGATGTTTCCATTTGGTATCAGTCTCATTCAGCTTGAAAATTTCATTTAACATTTTTTTTTGTAGTGTGTGTCTGTGGGTGATGAATTCTTTTTAGTTTTTGAAGACCAGAAAATGTCTTTATTCTACCCTCATTTTATGAAGATACTTTACCTAAATAAAAAATTCTAGGTTGACAGTTTTATGTCTCATTTCAGTACTTGAAAGAGGTTATTGCTCTGCTTTTTACTAGCATTTTTTTCAACAGAAAATATGATGCCCCTTACTTTTGTTCCTCTGTCCAAACATGTGTTTTTACCTCTGGCTAATGTCATTTTTTTTTCTTTGTCACTGGTTTGAGCAATTTGACTATGATGTGTCTTGAGGTAGTCTTCTTCATTTTTTTATAGTTTTGTTAAACTTCTGGGATATGTAAATTTATCAAATTTGGACAATTTCAGCCATTATTTCCTCAAATACTTTGTATGTTTCCACTTCTCTCTCCACTCCTTTGAAAATGTCAGTATCATGAATATTAGGATGCTTTAAATTTCACCACCGTGCACTGATGCTGTGCTCATTTTATTTTATTCTTATTTGTCTGCATTTTAATTCTGGTTGTTTCTTTTGCTAGGTGCTTAAGTTCACTAATCTTTTATTCTGCTCTGTTTAAAATAGCATTAATCGTAACCAGTGCACTTCTTATGTCGGACATTGTAATTTTCTAAAGTTAGATTTGAGTCTTTCAAGTTTCTACTAAACTTTTAAACATATGCAATCCTATCTAATAAAAGAGTAATATGCAAATTAACTGTCACTCTGCCACAAAGATGGCAGCACTTGTAGCCACAAGATGGCGGTGCCCAGTCTTCTCAGCCGGGCTGGAGTCCCCCAGTCCCAGGGGGGTGGCTGCTGAGAGCGGGCAGCATGAGCGGCCTGGTGGAATGCTTGCTTCATTGCCACAGTGACAAGGCAAGCGTTCCACCCTGGCTACAGAGGGCCTCTGGGCAGTGGGCACTGAGCTGCCCAAGTGGAACACTTGCTTCGTCACCCCTGCGACAAGGCAAGCATTCTGGTCCAGCCACGGGTGGCCTCTGGGGAGGCCAGGCGTGAAACGATTGTTTCATTTCCCCGGAGACAAGGCAAGCGTTCTGGCCCAGCCGTGGAGGGCCAAATGACAGAACAGACTGGTACTGATTCAAAATAGCACCTGCTCCATTGGCCTTCACCCCAGTACTAAGTCTGAGAACTGTCTTCTAAGTAAAGTAGATACCATACATGAACAATTACCACCAAAGGCTCGATCAGACTGGAAGTCAGTGCTAGGTTGCCAGGGCGACTCCGCACTGACTGCCTAGGGGACTGTGGATCAGGCCCAGAGAGAGTCCTGCAGAGAGAGAGAGACAGGGTCTGATCCGTAGCCTCTGTGGCAGCTGTTGATCAGAACTTGCCTTTCTTTCTCTCACAGCCTGGCCAACAGCTGGGCCTCCATTTTTCTCCAGGCCTCCACTGGGGCTGCTGATGAGCCCTGCCTTTTTGATCAGGCCCTGTTGATAGGCCCAGAGATGCTGACTGGAATAGCAACTGACCAAGCAGAACCAAATCAGGGTGAATGTAAGGAGCCAATGGCTGCCTAGGAGGCAGAGCTTTTGATGCTGACTGTCATAGAAACTGACCACTCAGAACCAAGTCTGGGTCAACTGTGAGGAGCCAATGGCTGCCTAGGAAGCGGAGCTTTTGATGCTGACTGGCATAGAAACTGACCACTCAGAACCAAGTCTGGGTCAACTGTGAGGAGCCAATGGCTGCCTAGGAGGCGGAGTTTTTGACACTGACAGGCATAGAAACTGACCAATCAGAACCAAATTGTCAGGCAGAGGAGGGCAGTTGGGGGTGAGATCAGGCCTGCTGGGGAGGGTAGTTGGGGGTGAGATCAGACCAGGGGAGGGCCATTGGGGGAGAGATCAGGCAGGCAAGGGAGGGTAGTTAGGGGTGATCAGGCAGGGAGGCAGAGAGGTTAGGGGTGATCAGGAAGGCAGGGAGGTTAGGGGTGATCAGGCAGGCAGGTAGAGGCAGTTAGGGGTGATCAGACAGGCAGGGAGGTTAGGGACAATCATGCAGGCAAGCAGGTGAGTGGTTAGGAGCCAGGAGTCCCAGATTGTAAGAGGGTTGTCCGACAGCCAGTTTAAGCCCGATCCTACAGGGGTCCCCAATTAGAGTGGGTGCAGGCTAGGCTGAGGGAACCCCCCCCCCTCCACGCATAAATTTCGTGCACTGGGCCTCTAGTACAGTTACAATAACTGGTTAATGCCCTTTGTTAATACTACCACCTGTGTCAGTTCTTGGTTGTTTTCCATTAATTGTTTATTCTCTTCATTATGGGTCATATTTTCCCACTTCTTTACATTAAGGGTGTTCATTGATTGGATTGGCTATTCTGAGAATTTTAACTTGCCGAATGCTGATATATTTGCATTTTTAAAAATATTCTTGAGCTTTGTTCTAACACGGAGTTTTAAGTTCATTGAAAACAGTTTGACTCTTTTGTGTCTTGCTTTTAATACTCGTTAGGATGGACCAGAGCAGCATTTAAATATGGATAATCATTCCCCACAATGCCAAGGCACCATGCTTCTGAGTATTCATGACCACATGCGTTGAGTTTTCCAGTCTGGATTGTGGGAACAGGCACTGCTTCTGGCCCTGTGTAAATGTTGGGCAGCTTCCTTCTAATAATTTCATATTGATATTTCCCCAGCCTTGCCTATTGTGTCTTCACACACCTATTGTGATCAGTGCTTGGCTGCATTCCCAAGTGGAATGCTCTGTAGATATTCAAATTTTTCTTTCTGTCAGATAACTTCTCTCTGGGACGCTGACCTGTGCGTTTTCTCTCCAAGCACTTAGATAGATGCTCTTTCCATGCAAGCTCCACCTGGGATCCCTCTCCCTATGCTATTTCCCAGAAACAATCTGAAAGCAGTAAACTGAGACCATTATAATTATCGCTTTAACCTCTGTTTTTGTATCTCATGGATCACTGTCCTTTATATCTTGACAACCAGTGTCTTGAAAACCATCTTTCTCTCGCTCTCTCTCTCCCTCTCACTCTCTCTTCTCTCTCTAATTCCTTCCCTTTCCCTCTCTCTCTTTCACACACAACGTGTTTTTAGTTGGGAAGGTAAATATAATTCCTATTACTCCATTGCAGCTGGAAGCAAAACCCCCAACACTACCTCTTACCAACTTTATTATAAATTAGGCACTAGATAAACTAAAATAATTTTTATTCTCCCCAAAACTCCAAGCACACAGGCATATTGTAAAAATGGCCTATTGATTATATCAGTTTTCTTTAGCCAAAGATCACCAGGAACACACATGTAGTAGAAAAAGTTGAGTTTGTTACTCATTGCAGCAAAAGAGAATGTACACCTTCTAGAACCATGGGATACCTCAGAGATACTCTGGACTTAGTAAATAAAAATACGGAATACCCAGTTAAATTTGAATTTCATGTAAACAATAAAACTTTTGTTATAAATATGTTCAATGCAATATTTGGTACATGCTTATATTACAAAGTTATTTATCTGAAATTCAAATTTAAATGAACATTCTGCATTTTATCTGGAAATCCTAGTGTATGGTCCAAATATTTATGTTCCCCCAAATTCACATGTTAGAACCCTAATATCCAATGTGATGGTGTTAAAGGTGGGGCCTTGGGGATGTGATTAGGTCACGAGGGTGCAAACCACATGCACTCAGTTCGTGTTCTTATTAACGAGATCCCATGAAGTTCTTTAGCCATTTCTACTAAAGTGAGACTACAAACAGTCTGCAGTATAGTAGAGTGTCATCACCTCACCATGCTGGCACCCTGATCTTGGACTTCCAGCTAAAGAACTGTGAGGAATAAATTTGTTATTAATAAGCCACCCACTGGTATCTTATTATAGCAGCCTGAATGGACTAAGACACTAAAAGATTTGGGCTCCTGTTAGGTATCATGAGGTTGGGGTAGGTCATTAAGGAAGAGGAGATTTCCTTTGGATTGGAAGCTGTCAGCTGTCTGGGGATAATTCTATAAATGTGTAACTTCTTGATAAACTTTACGTACATGGAGGGCAGACTAGAACAAAGATAAAGCTGTTATTGGTAGAGAAGTATCAGTCATTCAGGTTGGCCAGATGTGATATGCAGAAGGGTAACTGAAAGATGCCCGTATCAGGAGGAACTCTTACCATTTTCAACGTCATGGATGGAACTGGAGAGCATTATGCTAAGTGAAATAAACCAGTCAATGAAGGAAAAATACCACATGATCTCACTCATTCATGGATAATAGAGACCATTATGAACTTTTGAACAATAATAGATACAGAGGCAGAGCTGCCTCAAACAGATTGTCAAACTGCAGCGGGAAGGCCGGGGAGGGTTGGGGGGCAGGAGGTAGGGGGGTAAGAGATCAACTAAAGGACTTGTATGCATGCATATAAGCATAACCAATGGACATAAGACACTGGGGGATAGGGGAGGGGAGGGGACTGTCTAGGGCGGGGGAAAAATGGACACATATGTAATACCCTTTGTAATACTTTAAGCAATAAATAAAAAAAAAGAAAGAAAGATGCCCATATCAATCCTTGGAACCATTAAGTGTTATGATATATGGCAAAGAGGACTTTGAAGATGTAATTAACAGTGTAGACCCTAATTAGTTAAATTAATGTTAAATCTGCTGGTATCAAAGTATGCTGTTAAAAAGGTTGGATATTTTTTTGGAGGGGAAAGGCCAATTTTCAATGCCAAGTGTACTTAGAATGCAGGTTCCAGGGAGAAATTACAAATGCCAAAGGGAATGCAATCAGATCAGGAGATTAAATCAATTGGTTCATAGTCACAAATCAATCTACTTAATTTGTAATACTCTATTTTTAGAACAGTCTCAGGTTAACAATGAAATTGAGAGGAAGGTACAGAGATTTCATATTTATCCCCTGGCTCACACATGTATACTAGTAGCCTTCCTTTTCACCAACATCCCTAACCAACTTACCAGAATGGACTTTTTTTTAAAACCAAGGATTAACCTACCTTGACACACCATAATCACCTAATGTCCATAGTTTACTTTATGGTTCATTCTTGTTATGTATAAAATGTATGATGACATACATCCATTATTACATCATACAGAATATTTTCACCTCCCTAAAAATTCTCTATGCTCTGACTATTTATCTCTATCCTCCCCTGCATCCAAGGTAACCACTGATCTTTTTATTGTCTCCGTAGTTTTGCCTTACCAGAATGACATATAGCTGGAATCATATAGTCTGTAGCCTTTCAGATTGGCTTCTTTCAATTAGTAATATATGTTTAAGGTTCTCCCATGTCTTTTCATGGAATGAAAGCTCATTTATTTTTAGTGCTGAACAATATTCCATTCTCTGGATGTATCACAGTTTATTTATCCATTCACTTACTAAAGAAGATCTTAGTTGTTTCCAACTTTTGTCAATTATAAATAAAACCACTGTTAACATCCATATACAAGATTTTGTGTGCATATGTTTTTCAACTCATTTGGGTAGATACCAAGGAACTTGATTGCTGGATTAATATAGTAAGAATATGTTTAGTTTGTAAGAAATCACCAAATTTTCTTCCAAAGTGGCCATGCCATTTTGCATTTCCACCAGCAGAATGAGAGGACCTGTTACTTCACATCCTCACCAGTACTTGGTGTTGACAGTGTTCTGGATCTTGATCATCTAATAGGTATGTGGTGGTATCTCATTGTTATTGTTGTTGTTGTTGTTGCTATTGTTGTTTTTTCCAAATATATTTTTATTGATTTCAGAAAAGAAAGGAGAGGGAGGGAGATAGAAACATCAATGATGAGAGAGAATCATTGATTGGCTGCCTCCTCCACACCCCCTGCTGGGGATCAAGTCTGCAACCTGGGCATGTGCCCTTGACTGGAATTGAACCTGGGACCTTTCAGTCCACAGGCTGAAGCTCTAGCCATTGAGCCATACCGGCTAGGGCTCATTGTTGTTCTGATTTGCATTTTCTTGGTGACATATGATGTGGAGCATCTTTTCATATGCTTATTTGCTATCTATATATTTTTTGGTGAGGTATCTGCTAAGGTCTTTAGCACATTTTTAAATTGGGTTGTTTGTCTACTTATTGTTGAATTTTAAGCGTTCTTTGTATATTTTGGATAACAGTTCTTTATCTGATGTGTCTTTTGCAAATAGTTTCTCCCAGTCTGCAGCTTATCTGTGAGAAAACAAAAGTTTCTTATGTTTTGGGTAGATGTCTCATGGCCAGTACAATTTAAGACACAAGAGGAAAATATGGTGCTGAATCATAGAAGGGCATTATAGAAAGGCATTAAAATGTGCTACTTGTAATTATGGCCTCAGCTTCTTATTTTATTATTGCATGTGGTAAATTAGTACTGGGTTATATGCAGTACCTGTAAAGAAACTGATTCCCTCTTCACTACACTACAAGATACACTAGAATC
This sequence comes from Myotis nattereri, assembly GCF_964212035.1. Taxonomy (NCBI): domain Eukaryota; kingdom Metazoa; phylum Chordata; class Mammalia; order Chiroptera; family Vespertilionidae; genus Myotis; species Myotis nattereri. The sequence goes on from NC_138078.1 coordinate 85,628,613, forward strand.
CATGGACTTATCATAAAAATATAGAAAGTAAGCCCTAGCTGATTTGGTTCGGTGGATAGAGCATTGGCCTGTGGAGTGAAAGGTCCCTGGTTCAATTTCTGTGAAGGGCACATGCCTGGGTTGCAGGCTCTATCCCCAGTAGGGGGCGTGCAGGAGGCAGCTGATCAATGATTCTCTCTCATCATTGATATTTCTATCTCTCTCTTCCTCTCCCTTCCCCCTTGAAATAAAATAAATAAATAAATAATAATAAAATAGAAACTAAAAAAAAAAATCTTAACACTATAACATTTTTCAGGCATATCTGATAATGCATTAGGGCCTTTGAATCAGCTCCAGAACCTTCGGATCAGGGAATCCCTGGGGATAGAGTGGATTTTCTAAAATTTTCTCAGGTTTAACTCAATCTTTCTAATTTCCATGGGATCAACCATGAGATTAAAAACATTCTGATATTTGAGTGACAGATGGGTTCACTGTGCCAGATTCACATCTAATCTGCTGCTCAGCCCCTGTTTAATTATTAGAATCATTACTATAGATGTTATAATTTCCTAGCCTAAAAATGGGATTATTTTCAAATGATATCTATATTATTGGTGATATTTTAACCTCAGAATAATAATTGGTGACATTTTAACCTCAGAATGAAGTATTCCAGATCCATTGAATAGCAATGATTATGATTTATTATTAGTTTTTTTTCCACACTCCAAACTAATTCTGATGGAAAATCTATAAAAGCCTGAAGTATAAAATAGGACTCAGCAATAAATTAATGAAGGATTAAAATATCTGAATTATAGGGGGTATTTTAGGGCATATATTTTTCAATGGGATGCTAAATCCATTGAGTATAACAAGTAGACTTAGAAGTATTCATTTGTTGCTACTCTAATATAACAATATGTTTTGTTCTCAAATGACATTATATTCAATGAGCATCCATGAAAATGTTTTATTACCATTAAATATGTAAAAGAAAGAAAAAGAGGATCTAGTTATCAAGTTAATGTATTTTATGAAGATTTGTACTAATCTCTATTTAATAACAAGTATAGAAACAAAAAAAAAAATCATTGCATTTTTGTCTTGATTTCCAAAAGATGAAGTTAAGAGTTATATGATTAAAACGAAACTTTAAAGACATACACACTCCATGAAATCCTGTGAGCCCTACTTAAATATCTAAAGTATAAGAGCTGCTTTCATGAAGAGAATGACCTTCACATTTATGATTTCTATTACCAAGTTGGTAATTGAAACTAGTTTTATTAACTGTGGATAAAGTTCAAAAGTTCACAGGAAAAAAAAAGGATAAAATTATTCTTTCCTCAATTTTAAACACTTTCTTGGTCTAAAATACTTCCACATGCTGGCTGATCTGTATATATAAAAGCCTAAGCAACCATCTGACCATCCAACTGTCTAACTGGTAGCTATGACTTGCAATGAACACTAGGGGGAAGACACTCAACGCGGGAGTTACCAAGCCACAGCAACTTTGCAGAGTGCCCTCTCGCACTCCGGGACCCCTCAGGGGATGTTGGACTGCCAGTTTCGGCCCAATCCCCGCGGGCCAGGCTGAGGGACCCCACCTGCAGGAGGGAATCCGCTCACTCTGCAGACCCCCTTCAAGCCCCGTCACCACCCCAGGTGCAGCTGGCCTGGGAGGGACCACGGGAAGTTGGCTCCAGGGCATGTCCAGCCCGTCTTGCCCAGTCCTGCCCCACTGGCCACCTTCAATTTAATTTCCTTTCAATGTGCACAAATTCATGCACGGGGCCTCTAGTAACTTCGTAATAAAAGAGAATAGACATTCTCTAAAAGATGCACATCCTGCTCCTTACTAGAGAGTTTACAGAGGACATAAACCCAAAAAATTGCTTTTGAAAGCCTCCCTCCCAATTCCTACTCATTGAAGATTTTCATGCTTGACTCAATGTCTTCCTATTTAACTCAACTCTTGCCAAAATCTTGAGATCTCAAAAAGCATATAGAATGTTCATCTTACAGCCAAATTTTGAAATGCCTAGATTTTCACACCAGTGAACTCCATTATACTTCAGTAACATCTCTTCTATGACCAATCCCTGAAAATTCTATGTAGCTAAAACCATCCTTAAATCTTGATAATCCCCTCATTGACCACAACCTCCTAACATTTCATATCTCCCATGTGTTCATCCCATCTATACATGACTTTTGGTCTCATGTTCCCTTGATCTCATTATTCTTTCCCAGTTGACACTATGTATTAATTTAGTGCTTACTATGTGGCAGATGCCTTGCTAAGTACTTTATGTGCATTATCTTATTTAATCCTCATGGAAACCTTAGTGATAAGTACTATTATTATCCTACTAGAGGCCTGGTGCATTGGTGGGGGCATGGCCTGCAGGAATTATCCCACAGTGGGAGCACCACTCATCCTGGTCAACCAAGTGGTGCTCTCACTGTGGGAGTGCACTGACCACCAGGGTGTTGCTCCTGCATTGAGTGTCTGCCCCCTGGTGGTCAGTGCATGTCATAGCAACTGGTTGACAGGTCATTCTGGTCATTCCACTCTTCATTCACTGGGCTTTTATTATATAAAATTTTTATTGGATTTATTGGGGTGACATTGGTTAATAGAATCATATAGGTTTGAGGTGTACAATTCTATAATTCATCATTTGTATATTGTATTGTGTGCTCATGAGCCCTAATCAAGTCTCCTTTCATCACCATTTAACCATTTATCTCCCCCTCCTTTACCCTCTTCTACCTCCCCCTTGCTCCCTTTCCCTTAGACACAGACTGTTATCTGTGTCTAAGAGGTTTTAGTTTTCTGTTGTTTTTTTTTGGGGGGGGCGCTTAATTCCATCACCTTTTCACCCAGCCACCTCATCGCCCTTCTCCCTGACAGCTATCAGTCTGTTCTCTATCTGATTCTGTTTCTATTTTGTTTGTTAATTTATTTTGTTCATTGGATTCCACATATGAGTGAAAGCATATGTATTATCCTATTTTATAGGCACAGAAATTGATTCACAGAGAGGTCAATATATGGCCAAATTTGGGTTTGATTATTGACTTTCTAACCATAAATCTTGAGTGTTTACGAAGGGTCCTACTTATCCTCCTTTCATATACCTTTGCTTGTTTCTTTCCTATACCTTTTCACTTTTATTTATTCCTCTCAGAAAACATTTCAAATATTCACCATTCTCTTCAAGACCACAATTCAACTTCTATGCCAAACTGTAGGAGCAGATGTCCTCCTTTTTCAATGAGGAATAGGAGGTGTTAAGTCATGATTTTCTCAATCACCAATTTCTCTGTCTACAAATTTACTCATATCTACAACCACTGCAATTTATATACAATTCTCTAGACTCAAAAAATAATGATTTCTTTATTTCTGTCTAAGGCCAATCCAAATTAAATGTAAAAAGATTGGTGGACATCCCTTGATCCTTGACCTCTTCTTGGGCCATGACCCAAACTTGTTTGCTCTTCCTAACTAAGCTTTTTAAAAGAATAATCTGCATAAAATGCCTATACATTTTTACATTTTCCTAGCTTCTCAGTCTACTGTAATTTTCACCAGCCTAGGTGAACTCACCAGTAACCCCCTAATTGCCAAATCCAATAGGCATTTTCTAGAATGTATCCTGATGGTCCTCTCTCCTATTCCTAATGTTGATGATATCTGCATTAATTGTTCTTCCTTTGCTTTTGTGACTTCAAACTCACCCAATTCTTCTCATAATTCTCTGGCCACTTCTTTCCTTTTATTTTTCATAAGCTTATCTCCCTCTTCCAATCCTTAAAAGTTAGTTCAGAGATAGAAGTACACACCGTATCATGTCACTGTAAAGGATGGGCACCTAAATCAAGAGATTTCATATGATTTCATTATTTTCTATTTAGTTGAATGACTCCTTCAAAGACTGTGAGTTCCTTTGGAGAAGGTCAATGTCTGACTCCTGCAGTGTCTGAAAAATAGTAAAGCATTAAAAATATGTATTAATTAAAAATACTTATTAAGATAATTAATTTGTTTTTAAGACTTTATGTAAATTAACATGTTTTCTCTATAAGTTTGTGGCATTTCCATTTTCATTGTCTTAAACTATATTAACCCTTCACTTATTTTAGCACTCTTGATTCTTACAAGAACCCTTTGACTTAGGCAAGAAACATCTAATCATTCTTAATTCAGGAAGGTTGAATGATTTATCTAAATAATTTATCTGGCTACTAAATACTGGATTCAAACTTAAACTCTAGGTGGTTTTCTTTGAATATTTTTCTAATCCTCATTTGTTAATTCTTGCAACACTACATTATTCATTGTTCATTGTTTTTTTGGTTGTTTTTTTTTGTTGGTTTTTTTTTTTTTTTTTTGTTCTTGTTTTTGGTGATACTTTATTGACATATATACTGATACTTGCAACACTTTAATAAAAACATTTCCAGATAATGAAATGACATTATTTTTAAAGTTTAAAATATTTCATTCAATTGAGGATCTTTTTTACATTATGAAATAATGCTGATTTGGATAGGTGCTAATTACTTAGGATTTCACACCAAGTACTAAAGACTTGATAATGATACACAAGATCAAAGTTAAATAGAAAATATGTCATTAAAGGTCAGAGTAGAAAGTAAAGCTCTGGCATTTTGATATTTAGATGAAAGCACAAAGTAATGATTTATTTGATCTAAGATATGATTGAATAGATATTGCTCTATCATAGCGAATTAGGATGAATAGCAATAGCTATAATGTTAAATGTTGGTTGTGGTTAAATATAAGGGCTGAATAGTTCTTTAGTCTATCCTTAAATATTTGTTTTCCAAAAATTTTAAATACTGACTAGAATTCTTTTTTTTAAAATTTATTGCTTAAAGTATTACAAAGGGTATTACATATGTGTCCATTTTATCCCCCCGCCCTAGACAGTCCCCTAGCCTCCCCTATCCCCCAGTGTCTTATGTCCATTGGTTATGCTTATATGCATGCATACAAGTCCTTTAGTTGATCTCTTACCCCCCTACCTCCTGCCCCCTAACCCTCCCCGGCCTACCCGCTGCAGTTTGACAATCTGTTTGAGGCAGCTCTGCCTCTGTATCTATTATTGTTCAAAAGTTTATAATGGTCTCTATTATCCATGAATGAGTGAGATCATGTGGTATTTTTCCTTCATTGACTGGTTTATTTCACTTAGCATAATGCTCTCCAGTTCCATCCATGACGTTGAAAATGGTAAGAGTTCCTTCCTTTTTAGAGCAGCATAGTATTCCATCGTGTAGATGTACCACTGTTTTCTAATCCATTCATCTACCGATGGGCACTTAGGCTGTTTCCAGATCTTAGCTATGGTGAATTGTGCTGCTATGAACAAAGGGGTGCATATATCCTTTCTGATTGGTGTTTCTGGTTTCTTGGGATATATTCCTAGAAGTGGGATCACAGGGTCAAATGGGAGTTCCATTTTCAGTTTTTTAAGGAAACGCCATACTGTCTTCCATAGTGGCTGCACCAGTCTGCATTCCCACCAGCAGTGCACAAGTGTTCCTTTTTCACCACATCCTCTCCAGCACTTGTCGTTTGTTGATTTGTTGATGATAGCCAGTCTGACAGGTGTGAGATGGTACCTCATTGTTGTTTTGATTTGCATCTCTCGGATGATTAGTGACTTTGAGCATGTTTTCATATGTCTCTTGGCTTTCTGAATGTCCTCTTTTGAAAGGTGTCTATTTAGGTCCTTTGCCCATTTTTTGATTGGATTGTTTATCTTCCTTTTGTTAAGTTGTATGAGTTCCCTATAAATTTTGGAGATTAGGCCCTTATCAGATATGACATTGGCAAATATGTTTTCCCACACAGTGGGTTTTCTCGTTGTTTTGTTGATGGTTTCTTTTGCTGTGCAGAAGCTTTTTATTTTGAAGTAGTCCAATTTGTTCATTTTCTCTTTAGTTTCAAGTGCCCTAGGAGCTGTATCAATGAAGAAATTGCTTCGGCATATGTCTGAGATTTTGTTGCCTTTGGATTCTTCTAGAATTTTTATGGTTTCCTGTCGTACATTTAAGTCCTTTATCCATTTTGAGTTTATTTTTGTGTATGGTGTAAGTTGATGGTCTAGTTTCATTTTCTTGCATATATCTGTCCAATTTTCCCAACACCATTTATTGAAGAGACTATCTTGGCTCCATTGTATGTTCTTGCCTCCTTTGTCAAATATTAATTGAGCATATTGGTTCGGGCCGATTTCAGGGCTCTCTATTCTATTCCATTGATCTATATGCCTATTCTTGTGCCAGTACCAGGCAGTTTTGAGAACAGTGGCTTTGTAATACAACTTGATATCTGGTATTGAGATCCCACCTACTTTGTTCTTTTTCAGGATTGCTGCAGCTATTCGGGGTCTTTTTTTATTCCAGATGAATTTTTGGAGAGTTCGTTCTAGATCTGTGAAGTATGCCGTTGGTGTTTTAATGGGAAGTGCGTTGAATTTATAGATTGCTTTGGGTAGTATGGACATTTTAATGATGTTGATTCTACCAATCCATGAACACAGTATGTTCTTCCATCTGTTTATGTCTTCCTCCATATCTTTTTTCAACGTCCTGTAGTTTTCTGAGTAGAGGTCTTTTACCTCTTTAGTTAAGTTTATTCTTAGGTAGCTTAATTTTTTTGGTGCGATGGTAAACGGGATTGTTTTTATAATCTCTCTTTCTGAAAGTTCACTATTGGTGTATAGAAATGCCTCAGATTTCTTGGGGTTAATTTTGTACCCTGCTACATTGCCAAATTCATGTATTAAGTCTAGTAGCTTTTTGATGGAGTCTCTAGGGTTTTGTATGTATAATATCATGTCGTCTGCAAATAAGGACAGTTTTACTTCCTCTTTTCCAATTTGGATGCCTTTTATTTCTTCTTCTTGTCTAATTGCAATGGCTAACACTTCCAGTACTATGTTGAACAGGAGTGGTGAGAGGGGGCATCCCTGTCTTGTTCCTGTTCTTAGGGGAAATGGTGTTAGTTTTTGTCCATTGAGTATGATGTTGGCTGTGGGCCCGTCATATATGGCTTTTATTATGTTGAGGTATGATCCTTCTACTCCCACCTTGCTGAGAGCTTTTATCAAAAATGGGTGTTGAATTTTGTCAAATGCTTTTTCTGCAAAAATTGATATGACCTTGTGGTTTTTTTCTTTCAATTTGTTTATGTGATGTATCACGTTTATTGATTTGTGGATATTGTACCATCCTTGCATCCCTGGGATAAATCCTACTTGGTCATGGTGTATGATCTTTCTGATGTACTGCTGGATCCGATTTGCTAAGATTTTGTTGAGGATTTTGGCATCTATGTTCATGAGGGATATTGGGCTATAATTCTCTTTCATTGTGTTGTCTTTACCTGGTTTTGGTATTAGGGTGATGCTGGCTTCATAGAATGAGCTTGGAAGTGTTCCTTCCTCTTGAATTTTTTGTAGTAGTCTGAGGAGGATAGGTTTTAGTTCTTCCTTGAATGTTTGGTAAAACTCCCCTGTGAAGCCGTCTGGTCCTGGGCTTTTGTTTGATGGAAGCTTTTTGATGACTGCTTCAATTTCTTCCATAGTTATTGGCCTGTTGAGATTATTAGATTCTTACTCATTGAGTTTTGGAATGTTGTATTTTTCTAGGAATTTGTCCATTTCCTCCAGGTTGTCTAGTTTGTTGGAGTAGAGCTGTCCATAGTATTTTTTAACAATCATTTGTATTTCTGTGGGGTCTGTTGTTATTTCGCCTCTATCATTTCTGATTTTGTTTATTTGGGTCCTCTCTCTTTGCTTCTTGGTGAGTCTGGCTAGAGGTTTGTCAATCTTGTTTATCCTTTCAAAGAACCAGCTCTTGGTTTCATTGATTTTCTGTATTGTTTTTTTGGACTCTATGTCATTTATTTCTGCTCTAATCTTTATTATCTCCTTCCTTCTGCTCACTCTGGGGTTTTCTTGTTGCTCTCTTTATAATTCTTTGAGTTGTAGAGTTAGATGATTTACTACCATTTTTTCTTGTTTTCTGAGATAGGCCTGTAGAGCTATAAACTTCCCTCTCAGGATTGCTTTCATTGTGTCCCATAGGTTTTTGATTGTTGTGATTTCATTGTCGTTAGTTTCCAGGATGTTTTGAATTTCCTTGATTTCATTGGTAACCCAATCAATATTTAATAGCATGCTATTCAGCTTCCAGGTGTTTGAGTATTTTGGGTTGTTTTTATTGTAGTTTATTTCTAATATTATGCCATCGTGGTCTGCGAAGACACTTTTTATGATTTCAATCTTCTTGAATTTGGGGATACTTTGCTTGTGACCCAATATATGGTCTATTTTTGAATATGACTTATGAGCACATGAGTAGAATGTATATTCCCTGGCTTTGGGGTGAAGTGTTCTGAAGATGTCTATTAAGTCCATCTGATCTAGTGAGTCATTTAGGATTGCTGTATCTTTGCTGATTTTTTGTCTAAAGGGCTTATCCAGTGTTGTCAGTGGTGTATTAAAGTCCCCTACTATGATTGTATTGTTGTCGATCTCTCCTTTGATATCTTCCAGGAGTTTTTTTATGAATTTGGGTGCTCCTGCATTGGGTGCATATATGTTTACCAGGGTTATATCTTCTTGTTGTATTGATCCCCTTAGTATTATGAAGTGGCCTTCCTTATCTCTTGTTATGGCCTTCACTTTGAGGTCTATTTTGTCCGATATAAGTATTGCTACCCCAGCTTTCTTTTCCTTTCCATTTGCCTGAAAGATATTTTTCCATCCTTTCACTTTCAGTCTGTGTGAGTCCCTTCTAATGAGGTGGGTTTCTTGTAGACAGCAGATGTATGGGTCATGTTTTTTTATCCATTCAGCCACTCGATGTCTTTTGTTTGGAGCATTTAGTCCGTTTACGTTTAAAGTTATTATTGAAAGGTACTTGTTTGTAGCCATTTCTGTTTTTGTGTGGCTGTTTTCTTTCTGAGCTTTTTATTTCTTCTTTTTATGCCAGTCCCTTTAGCATTCCTTGCATTGCTGGCTTGGTGGTGATAAACTCCCTTAGCCTTTTTTTGTCTGTGAAGCTTCTTTTTTCCCCTTCAAGTTTGAATGATAGCCTTGCTGGATAGAGTATTCTTGGATTCAGTCCTTTGCTTTGCATCACTTTGTAAATTTCCGTCCATTCTTTTCTGGCCTGATGTGTTTCTGTTGAGAAATCATTTGACAATCTAATGGGAGATCCCTTGTATGTAACTTTCCGTCTCTCTCTTGCAGCCTGTAAGATTCTCTCTTTGTCCTGATCATTTGCCATGGTAATTATGATGTGTCTTGGTGTGGGTCTTTTCGGGTTCACCTTGTTTGGGACTCTCTGGGCTTGTGTGACTTTTTTCTTCCCCACCTCAGGGAAGTTTTCTGATATTATTTCTTCTAATAGGTTTTCTAATCCTTGTTCATCCTTCTGTTGTTCTGGTACCCCTATTATTCGTATGTTTTTTCGTTTCATGTTGTCCCAAAGCTCCCTTAGGCTCTCCTCCTGTCTTTTAATTTTTTTTCTCCAATTGCAGTACATTTTGGGTGTGTTTTGCTTCCTTGTCTTCTAATTCACTAATTCGGTCCTCTGCTTCTCCTAGTCTACTGTTGATACTTTCCATGGAGTTTTTCATTGCAGCTATATCACTCTTCATTTCTTCTTGGGTCTTACTTAAGTTGTTGATTTTTTCATCTGTTTCTTCTAGCTTCTTCCATATGTTATCGATTTTTTCATCTGTTTCTTCTTGCTTCTTGCAGAGGTTGTCGATTTTTTCCTCCATCCGGTTTATGTACTCTAGGACCCTTATTCTGAATTCTTTTTCTGTCATGTTGCATGCCTCTGTATTACTTAGCTGCTTTTCTGGAGAGTCCTCCTTCTCTTTCCTTTGGGGGTTTCTTTGTCTACCCATGTTTGATCTCACTGACATAACTAGACGTTGAGTCATTCAGTGGTTGCTCCCTTGGTGGCAGTGACTCCTTGGTCTGTGGTTGCTCTTTGGGCGGTTGCGGTAGCAGCTGCTCTTCAGTTGGCAGCAGCTCCTCTGGTGGGTGCTGTTCACAACTGTGGTGGCTCTTCTGGCTGGTGGGGCGAGGTTTCACGTACAGCTGCTGTTCCTCAGCAGAGGGTGTGGTGCTCAGAAGGTTGCTGTTGCTTGGATCTGCTGCGTTGATTTAAAGGCACAAAATACAACACAACAAGGCACCACGTACCAGGCACTATACACAAATATATTCACGATATCAATAACCCCAAATAAAGGTGACCACCCGAATTAAGAGAATTAGGGGATAAGGAAGAAGGAAGAGAAAAAGATAAAAGAGAAAAAAGAAAAGAAAAGTAGGGACCAAAAAAAGGAGTGCAAAAATGAAATTGGGAAAAAGGAGGGGGGAAAATAAAAGCGAGAAAAGAAAAGAAAAGAAGAAAAAAAAAGAGCGAAAAGAGAGAATGAAGTGGAAGAGGGGAAGAGACTTTTTATATGAGGAGAATACTCCTATAGAACAGCCATTAATCCCAACAAATTCCAGCAACAGCTCCCTGGAGATGAATGCAAACTAGAAACAACCAATAATATAACGATGAAAATAGAATGGAGAACACTAATCCCAAAATAAAATAAAGAGAAAATAAAATGGCACTTTAAAAAAAATGGTAAAATGGTAGCAGTAATAATACTGGTTAAAAATAAGAAGGTAGTAATTAAAAGGGTAAAATCAGGTGATGGAAAAAGAAGAAAAAAGAAAAGGAAAAAAAGAAGAAAAAAAAAGAAATGGAAAAAAAAATTGGTTTCTTAGTTAAAAGGTGAAAAAAGAAAAAAAAAATTGCAGTAGTGAAGGTCCTTCTGTTCTTCTATTCTTCAGTGTGGCTTGCCTTAGACCTGCCAGGTATTCAGGAGAGTGTTGGGTTTCCCTACGATACACTGTTCCTCTGTGTTGTAAACCACAGTCCTTATTTTAAAGCAAGGCACATTTGTTTCCCAGACTGCCTTATTTTGTGTTTAGCAAAGAGTCAGTGTGTGGGTCAGCCTCTGGGTGGCAGTGTTCTGGGGTTGGCCTCTGAGGCTATAGGGCCTCTCTGTCCAGTGGAAGTTCACTGCCCAGAACTTTTTGCGTAATAGTTAGTTACTGGCGCTGTGTTGTTGCTGGGATTGAAAATCCCTCTATAGGCCAGACCCTGTTAACTCCCAGGGACTGATCAGGTTATTTTAATCCTTGATCTCCTACAGGGTGGAATCTGGGTGTGGCTGTGCTCCTTGCCTGGGGGCTGGGGGGAGGAGTCTCACTCTCTGGAGAGAATGGCTGCCCCAGTCCTGGGCTCAGGGGTGTCTCAGCACTCAATTCGCTGCCCCCTCTCCCGGCCCCCCTTCTCTCCTCAGTCTCTCCCCAGATTCCACTCCTCCGCACACACTCCCTCTCTTCAGCACAGGTGAGTGTCTGTATCTGAATTGTCCCATGAACAGGATTCAGTGAAAACAAACAACCAAACGCCGGCCACGGTAAAGGGGAAGGCTTGGTTTCTGTAAGCTTCTTCTCTTACTGGGACTGCATGGTCTGGTCAGCTCTTCAGGCTGCCCCCTTTAGGCTCAGTCCTCTGTGATCACAGAACCCAGCTCTCAATTCCCCTGGTGGTGGCGCCAGGAATCCGGCGCCTTTCCCCTGTCAGGGGCTGTGCCTGTCCCAAGGGATGCGGCTGTCTGCCAAGCGGTCTCCCTCCGACTCTCTGGGCTCAGAGGTCTGGCAAACTTTCCTGCCCAAATCCCTGTTTTTTTTTACCTTTCCAGGGGAGTTCTGCTCTTCCCGGCTGCAAACCGTCTCACCAGCTGAGCAATTTCGCCAATTCGGGGTGGATGTTACTAGTTTCAGCTGCTCACTCCATTTGCTCCGGGACATGACCTGGGACGCCTCTGCCTATACCGCCACCATCTTCCGTCTCCTGTTCATTGTTATTATTCAAACTCTACTATATCCAAGAGCAAGGCATTTGGCTCATTTTACATATTTAAAGTCACTAGGAAAAATAAATAAGGGCAATGGGGTTAAAGAAGCACGCTAACTATATATTAAATAATATATATATTGAAAACAAACTAAAAGGCATACATTTGACTAGTCTTTTGAAAACAATTTTTAAAATTGATTTGAGAGAGAGAGAGAGAGAGAGAGAGAGAGAGAGAGAGAGAGAGATTGCTTTGTTGTTCCACTTATTTATGCATTTGTTGGTTGTTTCTTGTGTGCCCTGACTGAGGATTGAACCCACAACCTTGGTGTATCAAGACTATGCTCTAATCAACTGAGCTAGCCAGCCAGGGCTAAAAACAAAGTTTAATATAGAATGTGATAAAATAAGTGCAGAGTGTACAAAACTTTAAAATCAATTTCAAACCAGATATTTCAAAAAGCACCATCCAAAATAGTAGATACCAATATGTTTCTATTAAATATATGTCTTCATGAAATTATATAGCTCTAAAAATGTCCCAAGCACAATTTAGAATATTAAATTGCCAAGCACATAAGCTAAAGTAATTGCATATTAAAGATCACTGACAGCTACTAAACCATACATTAACTTTAAGAGGTACCACATAAATGCACTTTATTTAGATATTTCAATTCAAGCCCCAGGGAGTTGCCATATAGAACCTAAACAAATTATCTTACCATTTCTAATTCCCTGGTGATTTAAGTTTATAACTCACAGAAAAGAACATATTTTTAGACATATGATATTTCACTTAACATTTAAGGAAAGACTTTTCTTACTTATAAAAGTGTCTAGTTTAAATGACTTCAGCATGAGTACATGAACACTGACCACAATCTATTATTCAAGGATTCAATTGATAGAAAAATAAGGGGAGGGAAAGAAGAAGCTTGAGATACAAGCATAACTAAAACAGAGCTGAGTTGCTTAATAAATCCTCTTAGATACTGATTAATCCAGTCATTTATATACCTCTGATCAGGTCCTATATCATCAAATTTATTCTTTAGGCAATGATTATAAGGAAAATAGATTCACTCCTCCACATTCAACTCTACATTTATTGTACAATTTTTTTTACCTAATGTCTGCCATATTCCAGGTATTTTTCCAGGAGTCTAGTGACACAATGATGGACACAACGATGCCCTCAAATAAATAAATAATAAAAATGATACACACATTATATACACACACATATGAACAAACAAATATATAGGTATATATGCGTATGTGTCATGTGAATTATAGAGAAGGATAAGAAGATAGAGAGTGACTGGGAGCTATTTTACACAAGGTATAGGAATGGCTCCTCTGGGGAATACTTTAGCAGAGATGTGAACAAAGTGAAACAGCAATGAGAATATCTGAGTAAAGCATTCCAGATGCAGGGAACAGCAAGTACCAAAGCCCAGGAGCATATTTTACACATATTAGGAAGAACAAGTGAGCAAAGGGTGGAGTGGTGGAGATGATGATGTAGAAGTTGGTAGGGGCTAGGTCAAATTGGACACTGTAGACTAATGCATAGACTTTAGATTTTATTCTAAATAAAATGGAAAACTATTAGAAGGTTTTAAGTATGGGAAGAAGGAGAATTTAAGAAAGATAATTGTCAAGGCATTTTAAGCTATCCTGTCTTCAAAATGTAAGATGTTATAATTTTCTTTATAGGTTTTTCTTACTTTCACAAAAACAAAATATGTTTGTTTTTTATTGATCCTTAGAAAAAGAGGAAGGAGAGGGAGAGAGAAAAGAGAGGGATCAGCCACCTCTCACATGAATTCCTACAAGGGATTGAACCCAGAACCCCTTGTTGTATTGGATAACACTCCAACAAATTGAGCCACCAGGTCATAGATAAAATGCTGTTAATTTTTACCTTAGATTATTAATTTCTTCTAACTCTTCTATCTTTATCAAAATATGTTGAAAATATTTATATGATGGCATAATTTTACAAAGTTTTATGTTCTAATTCAGCTTTTCTCTTTCCCCTTTGGAGATGGAAGTGTTAGGAAGTAGGAAGCAGTCTTACTTCTGTCGAAATTAATACCAGCTTCTCTGAGTTCTAAAACAATAACACATTTTTTACAATACACATATGATCTCATCTCAAAAGGAAAATTTTTTCCATAAAATGACTTATGACTAAAACTATAGATGTGTTGCGTGGCTATGATATACCAGGCAATCTGTAAAGTGCTTCATATGATTGATCTCATTTTGTTTCACATAAACACTATTAAGTAGTTAGTATTTTTGTTTTCAAACTGGAGATGACTTTTTAATTTTTTTTTACAGATTAATTTCTCTCAAAGGATCTTTTTAAAAAATTGTTTATTGTTTAAAGTATTACACATGTCTCCTTTTTCCTCCAGTGATCTCTCCCCAGCCTTTCTGACCCCCAGCACATGCCTTCATCCCCCTACTGTCTGTGTCCATGGGCTATGCTCATATGCATGCATACAAATCCTTCAGTTGATCTCTTACACCCTCCCCCCCCGCCTTCCCTCTGAGGTTGGAAGGTCTGTTTGATGCTTCTATGTCTCTGGATTTCTTTTTGTTCATCAGTTTATGTTGTTCATTATAGTCCAAAAAATGAGTGAGATCATGTGATATTTATCTTTCTTTGACTGGCTTATTTTGCTTAGCATAATACTCTCCAGGTCCATCCATGCTGTTGCAAATGGTAAGAGTTCCTTCCTTTTTACAGCAGCATAGTATCCCATTGTGTAGATGTACCACCATTTTTTAATACACTCATCTGCTAATGGGCACTTAGGTTGTTTCCAAATCTTAGCTATTATAAATTGTGCTGCTGTGAACGTGGGGGTGCATATATCCTTTCTCATTGGTGTTTCTGGTTTTCTTGGAATATATTCCTAGAAGTGTGATTACTGGGTCAAATGGCAATACCATTTTTAATTTTTTGAGGAAATGCCATACTGTCTTCCACAATGGCTGCACTAGTCTGCATTCCCACCAGCAGTGAAGGAGGGTTCCTTATTCTCTGCATCCTCGCCAGCACTTGTCATTTGTTGACTTGTTGATGATAGCCATTCTGACAGGTGTGAGATGGTACCTCATTGTTGTTTTGATTTGCATCTCTCAGATGATTAGTGACTTTGAGCATGTTTTCATATGTCTCTTGGCCTTCTGTATCTCCTCTTTTTAGGTCCTTTGCCCATTTTTTTTATTGGATTGTTTATCTTTTTTGTTAAATTGTATGAGTTCCCTATAAATTTTGGATACTAAACCCTTATCAGATATAACATTGGCAAATATGTTCTCCCATGCAGTGGGCTCTCTTGTTGTTTTGTTGATGGTTTCTTTTGCTGTGCAGAAGCTTTTTTTACATAGTCCCATTTATTTATTTTTCCTTAGTTTCCATTTTCCTAGGAGCTGTATCGGTAAAGATATTGCTAAAACATCTGTCTGATATTTTGCTGCCTATGGATTCTTCTAAGATTTTTTTATGGTTCCCTGTCTTACATTTAAGTCTTTTATTCATATTTTTATCCCCTAGAAGCAACCTACATGACAATATGAATGTTGTCATTTACCAGCAAATCTCAATGTCAATAAGAGTGTCTGGAACATGATAGGTGTTTACAAACATCTGTAACATGAGTTATTAAATATATGACTGAATTCCTATTATAGACATTAAAAAGTTGAGGCACAGAAAGTTTAAGACACTTATTCAACTTTACATAGCTGGTACATAGCACAGCCAAAACTCAATTACATTTTGCCTAACTCCAAAGTCCTTTCTCAAACCACTATTTGTTTTGCCCTACAAAATCTGTCATGGTATTTTCTCCAGTCTGGATAAGCCAGTAATATTGACCACACTCCTTATTTCAAGTTTTCATAGTCACTTCTCTTATCCAAATGTTCTTAAAGTTCCTGTCCCCTATGTTGTCAAAGTCTTTAGTTTAATGAGACCAAACATTTTTCTTTTCTTGCCTTAGATATTTAACCACTCTTACAGGTACTTTTGTACCAGAAAAAAATTGT
Source organism: Myotis nattereri (assembly GCF_964212035.1). Classification (NCBI taxonomy): domain Eukaryota; kingdom Metazoa; phylum Chordata; class Mammalia; order Chiroptera; family Vespertilionidae; genus Myotis; species Myotis nattereri. Next base: position 85,644,663 of record NC_138078.1, read on the forward strand.
TTAAATTTGGAACCCTGGTAAGCCCCAGAGTTATTTTTCAACAACTTTATAGAACATGAGCCAAGAGTCCAACATAAAATGCTACCTGATAATAATAAGCAACACATCTAGAGAAAACATATTAAATTAGTTTTTAGAAATGCCATATAATGTACCATGTCTCTTTGGAAATTTAGTCAAACTCCGATGATTGTAGGAGTTCAGAAAAATCAAAGATTTAGAATTTTAAAACATAGCAAGGACAGTAGATTAAAATTATAGACATTTGTATTTTGAGAAATCTGGAAAATTTCTTTCATAAAATTTAATATTTTTAAGGATTGAATGCCATTTTGTAGAGCAGAAAGTTGGTTACCCAAAGTTGGTCCTAACAATTTTACTATAACTATTTTGTAATGCAATATTCTTACTCCAAATCTGACATGAATTTATTCTAAAGAGTAAGAAAAAATCACCACAAATATATTTTCAGAAACTTTCAGATTCATACTTCTATTTTGAAGTTCTCAAGATTGTGTATAGCTTCTTCTATGGGAATTGGGTATTTTCTGTTAACCCAAAAATATGTGCATTCACCGCTAGCTGGTTCTTTCTATTATATCCCTATTGCTTTATCCACCATACTTAGAGCTTTGTTCCCTATTGACAGTGAAATTATTCCTAAAAATATCCATCTACTTCTCTCCACTGAAATGCTACCATCCGAGTTGGAGGGTCCCAAAAATCTCTCACTGAGGCTATAGCAGCATCCTCACATGACTCTGCTTCTACTATTACTTTCATTCTCCACATGATGGGAACAATATTTCCAAATGATAATCTCATATTATCTACATGGAAAAATCTCCCAAAGGCTTCTCATTACAATTACTAAAATATTACAATGCTTGAGAGAACCAAGATGGCGGCATAGGTTAACGCCGGAGTTTGCTGCTTTGAACAACTACTTCAAAAGTGAAACCAAAAAACGGAAGGGACATCACCCAGAACCACAGGAACGCTGGCTGAGTGGAAGTCCTACAACTAGGAGGAAAGAGAAACGCATACGGACACTCAGAGGAGGCACAGTGCTGAAGTCAAATTCTGAGATGCGGAGTGCATGGAGCGGGCTGGCAGCGGAGGGCGTGGTTGGCATTTTCAATCGGGAAGGAGTCGCAGACTCTGAGCTCCAGATACAGGCGAGTCTTTAGGGACCCAGACTCAAACGGGAGAAGCAGGACTGTCTGGCTTCGGTCAGAGCGAGTGCAGCTTTCTCTCCGAGGTTTGCAGCAGTTGCTGGGACTCAGAGAGGCAGAGCCCCTGGGGACAGGACTGAGAGCCGCCATAACTGCTCTCTCCAGCCCACCCTGTTGATCCTGTGCGACCCGCCCCACCCAAGCCCTGCACAGAGGCATTTGCCGGATAGCCTCAGGCAAACGCCAGATTAGCACCTCCCTAGAGGACAGAAGTTCTCTCACTGCAGACACAGCTGACTCTCATAGCCACTTGGCCTGGAGGTCAAACCCTCCCTGGTATTAGCTACAACAATCAAGGTTTATAAGACTGCGCACAAAGACCACTAGGGGGTGCACCAAGGAAGCATAACAAAATGCGGAGACAAAGAAACAGGACAAAATTGTCAATGGAAGATATAGAGTTCAGAACCACACTTTTAAGGTCTCTCAAGAACTATTTAGAAGCCGCCGATAAACTTAATGAGATCTACAAGAAAACTAATGAGACCCTCGATCTTATATTGGGGAACCACCTAGAAATTAAGCATACACGGACTGAAATAACGAATATTATACAGACTCCCGACAGCAGACCAGAGGAGCGCAAGAATCAAGTCAATGATTTGAAATGCGAGGAAGCAAAAAACACCCAACCGGAAAAGCAAAATGAAAAAAGAATCCAAAAATGCGAGGATAGTGTAAGGAGCCTCTGGGACAGCTTCAAGCGTACCAACATCAGAATTATAGGGGTGCCAGAAGATGAGAGAAAGCAAGATATTGAAAACCTATTTGAAGAAATAATGACAGAAAACTTCCCCTACCTGGTGAAAGAAATGGACTTACAGGTCCAAGAAGCGCGGAGAACCCCAAACAAAAGGAATCCAAAGAGGACCACACCAAGACACATTATAATTAAAATGCCAAGAGCAAAAGATAAAGAGAAAATCTTAAAAACAGCAAGAGAAAGAAACTCAGTTACCTACAAGGGAATACCCATACGACTGTCAGCTGATTTCTCAACAGAAACTTTGCAGACCAGAAGGGAGTGGCAAGAAATATTCAAAGTGATGAATAGCAAGAACCTACAACCAAGATTACTTTATCCAGCAAAGTTATCATTCAGAATTGAAGGTCAGATAAAGTGCTTCACAGATAAGGAAAAGCTAAAGGAGTTCATCACCACCAAACCAGGATTATATGAAATGCTGAAAGGTATCCTTTAAGAAGAGGAAGAGGAAGAAAATGGTAAAGATACAAATTATGAACAACAAATATGCATCTATCAACAAGTGAATCTAAGAATCAAGTGAATAAATAATCTGATGAACAGAATGAACTGGTTATTATAATAGAATCAGGGACATAGAAAGGGAATGGACTGACTATTCTTGGGGGGGGAAAGGGGTGGGGGAGATGCGGGAAGAGACTGGACAAAAATCGTGCACCTATGGATGAGGACAGTGGGTGGGGAGTGAGGGCGGAGGGTGGGGCGGGAACTGGGAGGAGGGGAGTTATGGGGGGGGAAAAAAGAAGAACAAATGTAATAATCTGAACAATAAAGATTTAATTAAAAAAAAAAGATTGAAAATGAGCCCTAACCAGTTTGGCTCAGTGGATAGAGCGTCAGCCTGCAGACTCAAGGGTCCCAGGTTCGATTCCAGTCAAGCGCATTTACCTTGGTTGCGGGCACAACCCCAGTAGGGGGTGTGCAGGAGGCAGCTGATCAATGTTTCTCTCTCATCGATGTTTCTAACTCTCTATCCCTCTCCCTTCCTCTCTGTAAAAAATCAATAAAATATATTTTTAAGTAAAGATTGAAAATGAAAAAAAAATAAAATATTACAACTCTTTATTAACACGGTTCAACATGATCTGGCCCCTACCTCTCCAACTTCACTCTAGCCACAGTGGCCTTCTCATAAGCCTTGCATATGCTGGATGAATTTCAGAATGCTTTTCACTTTCTATCTTATTTCCCGGAAAAATCTTCTCAGAATTTCACTTGACTAGCTGGTTAGCATCATTCAGGCTTCAGCTAACAAGCCTTGCTTGAATAGTGTAACTGAAGTTGATCTCCACCTCCAAACACTCTTCCCATTTGCTTTATAACACTTTTTTTCTCTCTGAAAAAAATAATTTATTTTCATTGTTGAAAATATTACAGATGCCCCATCCCCCCCCCATTAACCCCCTGCACTCCTCTCCCACCTGCCCTCAGGCCTTCACTGCACTATAGTCTGTATACATGGGTTATGCATATATGCATATAAGTTATTTGTTTAATCACCTCCTGCCCTCATCTTCCCTCTTAGATTCATCAGTCTGTTCCATGCTTCCATGTCTCTGGACCTATTTTAATTTATATATGCAATTTTATTTTATGTCATCCCCATATAAACTAAAATGTAAGATTTAATACGTTAAGGATTTTCTCTATTTGCTCCATGTTATGTTATGGTCCTCACACATAGAAAACTAACACAAAGTAGGTGCCCAAGTATATTAAATATGTGTTGAAATAAGACAGGAAGGCTCATCAGTCAATTACATCCCAGTGAAGCTCCTTGATCAAATTCCTTCTTGGGAGAAAGAAGAAAGGCATCATGAATGACACTGGGTACCTGAGATTAAGGTGTGGGGAAGGGTAAAACAGCGGGATTCCCTGTTCTCAAGAGGAAAAAATGTTTCAGAAATTGGAGTACCAATCCCCAGAAGGAAAGCAGGGGAGGGTGGGGGTAAGGGGAAGAGATCAACCGAAGGACTTGTATACATGTATATAAGCCAAACCAATGGACATGGACAACATGGGGATGGGAGCATGAGTTTGTGTGTGTGGGGAAGGTTGGGGGTTAATGGGGGGGATGTGGCACATTTGTAATACCTTAACTAATAATAAAAAAAGAAAGAAATTGGAGTGTTAGTGATATTTTGCTTCCTTTATTATTTTGAACTAGAGGTGTGGTGCACAAAATTTGTGCATAGGTAGGGTCCCTAGGCCTGGCCGGCAATCAGGGACAATCTATAGGGCGACTGGTGGGGTGGTTGGTGGGCTCCCACTGGCATCCGCCTTGGCTGGCCTGGGGTCTGTGGGCTGGGGGAAGGTCCTGCATTGAGCGTCTGCCCCCTGATGGTCAGTGCACATCATAGCAACTGGTCGTTCTGTTGGTCATTCTGCCATTTGGTCAATTTGCATATTAGGCTTTTATTATATAGGATAAGATTGTCACTGTATACTTCAGATGTGGAAATGAAGATATAGTCATCGTCTGACAACATTTATAAAGGCTTAGAGGCTGAATGCTTAAATTTTATTTTATTCATGGTTATCTAGCCATTTGCATTTGTAGGTTCTCTGCCTCATACTAGTTTGACTGGAGATATGTTGAAATCTATAAGATGTATTCTGTCATTGATATCCTACCCTTCTCTCCTGACCATCATGCCAATTATTAGTGTTAAGGCACAACAAGAATTTGCCAGGGAAATATTGAGCCTACTAGGGGGAAACAGAAAATATACTCCAAAGGATCTGCAGGACCTACTTGATATATTGGCAGTGGCCAGGATAGTGTGTATGGTCCTGGATTCTGAGGATACTAAATCAGGGAGAATGAAATGTAAATTTGAATGAGAAAGAATTTATCAATATGAGAGCACTATCCCAGAATATAGTCTATATCAAGAGCCCGCAAACTATCATCCACTCCACTTTTTGTAAATAGTTATTTATCAAGAGACTGTATAGCCTGAAGAGCCTAAAATATTAGCTATCTGACCTTTTACAGAAAAAAAAAAAGTTTGCTGACTCCTGATCTATAAAAAAAAATGAAAATAGATGATATTACCAGGCTACTAGAATGGCTCTTAGAAACATGAAGAAAACAATTAGCCTCACTAATTGAAATAGAAATAGCAAAACAGCCATGGAAAAACATGAAAGAATGTATCAAAGGCTTAGAGAATTAAGCATATTAGAGTAGATATATTAGGTAAGGCCAGGAAACCTATCAGATTATTATGCTCCATTGGAGGGTCTAGAAGAGACATCATTTTTCAAACAATAAAGAACTTTCTGGTGTGGGGCACCACCATCACTGAGAAGCTCAGCTGTGACAGTGGGAGATTCCATTACAGAATGGACTCCCTGTGTTACAATCAAAGCAAGGCAAGTTTAATTATTATGAGCAGCAGGGCCAGAGCAGTGCAGAATGGTGGTGTGACCTTCAGAGAGCAATGAAGATGGTTAATAGAATGTATTGTCCTGTATTGCTCGAACTATTAAGTTGAAAGAAATCTAGGTTGGCTGAGGGCAGTTACCTCAATAAAAATGTCATGATCATTTGTCCAGTTTCTAGAGTGAGCCTGTAAGCCATTGTCAGAAGAAAAGGCAAGGTCTCCATGAGAAAGAAACTTGAAATGCCATGGCAAGTGTCTATAGTAATGACTGCCAATTTTTCCTACAAGAGGCTTTTGGCCATTTTCTTGTATAAGACTATACTATGGGTAGGGGAAGAATACCAAATATTTTGAGGACTGTTAGACACAGGGTCTGAATTGACACTGATACTCAGGAACACAAAGTGTCATTATGAACCCCAAATGGAGTGGAGGGTATGGGAGCCAAATAATAAATGGAGGAGTCTTGGTCCAGGTCTGGTTCACATTGAGTCCACTGGGTCCACATTTAGTCAGTGGCCATTTTCATGCTACATAAATGTATAATTAGAATTGACATGCTTGGTAGCTGATAGGTAGTTCCATATTGGTTCCTTGAGTTGGAGCTATTGTAGTGGAGAAGGCCAATTGAACATCTCTGAAACTGTCTACTTCCCCACACAGTACAGGATAATAAAACTGTTGTCTCTTGGAGTGGTACAGATTAATGCCAACCATACATACCTAAAGGATATAGGTGTAGTGATTCCCATTATATCTTAATTTGATTCACCAGTATGAGTCAAGGGCCAGCCCCATCAGTGAATGTTGGAGGGCCCAGTGGTCTGGAGAATGAAAGTATATCTTTCTAATAAAAGAACAAATTATTTCAACCTACATTTCCAACCACTAAGAAGGAAACACAAATCCTGCTAGGCCTCTACAGATTCTGTAGGAAGCTTATTACACACTTGAGAATACTGTTCTGAGCCATATACCAGGTTATGCAAAATTCTGCCAGCTTTGGGTGGACTTCAGAGCAGGTAAGCACTGTGCAGCAGGCACAGGCTGCACTTAACCAGTCCCGCCACTTGGACCACTGTGATCCATAAGACTATTGTATTATAAATTGGTGCAGTTGTAAAGTCACCATGTGGAAGCTTCAGCTAATCCCGATGAGAGACTCAATTACAACATAGATACCTATGTGGCCTAGACCCCCATGTCATCCACCACTGTAACCTTGGACTCTTCTTCAGCTCATACTTAATGACTATTGGGGGAAGGGGGACACATTCAACCAGCTGGCGAAGGAGGAGAAAGACTGCGTTCAGTTCACAGATGGTTTGGCTTGGCATGTGTGTGGAAGCAGAAAATAGACTGCAGCTAGACTACAAGCCCGCTTCAGGCTGAAAGAAATCCATGAGGGGGGAATTATCCCCATGTCCAGAGTATCAGCCAGTATGCTGGGTTATCCACTTGTGTAGAAACGGAAGTGGTCTGAGATTAGAATTCATATAGATTCACAGGCAATAACTAATGATTTAACTAGTTGATCAAAAGCCTCGACCTATGAACCAGAAGGTCATGGTTCAATTCCTGGTCAGAGCACATGCCCTGGTTGTGGGTTCAATTTCCCAGTAGGGAGCTGCCAGTCTTATAGATCAATGTAAAAATCTATAAAAAGCACATCTGAGATAGTAGTTTAGAGATTTAACCTGTGAGAACAGGGGGGTGCTATATTCCACAACACAGCAAATATTCTAATTTAATGACCGTTACATGGTTTAGTGTTTTAGATAGGTACAATATATATGTCCAAGGATGAAGATGAGAAAATGGGAACAAACTTGCTTATTGACACTTCCAGTGGACACCTTGTAAAATCTGTGTGTGTCCCCAAATGACAAGATTAAGCTGTGCAGTTTTAGGAGTCTTTGCTCCAAGATTTAAATGCTTCTACCATGAGACAGAGAAAAATTTCCATTTAATGTTCAAGCTATGGTTGCTACCCTTTTACTTTAGGCTCTTTGTGCCAAGAGATCAGCCGGCAAGAAAAGAGGCACCATCATGGCAAGGTCATTGACCCTGATCATCAAGAAGGGAGTAGGATTACTCGGTGAGGGCATAGAATAATATATTTGCACTCAGATTGCCCATTTTGTTATATCTTGGAATTGGAATTCTTTTGCCTGATTTTGAAAGTAAATGGACAAATAGAGCAGTTACAGCTTCAGAAAGACATGGTGAGTAGAAACCAGACCCTCATGAATTAGGGGTTGAGTCATCCCGATAGAAAGTCATCTATAGCTGCCTGCAGAGGCACTAGCTGAGGGATATCTAAATGAATAGTAAAGGAGGAAGATGAATATCAGTTTTGGTCTTAAGACTAGCTGCTGTGGTGGAGTTTGTCTAGCTAACCATCTTGTAACTATTCTCCATTTAAAAGAGGCCCACAAGAATACAGAAGGAGCTGCTGCTCCAAATTAGGTAAACTAAATAGTCCCATGTGACACAAAAGGTGGACTGTAATAGGAACTGTGATGTGTTTCTCAGGTAAAACCTCCCCCCATCACCACCAACACCTGATGCTCTAATTTTTTTAGAAGGTTGATAGCTAAATGATAACATTTGAGTGTTCCCTGCATTCATGTACTCTCAGCTTAAAAGGGGTAACTCATTGAAGGTCAATAACATTTTCACACATCCAATGATTGGTAGATGCAGGAGTATAAAAGGTCTCATTTCCTTGTCATAGTTCAGGACAAATCTGAGGGCTATCTCAGCTCCAGAGCTCCCCTTGGAATGGGATGATGCCTTTTCTGTGACTTCATTACAGCTAAAATGCACTCTCTGCCCAACCCTTCTTTCTTTACATACTCACAAGTATTGACACAGGAAGCACAACCCAGTGAACTTCCTACAAGTAACTGTCCATTTCAAAGTCTGGTTCTGGGGAACCCCACTTGTGACACATATCCTATAGCACCATAGTTTGGTTTATTGAATTTATCTGAAATTTAGATAAACATTATATATTTTAAAAGTTAAGACTACCACATATAAAAATATGTAATATACTGCACCTCACAGACAGGGATATTGTATGCATACATTCACTCAACCAGTATTCACTGAGAACCTATACAAGACACACTCTAGGCAGTAGGTACATAGTACTGTATGAAACACAAGATGGCTTCCCAGTGGAGTTTATGGCCTAGGGCAGGGGTGGGCAAACTTTTTGACTCGAGGGCCACAATGGGTTCTTAAACTGGACCGGAGGGCCGGAACAAAAGCATGGATGGAGTGTTTGTGTGAACTAATATAAATTCAAAGTAAACATCATTACATAAAAGGTTATGGTCTTTCTTTTTTTTTTTTAGTTTTATTCATTTCAATCAGGCCGGATCCAGCCTGCGGGCCATAGTTTGCCCACGGCTGGCCTAGGGGGTAAAGAACACATTAGGCAAACAGATACACCTTAATTATCTATATATATAAAAGCCTAATATGCTAAGTGTTCAACTGTTTTGACAAGTTGCTATGATGTGCACTGACCACCAGGGGGAAGATGCTCTAACCCATAGGTTAGCTTGCTGCTGGGGTCCAGCCAATCTGGATTGGGCGAGATGGGCCACACATGCCCTGGAGCCCTCCCACGGTCCCTCCGCGGTCCTTCCTCAGGCCTGATTGTGCACCAGTGGGATCCCTCGGCCTGGACTGCACCCCCTCGCAATCCAGGGCCCCTTGGAGGATGTCAGAGAGCCAGTTTCTGCCCGATCCCCACAGGCCAGGCTGAGGGACCCTACCGGTGCACTAATGCACCAGTCCTGTAGTTTCATTATAATAGTGAGAGGGAAGAGCATCATTGATAATCACATTTAGAATGAGATCTGAAAGGTAAGTAGAATTAGCTAACATGACAGTAGGGAAGAGAAAAAGAGTCAATATTTTTATTCCAAAACTGGTGTTCAATTTTGAAGTCATTGTCTCTACAAATACAAAAAGAAGACTGATGTGCATTTGTCAATATTTTGCAATTTTGATTAGAAAAGACAGTTGATAATCAATGCATGCTCTTCATTCATTCATTCATTCAATAAACAATTTTATAGATGTTATATTTAAGGCGTTTGGTTAGGTATTGTACAAGATCCATCAAGAAATATGGCATATGGCACCTTTCCTTTCCCTAGGTGCATTATACAGTAGTAAAGACAAGGCGGCAAATGAAAAACATGGCATGCTACAAATTCTACAAGGGAATCCAGCAGACAAAGGAGATATTTCTGATCCATATAAGGATGAACCTTAATGTAATTGAAAGTTTTAAAAAATGAGTAAATTATTCATCAGGTCTACATTTATAATATAACATATCTGCAATCTATAATAATAAAAGCCTAAGCGATCATCCCAACTGAATGGACGACTGAACAGGCTCTGTGGGGCCACTAGGCTGGCAGGGAGGTTAGTGAGGGACAGCCAAATGACTGAGCAGCAGGCTGCATGGGGCCACTAGGCTGGCAGGGGGGTTAGTGAGGGACAGCCAAATGACTGAGCAGCAGGCTGTGTGGGCGACCAAGCAGCAGGGGTGGCAGTTGGGGGTGACCAGGATGGCAGGGGGTGGGGCAGTGAGGGGCGACCAAATGACTGAGCAGCACGCTGCATGGGGCGACCGGGCCAGCAGGGGGGTTAGTGAGGGACGACCAAAATGACTGAGCAGCAGGCTGTGTGGGGCAACCAGGCCTGCAGGGGTGGTAGTTGAGGGCAACCAGGCTGGTAGGGGGCAGTTGGGGGTGACAAGGCCAGCAGGGGGGCGCAGTTTGGGGCAATAGGCAGGCAGGCAGGTGAGCAGTTAGGAACCAATGGTCCCAGATTGGAGAGGGTGCAGGCTGGGTTGAGGGGACCCGCCCAGTGCACAAATTTCATGCACTGGGCCTCTAGTAGTCTATAAAATAAATTAATATGTTTAAACAAGGTATTTTCTACTACCTATTGCTAAGGGCTATTGAGCTCCAAGTTTGCATACATAGAAAATTGATGCATTCTAAACTAGTTTATCCTGTCCTATGTTTATAGGTGATAAATCTCATAAGGACAAAAGATCACCTTTACAATTAAAAATGATCATCCTCAATGCAAATATAAAGGAGGCCCAAGTTAATAGCTGTTATTTATGATAAATAGTATCTACCCAAATTTGGAATTTCCTCCTCCATAGCTAATACTGGTAATAATAATAATAATAGTTTATTATTTTTTATGCTGATTTAGTGAGAAAGGTCAGATATTTCCATTTTATAAATGAGGAACTAAGAATCAAAGTAAAGTAAATTGCCTGGTCACACCGCCAGTATAAATGCTAGAGCCAGGACTAGCTAATACTTAATCAGTACTGCCTGTGTGCCAAGCATTCTTCAAAGCGCTTTTCAAGTAGGGATGTGTGATCCTCATGAGAAGAATATATGGAAGGTACTGTTATCATAATCAAATTACAGGTAACGAAAATGAGATACGGAGAGAACAAGTCACTTGCTAAGGTCACACAGCCAGGAAAGGATGGTTTGCAAACTCAGACACTTTCACTCCAAAATATAAACTCCTAACACTGTGTGAAGTTATTCAACAAACATAGAATAGGAATCTATGAACCCTCTACTCCTTTGAAAATACATTATATTAAAAAATAAGACAAAATGTGTCCACTCATAACTACTTTTGCTTGCCAATTATTTATTCTCTCTCCAGCCTCTGGCTTCACTGCCTAGATTCTAGGCCCCCAAATAATATCCACCACCCCCTTTCCCACACTCACCTATATACTAATCTTACTTCTGTGGACACTCAGCTTAGATGTCCACTTCTCCAAGAAGTCTTTCTTGACCTCCAAAGACTGGATTGTGTGGTCTTCCTATGAGTTCCAGAGGACACTGTGCTTACACCTGTCAGAGCACTTACCACACCTATTTGCATTGCCTGTTACTTACCTGCCTATCACCTTCCAGTGGTTCTCAACCTTCCTGATGCCGCAACCCTTTAATAAAGCTCCTCATGTTGTGGTGACCCCCAACCATAACATTATTTTCGTTGCTACTTCATAACTGTAATTCTGCTACTGTTATGAATCGTAATGTAAATATCTGATATGCTATATGTGTTTTCTGATGGTCACGACCCACGGGTTGAGAACTGCTGCTAGACTCTAGAGTCCTTAATACATGGGACTGCATCATATGTAACTTTGATTTCCCTAAAGCCTAACATACTTCCTTGTTTGTAAGAATAATGTGCTAAATGTCTGTTGATTTCTTAGAACTACATCTAACTAAATAGCACTATGCTTAGATTATTACTAGGTGCCATTCTACATTTGAACATAAACTTCATAAAAGTAGAAACAACGTGTCTTTTTCATTCTCTAGTACAGTGCCTGACTCATGCCAGCAATCCATCAATGGTTTTTAAATAATATAACCAAGTGAAAGAATAAAGGACAATTCATAAAAACATATACTCAGTAATTTCATGGAATAAAGAAGACACGAATCAATGTACATGCATCACTTTGTATCTAATAAATGCAAAGGAAAGACAGTCCAATAGATATATATACAAAAACATATGGAAGGGTTGTAATCAGGGCACATTTTTGCATAAAATATCTAAAAAGATTTTTGCATAAATTGGAAAGCATAAATGACAGATGGTTCAAGTCAAAAATTCTTCATTCAGCACATTAATATAACTTAATATAGTTATCTTCATGTACTCAATAATAACGTTGCTCTTCACTTATGGGGAATGAGAGGAATCTATTTTTAAAAATACATGTTCAAAGTGTACTTTTTCCATATGCTATTTATCAAAAACCTCAATAGTAGATCAAACAGGAAAAATAGAAGAAACAAAAGTAAAAACAAGTTTAGCAATTTTAGAGTGAACATTCTCAGTATAAATTCATACATAGCTCATTCAGGTTTTAAGCAGGTAGGCATTTTATCTTAATTATGCTGCAAAAAGATAATGCTTTGACTTTCAATTAAATAACACTACAAATAATTAAAATTAATTGAATCAACTGTTTTTCTCTTTCTGATCAAACAATATCACTGAATTTAAAAACAACGAACATGGAAATAGATATGCATAACATTTAAAGTTTGTTTAAAAAAATTAATTATTTTTTCTAGCACTGTTCTTATGACCCCTAAGATCAGAGATTATGTCTTCTTTAGAAAAGTGTCTATTTAGGTCCATTGCCCATTTATTGATTGGATTGTTTATCTTCCTTTTGTTAAGTTGTGTGAGGTCCCTGTAAATTTTGGAGATTAAGCCCTTATCGGTGATAACATTGGCAAATATGTTCTCCCATGCAGTGGGCATTCTTGTTGTTTTGTTGATGGTTTCTTTCACTGTGCAGAAGCTTTTTTATTTTGATGTAGTCCCATTTATTTACTAGTATTTTCTCCTTAGTTTCCATTGCCCTAGGACAGTGATGGCGAACCTTTTGAGCTCGGTGTGTCAGCATTTTGAAAAACCCTAACTTAACTCTGGTGCCGTGTCACATATAGAAATTTTTTGATATTTGCAACCATAGTAAAACAAAGATTTATATTTTTATTTATTTTATATATTTAAATGCTATTTAATAAAGAAAAATCAACCAAAAAAATGAGTTCGTGTGTCACCTCTGACACGCATGTCATAGGTTCACCATCACTGCGAGCTGTATCACTAAAGATATTGCTACGACTTATATCTGCTATTTTGCTGCCTATGGCTTCTTCTAAGGTTCTTAATGGTTTCCCATCTTAACTTTAAGTCCTTTATCCATTTTAAGTTTATTTTTGTGTATGGTGTAAGTTGGTGGTCTAGTTTCATGTTTTTGCATGTATCTGTCCAATTTTCCCAACACCATTTATTGAAGAGACTGTCTTGACTCCATTGTATGTTCTTGCCTCCTTTGTCAAATATTAAGTGAGCATAATAGCTTGGGTTGATCTCTGGTTTCTCTGTTCTGTTCCATTGGTCTAGTTGTCTGTTCTTGTGCCAGCACCAGGAAGTTTTGAGAACAGTGGCTTTGTAATACAGCTTGATATCTGGTATTTTGATCACTTCAACTTTGTTCTTCTTTCTCAAGATTGCTGCAGCAATTCGGGTTTTGTTTTCTTTTGTTTCGTTTTGTTTATATTCCAGGTGAATTTTTAGAGAGTTTGTTCTAGGTCTTTGAAGTATGCTGTTGTTATTTTTATGGGGATTGAATTGAATCTATAAATTTCTTTGGGTAGTATGGACATTTTAATGATGTTGATTCTACCAATCCATGAACACGGTATATTCTTCCATTTGTTTATGTCTTCCTATATCTCTTTTTTCAGTGTCCTGCAATTTTCTGATTATAGACACTTTACCTCCTTGATTAGACTTATTACAAGGTATCTTAATTTATTTTTGTTGCAATAGTAAATGGGATTTTTTAGTTTCTCTTTCTGTGAGTTCATTATTGGTATATTAAAAAGCCATAGATTACTAAGTGTTAATTTTGTATCCTGCTACATTGCCGAATTCATTTTTTATTAGTTTTAGTAGCACTGATCATCCAATATTCTGTTATACACAAAGATGAAGAACTGTGATGAGAAGGTCATAATAATATGTATAAGGCTACACTAGAATACAGTCAAAATTTACAATTGCTCTGACAGTACTAGAAAAAGTGAACAAACTTTATCTTTGAATAGTGCTTCACACAGGTCTAACTTCTAGTATATAATTGTTTAATACTTTCACTTGATTTGACTGTCTACCTATGGATAAATGGATATATTGTTAGTTGATTTTTAAATTAAAAGAACATGTATATTAGTTTCAAAAAGCCATTTTGTATGTGTGCTCATAAGCGCCTCTAGAATTATCTTTATGTTGCTGTTAACATTTTCATGTCTTTCTTCCACTTTCAGTGGAAACCATTTGCTCTACGTTGAGCTTTGCCTTTCTCCATGAAGTTTCTGAGCAGTCCTAAGTGAGTTCCAGTTTTTTCTTTGCCAGCTAATAAATTTGTGTTCTTTTATTACTCATACTAGAGGTCCAGTGCACAAAATTCGTGCACTGGGCGGGTTGTCCCTCAGCCCAACCTGCACCCTCTCCAATCTGGGACCCCTCTCATAATCCAGGGCTGCTGACTCCCAACGCTTGCCTGCCTGCCTGACTGATTTCCCCTAACTGCTTCTGCCTGCCAACCTTATCACCTCCTAATCACTCCCCTGTCAGCCTGATTGAAACCTAACTGTTCCCCTGCCAGCCCGATCGCCCCCAACTGCCCTCCCCTGTTGGCCTGGTTGTCCCTAACTGCTGTCCCCTGCCAGCCCATTTGCCCCCAACTGACCTCCCCTGCAGGGCTGGTTCCCTCCAACTGCCTTCCCCTGCAGGCCTGGTCCCCCCCAACTGCCCTCCCCTGCTGGCCTGGTCACCCCTAACTGCCCTCTCCTGAAGGCCATCTTGTGGCAGCTATCTTTGTCCACATGGGGGCAGCCATCTTTGATCATATTGGGGTGGCCATCTTGTGTGTTGGAGTGATGACCAATTTGCATACTGGTCGTGACTAATTAGCATATCAGGGCTAATTAGCATATACGACTCTTATTGTGTTGGAGTGATGGTCAATTTGCATACTGGTCATGACTAATTAGCATATTCCATCGTGACTGAGAGGTTGTCATGACCAATTTGCATATTACCCTTTTATTAGTATAGATAAGTCAGGTTAATGGTCAAACTACACTCCACAAGCAAGTGGTTGAAGACAGGGCAGTTGCTACTTCTCTGTTATGACTCTGAAAACACATAACAAAACCACTATCTCTTATCTGAGGGTAAGGAGAAAAGCATCCTATTCTCAGGCTTCTCCAGGTTCAAGTAGTAGTTGTCTCCTAATCACAGCAATAAAAATCCATTTGCCTTACAAGTGCTGGTCACCTACCTACAGACTTACTTGGGTAAAAATATTGGGAATCTCATTCCATGAACAACAAACTTAGCCAAAGAATTTGTAGGTTCATAACCTACTAGAAGAGATTCATGAGCCTCAGCAAAATAAAGCTTCTCAAAGAATGCAAATGTTCTAAATTTCACTTTAGCCCTCATGGAGAAGCAAGCCTAGTATTCTGCCATTTCCCCTTGAGTCTCCATAGCATCAAAGCATCAAGAAAAATAAGAAACTGAAGATTCTCTCTCTCTCTCTCTCTCTCTCTCTCTCTCTCTCTCTCTCTCACACACACACACACACACACACACACACACACACACATCAATAAAAAGAAAATTATAAAAAAAACTCAGAGGAAAGATACAGGACATGGAGTACATCCTATCTAACAAAGAGGTAATATGCAAATTGACCATCACTCCAACACAAGATGGCCACCCCCATGTAGTCAAAGATGGCCACCCTCATGTGGACACAGATGGCTGCCACAAGATGGCCAGCAGGGGAAGGCAGTTGGGAGCAACCAGGCCTGTGGGGGAGAGCAGGTTGGGGTGACCAGGCCTGCAGGGGAGGATAGTTCGAGGTGACCTGACCAGCAGGGGAGGGCAGTTAGAGGTGACCAGGCTGGCAGGGGAGGGAAGGTGAGGGGACCAGGCCTACAGGGGAGGACAATTAGAGGCGACCAGGCCAGCAGGGGAGGGCAGTTAGTTGACCAGGCTGGCAGGGGAGGGCAGTTGGGGGTGACCAGGCCTGCAAGGAAGGACAGTTAGGGGTGACCAGGCTGTCAGGAGAGGGAAGTTGGAGGTGACAGGCCTGCAGGGGAGGGCAGTTGGGGGCAACCAGGCCAGCAGGGGAGGGCAGTTACAGGTGTCCAGGCTGGCAGGGGAGGGCAGTTGGGGGGGACCAGGCCAGCAGGGGAGGGCAATTAGAAGTGACCAGGCTGGCAGGAGAGGACAGGTAGGGGCAACCAAGCAAGCAGGGGAGGGCAGTTAGAGGTGACCAGGCTGGCAGGGGAGGGCAGTTGGAGTTGACTAGGCTGGCAGGGGAGGGCAGTTAGGGGCAATCAGGCCAGCAGGGGAGCAGTTAGGCATCGATCAGGCTGCCAGGGGAGTGGTTAGGGGGTGATCAGGCTGGTAGGCAGGCGAGCAGTTGGTAGCCAGCAGTCCTGGATTGTGAGAGGGATGTCCGACTGCCCATTTAGGCCCACTAGGATCGACCTTAAATGGTCAGTCGGACATCTCTTGAGGGGTTCCAGATTGGAGAGGGTGCTGGCTGGGCTGAGGGACACCCCCCCATGCACAAATTTTGTGCACCAGGCCTCTAATAAATAATAAAATCCCAAAAGGAAATAAAGAATTAAAAGAAAGCCAAAACCGGTTTGGCTCAGTGGATAGAGCATCGACCTGCAGACTAAAAGGTCCCAGGTTCGATTCCGGTCAAGGACATGTACCTGGGTTGCGGGCACATCCCCAGTAGGAGATGTGCAGGAGGCAGCTGATCGATGTTTCTCTCTCATCGATGTTTCTAACTCTCTCTCTCCCTTCCTCTCTGTAAAAAATCAATAAAATATATTAAAAAAAAGAATTAAAAGAAGGAGAAGAGGAGTAATAATTTGACATAGGATAAAAGATTATTCCAAGCTGAAGACCAGAGTCTAGATTTTAAAATTTTATTGAATAATACATAGGATTCATGAGGAGAAAAAAATGTAGATATCCTGGTGAAATTTCAGAATTTAAAGGTGAAAAGAAAATAGTCAAGTTAACTAAAGTAAATAATAGCCTACTTACAAAAGAAATACAATCAGGGGACACAGACACTAGGGGGGTGAGGGCATATGCTGGGGGATGGGGGAGGCCAGGAGGAGGTCAATGGGGGAAAAAAGAGACATACGTACTACTATTTATAATACTTTAAACAATAAAATAATACTGAAAAAAAAGAAAAGAAATATAATCAGACCATTATGGACTTCTCATCTGTAAGCTGAGACTGGAAGCTAGAGGACAGAGACATGATCCACAAACCACTGAGAGAAAAGGTTTACAATCAAAGGCTACTATACCCAGGTAGGTGTGCACGCTCCTCCCAACATGAGCAGTGCTGCTCAGAGCCCACCAGCCACTGTCTCCAGCACCATTTGCACCAATGCCACTATCACAATGACCCATTAGAAAGCTGATGATTCAAATGCAAGCAGTTCCAGAGGTACTTGGAGAAGTCAGGGGTGCTGGATACAATGACCAAGGTATTGGTATAACCCAACCAGGTTTGTTTGGCTGCCTGGTGCAACAAAAGCCAAACTCATGACACAGGTGGTTATGACAAGGAAAGAGTTTTATTCAAGTTGTTAGTGACTTGAGAAGATGTGGGGGAGTGTGGAGGCGGGACTCCTGTCCTCAAAAATTCATCTTAATATTCAGTGCAGACAAAGGTTTTTATAAGGAGAGAGAGGGGAAAATCAGAACAAAGAGATCAGCAGGAGGGGCTGTTGACATGTAGGCAGTGTCCTTGAGCTCTCCATCTGGTTTTCGTCAGTGAATTCCTGAGTCTGGGTAATGGATGCCAGGCTGGGCCTTAAAGGTCAGGCTGCTCCTTAGGTTCACACAGGAATTGAAAGTGCTGGATTGTGAAGTACTAGTATACTAAAAAACTTTTAAATTGCAAGCTCTTGTTTTGAGATAAAAAATCAGGTTAGAGTAATAAGCTGGGTTTAACATTTACTAAGATTAATATGGGTTGCTTTATTTAAGTATGGTGTATCCATTCCCTGTTACATTAGTATAACCTTGTCTGAAGAACCAGAGAAACCCAATAATGCTTTTGATTTTTTAAAGCATCACCTAGGAGCTGCTACCCCAGAAAATCCAGAAATAAAGCTGCTCCACCTAGACTTCGCAGAAATGAAAGAGAAATATGAAGCTCTTACAGAAGAAAATAAAAATCTGAAAACAAAGCTTGCTCAGTATGAACTACCTCAGGAGAAGTGTGCTGAACAGTATTCTTCTCAGTTGAAAGACACTGAAAAATGGTTTTGCATGACTTGAATAGTTTTTAATGGCAATATTTTTTTCTGAACAGATACTATAGAACTATTTTAATATGTTAAGTTAACCTATCACACTTTGACTGTTATAAACACATATTCTTCGAAACACCAATAAAAACTCAATATAACTTTAAAAAAAGACTACTAAACCCAGCCAAAAGTGTTCACCTGTAAAAGCAAAAGAAAAATATTTCAAGAACACATGAGTATTCATATGTCATTAACAACGTGTATCCTAACCTAAGAAAATATGTGAGAAAGTGTTCTGATCAAAAGCAAGTTTATTTAGAACAGAGAAATCAAAAAAGGAAAATAACAGTGTAAAAAAATTAGTGATAAATTTATTTCTTATGTTACTTATAAGTTAGATGAATGCTTTTTATGTAATTGAATATCTATACAGTAAGCCCTTGATTTGCAAACCTAGATTTAATGGACTTCAGATTTAATGAACAAAGTTTCCAGCCCAGATGTCATATGTGAAAATTAGCACCCTGCTAATTTTATTTTTAATTTTTTTCTTTATTGTTGAAAGTATTACCGATGTCCTCTTTGTTTTGTTGTTTTGTTCCCCATGGACCCTCTCCTTCCCTCACCCGCCCCTCCCAAGCCTTCACCACACTATTGTCTGTGACCATGGATTATATATATAGAACCTTAATATGCAAATAGACCTAACAGAGAAACAACCAAACAACCAGTCGCTATGATGTGTGCTGACCACCAGGGGGCGAGTGTGGAACATGGCGGCCATTGGTCACAACAAGATGGTGGAGCAGGTGAGCAGGAGCACCAGACCAAGGCGGGACACTGGTTGCTGTCGTCAGGGCAAGCCTCTGGTGGTTACTGAAAATTCTTTGCTCCCACGTGTCGCAGTCCCGCCCGGCACTCACAACTGCTGCTGGTAATGGAGTCACCACTCACACCCACTGCTGGTGCTGGCCCCAATTGCTCCATGTAGTCAGCGGGTATAAGTGGAGCCAGTGCCATTAGCATGTGGGAGTGGCAGTGGCAAGAGTGAGGCTGCAGGCACACAGTGGACCAGGGGCCCCAGCGGGAGGGGCCAAGTGTGGGTGCAGAGGATGGGCTGAGACCTTCCCCTGTGCCCACCACAGCCTTGCAACCCACAGTTCCTTTAAATGTGCATGAATTTGTGCACTGGGCACCTAGTGTGCATATAAGTTCCCTGGTTAATCTGCTACCCACATCCATCTTCCCTCTGAAATTTCCCTGTCTTTTCCATGGTTCTATGTTTCTGGATCTATTTCATTCATCAGTTTATTTTGTTCATTAGATTCTACATATGAGTGAGGTCATGTGATACTTATCTTTCTCTGACTGGCTTATTTCACTTAGCATAATACTCTCCAGGTACATCCATGCTGTTGCAAATGGTAGGAGTTCCTTCCTTTTTATAGCAGCATAGTTGTCCATTGTGTAGATGTACCACATTTTTTTTTAATCCACTCATCTTCTGAGGGGTACTTAGGCTGTTTCTAAATCTTAGCTATGGTAAATTTTGCTACAATGAACATAGGAGTGCATATATCCTTTCTGATTGGTGTCTCTGGTTTCTTAGGATATATTCCTAGAAATAGAATCACTGGGTCAAATGGAAATTTCATTGTTAATTTCTTGAGGAAATGCCATACTGTTTCCCACAGTGGTTGCACCAGTCTGCATTCCCACCAGCAGTGCAGGAGAGTTCCCTTTTCTCCACATCCTCACCAGCACTTGACATTTGTAGATTTGTTGATGATAGCGATTCTGACAGGTGTGAAGTAACATCCTATTAATTTAAAAATGCTTTGCCAAGATTTGCTTATAATTAAATTAACACTTTATTTTTTATTAATTCACTGTTATTTTTAACAAATTTTTGTATATAGGCCATGTATTGGAAAAAACACTGTTACATATCTACAACTATAGACTACATATTTAAATCCAAGATTCACTGCTTGTAAATAATGTTCAGTGAATGATTAACATGTGACCAGACTGCATTGCTCACAGTATTTGGTTCTGTTGTTGTGTGTCATGACTTTCTGCAGCAGTTTTAACATGTGCTGGCCAATCTTCCAACATGCCCTGAGCCATGCCCCAGCTGTGTGCATTTGTTTCCTGGCAGTGACTGGTGAATGCACCCATTCACCAGACCTATTCAACATAAATTTAAATTTACTGTAATACATATAGAAAACTTTTCTGTAAAATAAAACTTTTCATACATATTTAACTTTAATTACATGAACATGCCTCCATACATAAAAAAACAAACAAACAGGTAAACTAATTAGTTTGCTAATTTTTTAACATACGCCTTCAGAAAACCTACTTTGTAATATAATGGACTTGCGGTTTTAATGGATGCACCCTCATCTGAATTAGTCCATTATATCAAGGTTTTACTGTAGTTAAATGACAAGTTAAACAGGATACTTGGAACAGAAAAGAAACATATAAAAGAAACTATAATAATAGCCAACTAATTTTTTAAACTATCTTAGAAATACCCTATGGCTGTGTGAAGATTAGTAAAATGCCTCTTCCTGGAAATAAGTATTGCTAAACATTTAAGTATCATATGGGATGGGGGAATGGGCAAGTAAGGCATCTTAGTGGAATGCCGATGTATTACTTTACTTTCATATTGTGTAGATGTGTTTGTGTGTGAAAATCACTCTTAAGAATGGAAAAGTATCCACCTGAAGTATTAAAAAAAAATAGTAGAATGTCAAATTTAACAAGAGGGAAGAAATTTTAAAAATCTTAACTCTGCAAAAATAAGAACAGAAGAAAACAACAAAATAAAATACATAGAAAATATAAAACAAATTGAAGGAATAAAACAATATATATCAGCTATTACATTAAATTTGGAATGCCCAAACAATATATTTCAAAGTAAAAAGAGATGATGGAGTTTAAAGTGCTATCAAAACATATGATATTTTCAAGAAACATATCTAAAACAAGGTGAAAAAATCCTATCTAATAAAAGAGAAACATAGTAATTGGTGTATGACCGCTACCCTTCCCATTGGCTAATCAGCAAGATATGCAAATTAACTGCCAGCCAAGATGGCGGCCGGCAGCCAAGCAGCTTGAAACTAACATGAGGCTTGCTTGCTTCAGTGATGGAGGACTCCAACATTCCCCGCCTGCCTTGCCGGCCTTTGAGCTTGCAGT
This sequence comes from Myotis nattereri, assembly GCF_964212035.1. Taxonomy (NCBI): domain Eukaryota; kingdom Metazoa; phylum Chordata; class Mammalia; order Chiroptera; family Vespertilionidae; genus Myotis; species Myotis nattereri. The sequence goes on from NC_138078.1 coordinate 85,666,264, forward strand.
TTAAGAAACATTGTAATGAATATAGAAGCTAAACAAAACCCCAGAAACCAGCTTTCAGTGAGCCGGGATCACAAAGCTGGAGTTGATACAGAGTTTCAATTATAGAACCAAAACAAACCAGATACCTGCTTTCAGGAGCGGAGGCCTAAGAGCTGGAGCCTCAGAGCTAAAGCTGGCCCAGAATAAAAAAGAAAAAAGAAAAAAAGGAGCGGTTGGGAGCATCAGTCACCCGCCAGCCTGAAAACAGCCCTCAGCCCCTCACCCAGATGGGCCAGGCACCCCAGTGAGGACCCCCACACTGAAGGGTGTGTGACCAGCTGCAAACAGCCATCATCCCCTCACCCAGGCTGGCCAGGCACCCCAGTGGAGACCCCACCCTGAAGGGTGTGTGACCAGCTGCAAATAGCCCTCAGCCCCTCACCCAGGCTGGCCAGGCATCCCAGTGGGGACCCCCACCCTGATCCAGGACACCCTTTAGGGCAAACCAGCCGGCCCCCGCAAGTGCACCAGGCCTCTATCCTTTATAGTAAAAGGGTAATATGCCTCCCAGCACCGGATCAGCGGAGCCACGAGGCCTCCCAGCACAGGGATCAGAGTGACAGGGGGCAGCGCCCAAAACCCCTGATCAGCCCTGCTCTGTGCCTGATACGGGGGAGCTCCCCAACCCCCCGATCGCCCTGCGGCTCTGTGTTTGACAGGGTGCGGCGCCCCAATCCCCCCCCCCCCCACAGGCCCTGCTCTGTGTGTGACGGGGTAGAGCCATAACCTCCCCATCGGCCCTGCGCTGAATGTGACAATGGCGGTGCCCCAACCCCCTGATCAGCCCTGCTCTGTGGGTGATAGAGGGCGGTGTCCCAACCCCCTGATCGGCCCTGCTCTGTATGACACGGGGCGGTGCCCCAACTCCCCTATCGCCCCTACTCTGTGAGTGACAGGGGGGAGATCCCCAACCCCCTGATAGACCCTGCTCTGTGTGTGACAGGGGGTGGCGCCACAACCTCCCTATCGACCCTGCCTTGAGTGTGACAGGGGGCGGTGCCCCAACCCCCCAATTGGCCCTACTCTGATTGTGACTGAGGGTGGCATCTCAACCTCCCAATCTGCCCTGCTCTGTGCATGACAGAGGGCGGCGCCCCAACTCCCCAATCAGCCCTGCTCTGAGCCCGACCAGGGGCTGCACCTAGGGATTAGGCCTGCCCTCTGCCACCCGGGAGCAGGCCTAAGCCAGCAGGTCATTTTCTCCCGAGGGGTCCCAGACTCTGAGAGGGCACAGGCCGGGCTGAGAGACCCTCCCTCCCCCCCGAGTGCACAAATTTTTGTGCACCGGGCCTCTAGTCCTATATAATAAAAGCCTAATATACAAATTGTTCACTAGGAGTTCTACCGGGAATTTGCTCGCTATGACATGTGCTGACGACCAGGGGGTGGCACAGAACATGGCAGGCATCAGTGACTCAGTGTTGGCAGCAGGCAGCAGTGGGGGTGCTGCTGGCCCCCATGGTCCCCGAGGAGAGCAGGACCATGGCAGGATGGTGAAGCAGGTGAGTGGGTGACACCAGGCCAAAGCGGGTGCAAGTGTGGGCCCAATTGTCCCACCAATTGCCTCACAGACAGCCACCAGCGGAGGTGGCAGGGGGCAGGGCCACCACCCAGCTCCCAGGGCTGAGAGAGCCGAGGACGGGGGGAACCTGGCCCAAACAAATTGCCTCGCAGATGGTGACCAGTGGCCAGCAAGCCCTGATTGCCCAATCAGGACTGGGCTCCGTGCTGAGATGGGGAACTGGGAGTAGGTGATGGCTACCAACCTCCTGCAGCACTGGGGCGGGGGACTGCGACCTTTCACTGGCTACCTGGGGACAGGAATGATGAGGACAGAGGTGCAGTGAGAATGCGGGGTATCTGCAGAGCTCACTCTCACTCCCCCTGATACCCTCCCCAGGGACACCAGAGCTCGCATACCAGGAAAGCCCCCCCACCCCATACCCATACCCCTGGCACTCAGGTGCCAGGCACCCGGGAGGAGCCTGCTCTGTACTTGCAGGCCCTCTTCCAGGTGAGCCAGCCCATAGCCACTGGGACCACAGGGGCTGGTCAAGTTCCCCATGGGTTTCCATAGGAGCCAGTCCGCAAGGCCAGCCAGGAGAGAGCGTGCTGCCTGCCCACCTTCCATGCAGTGCCCCTGGATGGTCCAGAGGCCCACGCTGCACCCCGGCCCACGGCGTCCGGCCATGCTCACTGCATCTCTGTGTGGGGACTTGGGCACTGTGACTCAGGTGGAGAGGGGCTCGCCTGGGCCCAGGGGCCCAGGTACTGCCCAGGGCCCAGAGGTCAGCTGGGACCTAACCTTCCATGCCAGACACTTGTGCTTCAATCCCCAGCCAGGCCTAGGGACTGCACCCGTGCACAGATTTCATGCACTGGGCCTCTAGTGTTTAAAATAAAGGAACAAACATTTACATTAGAAGCAAATGTGAATGAAAAGACAGCAGGAGGGTTACCATTATTATCACAAAAATTTGATTCCATGGTCAAACAGCACTAAATAGAAGAAGGTGAAAATTACCTTTGTATATATAAAATACGACCTAGGGAGAGAAGAAGAACAAGAGAGAGGGAGGATCAAATAATCAACAAATAAACAAGAATATAATGGTTTGAGAATACATGCAAGATCAATTTTACAATTTTTTTATTGTACAAATAAAAATATAAATTTTCTTACAATCTTGAATTATTTATACAAATTATGTGTTTATCCATTAAAAAGGTTAATAAATTCAGCAAAATAAAACTTATAGAAGATATGATTTTCTAATCATGATACAATAACATTCTAAATGAATAAAAGTAACACATTGAACTACATGAAAATTAATAAACACATTCTCAATAACCCCTTTTCTGGTATTCTGAGACTAATTCCAATGTGGGGGGTTGTATTGCCCCACACCAAGAAGCAATTGAACTCAATTCTGTTTAGTTCTGACATAATCTACCTGGAAACAGTGTCAGATCCCACAGGTTAAGGGTTCAGTCCTACAAGACTGTCTACCCCTGACATACACACAACATCAGAAGCCAGTTCCAAGTCCAGATTGCCACCTGTGCTGCTGACTGGCTGATTATAAATCAAAGGTTCCTAAGACAATCTCCTCGGGTTTGATTAATTTGATAGAGTGGCTCACAGAACTCGGAAAAAGCATATTACTCACTAGATTACTGTTTTATTATAAAAGAATATAACCCAGGAACAGCCAGATGAAAGAAATGCATAGGGTAAGCCTTGGAGAAATGGTGTGAAACTTTCAAGCCTTCTTCAGGCACACCATTCTCTCAGCACCTCCTACTCACCAACCAAAAGGTCTCTCCTCTGAAACCTATCCTCTTGGATTTCTATGGAGGCTTAATTACATAGTCATGACTGATTAAATCACTGGCCACTGATGATGGATTCAGCCTCTGGCCCTCTCCCCTCCTAGGAGGTCCAAGGCAGAATTGAAAGTTCCAATCCTCGAATGGTTCCCTAGGCAACCAGTCCCCATTGTTAGGTGGGATCCAAAAGTCACTCAATACTTAGGAAATTGCAAGGGTTTTAGGAGCTCTAAGCCAGGAACTGTGGATAAGACCAAATATATATGAGAAATATATTTTGGTCATCTAAATGACCAAATACATAGTTCTTATAAATCAATATCATACTCCTGATCAGTAAACATATTAAAACAAAAATTACAAATTATTGGTAAACTAATTTAAAAAGAACTATTATCATAACCCATTGTTATTGTCATAGTTAGCTAACTAATATTAAATAGGAATAGAGCGAAGGAGAGGCCAGACATTATAAGCATGGTCATTTGGGCAGCTTCACCAGGAAGCTGCAACTTATGCTCTCCGGGGAACCACCAGTCTATTCCCTGCAAATCACTGCAGAAGGGGGTCCAAGAAAGAGGGAGATAGACACATGTCCAGTGAAGTCAGGGTGACATAGAGAAGGTGCTTGACTGTCAGTCTAACCTGGGAAAAAGATAATTGGCTGGAGGTAGGATGGGAATAAGTCACTGCAAGCATGCAAAATCTTGAAGGGTTAATTGGTTAAGTTCTCGTTTATAATCCCCAGGCAAAGAGTCCTCCCTCTCCGGTTCTGCTCTGGTGCTCTGACACTCTTGCCCTTCGACCCGCACTCGCCTGCCTTGTGGCCTTAAGCAGCTGCACAGCCTATGGTCATGAGGACTCCACACGCCATGGACTGCAGCTGGGAACACAGGCTAAACTAGTCAGATGCTAGACTGGACTGGACTCTAACATGGAGCAGAAATTCCGGGCGGTAGTCTTAGTTCTACCCCTGCTGAAGACAAGCTTGGGCTTTTCCCATGGTGGGAGGGAAGGAGATGGGACATTGGAAACCCAAGGGTTTAATTCCACAGAAATAAAGATGACTCATCCTCTCATGCGAGTCTCAGGGAATTCCTTTCCTTGCAACATCACTAGGACTCCACTGCCACCAGAAACAGATAGGGACACAGAGGGCATCCCATTGATAACACTATGAGACACAACTACAATTTCGAAAGTTACATGCTGTTTTCAAATTTCAGTTTGAAAATAAATTAACTAAATATTAAATTCAAATATTATGAAAGCAATATCACCCGAAACCAAAGGAAACTGGAACAGAATATATAAAGCTATATTTAATTAAATACCCAGGAAAAAATAGTAGAATGAATAAATAATCGTAAAAACTTGTTCTTTGAAACAAAACCTTGAAAAAATTAAAACAAAGTCTTTAAACATTTAAAATAAAGCAGGTGTAATAACTATAGATATAAAAGACGATATAATTATTAAGGAAATGTTAATGATGACTTTGTAACAGGGCAGTGAGAAGCTGGGGAAATTCCAGGTTAAGTGGAATAGGGAAACTGAGACAGGAACATTAAAACAAGGCCAAACAGTGTGGGCGATATGCAGTCAGCTTGTACATAACAAGCCATTATTTTCCCCAGCCAAGGGCACTTGAGAGCAAATGGTTAAAAGCATTTCTAAGGAGAGAATGCAGACAAGGAGGGGGAGCAGGGAAAGGAAAAAGGGGGAGTTTTACTCCTTAAGCAGAAAAGCCAACAGTCTCAAGGCTTGACAAGATAAAATTGCCAGGTGCTCCTCATGACCTCTGGGAAGGCCACGACAAAGTAAAAAGGGACCTTGAGAATTAATCTGGACCAAGATATTCAGCAAAGGAATTTTGAAACCTATAGGCACAAGGGTATGTAACACCTTGGACTTCCATCCGACTCACCCTACAGAGTAGCTGAGAGCTGATCTGCGATTCATAAGCCAGATGAAAGATTTGCTTGCCTTGTTTCCTTAATAAATTTGCTGCTTTAGTAAATTGGCTTTATCACAATGCAATCAGGGTCTCTCATTTAAATTCATTTATACGAGAAGACAAGAACCAGGGTGGGGACAGTCTTCTCCCTCTGACCCAAGGGTTTTTGGTAATGCCTTTTATGGGATCTCTGGGATGCCTGTAACAACTCCACAGCACAAAAAAAAATAAATAAATAAATAAATAAATAAATAAATAAATAAAAATAATTCTTAAAAATCACACAATAAGAAATAGAAAAAATCCAAAAGAGTACTTATAGATATTATTAGAAAGATAGTGGAACTTCCATCAATTAAGAACACCTAGAATTTTCTTCTAGCTTTCACAAAAATAGCAAAACTTTGAAGAGTAACAAATAAATCTCCATAACAGCTGAATAATTTTTCTATCTCAGTAACTGGTAGAACATGTAGGGCCAAACCAGGGAATATTTAAACAATTTGAAGAATGCAAGTAACAATTTTGACTACATTGACATATACAGAACACAGCATCCATCAATAACAGATTCCTATTCTTTTCAAAAGCATATGGATAATAGAGACCATTATAAACTTTTGAACAATAATAGATACAGAGGCAGAGCTGTCTCAAACAGATTGTCAAACTGCAGCGGGAAGGCCGGGGAGGGTTGGGGGGCAGGAGGGAGGGGGGTAAGAGATCAACTAAAGGACTTGTATGCATGCATATAAGCATAACCAGTGGACATAAGACATTGGGGGATAGGGGAGGCTAGGGGACTGTCTAGGGCGGGGGGATAAAATGGACACATATGTAATACCCTTTGTAATACTTTAAGCAATAAATTAAAATAAATCTAAAAGAAAAAAAAAAGCATATGGAATATTTACCATAATTGGCAATGTGTTTGGCAACAAATCATGTCTCCACCAGTTTGAAAAGACTAAAGTTATATAATACCTGTTTTATGACCACAGTGTAATTAAGCTAGATATCAGTTGCTATTTAAATAAATTTTAAAAACATGTATCTGTGAAGTTGAAAAATATACTTCTGTTAATGCAGAAGTCTAAAAACTCACAAAATAGCTTAGAAAACTTTTGAAGCAAAAGTAATATTTAAATATTGTGAGATGCAGCAAAAGCTTAAAAGAAGATACATAGCTTTAAGTACATATATGATAAAAGAAGAAACACAAAAATCAATGATAAGCATTTGTCTCATGATTACAAGATTTTTCTAACTCCATGAGATAGATGATCTAGTCATCTTTCAAACTTAGGGTCCTTATGACTGATTAAATTTAGTTTTAAATCCTAGCTCTAGAAATCATCTCTCTCTCTCTCTCTCTCTCTCTCTCTCTCTCTCTCTCTCTCTCTCTTTCCCTCTATCTCTCCCTCCCTCTCCCTTCCCTCTCTCTCTCCTGACCTCTTCATAGACTTAGCCTTTCCCTGGGATAATCAGCAACCCCTAAGGCAGCAGGAAACAGTAGCTTGGACCTGACTAATGGTCACAAGTTTGAACCTCTGGCAGGCTAAAGATATCATCTTGACCTAAGTTATATTTCCAGCCCCTGAGTCTTAAGGCACAAAGACCCTGTGGCTACCTCCACATGAGACCAGACAGAAGGACTCCAGAAAAGACCTCAGAACTGTCGTCAAGACCTGAAGAAATAATTTAGTACACTTACCTCACCTCTCATCAATCAGTTCCCAGCACAACCCTAAACCCCTAATCCACAGTGTCTTGTGATCTTGCCCTATATAATCTGTAACCTACAGGCCGTCAGTTTGTTTAGAGCACAAGATCTCCATCTCTGTGTTGGCCAATTCAATATTAAACTATTTTTTGTTTATATACTGCAAACTCCTGCTCATGCATTTCTTTGGACCAGTGTGTGCAAGCAGGTGGACCCAAGGAAAAGCACTGGGGATCTGATAACACTACCTCTCTCATGGAGTTAGAATAACAGCAAGCTAAATCCCCCCAAAAAGTGGAAACAGGAATTGATAATGATTCAATTGATAAGAAATCAATGAGTAGTAACCAAACGTTACATGGGGAAAACCAACAAAGGCAGAATTTAGTTTTTTGAAAATAGGAATAAAATTAATAAACTCCTAGAAAGCCAGATCAAGGGGGAAAAAAGAAAGGACATGGTATAGTTTAGTAAATTATTAAAGAAAAAGAGGGCAGCATTACCAATCCTACAAAACATCAAAAAGATAATAGCAGTCCTGGCCAGTGTGGCTCAATGGTTGAGCATCAATCCATGAACCAGGAGGTCATGGTTTCATTCCCAGTCAGGTGACATGCTCAAGTTGCCGGCTCAATTCCCAGTAGGGAGCATGCAGCTGGCAGTGGATCAATGATCATCTCTCAGCATTTATGTTTCTATCTCTTTCTCCCTCTCCCTTCCTCTCTGAAATCAATAAAAACATATTTTTAAAACAACATTAAAAAAAAGATAAGAGGACCCTATGAAAAATGTTTTGAAAAAAATTTTGAAAATTCAGTGATATAGAAAAAAATCAAAGAAAAACATACTGAAGCTGACATAAGATCAAGCGGAACATTTACATAGTCTTATATCTATTTTAAAAATTAAATCCTTAATTAAAATCTTCTACAAAGAAAATTCAAGATTCAGATGGCTTCACTGGCAAATCTTTCCAGATGTTTAAATGAGGAAATAATTTATAATAGTACATACAATTTCAGAGAAAGAAAAAAGAAAATTCTCCAGTTGTTTTATGAGCCAGATAAGCTTGATTTAAAATCTGAGAAGAACATATGAAGGGGGAAATAGGAATAAAAAATCAATTTATCTCCTAAATTTAAATGCAAAATTCCTAAAATTCCTAAAAGGGTAATATGCTAATTAGACCAGACATCTTCCAGACATCTTTCTAGACAAAGCCACGGTGGCGGTGGCTGAGGCAGAGGTGATTGTGGAGATCAAGCCGGCAGTGGAGGGCAGTTAGGGGCATCAGGCCAGCAGGCAGAGGTGGTTAGGGGTTATCAGGCAGACAGGCAGGTGAGCAGTTAAGAGCCAGCAGTCTCAGATTGAGAAAGGGATGTCTGAGGGGTCCCAGATTGGAGAGGGTGCAGTCCAGGCTGAGGGGACCCCCCACCCCCATGCAAGAATTTTGTGCACCAAGCCTGTAGTATATTAAATAAAATCTGCAAATTTATAGATTATTCAGATGTCTGAGGACTATTCAAGAATACAATGTTAGCTTAATTTTTAAAATCAATGTAATTTTATATGTTAATAGGATAAATATGGAAATAGCATAAAAGTATTTGATCAATTAAATACTTGTTTGTGATTTCTTAATCTAATAAAGGGCATCTACACATAACCTATAGCAAGAATGATACCTAATAGTAAAATATTGAAAATGCTCTATTTTTTTATCAGGTAGCATCATATCTAGTCAACATTATACTAGAGATTCTAGCTAGTATAATAATTGGAAAGGCTGATATAAAACTGTTATTATTCATGTCAATATGATTGCTTCTGAAAAAATCCAAAAGAAGTTACAGATAAAGTACCAGAACTAATGGTTAATTTGGCATTTGTGGATAAAAGTTTGCTAAACAACAATAAATTAATTGCTATGTTATTTTTCTATTCACTAACAAGCAGAAGATACAAAATCAAATTTAATAACAATATATTTATAGTAGCATAAAATAAAAAGTACATAGAAAAATATCAAATGAAAGATATGCAAGAGCCCTATACAAAAAGCTGCAAAATCAAAATCATTGAAATAAAGGGGACATAAAGGTTCACAAGCTTTTACCATATCTGTGCATTAAAATGTGCCATATTTAAAATATGCCAATCCTTCTCAAATTGATTTACATATACAGTAAAGTCCCCTTCAAAATCCTAGCACCTGGTTTTATGTAAAATAACAAGCTGATTGAAACATTTATATGGGAAGACAAAAAATAGTCAAGAATAGCCAATACCATCTTGAAAAGAAAAAAAATCTAAGGTATTTAAATTATAAAATACACCGAAGTGAAAGATCTGGTTGGCCTTCCCCTACTATAAACATCATACTAAATTGTGAAATGTTGATATTTTCATTAAAATCAAGAACAAGATGGGGATGTTTGTTATCACCACCATTTTTCAACAGTATTTTAGAAGTTCTGGCTAATGTAATAAAATAATAAAATAAAAACCCCTGATAAATAATAAAAACATTTTTTATTTGGAAAACATGTGATCATATCCTTTAGAAATGAATGTAACTTCAGGAAAAAAGCTATTAAAATGAATAAGATAATCTGGCAAGTTAATTATCAATAATCAATTAAAATTATATTGGTAATACTCAATACATAAGTATTATTAAAGTTATAATATACATAAGAATGTATTTTATTTAAAAAGTGTAGAGAACATAAAATAAGTCATAAAATGAGATATATATGTTCATGGATGAAAAGATTTGATAGCATAAAATGTCAGTCCTTCCAAAATATATTTATATATTTAATATTATTTCAATAAAAATCTCAACAATTACTTTATCTTACTTTTTAAATTAAATTGAGCTGATTTAAATTACTATGGAAGAATAAATTGAAATAGTCAAAGAAAGTAATAAATATACACATTTATTTATTTAATTTATATATTGATGTATAAATATATATCATATATATATTTTAGATAGATAGATAGAGCTATCTATATTAGGTATGTGGGTATGGGTGTGTATGTGAAGCAAAAAAATACTTCATTATTCAAGAAGTATAGGATCAACATCCACACAGAACTAGACAAGTAGATCAATCAATTATTGGAGGAGAACATATTGACATAAAATAAATCTAAGTGTCTATAGGAAATTAAATTTTGATACAGCAAGTATTCAATTTAGTGGAGAAAGAATGGTTTAATTAATGAAATTAGCATGATTGTCCAACCAATTTTTTAGAAAATAAGATATGCCTCTTTCTCTGTAAAAGAATTAAAAAGTAAATTTCAGCAAAAATTTATAGGTATGGGTGTGTGTGTGTGTTAAGTAAAATCTAAATAATCCTATATAATAAAAGGCTAATATGCAAATAGACCGCACAGCAGAACAACTGAACAACCGGTTGCTATGACATGCACTGACCACCAGGAGGCATGTGCGGAACATGGAGGGCATCAGCCACAGTGAGATGGTGGAGCAGGTGAGCAGGGGTGCCAGACCAAGGCGGGGTGCCTGTTGCTGTCATCGGGGTGAGCCTCTGATGGTTACTGAAAATTCTTTGCTCCCAAGCGCCGCGGTCCCACCCAGTGCTCGCACCTGCTGTCGGTGCCTGGCACCGGCCCTGATCGCTCAGTGCCATCAGCAGGTGCAAGCAGCGGCTGCCAGCCCCAATTGTCCCTCAGAGTTTCTCCACCTCCCCCTGCTGCTGAAGGGAGATTGGGGCCGGCAGCCGCCACTCACACCTGCTGCAGGCAACAGTCCCACTAGCCCACACTGCCAGCGCCAATTCTGCTTGCACCCACAGCTGCCACTGGAGCCGCTGTTCACACCTGCTGCCGGCACCCAGCGCTGGTCCCAATCACTCAGTGCTGTTAGTGGGTGCGAGTGGCAGCTGCCGGCCCCGATCACCTCTGAGGGCTTCTCCACCTCTCCCTACTCCTGAGGTGCTATTAGGGCAGCAGCCGCTGCTTGCACCCGCTGATGGTGCTGGCCTCAATTGCTCTACACCATCTGTGGGTGCAAGCAGGGCTGGTGCCATCAGCACATGTAGCAGCAGCAGGGGGAGCATGGCTGCCGGCAGACCAGGGAGGGGCTGGATGGGAGCACGGAGGATGGGTTGAGACCCGCCCCTGTGCCCACCACAGCCTCATGGCCCACAGTTCCTTTCAAGGTCCATGAATTCGTGCACGGGGCCCCTAGTTGTTTCTTTAACCTTGGAGTGGGGAAGATCTTCCCTAACAAGTCAAAAAAATCAAAAGACATAAAGAAAATAAAATTATATTTGATTTCATAATAAAAACAAAGGCAAAATATACAAAGAATAGAGCAAACAAACATACATACATATTCAAATATTTGTAGTTACAAGGGATCAATTTTCCTAATATATAAATTTCCTATATATTATTTAAAAAGGTAGCATATCAAAATTTAAAAAGAGCTAAGACTATGCATTCATATTAAAAGACAACATTATAGATAGATAGATGATAGATAGATAGATAGATAGATAGATAGATAGATAGATAATAGATAGATATGCATGAAAATATAGAGTAACACACTAATAGTTAGAGAGGTGCAAATTTTAAAAAAAAAACATGAGAAGCATATTTTATTAATCAGATTGGCAAAATTAAGAAACCAATGGCATTTGTTCTGGCAAAGATATGGGGAAATAATTACACACATTGCTTTTTGGATATATCAATTCCTACAATATTTTTGGAAAGGATACTAGCGATATTGTCTACAAAGCATATATCTGACTCTACAGAAATAAAAGCATAAACATGTGATATACATGTACAAAAATCTTTATTTTAGCATTGTATTGATGCTGGAAAAAGGGAAATCAATTTATTTGTCCATTAATCCAAATCATTAAATTATGAAACATCCATATTGTTAAAGTGAATCTCTTAGATCTTTATCTAGTGTTCTGGAAAAATGTCCATAATATATTGTTGACTAAGAAAAGCAAGCTATAGAATAATGTACACATTATGATTATGTTTTTAACATAGATAGCCATAAAACCTTATATAAATATAATTATATATGTTTATGCTTATATGATCATGGAGAAATGTGTGGAGAGAGATTGAGAATGATTATTGGCAGTTTTCACATATCTTTGCATTGTTTTACTACTTATAAGGTGTACATATTACTCTTGTGCTTAATATCTACACATAAAAGACAAAGATGCTAATTGACCGTACCTTTGCTTCACCCACCAGCCAATCAGAAGAGTATGCAAATTAACCCAACAAAGATGGCTATTAAATTTGCATACTGCAGGTGGGGCAGGCAGCACCAGACGCCGCCTGCAGGATTCGGGCCACGGATCAGGGACCAGAGAGGCAGGGCGGGCAACACCAGACACCACCTGTGGGATCCGGGCCTCAGATCGGGACCGGAGAGGCAGGATGGGCAGCGCCAGATGCCACCCAGGGAGGCGGAGCTGGCGATCACCCCGGCCAGAAGTCTGAGGTCTGGTCAGGGGTGGAGCTAGCGATCGCATAGGGCTGGGGGTCCCCGGTCCAGGCGTAATGCCCGGCCAGAGACCTGAGGCCTGAGAAGCGGGGAGCCAGCAATCACCCGGGCCTGGGGGTCCCCTGCCCAGGCTTAAGGCCCCGGCCAGAGGCCTGAGGCCAAGGTAGGGGCAGAGCCAGCAATCTCCTGTGTTTGGGGGTCCCCTGTCAAGGCCTAATGCCCTGCCAGAAGTCTGAGGCCTGGACAGGGGTGGAGCCTGCAATGGGCGCAGGCTGCAGGTCCCCTGCCCAGGCCTAACGCCCAGCCTAAGGTCTTAGACCTGGGCAGGGGTCAAGCTGGGGATCGTTGTGAACTACAGAGGAAACACCTTTTCTGACCACTCATTGGCTAAGTTCCCTGTATGCCGCTGGTAATATTCTTAGTAACTTGGATAATAAGAATCCAGGAAGGTGATGTAAGGTTTTTCCACCTCACTCCTGGAGAAAAAAATGAAGTTCTGCTGCTGGAGGGGCTAAGAAATATCATATCCTGCCCTAGCTGGTTTGGCTCTGTAGATAATGCCTCGGCTTGCCTGGTTTCAATTCTGACCAAGGGCATGTACCTAGGTTGCAGGCTCTTCCCTGGCTGGGGCCCAGGTCAGTGCTCATGAAGGAGGCAACCAATCAAACTGTTCCTCTCATTTTGATGTTTTTCTCTGTCTTTCCCTTTCTCTTCCACATTCTCTAAAAATCAATGGAAACATATCCTCAGGTGAGGATAAAAAAAATAATAAAGAAATGTCATATCCCAGTGGTTGGCAAACTCATTAGTCAACAGAGCCAAACATCAACAGTACAATGATTGAAATTTCTTTTGAGAGCCAAATTTTTTAAACTTAAACTATATAGGTAGGTACATTGTTATTAACTTAATTAGGGTACTCCTAAGGCTTAGGAAGAGCCATACTCAAGGGGCCAAAGATCCACATGTGGCTCACGAGCCACAGTTTGCCAACCATGGTCATATCCTATGAAAGACACATCTTGAAAATGCCTAAAGAAAGTTGTCATTTTTTCATGGTGAAAGGACTGGAGTCCATGTTAATGAAAACACCTTGGTGGCTGCAGTGACTGGCAGTGGCTGCAGCAGCGGGGTGATGGGGCTGGTGCCTTCACCTGATCAGCTGGGTCACCTCCCACAAAGGGAGGCCGGACTGCGGCTTAGGCCCGCTCCGTAAGGGGAGCAGGGAGTGGGCCTAAGCCGTCAGTAGGACATCCCCTGAGGGCTCCTAGTATGTGAGAAGGGACAGGCTGGGCTGAGGGACCCCTCCCCCCCCCCAGTGCACGAATTTCATGCACTGGGCTCCTAGTTCTATATAATAAAAGGCTAATATGCAAATTGACCAAACAGCAGACTGACCAGTCGCTATGACACTCACTGACCACCAGGGGGCAGGTGCTCAATTCAGAAACTACCCTCTGGTGGTCAGTGTGCTCCTACAGCCAGAAGCTGTGTCAGCACTAAGGATGTTCAGGGGGAGCAGGCCTAAACCGGCAGTCAGACATCCCCGATGGCTCCAAGACCGTGAGAGGGCACAGGCCAGGCTGAGGGACCCTCCCAAGTGCATGAATTTTGTGCACCAGGCCTCTAGTAAATTAATAAGGGGAAAACTCTAGAAGTCACTTCCCTATGGGAAAGACAGCACAGCCAGTTTAGAGCTCCTGTGACAGTGAGATTTATTCAGTGATACAACAGCCTGTCTAGAATGTTTATTTTCTAAAATGATATTATAGCACTGTACCTCCACAGTTACTCTGAGTGTTGATATTTCATTAGAAACTACCACGGGAAACTTGTAAGACTCTGAAAATGTATAAATTCCCAGTGTGTAGAAATTCAGCAAATGTGCTAATTCAAGGAGAAGTTTTCTAATTGTTTCTTTCCCAATATAGTTTAAAACAATGCCTTAACAATTGCAAGTTCACTTAAGTTCTTAGATCTTCCAGAAAAGATTACTTTCTGGTTTGGAATAGGAGCTCAATAATTAATATGCCTTAAAAATAAAATCCTATAAACAAATTATGCATAACACCATCAAATCACTTATATTGAGTAATGGAAACATGATAATATTTCTGTTTCTTGAGTATTAGAAATACAGGCATTGCTTTATTTTTATTTTTTAATATGTTTTTATTGATTTCAGAGAGAAGAAGGGAGAGGGAGAGAAAGAAACATCAATGATGAGAGGGAAACATGGATCAGCTACTTCCCACACACTACAGCCCGGGCATGTATCCTGATCTGGAACCTATGACCTACTGGTTCATAGGTTGATGCTCAAACACTGAGCCACACCCGCCAGGGTGAACTATTGACTTGAGTTCATTAAATATTTACACCAATACAGCTTATTCATTTTCTGATCTGCAATAAAGATTAAAACAGTTGTTATATTTTTTAAAATATATTTTATTGATTTTTCACAGAGAGTAAGGGAGAGAGACAGAGAGAGCTAGAAAAATTGATGAGAGAGAATCATGGATCAGCTGCCTCTTGCACATCCCCCACCGGGAATGTGCCCGCAACCCAGGTATATGCCCTTGACCGGAATCGAACCCGGGACCTCTCAGTCCGCAGGCTGACGCTCTATCCACTGAGCCAAACCGGTTTCGGCAACAGTTGTTATATTTAAAGCAATGCTTGGCCCGGCTGGTGTTGCTCAGTAGTTGAGTGTCGACCCATGAATCAGGAGGTCACAGTTCCATTCCAGGTCAGGGCATAGTTTGATTCCCAGGTTGCAGGCTTTATCCCCAGTGGGGGGCATTCAGGAGGCAACTGACCAATGATTCTCTCTCATCATTGATGTTTCTCTCTCTCTCCTTCTCCCTTCCTTTCTGAAATCAATAAAAATATATTTTAAAAAATAGTTCAAATATTTTAGTGATCTGCACAAAAGAACTAATGTATTCTTTTTTAACATATGATTTGTATATGAACAAATGACCAAACTGGCCTGACATGACAGTCTATATAGCAATATTAAATATAATACACACTTAAACCAAATGTAAGTTTATATCAATAACTCACACATTATGAAACTGACAAGTAGGTTTTGACAGGATACTTAACAGTTAAAACTAAGAGGCATGATCAAGTTATGATGATTCATTACCTCTGGAAAAGCCTTATTTTAAAGGGCCATTCTGCTTTAGAGGGTAAATGTAAAACTTTTCTTGGATTTAGTATTGCAATGACAGAAGCCCTTTAATAGTTTTCATAGGATCAATATAATTTTATTAGTGATTGCATAGTATTGAAAGCTGATGTAAATTTTAATTGTGGTCATACCCATAATTACTCTACTTTTCCCTCTCCATTCATTCTAATAAGATCATTATGAAGCCTTCTCATTATAACTCAGCTTTAAAAGGCCCTTTTCTCAAAACTCATTCAACAATATCACCCATTCAACAAATAGTTATTGAGCTCCAAATATGCGCCAGGTTGTACTTAGGCATTGATGGAAATTAAAAAAAAAAATCCATTTCCTTGAGAAGCTTAGTATTTCTTCTGCAGATGAAGAGGCTCCAATGGAAATTTACCGGAGCTATGAAGATCAGCATCTGAATGTATATAAACCTATCAAAGCAGTTGATATAATTAATGAGACATTCATGCCGACTTACTCAAATAGCATTCCAATGATCCCAAGTGACTTTGGCCTGAACCCCCTTATTTCCACCCAGCCGCATTGATTCAAAACTACAAGTCACATGGCTTCCCAGGAAAGATTTCTTTACTAAACTGAACTATCAAAAGAATTCATAAACCCTTTGGGCTCTGGCTACACTGCACCATGATCAGACTAACTCGATCAAAGAGAGGCTCTAAAGACAGGAGAGGTATGGCCAAAGGCCTACAATATGACCCCACAAATTGAAGTGTGCTTAACAGGAAGCCAATTTATTTCACAGCCTTTATACAACAAGGGATTTGCTCATTCTAACGAATAAGCTCAAATATTACCCTACTATTTGTTGCCTGTCTCAGGAGTTCAGTGTCAGTGTGATATATAACATGCCAGAATTCAACAAAAAGACTTTTATCCAGGTCTGATAAAATTTTCTTTAAACCTTTAAGAATACACAGGCATCAAGATGCTGCACAATCTAAGCTGCATGTACAATTACATCTTGACACTGGCAAATCGAAAAGCATGAAATGATCCTTCTCCACCTCCACCCTCACCTAAATAGAGGTCACTAAGTTGACCTGATTGTAAACTCTAACAGTATTGTAATGGGAATATGAAAGAATGCTTTGACTTCAATTTCTGCAGGATGTGATGTGTGCCATTGTAACACTTGCACTTCTCCAGTGTACATTCAAACAGAAATCTACGTAAAGAGAAGGGAAGATTTACATATTTAGAAGGGCTCAAAAGGAGATTCAAATCATATGGCTAATTTCAACTGGCCCCTTTGATTAAGAATAAGGATTGATCCAGATAAGATACCATCTATACTAACTCCTGTCATAAGACCTTCATCAAGGCACAGATAAGCAATTTTTCAGGCCAAACTAATTATTTACAAACCAGCATGTGGCCATTTGCTATATAACAAAGGCATGACAATTATAAAACCTTGCAAGTTTGACATTCATTTCTAACTAAGCACCCTGAGACATGAACTTAATCTCGATGACTAATGAATAAATGATCACCGTATTGTGATGAGGCTCATATTTTACAATTCTGTATATTTAACAGTGGTGACTTTCTATATTGGCTTGGTTTCATAATTGGAGAATGTTTTTGAAGCACTAACCAGATTTATAGAAAATAGGAATGATTTCCAAAACAAGTTGCACCTACATCTGTTGTGCCTGCAGCAATATAAATACAATGGACTTGGGTTTGGCATTAATGGCCACTGCTGGATGCCAAGTCCAGCCATGCACACCTGCATCTCAGCACTTACAGGCACTATCTTTGTCAAATATTTGGCCCAATAAATCTCTGAAAAGCAAAAATGGTAACTGTTTGGGGTAATATTCAATGTCTGAACTGGGAAGATCCAAAAGAGTTGTTGAAAATAAAAAGGGTTTAGTGATTCAAATGAAAAGCTCAATAACTTTTCAATGCATAGAACCTACTTTTCAGGATGAATTTTTGGAGTTTGCTTTTGATTTGAAATAGAATATCTGGTTCTTTACTGATAAAAGCTTAAATCATATCAAGATGAGAGAATGGAAAGGTGATATTTTTTAAGTTCAAACTTTATATTGCTTTCCCAGAGAAGACTAAATTTTTGTTGTTGTTAAGCCTCACCTGAGGATATTTTTTCCATTGACTTATTTTATTTTATTTTATTTTATTTTATTTATTGATGAAGGTATTACATATGTGTCCTTATCCCCCCATTGCCCCCCCCCCACGCCCCCACTCATGCCCTCACCCCACCCTCCTGGTGTCTGTGTCCATTGGTTAGGCCTATATGCATGCATACAAGTCCTTTGGTTGATCTCTCCCCCTTACCCCCACCCTTCCCTGCTTTCCCTCTGAGGTTTGAGCATCTGATCGATGCTTCTCTGTCTCTGGATCTGTTTTTGTTCATCAGTTTATGTTGTTCCTTATAATCCACAAATGAGTGAGATCGTGTGATATTTATTTTCTCCACTGATTTTTAGAGAGAGTGGAAGGGAAAGGGAGAGACCAAGAGAGAAACATCCATGTGTAAGAGAGACACATGATTGGTTGCCTCCCCCATGCGCCCCAACCAGGGCTGGGGATCAAGCCTGCAACTGAAGTATGAGGTACATACCCTTGACCAGAATCAAACCCGAGACCCTTCAGTCCATGGGCTGACACTCTAACCACTGAGCACCGGCTAGGGTGAGAGGACTAAAATTTTGTGTGAATAGTGATATTAGAGAATTATTTTGAAGTTTCCTTATTTTTTTTTTCAAAAGAGGGGCTCTTCTGCTTTCATGTAAGCAATCTAATCATAAGTTTATTATTGGAAAACCAAGAACACCAAATAAAATCCACTGGAAAAGTTGTTCAATGGTACAATTAAATACTAATGTGTATGAGGTTTAAAATTCAGTTTGCTATTCCAACTACCCTATGCTCTGATGATAAGCATTTTACATGATTACATTTTCCCGTAGACACCCTGGGTTGCAAGTAGAATACTAACCCTCCGCCCCCCGAAAAGTTTTTGGTTTAGTGCTTTCCAGTTGAGGAAATTAAGAAAATAATTACCAGTGTCTCTTGCCCACAGCCCAGCTTTCCTGATGCCATCAGCAAAATCATCTTTAAAATAGTAATTCAAATTCAAAATACTTTAAACCACTAAGCATATCTTGGTTTTATTATTTCTAATTATGAATGTTGCAAGTGGAAGACAACTGCAAAGATGACCCTTAGGTTTAGCTGGAATACACTATTTCCCAGGAGATCTGATAGATTTTAATGCTTCAATGGAACTGATAGTTCCTATATAATGAAAAGGGAAAACCGATCAATACTTAGAGGGAAGTCTTTCAAGTTCCAACTTAAATTGGCAATAAACACTTCCAAAGGCTGGCTGAAAACCATGAATAGGATGCCTGGAGTAGTTTGAACTTCCCCAGTCTGTAATGCAAGCCTGCCCACTCTTCTGATGTATCACCCTGAGTAAGTACTGCTGCCAAACCAGTTTTCTTGACTCCTGCAAAATATTGAGCATGATCTTCAGTAGAAGGAGCATCCTGATTTGGAAACTCAGCCTGCATTTCACTTAGAAATTACTAGAAAAAATATGTTTATATGCTCCTAGGTGCTTGCTTCCCTCATGATGTGCAGCAAAGGAATACCTTGATTAAAGTAATACATCTCCAAAAGACTCCTTGTAATTGAATGAAGCTTAAAGGCTGAGGTAAACTCTTTAATGATCCCAACAAAAAGCATGTGAGAAATGTTTTCTTCTTTGATATTCTGGATTACCCAATATCCAAGATATTGACCATTATTCGGCAAAAGGATATAACGATTACTAAAAGCATATACTGTTCTATAATTTTTTGAATGCCTGCCTGCCAACGTTAGTTGGATTTTCCTGTGCAGTTATACCACTGTCCTCATTTTATGGAGAGAAGGTAGATTATCATAGTAGAAAAAGTAAGCATTTTGTGGTCAATCGGGCCAGAATAGTTATCTCAGATTTATTGCTTAACAACTAAATGAATTTAAGTAAATGTTTTGATGTTTCTAAGACTCAATTTCTCCATCTGTGAAATGGGATGTTATGTGACAAATAAAGGCAGTTACAGAAGCAATGATAATAATAAGTACATTCGCCAAGACCGGTTTGGCTCAGTGGATAGAGCATCGGCCTGCGGACTGAAAGGTCCCGGGTTCGATTCCGGTCGGGGGCATGTACCTGGGTTGCGGGCATATCCCCAGTGGGGGATGTGCAGGAGGCAACTGGTCGATGTTTCTCTCTCATCGATGTTTCTAACTCTCTATCTCTCTCCCTTCCTCTCTGTAGAAAATCAATAAAATATATTTAAAAAAAATAATAAGTACATTCATTGCATGACTCCTCTGTGCTAGTCACCATGCCTAGAAGCTTTATCGAATTGGGAGATGATATATTAGTTATGAGAATAACATTTGGAGTCATATCTAAGTTCAGTTCCTATTTCTACTACCTGCTAGCTGTGTAATACTGGGAAGATTACTTAACTTTTCTGAGCTGCACTTTCCTCAGTAACAACATGTAAATACAAATGCTTACCTCACAGGGTTGTTATTTCAATGATCAAATGAGAGATATTAAAATTTTAACCCTTCACCTCCCTTACTGTCACTCTCTAGTCCCAGAACTTGTCTCTCTTTTTCTCCATAGAATGTATCACCATTTGATATTTTATTACGTATTTTCTTATTTGTTCATTTTATGTTCTCCCACTAGTATGTAAGCTCCTTGAGGAAAGGGATTCGTTTTATATCACTATATCTCCAGTATTAAGGGTTAGCTCATTAAGGTACTCAAATATTTATTAAATTAATGAGTGAATTTCAAGAGTTTGGAACCAATTATTCAATAAATAAAGATGCAAAAATTGTCACTTGTTTCACGAAAATACATAGAGAGGGTAGATGACTTGCCTAAAGAAGCACATCTGCTCAGTGACTGGGATAAACTGGCACCCAGATCTCTTTACTTTTTATTCTTTCTTTATACTACTCCAGTCATTCTCTGAATGTGGTTCAGCATCACTTTGGAACCATGTAACCAATAAATTTAGATAGATAGATAGATAGATAGATAGATAGATAGATAGATAGATTAAAGATGCCTAATATGCAAAGTGTCCCCTCAGGAGTTCGACCAACCAGGAGTTCGATTGCTTGCTATGATGTGCGCTGACCACCAGGGGGCGGTGCAGAATGAAGGAAGGCCCTGGCTGGTGGCCAGCAGCTGGGGAAGGGAGGCCCCAGCTGGCAGCCGGCAGCTGCTAGGGACCCTACCCATGCACGAATTTCATGCACTGGGCTTCTAGTTAAAAATAAAAAGACAAATTTTCAGGCTTCAACAAATACCCATTGAATCAGAGACATTTAGGGTGGGGATAAGCAATCTTTATTCTAACAAGCACTCTTAGTAATTCTGATGCATGCTAAAGTTTGACAACCACTATACTCTAATAAATCCAACACTTTGTGATAACATGACTATTTTCTAATACCATATCTTCTTCCATGTCAAATTGGAAAAAGTGATTATCATTAAATTTAGACTAAATATTTATTAGTTTTCTTAAATACTAACTCATTCAACTTTAACATTTTTATTAGATATCAAACAAAATAGTCCTAGTTTTATCTATTGGCTTCAGCAAATCCAGAGAGTAAATCGCTACAGAACTATGCCCCCATAGATTTTCCCTTTAAGTTGATGTAGCCATCCTTCTGCAGACCAAGATAAATATTGTAGATCATGAGAATCAATGTATTCCTTAAATGCTACTTAATCAGATGTGCCATGTGTATTCAACATTTTTAAATATCTTCCCTTGCCAATAATTTGCAAAAGCCACCTTGATCTACATCTTCCCTGCACAATGATTGCCAGATTTTTTTTTATTATTAGTTAAGGTATTACAAATATGTCCTCATCCCCCCATTAACCCCCGACCTCCCCCCCGCACCTCCCCGCACCCTCATGATCCCATCCCCCCGTTGTCCATGTCCATTGGTTTGGCTTATATACATGTATACAAGTGCTTCGGTTGATCTCTTCCCCTTACCCCCGACCTCCCCTACTTTCCCTCTGGGGATTGATAGCCTGATCGCTGTTTCTCAGTCTTTGGATCTGTCCCTTTTCATCAGTCTATGTTGTTCTCTATAATCCACAAATGAGTGAGATCATGTGGTATTTATCGTTCTCTGACTGGCTTATTTCAGATTGCCAGATTTTTTAAATAGTTTTTTAAACAGCTTGAGGATCTTAAAATGCCAAAATGTGAAAAAAACACACACACACACATTCATTGATTGATTGTTGGCTCTGATTCTATGGGGGAAAATAAAGATTTTACATCTTATTCTTCAATTCATTGATTGTACAGTAAAAATTGGTTGTGCTTAGATTATTCTTGGAAAGGCTGAATAACAAAAAAGACAAAGCAATACTCCTCAGTGTTCTATTTCTGTGAAGATACTTTAAGCCTTCATTTATTAGACTTTTCCTCCTTTTTACTTCATAAATCTTGATCTTACATTGGCATTAGTGTGCATTCCAATAATTCAATAATGCATCTTCCATTCTCTTGGAATTAATAATACCACACTGTTGGTGAACATAATTAGTTCTCATTTTATAGACAAAAAATGAAAATAATATTTTTGCCTACGTAGCTGGCTTTCAGTAATGGAATCTTACAGTTTTCTCATAAGAATATCATTGTACATCAGACAAAAGTTATTTCTTCTTATTAGAACAATTTTATTTCATGTAAAGGCTGAATCAGCTTGTTCTTTGGGAAATATAAGGCAGATTATGAAAATTAAGTGAATAAGTCAGAATAGTCATGGATTCAACCTAGAAATCAATTGGGAGAAAATATCTCATTATTAATAAATCTTCATGCATGATAACTACAGTGCATTCCAATGGGTTATATTATATATTTCCACGTCCATGCAACCTCGGGTACCAATACTAGTTCTCCATTTGTTAGTTCCAGGTAACCCTGGCCTATTTGAAGTGAAGAAGATTTCCAAAGATGATTCTAATCTAAGGAACATGTTAGCTTGAATGAATTTTTTAATAGTGAGAGTGTACCATTCCACCTTTTTACACAAGTCCCCTTTGTATACTAATTTACAATATATCTTATTCTCTATAAACAAAGTAATATTTTTTCATCATGGTTGGCATCAGGGCACAACACTTAGACTTAGAATATTTATCTCTCTGAGAATCCTATTTTAAATTATAAACATTACTGGGAAGCGTAAGTCATTAATAGTCACTCAAATGTCCTGCTGAACGTTAGCCTTATATGAGCACTACCTTCTCAGGGAGCTAGCAATGAGGAGAAACTAGTGATGGCAGCAAGAGGACTGGATAAATTTAGATCATGAGTAGTTGTTTGTGCTGAAATATCAAACAAAAGTGATGAGATTGCCATAATGTTGAGAAAGTGAAGGCTGCCTGGGGGCCAAGGGTTGTGCACACTTCTGCATAAGCACAGCCTCACTCCCCAGGAGCCAGTTCTCGCATAATGTGCAGATAGATAAGTGCCTGGGCTGACAGAAATTCTCACCTAAATGTCAGCGTGCTCTGGGAGCTGGGGAAAACACCAGAGAGGAGTTGGAAATGAGTAATAACACCTCTGCCCTCAGACAATGCTTTGTTTCCAGATGCAGAAGGGACAATCAGGCTCATGGCTGCAGTTGGCCAAACAAGATCACTTAAATGTCATCTGCTTTACACCTGATCGATGTTATCACCATGACCTCTGCTTTGGGAAATGTTAAAGTAAAGCCCAATAAAAAGAAGCTAATCCAAATTTCAATCCCTGCATTTTACCCTTTTAGTTACCTCAGATCAATAACCATTCATTGGCTACTGTGATTCTCAAATGGAAGAGGGAGCGGCACATTTTTCTTAATGACAGCAAGTGTTAAAACTGAGCTCTAAATGGTTTAGTGTGATGGAAAAGCGCATTAGAGTCCCATGGAACACTGCAGCATTCCACTGCATGCCTTTCTACACTATCATATTAAAATTTGCTTACACTTTATGGTAAGAACAGAAGTAAGAGCATGTATCAAGGTGTTTTTGTAAGAAGGGTAAATAAAAACACGTTCTATTTGTAATGTCTTTGTCCTATGATAAGTCTAAATTCAGGAAGTGAAGAAGTTTGTACTTACATGCCTTTGGTGGCCTCTAATAGTTATTCAGTTGGGTTTCATTTAAGAGGTAAAGTCAGATGGGGTGGGAGAGAGAACAGCTTGTGCTTTTAAGCCATTAAATACCTGTGCTATGTCTTTCCAAATCGGTTACTATATTGCTAGATGGTTGGGGAAAACTATTTGTCAAATGAGAAGATGCAAGTGACTTGTTCTCTATTAAAATAAGGAGGGGAAAGAATGAAAGGAGAGTGACTGATAGCCAGACCGTTGTATACACACATACGCTCTATTCAGGCTTACTTCTGATGTCAAGTCAACCCAGAATGTTTGATCTATACTCACCTTACCAGTTAACTCTATGTGCAACTGTGTATATAGAGTAATGCATTGCTCTTAATTCTACATTTTTGCATACAGTTCTTCAAGTAGCCAAAGTGAGATGATCACCATTTTTATTTGCCTTCTCATGCTTCAGAATCCAGTATAGCTATTTAGTCATTGTACAATGGGGCAGAGAAAATACATGTTTTATTTTCTTATGGCACTCTCCAATTATTACAGATATTCACTCATGGTTGTGCGAGGAGAGGTGTGATGGTGTACGGTAGAGCAATGAGTTTCTTGGTCCATTTCATCTGAGAAGAGGATGGTTTAAAAAAGATCTAGCAAGAGTTATAAATGAATTATAGTTGAAAAATGAAGAAATTTATTATCAATGAGAATCAATCTACTGAAGATGTCAATGATGGGGAAAGTAGAATTGGAGGAAGATAATTCAGAGGAGCGGAATGATTAATGTTATTGGTTGATGGGTAGTCTCATCGTTACTGTGCAGTAGAGAAAGCACAGGGACTTTGAAGTAAAAGGGATCTGGGTTTGACTCCCGACTTTTTTCACTTTATTAGCTGTGTGACATTGGCAATATATATATATAACTTCTTTTGGCCCAGCTATAACGTGGCAGGAATAATCTTTTTGTTGTTGTTAATCCTCATCTGAGGATATTTTTCATTGATTTTTAGAGAGAGTGGAAGGGAAGCAGGGAGGGGGAGAAGGAGAGAGAGAGAGAGAAACATCATTGTGAGAGAGACACATCGATTGGGTGCCCCCCACACGTGCCCCGGCCAGGGCTAGGAATCGAACATGCAACTTAGGCATGTTCTTTTAACCAGGAATCAAACCTGCAACCCTTCATTGCTCAGGCTGACACTCTAACCACTTAGCAACACTGGCCAGGGCAGTGGCAGGAATAATCTTTATCATGGAAGGTTGTTGTGAATTTATTAGTTGATGAATACAAAGTGACTGATTCATAGAAGATTCTCACTATAAATGGTAGCCATTAATGCTGTTATTTGACTGATGGGGCAAAATTTCCAAATGGGTGAGCACTTTCCATAAATGATAACTATGATTTTCTTGTCATGAAAAATACAATCCTCAGGTTGGACTGCATCACAATTTAGGTTAACAAATGAGATTGTACTAAGTGGACACAATTTTTTTTGAGTTTCCAAATTCTGATAATTTATTTTTTTTAATCTTTAGTGTTGAAAATATTACATATATCTCCTTTTTTTCTCCCATTGACCTCACCAGACCACCCCTGCCCCCCACGCCAGGCCTTCACCACCCTATTGTCTGTGTCCATGGGTTATGTATATATGCATACAAGGTCTTTCGTCGATCACTTCCCACCAACCCACCCACCCCTGCCATCCCTCTGAGATTTGACAGTCTGCTTTTATGTCTCTGGTTCTATTTTTGTTCATCAGTTTATGGTGTTCATTAGATCCCACAAATGAGTGAGATCATGTGATACTTATCTTTGTCCAACTGGCTTATTTTGCTTAACATAATGTTCTCCAGGTCCAACCATGCTGTTGCAAATGGTAAAAGTTCTTTCTCTTTTACAGCTGCATAGTATTCCATTGTGCAGATGTATAATAGTTTTTTAATCCACTCATCTGCTGATGGGCACTTAAGCTATTTCCAAAACTTAGCTATTATAAATTACACTTCTATGAACATAGGAGTGCATATATTCTTTCTGATTGGTATTTCGGGTTTCTTACGGTATATTCCTAGAAGTGTGATTACTGGGTCAAATGGAAGTTCCATTTTTAATTCTTGAGGAAACTCCATACTCTTCTATACGGTGGCTGCACCAGTCTGCATTCCCACCAGCAGTGCATGAGGTTTCCTTTTCTCCGCATCCTCGCCAGCACTTGTGGTTTGTTGATTTGTTGATGATAGCCATTCTGACAGGTGTGAGATGGCACCGCATTGTCGTTTTGATTTGCATCTCTCGGATGATTAGTGACTTTGAGCATTTTTTCATATGCCTTTTGGCCTTCTGGATGTCCATTTTGGAGAAGTGTCTATTTAGGCCCTTTGCCCATTTTTAATTGGATTATTTATCTTCCTTTTGTTGCCCATTTTTAAATTGGATTGTTTATCTTTCTTTTGTCAAGTTGTATGAGTTCCCTATAAATTTTGGATATGAACCCTTTATCAGATATATCATTGGCAAATATGTTCTCCAATGTAGTGGGGTCTCTTGTTATTTTATTTATGGTTTCTTTTGCTGTGCAGAGGCTTTTTATTTTGATGTAGTCCCATTTGTTTATTTTCTCCTTAGTTTCCATTGTCCTAGGAGATGTATCAGAAACCTATTGCTATGAGAGATTCCTGAGATTTTGCTGCCAATGGTTTGTTCTAAGATTTTTATGGTTTCATGTCTAATGTTTAAGTCCTTTGTCCATTTTGAGTTTATTTTTGTGTATGGTGTAAGTTGGTGGCCTAATTTCATTTTCTTGCATTTATCTGTCCAATTTTGCCAACACCATTTATTGAAAAGACTCTCTTGACTCTATTGTATGTTCTTGCCTCCTTTGTCAAATATTTAATTGAGAATAATGGCTTGGGTCAATATCTGGGTTCTCTGTTCTGTTCCATTGGTCTATGTTCCTGTTCTTGTGCAGTACGAGGCTGTTTTGAGTACAGTGGCTTTGTAGTATAACTTGATATCTGGTATTGTGATCCCTCCAACTTTATTCTTCTTTCTCAAAATTGCTGTGGCTATCCGGTGTCTTTTTTGATTCCATATGAATTTTTGGCATATTTGTTCTAGGTCTTTAAAATATGCCTTTGGTGTTTTAGTAGGGATTTCATTGAATCTATAGATTGCTTTGGGTAGTGTGGACATTTTAATGATGTTGAATTTACCAATCCATGAACACAGTAAACTCTTCCACTTGTGTATATCTTCCTCTACCTATTTTTTCAACATCTGTAGTTTTCCCTGCTATCATGTGTGAGAAAACTGATATGGAAAAAAAAACATGCAGTATTATAGTACATCTTTAGATGGATAGACTTACAATTATTTTGGAATGGAATATGGTATACTAAAAAGAACTTCGTGTTTTGAGTATAAGTAGGTGGCTTTGAATTCACCACTTAAAGCTTAATAAGTTGTTAAATCCCTTTAAGTCTCAAATACCCTATTTGAAAAGTGGGAATAGATATTTTTTTAGAAATAAAGAAATATCATAATAAAGTACTCAGTGCAATGCCTCACACACAGTAGGCTCATAATAACTACTGGTCTCTAACTTTACACCCCAATGTCAACATATTTCCTCAAAACTACACTATACGCCCAGGAATTATGTTTTAAATTTAAGCTATTTTTATATGCCTTGAAAATTGGAATATTCATGCTCAAGAGAACTTCCTGAGACTAAAGTAGGAGATCTATTTAAGGGTTCAACAAAAGCATCAAGATTGCTAACAGAGGGAAGCAGCATTGCTTCTTTTATTTAGAGCAGGGATGGGGAACGTCAGGACCAAGGGATGAATAAAGCCCTTGAAATCATTTGGTGTCGCCCTCCCAAGCCATTGGGGGTGAGTTAATTAAGTTTGACCAAATATAGCAGGCTTGTTTTTAAATGGATAATTCTTATGGCCTGTGAATTATATTTTAAATATCAAAATGGCCCTTGGCAGAAAAACAGGTTCCCCACCCCTGATTTAGAGGCTAGAAAAAATCCATCAAGTTATATTCTCTTTTTTTGTTTTTCATACACAAGAAGAAAATGAAGTGACAATGGTAAAAAACTGGTTTCCAGATTCCAAGTTGTTAGCTGACAGTGAAGTGAGCTGTGACAGCTAGAATAAGAGGGTCAAAAATGAAGATGGCTGAGCCAGTGTGGTTCAGTGGTCGAGGGCCAACTAGGAACCAAGAGGTCACCATTCCATTCTTGGCCAGGACACATGCCCAGGTTGCTTGCGGGCTCAATCCCAAGTAGGGGGCATGCAGGAGGGAGCCAATGGATGATGTTTCTCTCTAGTCTATGTTTCTATCTCTCTATCTCTCTCCCTTCCTCTCTCTCTCTCACTCTCTCAAATCAATTAAAAAAACACGCATATTTTTAAAAAATGAAGATGGCCCTAGCAGGTGTGGCTCAGTAGTTTGGAATATCAGCCTGCCCACCAAAGGGTCATGGGTTGGATTCCCGGTCAAGGGCATGTACCTGGGTTGCAGATTTGATCCCCAGCCCCAGAAACACAGATATCTCTCTCTCTCTCTCTCTCTCTCTCTCTCTCTCTCTCTCTCTCTCTCTCTCTTTCTCTCCCTTTCTCTCTCCCTCTCCCCCTTTGTCCCTTCCACTTTCTCTAAAAATCAATGGAAAAATATTCTTGAGTGAGGATTAACAAACAACAACAAAATAAAGAATTTGATGTGACACCGCACTGAGATAATGTAAGGAACTGTGGTTAATCTTCATGGAAAGCAGAGAAGACTTTTTATAGAAGTAGAACTTCTAGAAAAGCAGGGTATCCAACTGAGTGCCACAGGAGGAGAGCAAAAGGCACAGACGCTTTCCATCAGTGTCCTCTGCTCTTACTACATGGTCAAAGCGAAGGTTTCTGGTGCTGCAGGTAAGGAGCTTGGAAGTCACCACTTACTCCTGACAAGTAAAAAGCTGAACAGACTGAAAAGTTAAGTCTTCCTGGATCTGTAAGAAAGGGAAGGACACAGGGCAAACTGTTGCCCCCAAGGTTAGAGAGAGACCTGCAGGTGTGGGAGTGACAGCTTACTAGAGCACAGGCTGATGAGCAGAAACTGCCTCAGGAACCTGAGCCAAGATGGGAAAACCTGAGCTGTAATTGATGAATTGCTGTGTGCTCACTCTGAGAGTTAAAACTTCAGTTGCTCTGTCAAAGGGAGGCCCCCATATTTTGTAAGTTTAAATCCTGAGCTAGGCCAGATTCTCACAATATATATTAGAGAAAACTCAACGCATGCTTCTGGAAGTGGGGGGGGGGGATCATTTTGAAATACTCCAGAGAGCTCTATTCTTCTTAAAAAGATCAGCCTTCAGGGAAAACTAGTTAACCAGAACCTGACGTGATGGGTTATTCTCAGCCTAGCTGACCGGGGGAAGGGAAATACCTAACTCAGGTCAGCTCTAGCCCTCTTCATGGGGAAGGGAAACGCCCAACTCCAGCACACTCTAGCAGTTCTCTCCAACCTAAGTGTATGGAGGGGTGTGAAAAAATACTAACAAATGCTTGAAGTTCAAGTCCAGAGGCAGAGAAGATTGCGTATGCTCTATTTTTGAGTGAAGTAGTGTATACATGTCAATTATATCCAGTTGATTGATGATGCTCTTGAGTCTACTTTACTGATTATCTACCTGCTGTATCTGTCCATTTCTGATAGAGGGATATTGAAAACTCCAACTATGATAGTGGATTTATTTATTTATTTGTTTGTTTGTTTATTTATTATATCAGTTTTTATCTTACTTAGTTTGATGCTCTGTTGTTATGCATATACATAGTAAAGGTGGTTGTATCCTCTCAAAATATTTACCCCTTTATCATTATGGAATGTACCTCTTTATCCCTAAAAACTTTCCTGGTTCTGAAGTCCCTTCTGTCTGAAATTAATATAGCTACTTCTGATCTGTTTTGATCAGTGTTAGGTTGATATATTCTTCATTCCTTTACTTTAATCTATATGTGCCTTTATATTTAATGTGGGTTTCTTATAGACAACTTATAGTTGGGTTTTTTTTTCATCCACTCTGACAATCTCAGTATTTTAATTGGTATATTTAGACCATTGATGTTTCAAGTGATTATTAGTATTGCTGGATTAATATCTACCATGTGTGTTGCATTTTTCTTTTTGTTTCCTTTGTTCCTATTTTTGTCTTGCACACATTTTTACCTTTTGTGATCTTAATGGAGCATTTTATATGATTCCATTTTCTTTCATTTCTAAGCATAACAATTATACTTCTTTTTAATTTTCTTTAGTGACAACCCTGGAGTTTGTAATATCCATTTACAAATAATACAAGTCTGCTTTCAAATGTCAACATACCATTTCACAGGCAGTGAAAGTACTTTATAATCACAAAATATTCCAGATTCTTCATTTCATTCATATTTATGCATAAAATTAAATACATAGTTGCTATTATCATTTTAAACAAATAATTGTTACATCAATTAGAAATAAAAGAAAAATGTTTGTTTTTTTTATTTTTACCTCCACTTATTCCTTCTTTGTTACTCTTCCTTTATTTTATGTAGATCCAAATTTCTAAGCTATATTATTTTCCTTCTCTCTGAAGAACTTTTAATATTTCTTGCAAGGCAGGTCTTTTGGCAGCAAATAAATTTCTCAGTCAGTATTGCTTCAAATATTTTTTTCTATTCCTTTCTTTCTTTTCCTTCTGGTGTTCCCATTATGCATGTGTTGTAGCTTTAGTAGTTACCCCAGTTCTTAGACATTCTGTTGTGGTTTTTACAGTCTTTGCTTTTCAGTTTTGGAGGTTTCTATTGACAGGCCCCAAGTGGAAGCTATTTTACAGGAATGTAATCTGGTACAATTTCCCCAAGCTCAGAGTTTTCTTCTGCTGCATCTAGTCTCTTAATCAGCCTGTCAAAGGCATTCTTCATTTCTGTTTTTTATTCTTACTTAGAAGTCCATGTCACTGCTTACATTATCATCCTCTGTTCTTACAGGTTGTCCATTTTTTCCATTACAACCCTTAGCAAATTAATCACTGTTTTTAAAAAAATTCTACTCTGATACTTGCAACATTCCTGCCATTGATGACTCTAGTTCAGCATTGATGATGCTTGTTCAGTCTCTTCAAAGGTGTTTTTTTTTTCTTCCACCTCATAGTATGTCCTGTGATTTTTGTGTTCAAAGCTGGAAATGATGTACTGAGCAAAGGAAACTAACATAAATGAGCCTTTGAGAATGTAGTCATAGGGTGTGGGTGGAGGGTGAGTGCTCACTAGTCCCATGATTAGCTCTCAGTCTAATGGGGAGTTGGTGCCCCTGGACTGCGGACTTTAGCAGAGTCCTCAGTCTGCCCTCCTACCCTTCGGTGGGATGTGATGGCTGGACATGCCTGGAATTGTGTATGTCCTTTCCCCACAGGAAGGTTACAGTGAGCTGACACTGGGTGTTTCCCTTCTCCCATGTGGAAGGCAGAGCTACCTGGACTTGAGTGTTTCCATTCCCCAGATCGCTTAGGCTCTGGTAAAATCCCAGCAGACCACATTGTAGTAAAATAGTTGCTACTTAGATTGTGTCTTGTTAGGAAGGAAAACATGCTCTGCTGTATTTCAAATATGGTTCCCTCTCTCTCCCCAAGCCTGAAACATAAAAGGATTTTTTCCTAATATTCACTGTGGGGACCTGTGCTCTTCTAGGTAAATCTAACAGAAGTGTGGAGTCCCCTAGGATTGGGTCCCTGGAGTCCTAAAGCTCAGAGTCATCCACACTGAGTCTGTACCAATTTGTCCACTGCAGTTCATGTTTTCCTACCCTGGCACTGGTTCCCACAAAAGTTCCTGCTCATGCCTTTCTGCTCTATAAATTGTGATTCTCTGTGTCCGCCTACCTTTCCATCTTAATGCATTGGTTTGCTCTGTGACCTTACTTCTTTGATGGATCTAAGAAGTGTGTGTGTTTGTGTGTGTGTGTGTGTGTGTGTGTGTGTGTGTGTGTTGGTTTGTTCAGCTTTTACTTGTTGTCAGGATGGAGTGGTGACTTCTAAGCTTCTTGCACACTGGACTAGAAACAGCAAGTATCTAGATTTTTTTAAAAAACTATTAAAGTTTAGGATACTTTTAGATGTACAAAAATTGCAAAAAAAATTGTATAAAGAGTTCATATAAATCTCAGACTTAATTCTGCCTGCTGTTAGCATCTTATATTGGTATGGTAGTTTTGTCACAACTTGTAAGCCATTGTTAATAAACTATTATGACATAAAGTTCATGCTTTGTGCAAATGACCTTAGATTTATCTAATGTCCTTGTCCTGTTCCAGGCTGTCATTTAAGATACCACATCCCATTTAGTCATCCTGTCTCTTTAGGCTTTTCTTTGTGATTTTCTTTTCCTTTCTCTCTCTCTCTTTTTTTTAATGACCTTGACAGTTTTATGGAGTTGTCACCATGTATTTTGCAGAAAACACCTCAATTTTGTTTTGTCTGGTGTTTTTCTCAATATTAGACTGCAGTAATTGGGGAAAGGGTAGTATCTACCAAAAGTATTTGTAATTTTACTGTAAGGAAGTGTTGCCTCTCCTCCCACACTTATTTCTTTAATCAATGATCTATATCAGTGTGAACTGGTAGAGATTTATTTTATGCTTTGCCTTATAATAAAATTCTTTATTATTGATTATGTTTCACAAATCTTTCTAGCTTTGGTTATTAGATTTTTCTGATTAGGTCCTGTGTCCCTTTGACATACCCTCATCCTTTTATTTTCTGAGCACTATCTTACTTTCTGACCCAATAAAATGTTCCAGGCTCATCTTATATATCCCCTGTCCCAGGACAAAAGAAAATCATTATTCTTTCTATTCATAGAGTAATTCTAGGTTCTGAATTATAAAAGCATCAAAACATGATAAAAGCAAACTACCATTGGCTGAATATTTGCTATGTGCCGGACACTGAGCCAAGCATTTTCTATGTTTCGTCTCTCCTAACATGCATGAGGTTTTAAGGAGGCAAAGTAGTCACTCTGATGGTACAAACAAGAAATATACACAGAGGAACTGAAGAACTTGCCAAGTTCAAACAGAAAATAAATGACAGAACCCTGACAGTGTCTGATTCCTAAACAATGATCTTAACCATTATTTCATTCAGTTTTCTGCTCTAGTCACTAGAAAGGTAGACAAAATAAACAACATAAATCCTTTTTGTAGGTAATTCATAAGGAAAATATATCTCTGGTTCTGAAACATTGACTTTCTCATAAATTATTTAAATGTAAATAGAAGGTCTGGTATTCAATGAAGTAAATTAGATGTAATTAAACCATCAATAATAAGACTCACTGATTGAAAAGTTTTTGTCTCTTTAAGATCCTTTTTCCAAAAGCTCCATCATTTGAAATCATTTCTAAAGCCATGTTCAATTTCCTCTAAGCTTCTACTAAGATAGCTTTATATCCTTTGTCTTATATCCTCATCTTTCCTCAGCCAACCTTCTCAAAATGTTATGCCTGACAGTCATTATTAGTATCCCTGAATGATTATATAATTATTGGCATTATTAATTTCAGCAATATAAAATTCAGCAGAAGGAATTGAGACCTAATCAAGATGGAATGTTCAGATCCCAGCAGATGAAGAGCTGGAGTAAATATTCATTTGGATACTGGGGATTTAAGGTGTGCAACTTTCATTAACATTTGACAATATCTTTTCTGATTTTCCAGGTGTTAAAATTGGCAACCATAACACAGAGCCATCTAGCAGAACTTAAAAAGCATCAGCCAATTTAATTTGTGCCAGGCCAGCGTCACTCTGTTCACCAGGTACACGAGCAGCCTCTTTGTGTGACAAACAGTTGGAGGTTGAAACTTCCTTTGTGCTTGAACTGTGCATAAGAAGAATGTTGTGCATTAGCAGAGCTATTCCACAACATCCCCAACATAATGGGACCCAGGAAGAGAACTAGTTGTACCTATCTATATTCACTGCACCTTGGCTCAGGAATCAGAGTGAAGGCCAGAGGCATCATTTTAATGATGCTTATTCAGTGCCTTGAATTTTAATAGCACCCTTCTTGTGAGAACCTCGAGGCTTCACTCATCTTCCAAGTGTGGCATGGGATGGGTCTGAAGGTACTTAGAGAATCTGTAACATTACGGGGAGTATTTACTGGGACATAGTTAAGCTGAGACCCAGGTCATGGACTGCTTTTTAAATTTCTATTTCCTTGTCATTTTAGCTCTACTGAGAGCAAAGTTGGCCTTATATGGAAGAAGAGTGATGTGACTTAATGGATGCTATGGGAAAAAATTTTAATCCTCTATATTACCATCTGTACTAGGTATCTTCCATTTATCTTTTACATCCATGCGCTACCTGCCCTGTGTTCCAGGAGAGTGAGCAGGATGGAACATATAAACAGGGCCCCCCTTGTCCTCTGGCTTTGGATTAGCTTTGATTAATGGGCCTGGTAAGAGGTCAGCAGGTGTGGAGAGAATAAGGGCTTTATTTCGGCTTTTCCTCTGCAGACACCATGGGGTGGCTCTGCCCTAGACTAAAGGTCACAGCTCCTATCAGGTTGCTCTCTCCACATAGCTCTTGCTCTATCCAAATTTCATTTTCCGTTCCTTCCCCTTGCCCTTTCAGACCTAGGGAGGTAACTGACTGTCTCACCCCCACCCCCATGTTACTGGCCCCACAATCCTGCACTATCCCTTTTGGTTTTGCTATAGCATGCATACTACTTTGTAAATAAACCCTTTATTAAAATCCACTCAAATTACTTGTGTTCATCAGTGGTTTCCACCCTCACTCTATCTGATACACTATCCTGTGATAGTGTCTGAAACTCTGTCATTGGAGATTTATTCCTTTGGCTTTCCCTGTACCATCAGATGAACACTATTAGGATCTTCAAATCCATTATCGATCACTTACATATCTGTATAAAACATAAGTGTTTCCTGATTTAACATTTTTCCATGCCTGGCATAATGCAAGGAAAGGCTATAAAGTAATTTATCAATAAATTGTTAACAGGAGATATATGTTAGTAACTTTTACATTCCTTCTTAAAGACAATGTATTATAGTGGTTAAAAGTTATATTGTCTAAATTTAATCATGGTTCTGTTACTTAATAACTGTGTAACTGAATAATTTTCTTACCATCCTGATTCTTAGTTTCACCATCTGGAAAATAAGAATAATAATAATACCTACCTCATGGGGTTCCTATAATGATTAAATGACTTAGTCATCCAAAGCACCTAATATAGCACATAGTAACTTCCAAAAATACTTGCTATAATTAACACCTAGTATATTTATTAATATACTAGAGGCCTGGTGCACAAAAATTGGTGCCCTCAGGGGGAAGGGGGGTCCCTCAGCCCGGCCTGCGCCCTCTCGCACTCTGGGACCCCTCGGGAGATAACGACCTGCTGGCTTAGGCCTGTTCCCAGGTGGCAGAGGGCAGGCCCAATCCCTAGGTGCAGCCCCTGGTCTGGCTCAGAGCAGGGCCGATTGGGGGGTTGGGGCACCGCCCCCTGTCACGCACAGAGCAGGGCCCATCAGGGAGGTTGGGGCTCTGTGCCCTGTAATGCACAGAGCAGGGTCGATCAGGGGGTTGGGGAGTTCCCCCCTGTCACTCACAGAGTAGGGCCGATAGGGGAGTTGGGGCACCGCCGCCTGTCACACACAGAGCAGGGCGGATCAGGGGGTTGGGGCACCACCCTCTATCACCCACAGAGCAGGGCCAATCAGGGGGTTGGGGCGCTGCCACTCTCACACTCAGGGCAGGGCGATGGGGAGGTTATGGCTCTACCCTGTCACACACAGAGCAGGGCCTGTGGGGGTTGGGGGGGTTGGGGCGCCGCACCCTGTCACACACAGAGCAGGGCTGATCAGGGGGTTGGGGCGCCTTCCCCTGTCAGGAACAGAACAGGGTGGATAGGGAGGTTGTGGCCCCGCCTCCTGTCACACACAGAGCCACAGGGCGATTAGGGGCTTTGGGCATGGCCCCCTGTCACGCTGATCCTGGTGCCAGGAGGCCTTGCGGCTCCGCTGATCCTGCTGCTGAGAGGCATATTACCCTTTTACTATATAGAGGCCTGGTGTATGGGTGGGGGCCCACTGGTTTGCCCGGAAGGGTGTCCTGGATCAGGGTGGGGGTCCCCACTGGGGTGCCTGGCCAGCCTGGGTGAGGGGATGATGGCTGTTTGCAGCTGGTCACACACCCTTCAGAGTGGGGGTCCCCACTGGGGTGCCTGGACAGTCTGGGTGAGGGGCTGAGGGCTGTTTTCAGGCTGACGCGTGACTGAAGCTCCCAACCGCTCCTTTTTTTCTTTTTTCTTTTTTATTCTGGGCCAGCTTTAGCTCTGGCTCTAGCTCTGAGGCCTCTGCTGCTGAAAGCAGGTATCTGGTTTGTTTGGGTTCTATAATCGAAACTCTGTATCAACTCCAGCTCTGAGATCCCGGCTGGCTGAAAGCTGGTTTCTGGGGTTTTGTTTCGCTTCTATATTTGTAACAATGTTTCAAACTGCAAGCTCAGAGGCCGGCAAGGCAGGCGGGGAACGTTGGTTTCCTCCATCACTGAAGCAAGCAAGCCTCATGTTAGTTTCAAGCTGCCTGGCTGCCGGCCGCCATCTTGGCTAGCAGTTAATTTGCATATAGCCCTGATTAGCCAATGGGAAGGGTAGCGGACGTATGCTAATTACCATGTTTCTCTTTTATCAGATAGGATGAATCCATTAATTCAATAAATGTTGAATGCCAATGATGTGTCAGACACAACCACAGATGGCTCTACCTACATGTAACTAAAGGTCTAGATCTAGAGGCAAAAATACAGGGACATATAAATGTAATCAAAAATCACGGTCATAAGTAAATGGAAAACCGGATAAATACTATGTAGGAGAAATGCTTGGCATCATATGATGAAATTTTAGAGGTATTCTTCTTTGAAGGAAGAGTAGGAGAGACTTAGACAAAGAGGATAGAGAGATCCAAACACAAGAAAAAATAAGTGCAAAGACATGGTATGTGTGTGGTGGGGAGGGGGGGGTAATGACTAAATAACTGGAAAAGCTCTATTGATTATAGAGAGAGAATCCAGGTAGACATGTAGCTAAGGGTTAAATAGTAGAGAGCTTTGCACACAATGCTAAAAAAATTTGCATGTGTCTTAATAGAAACTGGAAGCTATTGAAGGATTTAAATGTGTATGTGGGAGTGAGGGTGGGGGTTGGGGCAAGCTCACTATTTTTTAAGAGTCATTTTAACTAACTGCATTGTGGGGATGAAAGATGGATACAGACAGATCAATTATGCAGGCAGACCAATTAGGATATTGCAACAGTTCAAGGAAGAGATGATGATTGCTTGGACTAAAGTGGTGACAGTGAAGATTGAAAATCATGTGTGAAATTTAAAAGGTAAAATTAGCAGAACTTGATGATGGATTATATATATAAAGTGAACATTTCAAGGATGGCACCAAGTTTCCTGATTTGTGGAACTAGATAGACAGTTGTACCATTCACTGAGTTAGGGCACATTGAAAAAGAACCAAGTTGGCAGTAGAGATCATATATTCTATTTTGAATATGTTCTATGTGAATTATTATTCTTGACACATTCAAGAATATATGTCATGTTTTTAAAAGTTGAATAGCCTTAGACATGTCCCATTGACCCATATTTTATAAGGGGATAAATAAGATGATTTTTATTGGTTTCTTCCAACTCTTAGGTTCTGAATTCTCATCCTGATTTCATCACCAATCAACTATATTGTGTTTGGCAGGACATTCACCTTTTTTGAAACCTAGCCTCTCAATTGCAAAATGAGGAGGTTGAATAATGTGATCTATAAAAATAAGGTGCCTAAATTCTCTAAAGTGCTTTGATTTTATAAAAGTTAAAAAGCAAGCCAAGGACAGGAGCCAATTTTCATAGTTTTATATTCTAATCAGATAATTCTACGACCTCCTATTCCCTAAATGAATGGCACAGAGTTAATTGCTCTTTTAAATTAAGATCAGAGTAACAACTGGAAGATGCCAACTAGATATATTAAAGTCAATTATTTGACTAATAAAAATCAAGTACAAAGGTATTATAGATCAAACTTTTGAAGACTAAAAGTTGTATGCGTTTTTGTTACCTTTCTTTAGCAACAACCAATCCATTCAACTAGCTAATTATTCCAAATTTTCATTTTACTTTTTATATTTCAAATTGCACACATCTGCTATTATTGGTATTAATGTACCTATAGTCTTATTTGATTACTCCAAAATGACTTGAGGAAACTAATAATAAAAGATATCTCAGAGCAATATAGTTGCTAAAAGAAAGTAAATACATTAAATATGGAGGAAAAGGTAGCAAAAATTGTAACCAGTCCCGTAAGTGAATTTTATTACCAAGTGAGCCTGAGGCTTAAGTGAATTTCTTGGCAAACAAAACTGAGAGATACATGAGTATCTACACTAATAAAAGAGAAAAATGGTAATTGGCATACGACAATACCCTTTTCATTGGCTAATCAGGGCTATATGCAAATTAACTGCAAACTAAGATTGGCAGTTAACTGCCAACTAAGATTGGCAGTTATCTGCCAACAAGATGGCGGCTAATTTGCATATGTAGGCACAATGCAGGGAGGCGAAAGGGAAAGCAGGAAGAAGCCCCCTGCCACTGACAGTGATCGGAAACCCAGGGGGGAGCTAAGAGCTGGGGGGCAGGGCCGCCTTTGCCCTGCCCCCCAGCCATGATCGGAGAATCAGGCGCCTTTGCCGCCCTGGCCAGTGATAGCAGGAAGTAGGGGTGGAGCCAGCGATAGGAGCTGGGCACGGTCGAAGCTGGCAGTCCCGGGAGCTAGGGGTCCCTTGCCTGGGCCTAAAGCTGCCACTGCGGGTCCCCGCTGCCCGGGCCGGACGGACGCCTAGGCCAGAGGCGTTAGGCCTGGGCAGGGGTGGAGCCTGCAACCGCTGGGAGCTGGGGTCCCCTGCCCAGGCCTGACACCTCTGCTGGAGGCCTCAGGCCTGGTCAAGGGGCCGATCCGGTGATTGGTGATCAGAGGGTGATGAGGGTCAACTCCTCTGGCCGAGGCATCAGGCTTGGGCGGGAGGCTGAGCCGGGGATTGGGGGGATATGATGTTCCCCTTGCCCAGGCCTGAAGCCTGGGTCAGAGGCGTCAGGCTTGGGCGGGGGGTGGAGCAAGCGATCAGAGGGAGATGGGGGTCCCCTGCCCAGGCATGATTCCTGGGAAAGAGGCCTCAGGCCTGGGCGGGGGCCAGAGCCAGTGATCGGGGGGAGATGGGGGTCCCCTGTCCAAGCCTGACACCTCTGGCGGAGGCGTCACGCCTGGTCAAGGGGCCGATCAGGCGATCGGAGGGTGATGGGGGTCAACGCCTGAGGGCTCCCAGTATGTGAGAGGGGGCAGGCTGGGCTGAGGGACACTCCCCCTCCCCACACACACACCCAGTGCACGAATTTCGTGCACCGGGCCCCTAGTGTATATATAATACTCATAGTCTGAAATATGTCTGCACTCTAGGAACAAATTTGCTCCTCTGGACTGCATTCTAAAAGGAATTACAGTAAGGCCTCACTTAACAGAGTTGATAGGTTCTGCAACTTTAAGCAAAGTGGTGTATAATAAAACCAATTTTACCATAGGCTAATTGATATAAACAAGAGTTAAGTTCCTACAGCATCTTATCAATGTTAAAAAGAAACATTATTAGAGGACCTGATGTAATTACAATGATTCTTAGACTAGGAACATTGAAAAATAACAAGGTATTTTTCTGTCTTTCTAGAAAATGAGTGCCAAGCACTAGGAAACAGTGGGGATGTGGGAAGTGGCAGAAAGAGAATGACCATATGGGTGCCTACAGGTGACCTGTATTAAGTGTTTTGTTATATTTTAGCTTCACCAATTTCCTATGAATTAGTCATTAAATATGAGAACATGGGGATCTGGAGAGAATAAATGTCCATAGCCTATGTTATAGTATTTGCAATATTTGGTGTGTTGAGCATCAAGTTTAAGAATATTGGTTCATACTGATTTCTACTGATTACTGCATTTAGGCCCCTTCCATATCTTGGGCTATGCTGCCTCAATGTTCTACTAATGGCATAGGAATAAGGGAGAGACTTACACCCGAGTCCTAGGGTCTAACTTTCTTTTTTTTTTAATTTATTGCTTAAAGTATTACAAAGGGTATTACATATGTGTCCATTTTATCCCCCCGCCCTAGACAGTCCCCTAGCCTCCCCTATCCCCCAATGTCTTATGTCCACTGGTTATGCTTATATGCATGCATACAAGTCCTTTAGTTGATCTCTTACCCCCCTCCCTCCTGCCCCCCAACCCTCCCCGGCCTTCCCGCTGCAGTTTGACAATCTGTTTGAGGCAGCTCTGCCTCTGTATCTATTATTGTTCAAAAGTTTATAATGGTCTCTATTATCCATGAATGAAATTGTACCCAACATCCAACCTGTCTGAGTTATTATGACCTCCTAAAGGTGCTGCCACCATTTTGTATATGAATTTCATGGGTACCTATGGAATCTTCATTCTGTTCAAGTTTCCAGGAATCTCTCTTCTCCTCCTCTCTGTGACCTTATGTGTTGATTTCCCCTCACATCTGTTGGGCAGGGAGGGGGCACAGAGATTATTTCTTCATTGTTTTCAGCCTTTTAAAAATAACAGGCTCTTTCTGCTCCACAACTTGCAAAAAATCTGGTCTACTAAAATAAGGTGAGGGAAAGATGAATAACATAATTATCTCAAGAAACATCCTGTAGGCAGCCTCCAATGACACTGCAGAATCCAGAGCCAGGATAACTGCCCCATGGCCACTGCAGCTGCACAGGCAGGGGGCCTGGGAAGTAAGGTGTCACTGTGCTCAGAGCTCCGCTCACCAGTGTCTTCACCCTCAGCAGCCCTTCTGCTGGAATGAACATGGATAAAAGGGAGCTGGTACAGGCCCTGGCCAGGCAGCTCACTTAGTTAGAGCATCTTCCTAATATGCCAAGGCTGCAGGTTCCATCTCTAGTCAGGGCACATACAAGAAGCAACCAATGGAAATGAGCTTCACAGACAAAAAAAAAAAAAAGAATAAGGGAATTTATTACCACCAAACAAGCAATGCAAGAAATGCTAAAGGGACTGTTATAAAGAAGAAATAAAAATGGAGGAAGGAACACAGGCATGAAGAGTAAAAATGACAACAAACACGTACCTATCAATAATAACCTTAAATGTAAATGGATTAAACGCTCCAATCAAACAACATAGGGTAGCCAAATGGATAAGAAAACATGACTCATATATATGCAGTCTATAAGAGACCCACCTTTGAAGAAGGGACTCACACAGCCTGAAAGTGAAGGGATGGGAAAAAAATTATTCAGGCAAATGGAAATGAAAAGAAAAAAAAGCTGGGGTAGCAATACTTATATATAACAAAATACACCATAAAGTGAAGTCCCTAACAAGAGATAAGGAAGACCCCTTCATAATACTAAAGGGATCTGCAAAACAAGAGGATATAGCTCTGGTAAACATATATGAACCCAATATAGGAGCACCCAAATACACGAAAAAAACTTCTCGAAGATATCAAAGAGAGATTGACAGCAACACAAGCATAGTATGGGACTTTAATACCCCATTGATGTAACTGGATAAATCCTCTAGACAAAAAATCCTCAAAGAAAAATAGCAATCCTAAATGACTCACTAGATCAGATGGAACTCATTGACATCTTCAGAACATTTCACCCCAAAGCTACAGAATATACATTCTTCTCAAGTACACATGGGGCATTCTCAAAGATAGACATTCACATGTTAGGACACAGGCTAAGTCTCTACAAATTCAAAAATATTGAAATCATATCAAGTATCTTCTCAGATCAGAGTGGCATGAAATTAGAAAGCAACTATAATAAAAACAGCCATAAACAATCAAACATATGGAGGCTAAATAGCATGCTATTAAACAACGAATGGTTTACCAAAGAGATCAAAGAATAAATTAAAAACATCCTGGAAACGAATTACAATGAAAATACAACCATCCAAAAATCTATGGAACACAGTGAAAGCAGTCCTGAGAGGGAAGTTCATAGAGCTACAGGCCTACCTCAAAAAATAAGAAAAAAATGGTAGTAAATTATCTAACCCTACAACTTAAAGAATTAGAAAGATAGCAAGAAGGAAAGTCCAGAGTAAGTAGAAGGAAGTACATAATAAAGTTCTGAGCAGAAATAAATGAGATAGAGACAAAAAAAATACAAAATATCAACGAAACCAAGAGCTGGCTCTTTGAAAGGATAAACAAGATTGATAAACCTCTTGCCAGACTCACCATAAAACTGAGAGGACCCAAATAAACAAAATCAGAAAAGCAAAAAGTGAAGTAACAACTGTCCCCACAGAGATACAAAGGATCATAAAAAAATTCTCTGAACAACTTTACTCCAATAAACTGGACAACCTTGACCAAATGGACATATTCCTAGAAAAATACAATCTTTCAAAACTCAATCAACAAGAATCAGAAAACCTGAATAGAACCATAACTATTGATGCAATAAAAGCAGTAATTAAAAAAACATCCCAGCAAACAACAGCCTGGTCCAGATAGCTTCACAGGGGAGTTTTACTAAACATTCAAAGAAGAACTAACTCCTATCTTCCCCAAATTATTCCCAAAAATTCAGAAAGAAAGAACACATCCAAGCTCTTTCTATGAGGCCAGCATTACCCTAATCCCAAAACCAGATAAAGACACTACAGAGAAAGAGAATTACAAACCAATATCCCTGATGAACATAGATGCTAAAATCCTCAACAAAATTCTAGCAAATCAAATCCAACAATACATTAGAAAGATCATACACCATGAGCAAGTGGGATTTATTCCAGGGATATAAGGCCGGTACAATATCTGTAAATCAATAAATGTGATACATCACATAAACAAACTGAAAGATAAAAACCTCATGATCATATAAATAGATGCAGAAAAAGCATTCAACAAAATCCTACACCCTTTTTTGATAAAAACTCTCAACAAAGTGGGAATAAAGGGATCATACCTCAACATAATAAAAGCCTTATATGACAAACCTACAGCCACCATCATGCTCAATGGACAAAAGCTAAAACTGTTTCCCATAAAGAACAGGAACAAGACAGGGATGCCCACTTTCACCACTCCTGTTTGACATAGTACTAGAAGTGCTAGCCCTGTGATCAGACAAGAAGGAGAAATAAAAGACATCCAAATTGGAAAGGAGAAAATAAAACTGTCACTATTTACAGATGAGATGATACTCTACATAGAAAGCCCTAAAGATTCCACCAGAAAACTACTAGATTTAATGAATGAATTTGGCAACATAGCAGGATATAAAATTAATATCCAGAAATCTATGGCATTTGAATACACAATAATGAGTACTCAGAAAGAGAAACCAACCAAACAACACATTTACCATTACAACAAAAAAATTTAGATACTTCAGGATAAACTTAACCAAGGAGGTAAACGACCCGTACTTGGGAGAACTACAGGACATTGAAAAAGGATATAGAGAAACATATGCAAGTGGAAGAATATATCGTGCTCATGGATTGGTAGAATCAACATCATTAAAATATCCATACTACCCACGGCAATGTACAGATTCAATGCAATCCCTATTAAAACACCAACAGCACATTTCACAGAGCGAGAGCAAATACTCCAAA
Source organism: Myotis nattereri (assembly GCF_964212035.1). Lineage (NCBI taxonomy): Eukaryota > Metazoa > Chordata > Mammalia > Chiroptera > Vespertilionidae > Myotis > Myotis nattereri. Next base: position 85,710,072 of record NC_138078.1, read on the forward strand.
ATTTATATGAAATAAATAAAGACCCTGAATAGCCACAAAAATCTTGAGAAAGAAAAACAAAGTTGGAGGAATCACAATACCAGATTTCAAGCTACACTACAAAGCTACTATGGAAAAAAAAATTATTCAGGCAAATGGAAATGAAAAGAAAAAAAAGCTGGGGTAGCAATACTTATATATAACAAAATACACCTTAAAGTGAGATGTGCCTAATACTGGCACAAGAACAGGCATATAGACCAATGGAACAGGACAGAGAACCCAGAAATCAACCCAAGCCATTATGCTCAATTAATATTTGACAAAGGAGGCAAGAGCATACAATGGAGTCAAGACAGTCTCTTTGATAAATGGTGCTGGGAAATTTGGTCAGATACATGCAAAAAAAAAATGAAACTAGACCACCAACTTACACCATCCACAAAAATAAACTCAAAATACTAAAGGACTTAAATGTAAGATGGGAATTCATAAAAATCCTACAAGACTCCATAGGCAGCAAAATCGCAGACATAGGTTGTAGAAATATCTTTACAGACACAGCTCCTAGGGCAATTGAGACTAAGGAGAAAATAAACAAATGGAACTACATCAAAATAAAAAGCTTCTATACATCAAAAGAAAACATCAACAAAACAACAAGAAAGCCCACTGCATGGGAGAACATATTTGCCAATGTTATCTCCAATAAGGGTTTAATCTCTAAAATGTACAGGGAACTCATACAACTTAACAAAAGGAAGATAAACGATCCAATAAAAAAGGGGCAAAGGGCCTAAATAGACACTTTTCAAAAGAGGACATACAGAAGGCCAAGAGACATATGAAAACATGCTCAAAGTCACTAATCATCTGAGTGATGCAAATTAAAACAACAATGAGGTACCATCTCACACCTGTCAGAATGACTATTATCAACATGTCAACAAATGGCAAGTGCTGGCGAGGATGTGGAGAAAAAGGAACCCTCATACACTGCTGGTGGGAATGCAAACTGGTGCAGACATTGTGGAAGACAGTGTGGAGTTTTCTCAAAAAGTTAAAAATGGAACTGCCTTTTGACCCAGTGATTTCACTTCTAGGAATATATCCCAAGAAACCAGAAACACCAATCAGAAAAGATATATGCACCCCTATATTCATAGCAGCACAATTTACAATAGCTAAGATTTGGAAACAGCCTAAGTGCCCATCAGCAGATGAGTGGATTAAAACGGTGGTACATCTACACAATGGAATACCATGCTGCTATAAAAAAAGAAGTAACTGTTACATTTGCAACAGCATGGATGGAATTGGAGAGCATTATGCTAAGCAAAATAAGCTTGTCGGAGAAAGATAAATATCACATGATCTCACTCATATGTGGGATATAATGATCAACATAATTTGATGAACAAGAATAGATCCAGAGACAAATGGTGGGGGGGGGGGGTTAGAGAGCAACCAAAGGACTTGTATGCATGCATATTAGCATAACCAATGGACACAGACACTGGGGCGGTGGGGGCTTGCCCAGGGTAGGAATAGCTGGGGTGGGGGCGGTTAATTGGGGGGAAAAGGAGACATATGTAAAACTTTAGGGGGAAAAGAGGAGCTGGTACATAAAGGCAGGTGCTATGATGCTATGGCTGCAGCCATGAAGGCAGTCACAGAACGGGCAAGAACTCTGCAATGAAGAAAGAAACCTGCTCTTTGTTGCCTTCAAGCATGTGGTGGGTGCCCACTATTCTTCCTTTAGTCATCTCCAGCACTGCACAGAAAATAGAGAGAATGAGAAGCAGCAGCAAATGAGCAGAGAATTCTGCGAGAAGACACAGGCAGCACTGCAGGACAGCTGCAAGAATGCTCTGGAGCTGTGGGACAAATATCTTCTTGCCAACGCTACACAACCACAAAGTAACAGGTTCTTCCTGAAAATGAAAGATCATTCTAGATCTCTTTCAGAGGTGGCATCTGGAGACAAGAAGCAAACCACCCTGTGGAGGTCTGGGCAGGCTTACCAGGAAGCATTGGAAATTAGTAAGAAAGAAATGTAGCTCACACACCCAATTCCACTTGGCCTGGCACTGAATTTCTCAGTCTTTTAGTCTGAGATTCCAAACTCTCCTGAAAAGGCTTACATCCTGGCAAGAGCAGCATTTGATGATGCAATTGTTGAACTGGATACACGGAATGAAGAGTCCTACAAAGGCAGCACCTTGATGATGCAGTGACTTAAGGACCATCTCACTCTGTGGATCTGGGAAAACCAGAGAGAGCAAAGAGATGCTGGTGAGGGAGAGGACTAATTTCTATCATGCTTCATGATCTGTCCAGTGTCACTCTGTACCCTGCACATATATACCTTTGTGCAATTAAAAAAAAGAAATGTCCTATAACACTATTATATTAAAAAGTAAAATAAAATACAGGTATAGCTGAAAAAATGTGTGATTATACACAAATGTGTATTACATATATATGCGTGTGTGTGTGTGTGTGTGTGTGTGTGTGTGTGTGTGTGTGTGTGGTTTTAGTAGTAAAACAGAAATGGTTTGAATCACAGTTCTGGCACTTAGTAGGTTTGTGACTTTTGATCAGTTATCTTCCCTTTCTGCACCTCTTTCTGCTTTTCCAAAATGGAGACATATAGTGTTTATCTAATAAGACAATTTTGAGGATTAAATGAGATCATAAATGTGCTGAGCATAAGGCCCAAAATATACTACTGTCTAATCATTACAACATTCCCAAGTAATTTTCTCAACTAGAGTATATGAGAAGTAAAGCTTATACAAAAATTAACTCAAAATAGTTCAAAGACATAAATGTAAGAGCTAAAACTATAAAACTCTTAGAAAAGAAACTTAGGGAAAAGGTTTCATAACATTGGATTTAGTGATTATTTTTTGGATATTACATCAAAAGCACAAGCCACAAAAGAAAAAATAGATAAATTGCACTTTATAAAAATTAAATAGTTTGGCACATCAAAGGACACTATCAATGGAATGAAAAAGCAACCTGCAGAATCTCAGAAAATATTTGCAAATCATAGATCTGATAATATTCAGAATATATAAGGAAATCCTTATACCCAACAACAAAATAACAATATTATTTTAAAATGGACAAAATACTTGAATTGACGTTTCAACAAAGAAAATGAGGAAGTGGCCAGTAAGCACATGAAAACATGCACAACATTATTAATCATTGGGGAAATGCAAATCAAAACCTCAATGAGATGCTACTTTACACTTATTAGGATAGCTGCTACTGATACAAAAACAACAAAAGAAAGAAAATAACCACTCCTGGTGAGGGTTAGAGCCCTTGTGCATTGCTGATGGAAATGTAAAATAGTACAACTTCTGTCAAAAATGGTATAGTGGTTCCTCAAAAAATTAAACATGGAATTACCATAGGACATTATTGTGCTAAGTGAAAGAAGCCAGTCAGAAAGACAAATACCATATGAACTCACTTACATGTGGAATCTAATGAACAAAATAAACTAACAAACAAATTAGGTCCACAGGCATAGATACATGGAACAGATTGACAGCTGTCAGATTGTACACCCATGTCAGAGTGTCAGAGGGGAGGGGCCAAGGGGGACTGGAAGAAAGAAGGTGAAGGAATTAGCCAAAGAACATATATGCATAGTCCATGGACACAGGTAACAGTGTGGTGAAGGAGCAGGAACTGGGTGGAGGTAGGCATAGCTGGGGGACAGGGGGAAGGGAGTAGGACATCTTCAGAACATTGTTCCACACATATGGAACATTGATCCACACATTTATAATGATCTGGCCCTCTAGCAACTTCAGTGCAAAATTATAGCTAATTTGCCTACAAACGTCAGGTGGTCATAATAATCTGGCTACTTAGTGTAGCTCTGTGATGTGAATGAATCAAAAGTATACCTATTTTTGTGTGTTTCAGATTAGCAAAATATATTTTTGGTGTGCCACATAATTTTAGTGATTAGTTTATATGTGCCATGAGATGAAAAAGGTTGAAAATCGCTGTTGTAGGTTAAGGATAGGTTTATGATCAGTTAGGAAATTCCCATTTCATTTACTGATTTCTCAGTCCCCAATTTTAGCCTTTCACTCTGAGGAGCTACACATTTTCCCCCTGGAGTATTTTGGCCTTTAACTGCTCTTTCCAGTTAAAGTCATAGATCATCTAGCAAACCTGGGAATTTTCTAATTCTGAACCTTACTTTTAACACATATACATTTAAGATTAACCCTCAGTGACATTGTTAAGTAGGAGAGGTTTCCTTTTAATCTTCCCACACACACACCTCCACAAACCTAACTTAAAACACTTGACACAGGTTATGGGGCTCACTTTTTTCCTCCATCAGTAAAGATTTATCTTCTGCCCCATTTTGGGAGGGAAAACTTATTCTAGGTAAATTAATGTTTATACTTGCTTTAAATAGTTCCCATATTTGACATGGTTTGCATTTTGACCTGAACTTTCAGTGCTTCAGAATATATGAAAATTCTAAGCCACCACAGCAATGCTAATAAACAAGATCATGAGAGCTGTCGGGCCAGCATGGCTCAGTGTTTGAACATTGACCCATGAACCAGGAGGTCATGATTCAATTCTTAGTCAGGACACATGCTCAGGTTGTGGGCTTGATCCCCAGTGTGGGGCATCCAGGAGGCAGCCAATCAATGATTCTCTCTCATCATTGATGTTTTCCTCTCTCCTCTCTCTGAAATCAATAATAATATATATTTTAAAATCATGAGGAGTAAATCTATCCTATCTAATAAAAGAGAAACATGGTAATTAGCGTATGACCGTTACCCTTCCCATTGGCTAATCAGGGTGATATGCAAATTAACTGCCAGCCAAGATGGCGGTTAATTTGCATACATAGTCGCAATGATGGGAGGCAAAAGGGGAAAGAGGGAAGAATGGTGGCAGGCAAGAGCTGGGGGGCGGGCAAAGGCAGCCAGTGATAGCCATCAGAAAGCCCAGCAGGCCAGGCAACACCCCCCAGCAGGGGTGCCGGTGATCGCCATGGCAATCGGAGGAAGAGAGAGCCGGGGTGTAGGGCCATCTGGGCCAAGGGTGCCGACTGGCCTGTGGCCCCCTGATCTGTGATGGCGAAAGGAGGGGTGGGGCCCCAGGCACAGCGGCACCCATACACCGGGTGACCCTGTGCCTGCAGTCCCCTGATCTGCGATCTTGAAGGAAGAGGCAGCCGCAGGCACGGCTGAACCAGGGGACCGGGTGCAGCCGTGCCTGCGGCCCCGGATATGTGATCATGAAGGGAGGGGCTGGGCAGCAGGCACAGCAGCATCCTGGGCACTGGGTGCAGGCCCAGGGTGCAGGCATGCCTGCAGCCCTCTGATCTGCTATCGTGAAGGGAGGGCTGGGCCGCAGGCATGACCGCACCCAGGGCATCCAGTGCAGCCGTGCCTGCAGCCCCCGATTTGAGAAAGGAGGGGTGGGCAGCAGGCATGGCAGCATCCTGGGCACCAGGTGCAGGGCCAGGGTGCAGCCTGCCTGCGGCCATCTGATCTGCTATCATGAAGGGAGGGGCGGGGCCACAAGCATGGCAGCACCCAGGGCATCTGGGGCAGCCATGCCTGTGGCCCCTGGATATGTGATCATGAAGGGAGGGGCAGGGCAGCAGGCATGGCAGCACCCTGAGCACCTGGTGCAGGCCCAGGGTGCAGCCTGCCTGCGGCCATCTGATCTGCAGTCGCAAAGGGAGGGGCTGTGCTGCAGGCATGACGGCATCCTGGGCACCGGGTGCTGAGGTGCCTGTGGTCCCCTGATCTAAGATCAGGAAGTGAGGGGCGGGGTCACAGGCACGGCTGCCCCTGGGGTTCGGGTGCAGCCGTGCCTGCGGCTGGGATCTGAAATCGCGAAGGGAGGGGCGGGGCAGCAGGCATGGCAGCACCCTGGGCACCGGGTGCAGCCCCAGGGTGCAGCCGTGCCTGCAGCCCTCTGATCTGCAATGGCAAAGGGAGGGGCGGGGCCACAGGCATGGCGGCACCCAGGGGACTGGGTACTGAGGTGCCTGTGGTCCCCTGATCTGAGATCAGGAAGTGAGGGGCGGGGCCACAGGCAGGGGAGATCGGGGCTGGTGGGGCGACCGCAGAGGTCAGCCAGCACTCAGCCCCCAACCGGCTCTCCCTGGGAGTCCGGAGTAGAGGGCGCTCTCCCTGGGAACCTGGAAATCCGCCTCCCAGGGCAACTGTGCAGAAACCAAGCCTGGCGAGCCATGGAGAGGGCGACCTACCTGGAGGCCACGCAGCTTTTATAGTTGAAGTCGCCCTGGATGGAGGACTGGGGGTAGCAGCGATCTGAGTCGGCCAAGTCAGCCATGGAACCCCGGGTCCCCGCCGAATGACTAGAGCACATGGACTTCAATGGTCCTCGGTCACTTGCTGAGCAGCAGTCAGCCTGGACCAGGAATCAAACCCAAAACTTGACAATGGAACCCAAACCTTTGCTGTGGCAGAGGAGCTCCGACCCACAGCAGGGGCCGGGGCACACCAGAGGGATTTTGTTGAGGGGCCCTGATAGGCAGCACCCTGAGCAGTGGGTTAGAACCTCCTCCTGATACAGCAAAGTTGCAGGTTGGATCCCTAGTCAGGGCACAGACAAGAAGCAACCAAAGAGAGCATAGTAAGTGGAACAACACACTGATGTTTCTCTCGCTCCCTTCCTCTCTCTAAAATAATCAATCAATAAAAATGAAAATAAAAAATAAACCCTCTGGCCCTAACCAGTTTGCCTCAGTGGATAGAGCATCAGCCTGTGGACTGAGGGGTCCCGGGTTCAATTCTAGTCAAGGCCATATGCCTTTGTTGCGGGCACATCCCCAGTAGGGGGTGTGCAGGAGGCAGCTGATCGATGTTTCTCTCTCATCGATGTTTCTCACTCTCTATCCCTCTACCTTCCTCTCTGTAAAAATCAATAAAATATATTTTAAAAAATAAAAATAAACCCTCTGGCTTGCAGAGTTGCTAAAACAGTTAGAAAGCAAAGCCTCATCCCTTCCTGTTCATTCAAAAAATACTTCATATGCTCCTTCAATAATCACACTGGGAATGGATGTTTGTTTGTTTGTTTTGGTTAATCCTCACCTGAGGACATTTTTGCATTGATTTTTTTTTTTTTTTTTACAGAGAGTGGAAGGGAAGGAGAAAGACAGAAACTAATATGAGGGACATCAAATGGTTGTCTCTTGCTGAATCCCCGACCAGGGCCCTGGATTAAGCCGGCAACCCAGGTATATGCCTTCGATTAGAATCCAACCTGGTACCCTTCAGTCTGCCTGCAGAAGCACTATCCACTGAACCAAACCAGCATTTTTATTTTCTTTTTAAGTCCCCCTCTAAGGATATGTTCTTTTCATTGATTCTAGAGAGAGAGGAAAGGAGAGGGAAAGAGAAAGAGAAACATTGATCAGTTGCCCAAGCAACCCACAACCTGTGTATGTGCCCTCACCAGGAATTGAACTCATGACCCTTTGGTACGTGGGAGGACACTCTAACTACTGATCCACACCAACCAGGGCCTGGAGGTACAATGAGTTCCCTCAGGGGGAGTGCTGCTCATCCAGAAGCCGGGCTCATGGCTGGTGAGTGCAGCGGAGGTGGCAGGAACCTCTGCGGCAGCACTGAGGAGCAGCGAGCCAAGTGGTAGGGAGCAGCAAGCAGGCGGGTGGTAAGGAGCGAGGGGTCCCAGACTGTGAGAGGGCACAGGCCGGGCTGAGGGATTCCCTCCCCCTACCCCCAGAAGGCCCTGATCAGCCCTGATTGCGGGCCAGGTCTAAGGACCCTACCAATGCACTAATTTCGTGCACCGGGCCTCTAGTGGAAGATAAATCTTTCTTTGTGCAACTCGAATTATAAAAAAGCTGCTGTCTATTCTACCTAATGAGTCTCACCTTATATAAAACACTGTTTATTTGTATGTTGTTCCCTCATAAACACTGTGGAAAGACAGGACTAAAAAATTGACCCATATGCAATCTCTTGATACATTTATTCACTACACTCTGATATAGCTAATTCTGAGTTATTTTTAATGATTTCTTGAGAGCAACCTACCACAAACACACACCATACATTCTTTTTTAATAAAAAAAAAATGCAGCAAAGAGGTAAATGTGCTTTTTCTTGAGTGAAGGGCGATGGCGTTTCTAGGTGACATCACAGGAGACTCATTTCTCAATTTGAATAGGGGACCTGCCAGGCTGAAAGGGGTTGGCCTTGACCTGCAGGCACGGCACAGAGTCTGCACAGGCACTGAGGGCTTTAGCATCATGTTGTGCTCACATTTTTTTTAATTTACTTTCAGCTGTGCAGTGCTCTCTAATGCTTCTCCTGTGGCCATGCTGTTTTTAACTTTGGCATGTTTTATTAAAAAATGAACACAGCAGCAATTGAACTCCAGAGAACAAAACACCCCAACTTAGTGGTCTTTAACCAAACAAGCGATTTTGTGTTGCTTTAGGGATAGCAGTAGTATAAGTTGCATTTCAGTAAAATTCTCAAAGAATAAGATTCATTAAGGGACAATTATTTCATGCTTGCAATATCATGATTCAACTCTTCAAAAAGAGACATTTGTATGCATGGAACAGCAGTAAATGAGCAGTAGAGTAGCATCCCTATATTGCTGCAAAGAAAAATGTTGCTAATTTCCTTTTTTCACATTCTTTTACTTCTTCTTTTCCTTTTAAATATATTTTTAGTTTTCAATCACAGTAGTGTATAATATTATATTAATTTCAACTGTATAACCCAGTGATTAGACATTTATAAGACTAAGAAGTGATCACCCCGATAAGTCTAGTACCCATCTGGCACCAAACAAAAGAGAAACACACTCAGATATAGAGAACAGACTAATGGATGCCAGATGGGAGGGGACCTGGAGGATGGGTGACAAAGGTGAAGGGATTAAGAAGTGAAAATTGGTAGTTATAGAATATTCAAGGGGATATAAAGTACAACATAGGGAATCCTATATAATAAAACCTTAATATGCAAATCAACTGAACAGCAGAACGACCAGTCACTATAATGTGCACTGATCACCAGGGGGCAGACGCTCAATGAAGGAGCTGCCCCCTGGTGGTCAGTGTGCTCCCATAGGGGGAGCACCACTCAGCCAGAAGCCAGGCTCACCGCTGGCGAGCCCAGCGGCAGTGGCGGGAGCCTCTCACTCCACAGCAGCGCTAAGGACCCCTAAGCCTGCAGGCAGACATCCCTCCAGGGGTCCCGGACTGCGAGAGGGCACAGACCGGGCTGAGGGACCCCCCCTGAAGTGCACAAATGTCGTTCACCAGGCCTCTAGTAGTCAATAATATTGCAATTATTATATATAGTGTCAGATGGGTACTAGAATTATCCAGGGGATCACTTTGTAGATTATGAAAATGTCTAACAACTATGCTGTACACCTGAAACTAATATAAAATAATATTAAATGTCAACAATAATTAAAAATAAAATAAAATTCTCTTGATTAAACTAAAAAAAAAAACCCACCAGTACACCTTAGCTGGTTTTGCTCAGTGGATGGAGCGTTGGCCCACAAACATGAAGGGTCCCAGGTTAGATTCTGGTTAAGGGCATGTATCTCAGTTGCATAGCATATCATGCCAGTCAGAATGGCTATTATCAAAGACTCAACAAATAACATCTTGGAGAGGGTGTGGAGAAAAGTGAACCCTTGTGCACTATTGGTGGGACTTCAAATTGGTGTAGACACTATGGAAAGCAGTATGGAGAGATTTCTCAAAAAATTAAAAATAGAACTACCATATGACCCAGAAATTCTACTACTGGGTATTTATCCAAAGAAAACAAAAACATCAATTTTAAAAGATATATGCACCCTTATGTTGATTGCAGCATTATTTACAATATCAAAGATATGGAAGCAACCTAGATGTCCATCAATAGATGAATGGACAAAGAAGTGGTATCTATCCCTATAGCTAAATCTATCTATTTATATGTCTATATCTATATATACAATGGAATATTACACGAAATAATAATGAAATCTTGCCATTTCTGACGACATGGGTGGACCTACAGGGTATTGCATTAAGTGAAATAAGTGAGATGGAGAAAGACAAATACTCTGTGGTTTCACTTATATGTGGAATCTGACAAAGCAAAACAAATAAAGTAAAATAGAAACAGACCCATAGATGTAGAGAACAAGCAGATGGTTGCCAACAGGGAGATGGGTGAGAGAATCAGAAGAAAGAGGTGAAAAAAGTGGAACTGAGGTTTTTCCCAAAAGGAGAAGGTATAGTTCCAACCTAAAGAATATCGGCCACCAGGACAAAGAGAAAAGAGATGGCATATGTAATATGCAAAAGCAGTAATATTCAAATGGGTTATTTTTATATTTCTCTTCTCTCTAACAGTCACATGAGAGTATATTTTTGAGAAAGGGAAAGATAATTCTGGAAAATGCTATGTATCCTACACTAAAGGCATGAAGTGAATACTGTCATATTTTCCTTCCAAGTATATCTGTGAGGCAGTTATTTTTTAAAATTTCTCTTTATGGGTTAGGTCTTCCTTAGGGCCAAGGGGATTCACTATTTACATTTAAAAAAACAACAACTATGAATTGTACATTGCACATCAATATCTAAAAACCAATCAGTTACTTTCCAAATAAATTTTTTAAAACATGGTCACTTATAGATTGCAACCTAATAGCCCTGGGCCAGGGAACAGGTAAGCTCTAACCTGGTTATTTTGAAGAGAACATACGGTGTTTCAGAGCCATACTCCCTAGTGATCACTGCAGAGGAATTCTGTGAGTATCATAAATTTGAGAATCAGTCTAAGAATTCTTCTTTTTTAACTGCTCCAGTCAACAAAAGAGAAACTTTATTGAGGCTCCAGGGCCACCCTGCAGCCCAGGAAGTGATGGAGGGACCTTGCTTGACATTCTTGGAGCACAGGTTGCTGGTGCAGCCATACTTGTTGACAGTGTGGGGGTGCAGGCAAATGTCCCAACACTTGCAGCAGATCATCTTGTCACAGTTACACTTACTAGTACTTCTGGATGAGCTGGCAGAGGGAGGGCTCCATGATGCCACCCTGCAGAGGAAGTCCCAAGTGGAGGGCAGTCATTTTATAGATGTTGTATTCTGCCAGAGTGCCACCATCCTCCAATTGTTTGCCCGCAAAAGCCAGACGCTGCTGGTCAGGCGGTATGCCCTCCTGGACTTGGATATTAGCGTTGACGTATTTGGTGGTATTGCTAGGCTCAACCTCGAGGGTGATGGTCTTTCCAGTCAGAGACTCACAGAGACCTGCGTCTGCTGGGAGCCTCCTCGTTAAGAGAAAGGGGGCCCAGTCTGAGAATTCTTGAGAGAAGATTTAACATCTCTCATTACTTCCTGTCATGTTTTCTTTGCTTCAGACCCCAACCCTGACCTGTATAATAATCAGTTCATAATGAGTGAACTTTTGCCATAACCCACATGCTTCTTGCTTCTCCTGTACTTTTAAGGACTAGGAGGCATAGAAAGCATGCGTTGCAATTTCATACAGAAAATATAGAAAAGAGGATTCCCAAACTAGCTAGAGCAAATTCAAGCAGTCTATTCAGAAGTAATTGTCTGAAAAACAAATATTAGCTAATGGGGGGTGTGGGGGGGGCGCAAGATTTTCAACATACACAATGAAGCCATATTATGACTCTTTGTTGTTCATGCTAAAAAAACAATTCATTTTAAACATTGTAAATATACAAAATTGCAGGATATATGACTTTAATAAGAAACATACGGTGCCTCAATTAGCAAATATTATACTGGATTGAGTACAGAGTTCCTTTACATGAATGTTGCTAACTAAAAAAATGTTCACAGAAAAAAATACTCAATAAGATTTCAGGATATATCATTAATTATTTTGTCACATATCAGCATCTCTGAAATAAAAATGGCCTTTGAAAGTTGATGTTATGGCAGAATTTAATAGGTAGAATCTTTTTTTTTCTTTCTTGGTGTAAAAATATAATGCATCTTACATGGCCTTCTCAATTTGGTAAAATATGGTATTACCTTGCTATTGTTACTGAACCAATTTCTATATGCTTTATTTTCTACCCTAACCATGACTGCAGCCACTAGTCACATAAAAACAACCCAAGCCAATCTCCTTTTCTTGATCTCTCAAGCCATTTTTAGGCCAGCTTGGGAGCCCCCTGCTCTCTCTCAAAAGCTTCATATTTAATAAACTTTTTCATATATTCTTGGTGTGTGTGTGGTTTCATCAGCTGACATTTAAACTGCTTCTGCAGAGTAGCTCAGCAATGCCAATCAGTCCGTGTGAGTGGCTTTCCTTTCCGCTGTACAGTGTAGAGTTGGTGCTGCTGAGCACAGTGGCCCTGGAAAGCCCCACCTACCGGTATTTGTAATAACAGAAATACCACCATTTGTGTCTTTGAATAATATGTTTATTTCTGGAAAGAAGTCATCTATTTTTAACATGTCTTTTCTCTCCCTAGCACCTCTTGATAAATGAGGAACAAAAATCACAGAAGAGTTAAGTAATCCATGCAGGGTCCCATATTACTTAGTAAAGAACAAGAACTAGAACTTGAGTTTTCAAGTTCCCAGTCTGATACTATTTTCTTTCTTATTCTTCCTCTTTTTTAATCCTCACCCAAGGATATGGTTTTATTGATTTTAGAAAGAGAGGAAGGGAGAGAGGGAGGGGGAGGGAGAGAAATATCAATGTGAGAAATATTCTCAATTCATTGCCTCCTGAGGATCAAACCCACAACCCACGTATGTGCCCTGACAGCCACCTTTTGGTGTACAGGATGACTCTCTAACCAACTGAGCCACACTGACCAGCCCAGCCTGACGTTATTTTCACCACACTACTTTGCTTTTATGATCAGATCACCAACTCTGAGGAAACCTAGTTTTGAGATTTCCAAGTTTTGGCCTTCTCTTCATATATAAAAAGCTGTTCTGGAGATACATAGATTTCATAGCCTTCTAGACAGCCATGTCCACTGACCCTAACTGTGCCCAGAACTTCAGATAATATCCTGCATGTTCACTCAAACTTCCTAAAAGGATCTCTTGGTAATTATGAATCTCTTTATATAGTTTCTCAAACTGAACTTATTTACATTTTTGTACATATTACCTCTTTGCTCAAATCATAAACTTCATAGGCAACTACTATGCTGGGCACATAGTAGTTGATCAAGTAATATTTATTTATTCATTAATGTATCTGTACTGTCAAGTAGCCACCATAAAGAGAATATAAATAATGTGTCTTTGATCAATATACACAGAATTTTTCTACAAGAAAGAAAGAAGACACTGGTGCTGTGAAATATGCTTTAGGTCCCTTAACTGGTTTTAATTCCATATGATATTCCAAACTATTTTTTTAATCAATATGTGTTTCTTTAATTGATCTTAGAAAGAGAGGAAGGAAGAGAGAGAGAGAGAAACATCCATGTGAGAGAGAAACTGGCATTGGCTGCCTCCTTCATGCCCCCTAATGGAGATCGAGCCCTGACTGGGAATTGAACTGCATGGAACAATGCTCAACCAACTGAGCCACACCAACAAGGGCCAAACTGTTTTTTGCTTTAATCAATGAAAATGGTCTAGTTTTTTAAAAATATATTTTTATTGATTTCAGAGAGGAAGGAAGAGAGAGATACAAACATCAATGATGAGGGAGAATCATTGATTGACTGCCTCCTGCATGCCCTACACTGGGCATATGCCCTGACCGTGACTTCCTGGTTCATAGGTCAACACTCAACCACTGAGCCATGCCGGCTAGGCTAGTTTTTATTCTTATGGATGTTTTCCTGATAGATTGTTGCTCACTGAACAGCACACTGTGCTTAGTTTAGTTAAACAATGAATAGTTTTACAGGGGATAAAAAGGGAGGAATGACAATGGAAAATAAAAAAAAAGAAGTGTCTATATTCCCCAAATAATTGCCTAAAATCTTCTTTTGCAGAAAACTATGTAATTAACAGTTTAAAATTTTATCAAGACCACATAGCATAATATCATTTCACCCTATGTTACATTGTCTATAGAAAATTCTAGTTGAATCTCTGTCTTTCAATGCCCATAAATTTAAGGAAACCAGGTTTTAGTGTTCTAGAATATAGGAGGAGGAATTGGAACAGGATGACTGCTGTTATTGAGTGATGAGCAGTGTCATCATCATGATGTAGTGCAGAAAGTAGAGGTGGTATTTTCCATCTTACTAGATGCACAACATGCTGGAAGCAGGGAACTATTTTAGTATTGCTGAATAGTAGTGCCAGCAGACAGAGGGTCGTCAAAAGCATAATACTTAAAAACAGAGTGCCGGGAGGAAACAACCTAGGTTCAGATCTCAGTTTTACAACTTAAACTTGGACCAGTTACTGAAGGTCTCTGTGCTTTTGTTTCCTCATCCATGAACTGGTGATGTTTACAGGATCTACCTCAGTGTACTGTTGGGAAGATTACATTAATGTATGCATTTAGAACAGTACCTCAAGAGCAAGTGCTTATGTAATCATTTGCCTTTGTCATTTTTCAAAGTGTTAAACTTGGTCAATCTCCCAGAGATTTTCCTAAAAGACTTCAGAAGAGCATTGTCATTTTAATGTGCAATTATGTCAGCCATGACATCCAGAAGAATGGTCTAAGGATGATTTTTGGCTTCTCTTTGCTCTTAGGATCAAGGCAGAAATGCAGCATGAGATCTGAAGTTCCAAAATGGTTTGGTTTCTATCTACCTGTCCAATGTCATGTTATAGCATAATGAAACCACAATGGTCCTATCCCTTGCTTATCATCTTTTTCCCCCTCGATCTTTTGTCTTATGCACATGACTTCTGCATAGAATGTTCTTCCTTCACTTAGTCACCCTATTCCTGTATATCCTTCAGATGTCATCTCAGTGTCACTGCCTGGGCCGAATTCACCATTAAATGCTCTCCAAACTGCCTGAAATTCAAGTCTAGACATAATCTGAGTTGGAACTTTGCTTTAATTTGTGTCACTCCTTTAATATTGTTTGTCTCAACCATCTACATTTTTAAATACTATGAAGATATGGACTGTGCATGTTTTTGCTTGACACTGTATCTCTAGTACTTATATTGATGCCTGATGCAGAGTAGCCACTCAAGTATTTGTCAAGTAAATGAATGAGGGGGGGGGGAGGAATATTATGTATTGTGGCACATTATCTTCATTTATACTAAATGGAAGCACAATGAATGAATCTAAAGATTTTGATGGCCAGAAATACTTTACATGAAAAGAAAAATTATTCATCACTCTCCACTGGTAATTCATCTGTAAGCAAATGTTTATTTTATAGGCAAGAACAACTTTGATAATAAAGATAAAGAAAGCTTTGAAACAACATGATGAGACACAATAGTCACATGATGGTACATCTCATGGGGTCCTTATAAAAGATAAGAAACTTCTCCCATAGGATTAAAATAAATTCTGAAGAACTTTCTGGAAAAATTATATCTAAACAGTTGAATTATTGAGGGTAAATATATTGAGATAGAAATGGGGAAGTTGTTTTTTTCTCTCTCTCCTAAAAGTAGTATGAATAAAACAAACAAAACCAAATAAAATCTACATATTTGTAAGGATCAGAAATATATTATTAGTCTTTTTATTTTGGAATTCACTTATATGTCCAAATCCTTTCCCGTTGCGTCCCATAATGTCTACCACAATGATTACACTTGTGATGTTTTAGTCACCTTCTTTGGTTTGAATATACAAACTATTGAGAAAAGTTATTATAGAGTAGGCAACTACTGATATAAGTAAGGTATGTACTCTATTCAATTTAAGCCATTGTATTTGAGAAAGACATTTAGGAGATTTAAATAATCTAGTCCTACAGTGCTATATTTAGCATTAAGGGAATAATCCTTGGGAATATGAGAAGTAAATAGGAATTATGTTAAACCATGTCCAAGTGATAAAGCTTTTTATGTTTATAGACAGTTTAGTGAAGCTGATGTACATAAACCACATATTAAGCTCTAAAATAATTCGGAGAAAACTATA
Source organism: Myotis nattereri (assembly GCF_964212035.1). Classification (NCBI taxonomy): domain Eukaryota; kingdom Metazoa; phylum Chordata; class Mammalia; order Chiroptera; family Vespertilionidae; genus Myotis; species Myotis nattereri. Next base: position 85,726,172 of record NC_138078.1, read on the forward strand.
CATATTTTTAAATATTGTTGAAAGTATTATATGTGTTCCCTTTTTCTCCCCAGTAACCCCCTCCAGCACACTCCCGCCCCCACCTCCCGCCCCAGGAAATTATACTTATTTAAAACAGTTTGAAAAGCTCTAAGGACAAATTTACAGCAATTGACAAAAGTATACTGTCTTTTTCGCTTTGCATCATGTTAAGGTATAATTATTAAGACAGTGCTGTGATACCTTTTCAATGGAATTCTAAGGACTATACCTGGATTACATCTTTAACCTCAGTAATTGGAAACATAACATTAGACTTATGAATGTAGAAAGAGGCAATGGTCTTAGCTAGAATTAACTAGATAACAGAATAAGAGAGCTACCTAAAACTAGTTTGGTTTCTCTATGAAAAGCTCCTCAGAAGTAAAGTCATCATGGTCTTCCATGACTGAACTCTCAGGAACAGAGTCATCCAATAAAGGAATTGAAGAAGTCGTTACAGTTATTTCTCTTTCAGATGCCATTTCAATATAACCACCGAGTCTCTGGTCTAAGAAATTATTAGTCATGGACAAAATAAACTGCAATGCAGCATTAAATGCAACCAGTTTGGATTGATATATTTTTTTTCTAACCAGCGGAGGGCCGTGGTAAATGGGATGGAAGGCCTTCTCATGTGTCCACCTGGTAAAATTTGAGGGAGCCCATTCAATGGGAAAAGGAGGCTGAGTGAGGCCTTCAATTGAGTAATGACAGTGAGGGCAAAAACTAGCTCTAAATATTCGATCTAGGTCACATTCAGAATAATCATTTTGAACTAGTCTGGTCTGTAGCAGCCAATGACCTAGAGCCAGAGTGGGGAGACATGGCTCTTTACAATCAGGGCAACACCACTTAGCTAAAGACATCTTTGTAGCAAGAGAGTGGAATTAGTTAACAACAACAACAACAAAATAGCAGTATTAAATATAATTACAGGAATATTAAGTCCTTATGACAAAAATAACTTTAGACTTAAATTTTAAGTCTGAGATAATACGTTTGTGTTATTCATCCCCTAGTATGGAGCCTCTGTAACCAGAAAAAAAAAATGCAGTAACAGCAATGGAAGAACACTTTATCAACCAAATAATAATGATCTAGTCAACAATCTAACTTTGTAAGTTCTCAGAACATTAAATGGTAAATAAGCCTATTAACATTAAATATGAAGAATAAAGGGAATCAGTTCAGTAGATTATTGTTAAGAGAATTAATTTTAGCCACAGTCTAGGAGTCTATCCCACAGTGGAAAGATGTGCCGACACCTCAGTTGAAATTGAGAAGCAGTGTATCTGTATCTCTCAATTCTAAGCCCTGCCTCAGTTCTTAAAAACCAGTTCAGCAGAAAATGGAATTTGTCAGTTCCCAGGGACACAGTTCACAGGCTTTGAATATTAGTTCTCCAAGGTGAGATGGGTTCTGACTGAACAGGGCAGCTTTGTGTTAACTCAGATGCTGAGGAAATTTTGCAGAAGGATCTGAACAGTCATCTCAGCTGGTGCCACCATTGTGTCTCCTTCATTTTGGAAGCAGTTGACCAATCTGTTGAGCTATTTTCTGGTATAAGTGATTTTCACCAGTGAGGCCTGGAAGCCTTGTCCTGTAATGTCTGAAATGGGTGGGGAAGCAGGAAAGTCTTGTCAGGATCCTTCTCAGAGCATCTCTGGTAAAGCTCTTCCTTTGTGCTCGATGATTTTGGCCCAATCTTTTAGAAGCAGTTGATGCAAGAAATCTGATTGTACTTGGGGTTTCTGTAAAAGAAAATTTTAAAAAGCCTTTGAGATAATTTATATAGTAAAGCCAAAAATTTTGAGTATTATTATGAATTCATGGTCTTTGTACATGTAATGTTTTTTTCCTAGTTGTACTATTTAAATTAACACAGGTTAATTAATGTGTTGAATAACCTTGTGTAAATATGTCACATGACTGCATTGCTTGAAATTAAAAAAAACTTATACACTTGTTAATTTTAGTTAAAACATAGCAAGTGTAAATATTATTTTTAAATATTATCAAATAATAAAGTTAGGAAATATAATATACAATTTAATATTTAGTTATTTTAGGAGGCGTATTTCTGAACACCAATTTCTTTATTTTAGTAGCTCATAGGTGAAATTGCTGGTGCAGAGTTACTTATTTGTAATAATTTATTTTTATTGTCTTTTAAACATAGGGTACATTTAAATTATAGTTTTTAACGTTAACATTTAAAAATGTGCAGAAACAAACTCATAGATACAGAGAACAGACTGATTGATAGTTTTAAGATGGGAGCGGGTTGGGGAGATTAGATGAAAAAGATGACAGGATTAAGTAAAAAAATGGTTGTTCCAAAATAGTCACAGTGATATAAAATAAAGCATAGGGAATATAGTCAATAATATTGTGATAACTATGTATGGTGCCAGGTTGGTATTAGACTTATTGGGGGTATCAGTTCATAAGCTATATTAATGTCTGACCACTATGTTGTACACCTGAAACTAATATAATATTTCATGTCAACTGTAATAAAAAAATTAAAAAAACATTTTAGGCCGAAACCGGTTTGGCTCAGTGGATAGAGCGTCAGCCTGCGGACTGAAAGGTCCCGGGTTCGATTCCGGTCAAGGGCATGTACCTTGGTTGTGGGCATATCCCCAGTAGGAGATGTGCAGGAGGCAGCTGATCGATGTTTCTCTCTCATTGATGTTTCTGACTCTCTATCTCTTTCCCTTCCTCTCTGTAAAAAATCAATAAAATATATTAAAAAAAACAACATTTTAGTACAGTTGTATTCTTGCAAAAATACTTTTAAAAAATACATTTGATCCAAACGCATGAAGGACTATTGTTAACCAAAAGTTTCAGAGGCCAGAGGGAAGTCCCTGATCACATTGAGGCTGTCGGTGATCTGACAGTTTTTTAATTAAATGTGGGGTATTGATTTTAATGATGGATCTGGTTATCTAATGTGAAAGCAAAAATCACTTTGATTTAGGTATGAGTTTTTATTATGAATTTACCTTTAAGTTAGTGAGATATCCATGTGTCCTAAGCTAAGGGCTAAGCTGTTATAGAAAATGAGTGAATACTAAATAAGGATATACTGAAGAGAGAAGAATTTGACAAACTTATAAAGCAACTGTTTTAGGACAAATAGATATTTTATGTTTCAAATATCTGCCATTTGGGGGTTTTTGAAAGTATATTTTAATTTTAATATAATAAAAAAGACAAGGCCAATCTTTTGATGTGTTTTCTGTGGCCATATTATGTAGAGGACCTAAAAAAAATTTGCTTTCATTGTTGAAAGATATTGTTACCATAGAGAAGCATAGAGATTAGATAGATAGACAGATAGATAGATAGATGACAAATAATTTTGATGTTTATAGTTAGAATTTAACATATAGTCAGAGAGGTACTTATTCAATGTAAATCATGGTCTGATTGCAAACTTCACCAGTATAAACTCACTTGGTCAAAGAAAAAACATGGTCCAGTGTTGGACACTATTTCTAAGAGAGATCATAAAGACGATTATCATATGAAAGCTAATTTCTTTCATATGAATGTGCATTATTTAGAAACTAGGGGCCCAGTGCATGAATTCGTGCACCTTGAAAGGAACTGTGGGTCGCCAGGCTGCGGTGGGCACAGGGGCGGGTTTTGACCCATCCTCCACACCCCCGCCCAGCCCTTCCCGCCACGGCCCCCAGTACCGTCTGCCAGCAGCCCCACTCCCACCACCAGTGCCACTCTTACGTGCTGACAGCGCCGACCCCACTCGCACCTACTCACGGCACAAAGCGATTGGGGCCAGTGCCAGCAGTAGGTGTGAGCGGGGCCAGCTCCATCAGTGGGTGCAAGTGGCAGCTGCTACCCTGATCACCCCTCAGGAGTAGGGGGAGGTGAAGAAGCCCTGAGGGGTGATCGGGGCTGGCAGCTGCTGCTTGCAGAAGCTGATGGCACCGAGCGATTGGGGGTGGGGGGAGGCGCAGCATGCAGGAGCAAAGAATTTTCAGTTACTACCAGAGGCTCGCCCTGATAAAAGTGACCAGCACCCCACCTTGGTCTGATGCCCCTGCTCACCTGCTCCACCATTCTGCCACAGCCAATGCCTGCCATGTTCCACGCGCACCTCTTGGTGGTCAGCACACGTCTAAACGACTGGTTGTTTGCTGGTTCTGCCATTCAGTCTATTTGCATATTAGCCTTTTATTATATAGGACTAGAGGCCCAGTGCACAAAAATTTGTGCACTCGGGGGGGGGGGGAGGGAGGGTCCCTCAGCCCGGCCTGTGCCCTCTCGCAGTCTGGGACCCCTTGGGAGATAATGACCTGCTGGCTCAGGCCTGCTCCTGGGTGGCAGAGGGCAGGCCCAATCCCTAGGTGCAGCCCCTGGTCGGGCTCAGAACAGGGCCGATTGGGGAGTTGGGGCGCTGCCCCGTCATGCACAGAGCACGGAGATTGGAAGGTTGTGATGTCACCCTCAGTCACGATCAGGGTAGGGCCAATTGGGGGGTTGGGGCACCGTCCCCTGTCACACTCAAGGCAGGGTCAATGGGGAGGTTGTGGTGCCACCCCCTGTCATGCACAGAGCAGGGCCAATCAGAGGGTTGGGGAGCTCCCCCCGTCACGCACAGAGCAGGGCCAATCAGGGGGTTGGGGCGCTGCCCCCTGTCATGCACAGAGTAGGGGCGATAGGGGAGTTGGGGCACCGCCCCCTGTCACACACAGAGCAGGGCCGATCAGGGGGTTGGGGCGCCGACACTCTCACACTCAGGGAAGGGCCAATGGGGAGGTTATGGCTCTACCCGTCACACACAGAGCAGGGCCCGTGGGGGGGAGAGGTTGGGGAGCTCCCCTCTATCAGGCACAGAGCAGGGCTGATCAGGGGGTTTGGGCGCCTTCCCCTGTCACGAACAGAGCAGGGTGGATAGGGAGGTTGTGGCCCCGCCCCCCCCGCCCCCTGTCACACACAGAGCCGCAGGGCGATCAGGGGGTTTGGGCGCTGCCCCCTGTCACGAGGATCCCTGTGCCGGGAGGCCTCGCGGCTCTGCTGATCCCGGTGCTGGGAGGCATATTACCCTTTTTCTATATAGGATAGAGGCCTGGTGCATGGGTGGGGGCCGGCTGGTTTTCCCTGAAGGGTGTCCTGGATCAGGGTGGGGGTCCCCACTGGGGTGCCTGGCCAGTCTGGCTGAGGGGCTGAGGGCTGTTTTCAGGCTGGGGGTGACTGAAGCTCCCAACCGCTCCTTTTTTTCTTTTTTTCTTTTTTATTCTGGGCCAGCTTTAGCTTTGAGGCTTGGTTCCAGCTCTTAGGTTACTGGCCTTTGCTTACAATGTTGCCATCCTGCTGGCTGAAGCCCAGTGGTATTTGTTACAGAGTTTCTTAAACTGCAGGCTCAGAGGCCTGCAGCCGCAGGCGGGGAATGTTGGTTTCCTTCGTCACTGAGGCAAGCAAGCCTCATGTTAGTTTCAAGCTGCCTGGCTGCCAGCCGCCATCTTGGCTGACAGTTAATTTGCATATCTCACTGATTAGCCAATGAAAAGGGTAGCGGTCATACGCCAATTACCATGTTTCTCTTTTATTAGTGTAGATGACATAATTTTTAGACATTTACCCCAAATTTAGTGTGAGGAAGTTAATTAAAATTACATAGAAGACTCAGGCTTAAGTTTGGCAGATGTGGCACCAGAGAAAATAGCCTTAAGCTTCATTGGAATTATTTGTAAGATAGCAACTGCTAACTATAGTCCAAACAGTCTTAGAAGTTGTTGACTATTACACTGGGTTTTTTCATCTTAATTTTTTTTTTTGATTCATTGGATCTTACTGGCCAGATTTTACTGAGTTTTTAATTAGATTTCACTGCTAGTGCCATCAATCTCTCCTTTTTTTGTGGGTCATCCTGCGTGTCACAAGACCATGATGTCATAGATAATTGAAGTGTAACATTCACCTGGTCTTTCCTTTTTTGTTTAACATTAATTTGTATGACCTGGTCTATTAGAGAGTTAAGCTTGTAAGATCTGACACGAGGGACTTTAAAAGATATTAAAATTTGCAAGATCTTCTGAAGAAAAAAAGCTGCTGCCTCAGCTATAAGAATTTGTTAAAAATACAAGTAATTTTCTAGGCTATAGTAACCTGGAAAACAATTAAATCTGTTGAGTCATCATAATGTAGAGCTAGTGTTAGACCAGTTTATTTTGGATTGGGACAGTTTTCTGAATTTTGAGTTCCTATTTAAAAATTTAGGATTACTAATAGTCATGAACGTACTATTTAAAACTGAAACTGCATGTTTGTTGAGACTTTTTTTATCTGAGTTTTCTAAACCAGTTTCTATAAGGAGTATTGAATGCCAATCTGAGAAGACTGTCAGTGACTTTAGTTTCATGGCTAATTAAGGTCTCACATATCTCAATGAGTGAACAAGAAACTTCAAATGAAAATGGGCCTCTAATGGGTACAGTAATTCTTGATTATACCAAGTGTAAGGACTCTACCTATTTTTAAAATACAGGACATTTTCTTTTAATAATGGACATTCATGAACCTGATAATTTTAGAAATGAGACAATCTCTTGCATAGTTTAGGAACTGTTATTGACCTTCGATGGAAGGTTTCCCTAATGATTGAGAATTCTTTTTGTTCCTTGTGGTAGTTTTGAGTGATCTGTTAGCCTTGAGATATTACTGGCTAACACTCTGCGGAACCTGACTAAGGTCATTTCCAATAGCACGGTGCCCTGTCTTGTCATACCAGCTTGAGTTCTTTTTTGAGGCCAGTGACTGAGGATCTAGCTTTTGCCATTATTAAGGTCCTGAAATGTGGATGCTATGCAGGGTCTGACCAAGGGTAACCCCTGTTGCTCTGACAATCATTCAGTGCTAATTAATCTGGATCATAGAAAACACAGAAAACCAACATTCAGATAATTCATGCCTTAAAACAATCTGCATTGAAGGTGAGATAGTGTAGTGGTGAAGCTGGATCCGGTATGTCTAGTTGTGAATCCAAGTTAGTAATTTCATCACTGTGTAACTTGGACTCTGTGTGTCAGTTCCCTTGTGTGTTAAGTAATGAAAATAAGGATATATACATCATCATACTAGTGTGAGTTTTAAATGGATTAATGTTTATAAATCACTTATAATCATTCGTAGCACATAATGGGAGCCATATTTGTCTGAAATCTTAAATCAGGATCATGTGGCAATGTTATGCCCAGAGCTCGGGGTCCCCAATAATAATCCACCAGGGAGCCCCCTCCGATGCAAAAGCAACGAGTCTTTATTGATCAATTCTAGAATTGGCTCCCAGCCTCTATCCGGCACAGCGGTGAGGCGAGAGAGACCGTGTCCCAGGAGAACAAAGGTTATATAGGGCTAGCTATTTGGGGTGGGCTTTAGGGGTGGCGTGAGTTACAGAGATTGGTCAGGGTTTTACAGCATAAGGGTCAGGAAGTGACCATCACATTCTGAAGGTTGGAGCCGTCCTCCACTATAGCCTTATTAGGACCTTAGCTACATTTCTGGAGCTTCATTGGTCCACTCAGGTGGGTGGTTCGGAGAGTTAGGACAATACCAGCATTCTTGTGGTCACTCTCGGGGGGGGGGCGGCTTGGGCTGGCTGAGGGCCCAGCCTTGCAAGACAAGATAGAGGAGAGGGAGAAGAGTATGTCCCTGCTTCGTCCTTGAAGAGGGAGGAGGGTGCATTTCTGCTTAGTTCTGCTTAGTTCTTTCAAGTTCCGTTCTGTCCCTTCAGCAATCTGTCAGATCACCTAACTAAAGTCAATTTGTTAGAGTCATGACTACAAAACTTCTTACCTTAGAAAGTCAGCCTTTTAGTGTTGCTAACGAGAGAGATACCTAGCTCTGGGTATTTATGGTAGATCACAAGATCATTAATTGCTGTGGTATAGGAACTAACATTCCACACTGGTAATCAGTCTGTAAGCAAAATTTATGTTAGTAGTGTAGGATATAAGCCCACTTCTATCACAAAAAATTAGGGGCAAGGGAATTGACATTTAAGGTTTTATTACATGGCATTAAAATATCACAGGATATCTGAATGCATCAGAAGAGTCACATGGATAATATATCTAAACCTCATAAAAAAAAACACATTTTCCAGAGAGTTAAAACAACATTCTAAAAAAACACAAAAAACAACAATCTGGAAAACTACAGTTTAGGAAGTTGAGCTTTGATAGAGAAAGGAGGGGACTAGGAAGATGAACTGATTTGGGGAATTGGTTATAATTCTGAATCTTTCCCTTTCATTTCATAAAACTATCCTGTTGGCCATGGACAAGATGCCAAGACCTGTAGCTTCAGGATGAAATTCTCATCAAGTTTCTCCCTAGAGATGGACTTGCCACTGTTGCCATTGTGGTGTGTGAAGTCACCACCCTGGCAGATACATTCTGGAATAATTCTGTAAAAGCAGAATCTTTATAACCAAATCCTTTCTCCACAGCGCTCAGAGCATAAACGTTTTGTCATCTTTGGAACTTGGTCTGCAGAAAGCTCCAAGGAGATGTGGCCTTGGACTGCGAGGTGGAAGAACACAGTGGGGTTGACCATGGCTGGGTGTGGGTGGCTCCAGGGCCTGTCTTTTCATTTTCTTGATGGCACCCTATGAAGTACATGTTTTTAGTTTATGAAGTCCAAAGGATGTACTTGTTGCTGCTCATGCTTTTGGTGTCATAGCTAAGAATCATTTGCCAAATCCAAGGTGATGCAAATATATTTTTAAAGAGTTTTATTGTTTTAGCTTTCACATTTAGGTCTTTGATCCATTTTGAATTTTCTATAGTGTGAGGTAAGGCTCAAATTAATTCGTTTTTTTTTCTTTATTTTTGTTTTTATTTTTTTATTTATTTATTGCTTAAAGTATTACAAAGGGTATTACATATGTGTCCATTTTATCCCCTCGCCCTAGACAGTCCCCTAGCTTCCTCTATCCCCCAGTGTCTTATGTCCATTGGTTATGCTTATATGCATGCATACAAATCCTTTAGTTGATCTCTTACCCCCCTACCTCCAGCCCCCCAACCCTCCCTGGCCTTCCCGCTGCAGTTTGACAATCTGTTTGAGGCAGCTCTGCCTCTGTATATATTATTATTCAAAAGTTTATAGTGGTCTCTATTATCCATGAATGAGTGAGATCATGTGGTATTTTTCCTTCATTGACTGGCTTATTTCACTTAGCATAATGCTCTCCAGTTCCATCCATGACATTGCAAATGGTAAGAGTTCCTTCCTTTTTAGAGCAGCATAGTATTCCATCATATAGATGTACCACAGTTTTCTAATCCATTCATCTACTGATGGGCACTTAGGCTGTTTCCAGATCTTAGCTATGGTGAATTGTGCTGCTATGAACATAGGGGTGCATATATCCTTTCTGATTGGTGTTTCTGGTTTCTTGGGATATATTCCTAGAAGTGGGATCACAGGGTCAAATGGGAGTTCCATTTTCAGTTTTTGAGGAAACTCCATGCTGTCATCCATAGTGGCTGCACCCGTCTGCATTCCCACCAGCAGTGCAAAAGTGTTCCTTTTTCTCCACATCCTGTCCAGCACTTGTCGTTTGTTGATTTGTTGATGATAGCCAGTCTGACAGGTGTGAGATGGTACCTCATTGTTGTTTTGATTTGCATCTCTCGGATGATTAGTGACTTTGAGCATGTTTTCATATATCTCTTGGCTTTCTGAATGTCCTCTTTTGAAAGGTGTCTATTTATGTCCTTTGCCCATTTTTTGATTGGATTGTTTATCTTCCTTTTGTTAAGTTGTATGAGTTCCCTATAAAATTTGGAGATTAGGCCCTTATCAGATATGACATTGGCAAAAATGTTTTCCCACATAGTGGGTTTTCTCATTGTTTTGTTGATGGTTTCTTTTGCTGTGCAGAAGCTTTTTATTTTGATGTAGTCCCATTTGTTCATTTTTTCTTTAGTTTCAAGTGCCCTAGGAGCTGTATCAGTGAAGAAATTGCTTCGGCATATGTCTGAGATTTTGTTGCCTTTGGATTCTCCTAGAATTTTTATGGTTTCCTGTCGTACATTTAAGTCCTTTATCCATTTTGAGTTTATTTTTGTGTATGGTGTAATTTGGTGGTCTAGTTTCATTTTCTTGCATATATCTGTCCAATTTTCCCAACACCATTTATTGAAGAGACTATCTTGGCTCCATTGTATGTTCTTGCCTCCTTTGTCAAATATTAATTGAGCATATTGGTTCGGGCCAATTTCTGGGCTCTCTATTCTATTCCATTGATCTATATGCCTATTCTTGTGCCAGTACCAGGCAGTTTTGAGAACAGTGGCTTTGTAATACAACTTGATATCTGGTATTGAGATCCCACCTACCTTGTTCTTTTTCAGGATTGCTGCAGCTATTCGGGGTCTTTTTTTATTCCAGATGAATTTTTGGAGAGTTCGTTCTAGATCTGTGAAGTATGCCGTTGGTATTTTAATGGGAAGTGCGTTGAATTTATAGATTGCTTTGGGTAGTATGGACATTTTAATGATGTTGATTCTACCAATCCATGAACACGGTATGTTCTTCCATCTGTTTATGTCTTCCTCCATATCTTTTTTCAACGTCCTGTAGTTTTCTGAGTAGAGGTCTTTTACCTCTTTAGTTAAGTTTATTCCTAGGTAGCTTAATTTTTTTGGTGCGATGGTAAACGGGATTGTTTTTATAATCTCTCTTTCTGAAAGTTCACTATTGGTGTATAGAAATGCCTCAGATTTCTTGGGGTTAATTTTGTACCCTGCTACATTGCCAAATTCATGTATTAAGTCTAGTAGCTTTTTGATGGAGTCTCTAGGGTTTTGTATGTATAATATCATGTCGTCTGCAAATAAGGACAGTTTTACTTCCTCTTTTCCAATTTGGATGCCTTTTATTTCTTCTTCTTGCCGAATTGCAATGGCTAACACTTTCAGTACTATGTTGAACAGGAGTGGTGAGAGGGGGCATCCCTGTCTTGTTCCTGTTCTTAGGGGAAATGGTGTTAGTTTTTGTCCATTGAGTATGATGTTGGCTGTGGGCCTGTCATATATGGCTTTTATTATGTTGAGGTATGATCCTTCTACTCCCACCTTGCTGAGAGTTTTTATCAAAAATGGGTGTTGAATTTTGTCAAATGCTTTTTCTGCATCAATTGATATGACCATGTGGTTTTTTTTCTTTCAATTTGTTTATGTGATGTATCACGTTTATTGATTTGCGGATATTGTACCATCCTTGCATCCCTGGGATAAATCCTACTTGGTCATGGTGTATGATCTTTCTGATGTACTGCTGGATCCGATTTGCTAAGATTTTGTTGAGGATTTTGGCATCTATGTTCATGAGGGATATTGGGCTATAATTCTCTTTCATTGTGTTGTCTTTACCTGGTTTTGGTATTAGGGTGATGCTGGCTTCATAGAATGAGCTTGGAAGTGTTCCTTCCTCTTGAATTTTTTGTAGTAGTCTGAGGAGGATAGGTTTTAGTTCTTCCTTGAATGTTTGGTAAAACTCCCCTGTGAAGCCGTCTGGTCCTGGGCTTTTGTTTGATGGAAGCTTTTTGATGACTGCTTCAATTTCTTCCATAGTTATTGGCCTGTTGAGATTTTTAGATTCTTCCTGATTGAGTTTTGGAATGTTGTATTTTTCTAGGAATTTGTCCATTTCCTCCAGGTTGTCTAGTTTGTTGGAGCAGAGCTGTCCATAGTATTTTTTAACAATCATTTGTATTTCTGTGGGGTCTGTTGTTATTTCGCCTCTATCGTTTCTGATTTTCTTTATTTGGGTCCTCTCTCTTTGCTTCTTGGTGAGTCTGGCTAGAGGTTTCTCAATCTTGTTTATCCTTTCAAAGAACCAGCTCTTGGTTTCATTGATTTTCTGTATTGTTTTTTTGGTCTCTATGTCATTTATTTCTGCTCTAATCTTTATTATCTCCTTCCTTCTGCTCACTCTGGGGTTTTCTTGTTGCTCTCTTTCTAATTCTTTGAGTTGTAGAATTAGATGATTTACTACCATTTTTTCTTGTTTTTTGAGATACGCCTGTAGAGCTATAAACTTCCCTATCAGGATTGCTTTCATTGTGTCCCATAGGTTTTGGATTGTTGTGTTTTCATTGTCATTAGTTTCCAGGATGTTTTTAATTTCTTCTTTGATTTCATTGGTAACCCAATCAATATTTAATAGCATGCTATTCAGCTTCTAGGTGTTTGATTATTTTGGGTTGTTTTTATTGTAGTTTATTTCTAATATTATACCATCGTGGTCTGCGAAGACACTTTTTATGATTTCAATCTTCTTGAATTTGGGGATACTTTGCTTGTGACCCAATATATGGTCTATTTTTGAATATGACTTATGAGCACATGAGTAGAATGTATATTCCCTGGCTTTGGGGTGAAGTGTTCTGAAGATGTCAATTAAGTCCATCTGATCTAGTGAGTCATTTAGGATTGCTGTATCTTTGCTGATTGTTTGTCTAGAGGGCTTATCCAGTGTTGTCAGTGGTGTATTAAAGTCCCCTACTATGATTGTATTGTTGTCAATCTCTCCTTTGATATCTTCCAGGAGTTTTTTTATGAATTTGGGTGCTCCTGCATTGGGTGCATATACGTTTACCAGGGTAATATCTTCTTGTTGTATTGATCCCTTTAGTATTATGAAGTGGCCTTCCTTATCTCTTGTTATGGCCTTCACTTTGAGGTCTATTTTGTCCGATGTAAGTATTGCAACCCCAGCTTTCTTTTCCTTTCCATTTGCCTGAAAGGTATTTTTCCATCCTTTCACTTTCAGTCTGTGTGAGTCCCTTCTAATGAGGTGGGTTTCCTGTAGACAGCAGATGTATGGGTCATGTTTTTTTATCCATTCAGCCACTCGATGTCTTTTGTTTGGAGCATTTAGTCCGTTTACGTTTAAAGTTATTATTGAAAGGTACGTGTTTGTAGCCATTTCTTTTTTTGTGTGGCTGTTTTCTTTCTGAGCTTTTTATTTCTTCTTTTTATACCAGTCCCTTTAGCATTCCTTGCATTGCTGGCTTGGTGGTGATAAACTCCCTTAGCCTTTTTTTGTCTGTGAAGCTTCTTATTTCCCCTTCAAGTTTGAATGACAGCCTTGCTGGATAGAGTATTCTTGGTTCAATCCTTTGCTTTGCATGACTTTTTAAATTTCTGTCCATTCTTTTCTGGCCTGATGTGTTTCTGTTGAAAAGTCATTTGACAATCTAATGGGAGATCCCTTGTATGTAACTTTCCATCTCTCTCTTGCAGCCTGTAAGATTCTCTCTTTGTCCTGATCATTTGCGATGGTAATTATGATGTGTCTTGGTGTGGGTCTTTTCGGGTTCCCCTTGTTTGGGATTCTCTGGGCTTTTGTGACTATTTTCTTCCCCACCTCAGGGAAGTTTTCTGATATTATTTCTTCAAATAGGTTTTCTAATCCTTGTTCATCTTTCTGTTGTTCTGGTACCCCTATTATTCGTATGTTTTTTCGTTTCATGTTGTCCCAAAGCTCCCTTAGGCTCTCCTCCTGTCTTTTAATTTTTTTCTCCAATTGCAGTTCAGTTTGCGTGTGTTTTGCTTCCTTGTCTTCTAATTCACTAATTCGGTCCTCCGCTTCTCCTAGTCTACTGTTGATACTCTCAATGGAGTTTTTCATTGCAGCTATATCACTCTTCATTTCTTCTTGGGTCTTACTTAAGTTGTTGATTTTTTCATCTGTTTCTTCTAGCTTCTTGCAGAGGTTGTCGATTTTATCCTCCATCCAGTTTATGCACTCTAGGACCCTTATTCTGAATTCTTTTTCTGTCATGTTGCATGCCTCTGTATTACTTAGCTGCTTCTCTGGAGAGTCCTCCTTCTCTTTCCTTTGGGGGTTTCTTTGTCTACCCACGTTTGATCTCACTGACATATCTAGACGTTGAGTCGTTCAGTGGTTGCTCCCTTGGTGGCAGTGATTCCTTGGTCTGTGGTTGCTCTTCGGACAGTTGCGGTAGCAGCTGCTCTTCAGTTGGCAGCAGCTCTTCTGGTGGGTGCTGTTCACAGCTGTGGTGGCTCTTCTGGCTGGTTGGGCGAGGTTTCACGTACAGCTGCTGTTCCTCAGAAGAGGGTGTGGTGCTCAGGAGTCTGCTGTTGCTTGTATCTGCTGTGTTGATTTAAAGGCACAAAATACAACACAACAAGGCACCACGTACCAGGCACTATACACAAATATATTCACGATATTAATAACCCCAAATAAAGGTGACCACCTGAATTAAGAGAATTAGGGGATAAGGAAGAAGGAAGAGAAAAAGATAAAAGAGAAAAAAGAAAAGAAAAGTAGGGACCAAAAAAAGGAGTGCAAAAATGAAATTGGGAAAAAGGAGGGGGGAAAATAAAAGCGAGAAAAGAAAAGAAAATAGAAAAAAAAGAGCGAAAAGAGAGAATGAAGTGGAAGAGGGGAGGAGACTTTTTTATATGAGGAGAATACTCCTATAGAACAGCCATTAATCCCAACAAATTCCAGCAACAGCTCCCTGGAGATGAATGCAAACTAGAAACAACCAATAATATAACGATGAAAATAGAATGGAGAACACTAATCCCAAAATAAAAGAAAGAGAAAATAAAATGGCACTTTAAAAAATGGTAAAATGGTAGCAGTAATTATACTGGTTAAAAATAAGAAGGTAGTAATTAAAAGGGTAAAATCAGGTGATGGAAAAAGAAGAAAAAAAACAGAAAAGAAAAAAAAGAATAAGACCAAAAAAAATTGGTTTCTTAGTTAAAAGGTGAAAAAAGAAAAAAAAAATTGCAGTAGTGAAGGTCCTTCTGTTCTTCTATTCTTCAGTGTGGCTCGCCTTAGACCTGCCAGTTATTCAGGAGAGTGTTGAGTTTCCCTGCGATACACTGTTCCTCTGTGTTGTAAACCACAGTCCTTATTTTAAAGCAGGCCGCATTTGTTTCTCAGACTGCCTTATTTTGTGTTTAGCAAAGAGTCAGTTTGTGGGTCAGCCTCTGGGAGGCAGTGTTCTGGGGTTGGCCTCTGAGGCTATAGGGCCTCTCTGTCCAGTGGAAGTTCACTGCCCAGAGCTGGTTGCGTAATAGTTAGTTACTGGCGCTGTGTTGTTGCTGGGATTGAAAATCCCTCTATAGGCCAGACCCTGTTAACTCCCAGGGACTGATCAGGTTATTTTAATCCTTGATCTCCTACAGGGTGGAATCTGGGTGTGGCTGTGCTCCTTGACTGGGGGCTGGGGGGAGGAGTCTCACTCTCTGGAGAGAATGGCTGCCCCAGTCCTGGGCTCAGGGGTGTCTCAGCACTCAATTCGCTGCCCCCTCTCCCGGCCCCCCTTCTCTCCTCAGTCTCTCCCCAGATTCCACTCCTCCACACACACTCCCTCTCTTCAGCACAGGTGAGTGTCTGTATCCGAAATGTCCCATAAACAGGATTCAGTAAAAACAAACAAGCAAATGCCGGCTGCGAAAATGGGAAAGGCTTGGTTTCTGTAAGCTTCTTCTCTTACCGGGACTGCATGGTCTGGTCAGCTCTTCAGGCTGCCCCCTTTAGGCTCAGTCCTCTGTGATCACAGAACCCAGCTCTCAATTCCCCTGGTGGTGGCGCCAGGAATCCGGCGCCTTTCCCCTGTCAGGGGCTGTGCCTGTCCCAAGGGATGCGGCTGTCTGCCAAGCGGTCTCCCTCCGACTCTCTGGGCTCAGAGGTCTGGCAAACTTTCCTGCCCAAATCCCTGGTTTTTTTACCTTTCCAGGGGAGTTCTGCTCTTCCCGGCTGCAAACCGTCTCACCAGCTGAGCAATTTCGCCAATTCGGGGTGGATGTTACTAGTTTCAGCTGCTCACTCCATTTGCTCCGGGACACGATCTGGGATGCGTCTGCCTATATCGCAGCCATCTTCCGTCTCCTCAACTTAATTCTTTTGCAAGTGGTTATCATTACTCCTGCACCATTTGCTGTAAAGATTATTCTGAACCCATTGAAAGGTCTTAGCACCCTTGTTGAAGATCACTTGACTATAGATGTATGAATATACTTCTGGTCTCTTAATTCTAGCCCATTGATCCATATGTGTAACCTTGTGCCCATATCATGCTGTTGTGATTAGTTGCTTTGAGGTCTGTTTGAAATAAAGAAGTATGAATCTTCCTACATTGCTCTTTGTCAAAAATTTTTTGACTGTTCTTGGCCCACTGGAATTCTATGTAAATTTTAGTATCAGCTTCTCAATTTCTACAAAGAAGTCAGCTGAAATTTTGATAGGGACTGAATTGAATCTGTAGATTAATTTGGAGAGTGTTGCCATCTTAGCAAAGTGTTCTGATCCATGAACATTGTTTTCCAGTTTTCATGCTATAAATTTAACATTCTTTCATTAAACTTATTAGTAATTATGTTGTTTTTATATTATTATAATAGAATTGTTTCCTTAATTTTATTTTCAGACTGTCCACTACAAATGTATATAAATACAACTGATTTTTGGTATACTGATCTTAAATGCTGAAACCTTGCTGAACTCATTTACTAGTTCTAACAAGTTTTTAGCGAATTCCTAAGAATATTCTATATACAACACTTTGTCATCTGTAAATAAAGATATTTTATTTATTTAATTCAAATATGGATAGTTTTTTTTTTCTCTTGGCAAAATGCCCTGGCTAGAAACTAAAGTAGAATATTAAACAGAAGTGGCAAGAGTGAGATCCTTGCTTTGTTCTTGATGTAAAAGGGAATGCACCTAGTCTTCTACCACTAAGTGTAATAAAGGGTGTCCCAAAATTCACGCAAGAAGTAATTTTGATAGAAAACACAGGTTTATAATTAAATATTGTAAGTTTTTTATTGATTCATAAAGTATACAGTATAGGGTTATGTATGGAGTAGATATCAGGTAAATGGCCGCCACGGCTTTGCTGGCACATACACACTCTTTTGTTGAAATTTTCCATGACCGTTTTGCATAAATGTGGCTGAATTTCAATGAGGCTCATTTTCATCTTGATGGCTTGGTTATTTGACAAAATTGTCACATTTGGGGTTGAGAAAATCCATGAGTGATTGTTGAGAAACAAATGCATCCACAACGTGTCACTGTTTGGTGCGGATTTTGGGCTGTAGACATCATCGGACCATTCTTCTTCAAAAATGCGGCTGCTCAGGCATAACAGTTAATGGTGCTCGCTATCGCAACATGATAATCCAGTTTTTTGTGCCTAAATTGCAAGATATGGATGGGGATGCATGTGGTTTCAACAAGACGGTGCCACATGCCATACAGCCCGAGAAACAATTCAATTACTGCATGAGTCATTTCCTGGTCATGTAATTTCCCATTTTGGTGATCAGTATTGGCTGCCCAGATCATGCGATTTAACGCCGTTGGACATTTTTCTTTGGGGTTTTTTGAAGTCTACGATTTATGCCAACAATCCCACGACCACCCACAACTTGTAGGAGGAAATTAAGCACCATATCAACGAAATTCAGTCACGTTTGTGCAAAACGGTAATGGAAAATTTCAACAAAAGAGTGTGTATGTGCCAGCAAAGCCATGGAGGCCATTTACCCAATATGCTATTCCAGACATAACCCTATGCTGTATACTTTATGAATCAATAAAAAATTTACAATTTTTAATTATAAACCTGTGTTTTCTATCAAAATTACTTCTTGCATGAATTTGGGACACCCTTATTAACTGTATGTTTTTTTGTAGACACTCCTTAGGAGGTTGAAGAAGTAACTTTCTATTTCTAGTTTGCTGAGTGTTTTATCATGAAAGGCCGGGGTTTGTCAAGTGCTTTTTGTTTTTTAATTCCCTTGATATGAAATATTCCATTAATTGATTTTTAGATATTAAACCAACCTTACAAGTCTGGGATAAACCCCAGTTGGTCATGGTGTATAATTCTTTTTATATCTTGTTGGATGTCTTTGCTGGTATTTTGTAGAGCAGTGATTTTCAACTGGTGTGCCAAAGAATTTTTAAAACATACACTACCTATTTAGTCAGGGGCACTGATCTCTTTTCCTTTAGATTATTAAATTAAAAAATGACAATAGCCAACACAACAATAGTGATCCGAATGCCCTGCCCTGTCTTAAACTATATATATATATATATATATATATATATATATATATATATATATATATATAATACACACACACACACACACACACTAGAGGCCCGATGCATGAAATTTGTGCACTGTGTGTGTGTGTGTGTGTGTGTGTGTCCCTCAGCCAAGCCTGCACCCTCTCCAATCTGGGACCCCTCGAGGGATGTCCGACTGCCCATTTAGGCACAATCACACTGGGATTGAGCCTAAATGGGCAGTCGGACACCCCTCTCACAATCCAGGACTTCTGGCTCCCAACTGCTCACCTGCCTGCCTGCCTGATTGCCCCTAACTGCTTCTGCCTGCCAGCCTGATCAACCCCTAACCACTTCCCAGCCTAATCGACGCTTAACTGCTCCCCTGCTGGCCCTATCACCCCCACCTGCCCTCCCCTGCTGGCCCAGTCACCCCCAACTGTCCTCCCCTACAGGCCTGGTCCCCCCCAACTGCCCTCCCTTGCAGGCCCGGTCATCCCCAACTGCCCTCCCCTGCAGGCCCGGTCCCCCCCAACTGCCCTCTCCTGCCAGCCCAGTCACCCCAAACTACCCTCCCCTGCAGGCCTGGTTGTCCCCAACTTCCCTCCCCTACAAGCCTGGTCCCCCCCAACTGCCCTCCCATACAGGCCTGGTCCCCCCCCCCAACTGCCCTCCCCTACAGGCCTGATCCCCCCCAACTATTTTTGTCACATCAGTAAAATGTATATTTTATGGCATGCTGCAGAATTTTAGTTATTGGTTTATGTGTGCCATGAGATGAAAAAGGTTCTAAATCACTGCTGAAGATTTTTGTATTCATATCCATAAAATATACTAATCTTTCCTTTTTTTTCTTGTGATATCTTTTTTTTAAAATATATTTTTATTGATTTCAGAGAGGAAGGGAGAGGGAAAGATAGAAACCTCAATGATGAGAATCATTGATCAGCTGCCTTCTGCACACCCCACACTGGGGATCGAGCCCGCAACCTGGGCATGTGCCCTGATGGGGAATTGACCATGACCTCCTGGTTCATAGGTCGACTCTCAACCACTGAGCCATGCTGGCTGGGCTCTTGTGATATCTTTTGCCTGGTTTGGATATCATGGTAACCCTGGCCTCATAAAGTGAGTTGGGAAGTTCCCCCCTTTTCTATTTTTTCCAAAGAGTTCATGAAGAATTAGTATTAATTCTCTTTTAACTGTTTGGTAGAATTCAGCAGTCAAACCATCTAAGACTGGAATTTCATTTTCCCCCTAAAATCCAACTGTTTCATTTTTTAGAAAGGAAGAGAGGGAGGGGAGAGAGAAAGTAAAGGACAATATTATCCTGGAGCATATTCCATGTACATTTAGAGAGAGAGAGAGAGAGAGAGAGAGAGAGAGAGAGAGAGGGAAGAGGAGGAGGGATAGGAACCACCAAACAAACAAAACAAACAAACAAACAAATAAAAAACAAGGCAGCTTCGTGGTTCCTGCAAGGTGTTGGGCG
Organism: Myotis nattereri; assembly: GCF_964212035.1. Classification (NCBI taxonomy): domain Eukaryota; kingdom Metazoa; phylum Chordata; class Mammalia; order Chiroptera; family Vespertilionidae; genus Myotis; species Myotis nattereri. Next base: position 85,745,799 of record NC_138078.1, read on the forward strand.
GGCCTCTATCCTTGCTCATCTGCAGTTCATTGGAACACATCACTAACAAAGTTAGGAGGCATTAACAAAGTAAAGTGAAGTCAGCCAGACCCAGTAGTCTAGGCATATAGTGCAGGGTGAGGTCTGCGGCCCACCGCCCAGCCCCAGTTTGTGTCCCATCACGGGGTAGGGGGAGGCATGGATTCCAGTTCCTGCTGTCCTGAGTGTTCTTCAGGACCCCTCAGCTTCCTTAGGGGCAGTCAGCATAAAGGGTATTGGAGGTGGCCATCCTGGACAGTGGCCAGCAGTTGTAAGAAAACCTAGGGAGGACCTGGGCGGTGGCACTTGGTCAGGGTTCTTGGAGATGGGCTAAGGGCACTCACCCTCAGTGCTGTGTACAGGCCAATAGCCTGCGATCTTACTGTGGGCGACATGGAGGCTGTGCTGGCCCAGTGCTCCACCCTTGATTTGGTGCTCAGCTGGGCCAACTGGGTGCCATTCATGCACACGGCCGTGGGCAGGCTGCAGCTCTGTCTGTTCTGACTGGCCTCCGCTTCTGGGTCTGGGCAACTTGTCTGGATCTGGGCACCATGAAGTCCTGATGTAGATGTTGCTGTGCTCAATGTTGGAGAGGTCCTCCTCCATGTTGGTGCAGCTGTAGATATCCTCCAGGAGGTCACCATAGCCATGCTGCGCCATCGGTCCTTGCAGTCCCGCTTGGTGGAATGGGCAGCAGGACCTCGGCCTGCAGCTAGAACTAGCTATGCTGCCTGATCTATTATGGAAAACGGTTTGGCAGGTTCATAGTACAGCATCCTTTTCAGCAGGTACAATAGTGGGGCCGCAGTCATCTGGGGTCATGTAGTACCCTTTCCTGATGTTCTCAAATAACTTGTAGGTGTTGTCTCCCTTGAAGGGGTACAGGCCCATCATGATGTTGTAGAATGTGAGCCTAGCTAACCAGAGATGTTCACCTTCAAGTCAGAGAAAGTGTCCTGGGGGTTGGCTATCTGAGGCGGCTAGAATGCTCGAGAGCCCTGACTGGTGGGACTGGACTTTCTTTGTGGGTAGTTCATTAACTAATTCAGTTTCATCACTTGTTATAGGCCTATTCTTATTGTCTAGAGCAGGGGTGGGCAAACTTCTTGACTCGAGGGCCACAATGGGTTCTTAAACTGGACCGGAGGGCTGGAACAAAAGCATGGATGGAGTGTTTGTGTGAACTAATATAAATTCAAAGTAAACATCATTAAATAAAAGGGTACGATCTTTTTTTTTTTTTTTAGTTTTATTCATTTCAAATGGGCCGGATCCGGCCCGCAGGCCGTAGTTTGCCCACGGCTGGTCTAGAGTCAATTTTATCAGTTGTATGTTTCTAGGAATTTGCCCATTTGATCAGAGTTATCGAATCCTATCTAATAAAAGAGAAACATGGTAATTAGCATACGTCCGCTACGCTTCCCATTGGGTAATCAGTGAGATATGCAAATTAACTGCCAGCCAAGATGGCGGCCGGCAGCCAGGCAGCTGGAAGCTAACATGAGGCTTGCTTGCTTCAGTGACGGAGGACTCCAACGTTCCCCTCCTGCCTTGCCGGCCTCTGAGCTTGCAGTTTGAAACATTATTACAAATATAGAAGCTAAACAAAACCCCAGAAACCTGCTTCAGCCCGCTGGGATCTCAGAGCTGGAGTCGATACAGTGTTTCAGTTATAGAACCGAAACAAACCAGATACCTGCTTTCAGCAGCAGAAGCCTCAGAGCTGGAGCCAAAGCTAAAGCTGGCCCAGAATTAAAAAAAAAAAGAAAAAAAGGAGCAGTTGGGAGCTTCAGTCACCCGCCAGCCTGAAAACAGCCCTCAGCCCCTCACCCAGACTGGCCAGGTACCCCAGTGGGGACCCCCACCCTGAAGGGTGTGTGACCAGCTGCAAACAGCCATCATCCCCTCACCCAGGCTGGCCAGGCACCCCAGTGGGGACCCCCACCCTGATCCAGGACACCCTTCAGGGCAAACTAGCCGGCCCCACCCGTGCACCAGACCTCTATCTTATATAGTAAAAGGGTAATATGCCTCCCAGCACCAGGATCAGTGGAGCCGCGAGGCTTCCTGGCACCGGGATCAGCGTGACAGGGGGCAGTGCCCAAACCCCCTGATTGCCCTGTGGCTCTGTGTGTGACAGGGGGTGGGGCCACAAGCTCCCTATCCGCCCTGCTCTGTTTGTGACAGGGGAAGGCTTCCCAACCCCCTGATCAGCCCTGCTCTGTGCCTGATAGGGGGGAGCTCCCCAACCCCCTGATCGCCCTGCGGCTCTGTGTGTGACAGGGTGCGGCGCCCCAACCCCCCCCCAAAGGGCCCTGCTCTGTGGGTGATAGAGGGTGGCGCCCCAACCCCCCTCCACGGGCCCTGTTCTGTGTGTGATGAGGTAGAGCCATAACCTCCCCATCAGCCCTGCCCTGAGTATGACAGTGGTGGTGCCCCAACCCCCTGATCGGCCCTGCTCTGTGGGTGACAGGGTACGGAGCCCCAACCCCCCTGATAGGCCCTGCTCTGTGCGTGACAGGGTACGGAGCCCCAACCCCCCTGATGGGCCCTGCTCTGTGAGTGACAGGGCGCAGTGCCCCAATCCCCTGATGGGCCCTGCTCTGTGCGTGACAGGGGGTGGCACTGCAACCTCCCCATGACCCTGATTTGAGTGTGATGGGGGCGGTGCCCCAACCCCCAAATTGGCCCTACCCTGAGCATGACTGAGGGTGGCATTGTAACCTCCTGATCCGCCCTGCTCTGTGCATGACAGGGGGTGGCGCCCCAACTCCCCAATCAGCCCTGCTCTGAGCCCGACCAGGGGCTGCACCTAGGGATTGGGCCTGCCCTCTGCCACCCAGGAGCAGGCCTAAACCAGCAGGTCATTATCTCCCAAGGGGTCCCAGACTGCGAGAGGGCACAGGCTGGGCTGAGGGACCCCCCTCTACCCCGAGTGCACAAATTTTTGTGCACCGGGCCTCTAGTTTAATATACAATTGTTCATAATCTTCCTTCATACCCTTTTTATATCTATAATTTGACAGATGTCCCCTTTTAAATTCTAGTTCTAGTAATTTGACATCTCTTTAAAAAATATTTTTATTTATTTCAGAGAGGAAGAGATAGAAATATCAATGATGAGAAAATCATTGTTCAGCTACCTCTTGCACGCTCCCTACTGGGAATCAAGCCTGCAACCTGAGCATGTGCCCTGACCATAATCAAACCATGACCTCTTGGTTCAAAGGTCAATGCTCAACCACTGAACCATGATGGTTGGGCTTGACTCTTCTCTTTTCTTTCCTTGGTCATACTAATTAACTGTTAGTCAATTTTGTTGCTCTTTCAAAGAACCAACTTTTGGTTTCAATGATTCTATTTATTTCCTATTTTCTATATCACTGATCTAATCTTCATTATTTCCTTCCTTCTCCTGGCTTTGAATTTAGTATGTTCTCCTTTTTCCAGTGTCATTAGATGGAAGACTAGGCTATTGATTTAAAATGTTATCTTCTTTTTTAATATAGGCATTAACAAATAACAGGTAGTGCTTTAGATGCATCCCATACATTTTAGTATGTTGTGTGTTTATTTCTGTTCATCTGAAAGTATTTCCTGGTTTCCCTTCATATGTGTCTTCTTTGACCCACAGGAATTTTAAGAGTGTTTTGTTTAATTTCCACATATTTGTGAGTTTCCCAATTTTTTCTACCATACTAATTTTGAATTTCATTCCATTGTAGTGGGAGAACATACTTTGTATTATTTGTATCCTTTTTAATTTATTGAGATTTGCTTTATGGACTAGCTAGCATTTGGTCTATCCTGGAGCATAGTCCATGTACATTTGAGAAAAATAATATAGTATATTCTATTGTTGAGGCAAAACGTTCTATAATGTCTTTTAGGTCAAGTTGTTTTACAGTGTTGTTCGAATCTTCTAGTTCTTCTTGATATTCTCCCCAGTAGCTTTATACATCATTGATAATGTGTTATTAAAGAATCTATTATTGTTAAATTGTCTATTTTCCTCTTCACTTCTATCAGTTTTTGCTTTATTTCAGTGCCCTATTATTAGGTGCATATGTTTATAGTTGTTAGGTGTTCCTAATTAATTGATCCTTTTATCATTATAAAATGTCCCTCTTTTTCTCCAGTACCAATTTTCTGCTTTTAGTATATTGTTTGATATTTATATAGACAATCTAACTTTCTTGTGGTAGCTGTTTACATGATACATAATTTCCCATCCTTTTATTTTCAATCTATTTGTGTCCTTAAAGTATATCTCCTGAGGACAGCATAGTTTGATTATTTTTTAGTCTATCTCTGACTCTGAATTGGATTGCTAATCCATTCACATTTAGTTATTATTGATATTGTTGGATTTATATCTGCCATTTTACATATTACTTTCTATAAAACATGCCATATTTTGACTTAATTTTTATCTAAACTGATACAAATTTGGGGAGTAAATACAGTAATAAACCACTATTAGGATTATACATCTTACAAAAATTATGGAAAGTAAATTGGTACTATGTATCAAGTACCAGTTGGTTAGAGTGTTATTCCAATACACCAAGGATGCAGCTTCAATCTCTGGTAACATACAAGAACAACCAATGAATGCATAAATAAGTGGAACAACAAATGGATGATATTCTCTCTCTCTCTCTCTAAAATCAATATATAAAAAATATGTGGTAAAGGCCTTGGGGGTGTGAGAGTAGAGGGTCAATGTAGAAAAAACATCTGTAATATTTCAACAATGAAGATAAATTTTAAAGATTTTTTTTAAAAAATGTTCATACTATTTGATATCGTAATTCCATTTCTAGGAATATAGCTGAAAAAAGTAGTCAAATATACAGTCAAATGATTCACAAGGGAATTATTTATAATGGTAGTACACTGGGAGCAAAATACATTTTTATTAATAGGGTACATAAATAAATTATAGTAATTTATAAGATAAAATATAATTCCTCCCAAAAACAAATGTATATGAAGGTATTTTAATACAATGAAATGCTTATAATACTGAATAAGCTAAAAGACACAACTGTATTATAAGTATCCTATATAACAAAAGCCTAATATGTCAAGTGTCCAGTCATCTGTTCAACCAATCAAAGCATAAAATGCTAATGATATGCTAAGGCGACTCAACTGCTCATTATGACATGCACTGACCACCAGGGGGAAGATGCTCCGACCAGCAGGTTAGCTTGTTGCTGGGGTCTGGCCCATCGGGACTGAGCAAGATGGGCCAGACACACCCTGGAGCCCTCCCGCATCCCTCCCTGCCCCGATCATGCATCGGTGGGGTCCCTTGGCCTGGCCTGCACCCTCTCGCAATCTGGGACCCCTCAGGGCATGTCGGAGAGCTGGTTTTAGCCCCATCCCACAGGCCAGGCCGAGGGACCTCACTGGTGCTTGAATTTGTGCACTGGGCCTCTAGTGTAATATAAAGAATAGAGAAAATACACCACCAGAATTTTATCAACTATCTTCAGATCATTTTTATACTTTTCTTTATATACATTTCCTTTTCTATAATTAGCATGCCATAATTAATGATTAAATGTTTTGAGATATTAAAAATGTTGTATGATTACAGAGCTTATGTTTATGAAATTCTAATTTCAGATACCATTCTAATACCATGACTTATAGGTTATTAGTTCTTTCATCCCATAAGCATCAAGATAACTATAATATGTGAGGTAGTATGCTAGGAAGTGAAGGAAATAAAAAAATAAAATGATAATTCTTAAGTGGTTTAAATTTTATCAGAAGGCACCCTGGAAGCATGTTCAACAGTTAGAACATTGGCCCATGCACCAAAAGTTTGTGGGTTTGATTCCCTGGCACATGTGAGGTAACCAATCGATGTGTCTCTCTCACATTAATCTCTCTCTCTCTCTCTCTCTCTCTCTCTCTCTCTCTCTCTCTCTCTCTCTCTTGCTTTCTCTCTCTCCCCTCTCTCAATTCCCCTCTCCCTCTCCCTCTCTCAAACAAAAATAAAAATCAATGGAAAAAATATCCTCAGGTGAGAATTAACAACAACAACAAAATTTTATTAGAAAGTACAGTCATTTAAGATAATTTCAATGGAAGACAGATATCTTTAGATCAGTGTGTTGTAGAATTTGGGGGCAGAGATTACATCTGGGCTCTGCTATGTAAGACTGAACCTAATATTAGCCTGGACAAAATTATTTCAGCCCCATTACTTTGAGTACTTTCCCAAATAACTGCCTGACTATCCTCCTGATAATGCCACCGACCCTTAGGCCAAGGTAGGTCATTCTGGGAAGCACAGAAAATTTGGATATTAGTCACAGCCCTGTCAAGCGTAAGTGTTCTGCCCTTAAGTTAGCAATTGAAGCTATAAAAAAGGTGGGGAGCTAAAAAAAAGATAGTATTGTAATATATATTACACAATTTTTTTTGGATAATAGTATATACATAGCTGTTTTACAGATGGGGTTAAGAAGTAGAAGGTGTTATATAATTACTTTCAAAAATCATAATTTGAATGTTAATATAATTGTGATAAGAATATTTATCCTTTTCTCTGAAAAGAGATGTGAAATGAAACAGTCTTAGATGGTAAATTGGCTCTATCAATAAACAGGTGAGAAAAAAAAACACCTTATGCCAGCATTTTCTATCTTTTATGTAAGTTCAGCATTTATTCATTCAGTAAAAAATTATTTATTGTCTCCCATATTCCAGGTATTATTCCAGATACTATGAGACATACCAGTGGAGAAGAACGACTATATCTACAAACTAATATTACAAATTATTGAAACTTGGTCACTCATTTTTCTTCTCTTTTATGTAAAAAAAATAAGACAATTCATTTAAGTCAAGTAAATGAATCTCCGACCCTTAAAGGAAACAACAGTGTTTTCTAGAGATTTTATTTTTCTCCTTAGAAGATGTAGACTGGGGTAAAGTGGCACATGTATGTGGGATGAGAAACTCCCAGATGATACACTTTTTTCCTGTTCTAATCTTATAAATGAGGATATAAGAAATTGAACTGAAAGGCAAGAGAGTCTGCCTAGTAATCTAGGGAATACTATTATAAATATATTTTTCATTCTTCCTACGGCTCATATCAGGACAATGTGTTAAAATTATCTTCAGGAATAAACACCTGCCAGGACGGTGTGGCTCAGTGGTTGAGCATCGACCCATGAACAAAGAGGTCACTGGTTCGATTCCCAGTCAGGGCACATGCCCAAGTTGCAGGCCCAGTACCCAATAGGGGTCGTGCAGGGGCAGCCAATTGATGTTTCTAAATCTCTATCTCTCCCCCTTCCTCTCTAAAAAAATTCAATAAAAATTTATTTTTAAAAAAAGTAATAACCAAGCTACCCCATTAGGTTATAGGGCGATGATATATATATATATATATATATATATATATATATATATATATATATATTCTTCTCTTTATCTATTTGAATAGGAAAAACTATGCATGTTTTGATGTGTTTATTGATTTCTTGACACCTTTTATTAAAAATATTCAGGGTCAAAATAGGAGAAAAGGAAGTTAAGTTACATATATGGGCGTGTAATCTTAAGAGTAAGTCATTTGAACTATGTAACTATCGGTAAAGGAAATAAAAATCTAGATAATCATTCTCTGAGGAGGTATATCTACATGATGCATGATTAGTTGACAATTTAAATATAAACAAAGCTGTCAAACACATCATTTATTATTATAAAATTTTCCACATTAAATTCAGTTCAACTGCTCCATGTATGTGTATAGCCTAGGAAATATTTATTTTCCCAATTTTACAGATATTAACTTATTTCTAGTATTTACTGTGTTAAAAATTATTTAAGAAGGAAATTTAGGTGAAACAAACTTTACTGACCACTTCATGAAGTAGACTGTCTCCTTTTGGAGAACTGCAGAATGGGGCACAAGGCAGGAAGCTTTTTTGAAGAAGAAAGAGAAAATAGAAAAGGGCTCATTGGCTGGGGCCACATAGTCAACCTTGTTTGGGATGAAAAGACCAGCATTGCCTTGGCGTTTGGGGATTGGCCGACTGGCTATACTGCATTTCTAGTCAAGCAGAGCATTTACAGGGACATGACAGTTATCTAAGCTTCAGTTTGTTGATATGGCACCCCAGGCAGGAGTGGCTCCATCGTGGGTCTAGAGATTTATTTCAACATTTGCATGGATTGACTAGTTTACGTTCAACCAGAACCATTTTCAGGATCTGAGATTTAGGTCTCAGGGTCAATCCCAGAAAACACCAACCGAGGTGAGAGAAAATAAAGCTGTGGGCATGAACATGCACAAAGACCCTGAAGTAAAACGGAAAAGGGAAAATGAACACACCAGTGAGGTAATTCAGTGTCGCTGGATGACTGTGTAGGGAAATTGCTCCATGCTGGAGCCCTGACGATACTACATGTATGTACATAGCCACATAGACAAGGTTGTCCTGAGGTTCGGCAGGGCATTCTGTATCCTGCCAGAACACAGGGATATAGGCAATCTTGTGAGAAGCTGCTACAAGGTCATATCACACTCATTACCCTGTCTCAAGAGAGGTTGCCATGACAGTTTCTCATCTGTCTCCCGCATTCCAGTGAGGTAAGAGGCTTTGTGATTCACCCTCCCCACTCTGGGACCAGCTTCGAGCTTGAAAGGCTCTTAGTTGCATTATGGAAATGGTTTATCAGCAACAAAGAGCCCTACCACTTGTGTTGCCAATCATTTGGACACTTGTTCTAATGTCACACTTGGAACAAATGATGGGTAGATAACACCATGCTGATCTTGCTTTTGCTCTCCATGTAACTGACAAAATACACTTGGGCTTATTGTTTCTTACTGGCTGGATCTGTCAGTCTGCTGAACAGTGTAACAGCGTGGAATAGGGGAAGGGGGTTTCAAAGTGGCCAGCCTAGAAAAGCAAACAAGGGCCAAATGAAGAAAAGCTGTTTAGAGCAATAGGGAAAAAGAAGAATAAAATTGGAGGCATCACACTACCTGATATCAAACTATTCTACAAGGACATAGTGATCAAAACAGCATGGTACTGGCATAAAAACAGATATGTAGATCAATGGAACAGAATAGAGAACCCAGAAATAAACCCACATCTATATGGTCAATTAATATTTGACAAGGAGGCAAGAACATACATTGGGGTAAAAACAATTTACCAGGTATTCAATAAATGGTGCTGGGGAAAATTGGACAGATAAATGCAAAAAAATTAAACCAAATCACTTTCTTACACCGTATATAAGAATAAACACTAAATGGATTAAAGACTTAAAGACTCAAAACCATAAAACTCCTGGAAGAAAATATAGGCTAGAAAATTTCAGATATTTCTCTTAGCAATATTTTTTTCCTGATATATCTCCTCAGCCAAGGGAAATAAGAAAAATAAACAAATGGGATTTCATCAAACTGAAAAGGTTTTGCCCAGCAAAGGAAACCATCAGCAAAGAAAAAGGCAACCTACTGAATGGAGGAAGATGTTTGCCAATGATACATCTAATAAGAGGTTAATATCCAAAGTTTATAAATAATTCATACTATTCTACATAAAAACAACAAACAATCCAATTAAAAATCGAAACAGGATCTGATACACACTTCTCCAAAGAGGACGTACAGATGGCCAATACATATGAAAAAAATGCTCAATGTCACTAATCATCAGGGGGATGCAAATTAGAATCACAATGAGATACCACCTCATACCTGTCAAAATGGCTATCATCAATAAATCCACAAATAAACGTTAGCAATGATGTGGAGAAAAAGGAACCTTCATACACTGTTGGTGAGAATGGAGATTGGTGCAGCCACTATGTATAACAGAATGGAGGGTCCTCAAAAAATTAAATCTAGAACTGCCTTATGGCACAGCAATTTATTTTCTGGATATATATACAAAGAAACCCAAAACACTAATTCAAAACAATATATGCACCCTACTCCACACAATTACACCTAAGTTCATTGCAACATCTACACTAATGAAAGAGAAAAATGGTAATTGGCGTACGACGATACCCTTTTCATTGGCTAATCAGGGCTATATGCAAATTAACTGCCAACTAAGATTGGCAGTTAACTGCCAACAAGATGGTGGTTAATTTGCATATGTAGGCACAATGCAGGGAGGTGAAAGGGAAAACAGGAAGAAGCCCCCTGCCACTGACAGTGATCGGAAACCCAGGGGGGAGCTAAGAGCTGGGGGGCAGGGCAAAGGCGGCCCTGGGGCCGCCTTTGCCCTGCCCCCCAGCCATGATCAGAGAATCAGGTGCCTTTTCCGCCCTGGCCAGTGATAGCAGGAAGTAGGGGTGGAGCCAGCGATGGGAGCTGGGCACGGTCGAAGCTGGCAGTCCCAGGAGCTAGGGGTCCCTTGCCTGGGCCTAAAGCGAAGCCCATGATCGTGGGACCCCTCGCTGCAGCTGTGGGTCCCCGCTGCCCGGGCCAGACGCCTAGGCCAGAGGCATCAGGCCTGGGCAAGGGGCCGATCCTGCAATTGGAGGGTGATGGGGGTCAACACCTGAGGGCTCCCAGTATGTGAGAGGGGGCAGGCTGGGCTGAGGGACACTCCCCCCCCCAGCCAGTGCACGAATTTCGTGCCCCGGGCCCCTAGTTATTTATAATAGCCAACTCAAGTGCCCATCAACAATTGAGTAGATAAAAAAGTGGTGGTACATTTGCACAATGAAATATTACTTGGGGCGGGAACTGGGAGGAGCGGAGTTATGGGGGGGGGAAGAGGAACAAATGTAATAATCTGAACAATAAAGATTTAATTAAAAAAAAAGAAATATTACTTGGCCATAAAAAAAAAACAATGAAAGCTGACCATTTGCAACAGCATGGATGGACTAGAAGGGGTCCTCAAACTACGGCCCATGGGCCACATGCGGCCCGCCAAAAACATTTATCCGGCCCCCCGGGTGTTTTTGCCACCGCTGCGTGCATAGGAATTTGTTCACAGGTTTTTTTTAAACTATAGTCTGGCCCTCCAATGGTCTGAGGGACAGTGAACTGGCCCCCTGTTTAAAAAATTTGAGGACCCCTGGACTAGAGGGTATTGTGCTCAGTAAAATAAGTCAGTCAGAGAAAGACAAATACCTTATGATTTCACTCATATGCATAATCTAAAGAACAAAATAAAGGAACAAACAAAATTAAAACGGACTGATGGTTGCCAGAGGGGTTGGGGGATTGGGTGAAAGATGTGAAGGAATTGAGAAGTACAGATTGGTAGTTACACAATAGTCATGGGGATGTAAAGTACAGCACAGGGAATGTAGTTAATAATATTGTAATGACTATGTATGGTGCAAGGTGGGTACTGGAAATACCAGCACTTTATAAAGTATATGATTATCTAACCACTATACTGTACAACTAAAACTAACACAAAATAATATTGAATATAAACTTTAACTGAAGATGATTTTTAAAAGGCTATTTTTGCATTGTATTTCATTTTGAAGATCTTTGGCAAAATATCTTTAAGGTCCAAATCATAAAGAAAACACAATAGTTAAAAATGTTTATCTAATCTACACTATGTGTTGAATTAAAATGACTTTCTAACTAGCACTCATTTATAAAACTGATTGTATTGGGTGAAACAATGTGGTTTTTTAAGCTAAGCAAATCACAATTAAATTTTAAGTGACACTACATATGCATCATGTATATAATGTCTGAAGTGATTTTCTGGAACAATTTTAATGATTTTGTACTAAAAAAAAAAAGAAAAAAGCTGCATGTGCCATGAAAATAAATTCATCTTATGCTCAATATACATCCACTTAGTTATACCTTCAAATAATTGCTGATCATGAACAATATCTAACTGTAGTAAGAATCTAGTCATCTTGCCCTAACCGGTTTGGCTCAGTGGAGAGAGCGTTGGCCTGTGGACTGAAGGGTCCCAGGTTTGATTCTGGTCAAGGGAAGGTACCTTGGTTGCGGGCACATCCCCAGTAGGGGGCGTGCAGGAGGCAGCTGATCTATGTTTCTTTCTCATCGATGTTTCTAACTCTCTATCACTCTCCCTTCCTCTCTGTAAAAAAAATCAATAAAATATATTTTTTAAAAAAGAATCTAGTCATCTATCTACTAATTTAAAAACCCTGGGTGGTGTTCATCACGACCACCAGAACCACGACCAAGCGAAAGGAAGTCAGTCCTTCAGGGGTTGTCTTGGCAATGGCTGTGCCCTCCCCCGAGCTGCTTCCTGTAAGGGCGGGGTTTGAGGCAGTAACCCGCCCTGGGAGCATGGAGGCATCTCTTTATAAAGTGTGCTGCACTAGCACAGCCAAGGGTGAACCTGAGTGGGGGTGGCTGAAAGGCTTAGAAAGGACAGACAAGAGAATGAAAGCCCGGTCTCAGTGGGACACTGCTTCTTTGAGAGACAGCGACCACACCAACAGCCATGCCTTTATTTTATAGCAGATGCTACAAGGCAAGGTAAGGGAGTGACCAAGATGTTTACAACATTCTCCTGGGTTTCAATGCTACTCAACTACATGCACCTGAACTCTATCAAGCCTACATCACTCAGGCACATGGGGCCACGTGTTCGGACCATAGGTTCAAGCTTACAACTACAGATGTTGGCTATAATTGTGCTGGGAGGGCTCTGCCCTCCAAGCTGGGACTTGCACGTGGCAATGAGATGACTGTGCCCTCTCATCAGTCCAAGGCTTGAACCTGTCCAAAACACTGTAGCGGCTCCCCACAATAAAGTTTTAGTTCTGTTTCTTTGTTACTAATGTTGTGGCCCCACTCCATAACAAAGAAACAATTTCCAGAGGATGAGGCCCAGGAATCAGGATTTTAAAAAGATTCCCAGGTGATTCTAATGTGCAGCCAAGGTTGAGAACCACTGCTATAGATAATATTAAAAATATATCTAAACGTGCAATTCTTTGTCCAAAATATGAGCATGTTCAAAAATTAAATGAAGAAAATTTGGATATACTTGATGGAGATTTTCACACATATTTGAGTGATGATTCCATTGATTCCACATATGATGCTGAAAAGGAAAATTTTCCCATCGAATTTCTTAATAGTATTACTCCTTCAGGAATTCCGTGTCATAAATTAAATTTGAAAGTGGGTGCAATCATCATGCTATTGGGAAATCTCAATAGTAAATGGGTCTTTGTAATGGTACCAGATTTATTATCGAAAGATTACAACCTAACATTATCGAAGCTGAAGTATTAACAGGATCTGCAGGGGGAGAGGCTGTTCTGATTCCAAGAATTAATTTGTCCCCATCTGACACTGGCCTCCCATTTAAATTGATTCAATGACGGTTTCCCATGATGCCAGCATTTGTGATGACTATTAATAAATTACAAGGACAAACTCTAGACAAAGGCATATTCCTACCTGAACCTGTTTTTGCACATGGTCAGTTATATGTTGCTTTCTCTCGATTTTGAAGAGCATGTGATGTTACAGTTAAAGTTCTAAGTACTTCATCACAAGGGAAATTAGTCAAGCACTCTGAACGTGTTTTCACTCTTAATGTGGTATACAGGGAGAAATTAGAATAAGTTTAATCACTTTATCAGTCATTGTTTGCATCACTGTTGTTTTTATATCATGTTTATGTTGTTTTCATATCATGTTTTTGTTGTTTTCATATCATATTTTTGCCATTTTTATATCATGCCTCTGCTGTTGCTATATCCTTTTGTTACTGTTTATTTATTAATAAATTTATCTATTATTTTCATATACATTCTACTAATTTCCTTTCATCTCTCATACTTCTATTATAGAGAAAGGGAAAATAGCAATATTAAAATATCTCTACTAATTAATTCCCTTTATTAAAAAAATATATTTTATTGATTTTTTTACAGAGAGGAAGGGAGAGGGATAGAGAGTTAGAAACATTGATGAGAGAGAAATATCCATAAGCTACCTCCTGCACACTCCCCACTGAGGATGTGCCCACAACCAAGGTACATGCCCTTGACCGGAATCGAACCCGGGACCCTTGAGTCCAAAGGCCGATGCTCTATCCACTGAGCCAAACCGGTTAGGGCAATTAATTCCCTTTTAATGTGCACGAATTTCATGCACTGAGCTACTAGTCCTATATAACAAAGAGGTAATATGCAAATTGACCCTCATACCATAATGCTGTCACAAGATGTTGGCATGCACAGCAGCGGTGGGGCAGCGGGGTCAGGGCCAGCAACCAGTCTGCACAACTTCTGCTGGGGTTCTGAGGCCCCGTGTGCACATTGCGGTGGTGGGGCCTGGCAGCTGCTTCACGCGGCCCGGAGGCAGAGCATCGGGGCAGCACTCCAGGACTCGGGCCCACCCCGCGGCGTGTTAGCCTTGTGGGGCAGGCTTTCAGAATTTGGGTTGGTACCATAGCATGGGGGGTGGGGGAAGAGAGAGGCGGAGTCCCCAGTCTTGCGTGATTTCACGCAACGAGTCACTAGTCCTATCTAATAATAGAAAAACATGGTCTTTAACCATACCTCCGCTATGCTTCCCATTGGCTAATCAGCAGGATATGCAAATTAACTACCAACAAAGATGGCAGCCGGCAGCCACGCAGCTGAAGCGAACATGAGGCTTGCTTGCTCCAGTGATGGAGGAAGCCAAGGTTCCCCGCCTGCTGTGGCCCAGCTCTGAGCTCCGTTCTGGAAGCAACAATGTTGCAATGATAGAAGCTAAACAAACCCCAGATACCTGCTTTCAGCCGGCCACGGCCTAAGAGCTAGAGCTGGGACTCAGAGCTGGAGCCGGCTCTCATCTCCAGTGACAGCTGTAGAAGGTAAATAAATCCCAGAATTAAAAAAAAAAGAGGCTGGGTGCTTCAGTCACCCGCCAGCCTGAAAACGGCCCTCAGCCCCATACCTGGAATGGCCAGGCACCCCAGTGGGGACCCCCATCCTGAAGGGGGTGTGACCAGCTGCAAACAGCAATCAGCCCGTCATCCAGGCTGGCCAGGCACCCAAGCGGGACCCCCACCCTCATCCAGGACACCCTTCAAGGCAAACCAGCTGGCCCTCACATGTGCACCAGGCCTCTATCCTATATAGTAAAAGGTTAATATGCAAACTGACCCTAACAGCAGAAAGACTGGGAATGACTGGTCACTATGACACACACTGACCACCAGGGGGCAGACGCTCAATGCAGGAGCTGCCCTCTGGTGGTCAGTGTGCTCTCACAGGGGGGAGCTCTGCTCAGCCAAAAGCCAGGCTGATGGCTGCCAATACAGCAGTGGTGGTGGGAGCCTCTCCTGCCTCCTCAGCAGCAATAAGGATGTCTAACTGCAGCTTAGGTCTGCTCCCCATTGGCAATAGGGCTCCCGGGCTGTCGGAGGGATGTCTGATTGCCATCTTAGGCCCAATCTCCTGGGGAGCAGGCCTAAGCCAGCAGGTTGTTATCTCCCAAGGGGTCCCAGACTGCGAGAGGGCACAGGCCGGGCTGAGGGACTCTCCCCTCCCCGCCGAGTGCACAAATTTTTGTGCACCGGGCCTCTAGTATATAATAAATATTAATGATATATAATACCTGATATACACATTAGCCATTATATATTTCTAAACTAAGCAAAATACATATTTTTTTCTAAGGAATGTGAAAAATGAATTGAAGTTGGAATGGTTTTTTTTCTATGGGGAGGGGGAGATATTTATAGACATTTCAGAAGTTTTGAAAAATAGTATCCTAGGTTCTAGAAGACTATCTGTTCATTGTTCTATTATGTCTCCAAAACTACATAGATATCAAAACACACTTACCTTCAAATATGAGATATTACAGGTAAAGAAAGCTATAACATAAATTTACTTGCTTGGGGGCATTTTTCATTTTTTAAATGTCTGGGGGAAAACTTTTTATTCTTTTAAGAATAAAATATTTTGAAGAACACTGAAAACCTTCCTTCATGAGTCATCTACTAATGCATGGGACAGAGAAGATGGGCTCCACAGTGAGAATGGATGAACTGCATGAAGCATAGTGTCATTCCAAAGGTCACTTATGACCCAGCTTCCCTCAAACTTAGTACTGTCAAATTCAGCTGTAGGACACAAGAGAGCCACTTGTACTCTCATCAGTGAATGGCAAGTACTAGAACAGATTTTTAAGGTACTGGGCACTTCACTTACTTTTAGTTCAGTGAAGATAAGTGAAGTAAAAAAAGCAGAGTGGCTTTAGCCTCCATGGAAATCAGAATTGCCATTACTAAACAAGCATTCCAGGAAATCTTCTACAACTCACTTTTAAATAAATTCTCAACAGAGGAAACATAGAACATTCCAAGTGAATAGAGTATTACTTGTGAGACTTAGTCCTATACCAATGCGGAATGCTCTCTGCGTGCACCCCAACCACAGTGTCAATGATGCTTTTCTATTTTTGAAAATGTTTTTATTGATTTTCTTAGAGAGGAGAGGAGAGGAAAGGAGGGAGGTAGCGAGGGAGCGAGAGGAAGAAAGAGAGAGAGAAACAGGGATCCACAGCCTCCTGCATGCCCCCTACTGGGGATTGAGGCCGCAACCCAGCATGTGCCTTGGCCAGGAATGAAAGCAGCCACCCCTTGGTGCATGGGACGGCACTCAATTAACTGAGGCACACCGCAGGGCATCACTGATGCTTTTTTAAAAATTGACTTGCAAAATACTTGTACCTGGAATTTACAATTCTTTTGTAGTGAATCGGTTGCAAATAGAAACTCAGTCATCAATTATATTTTGGTCTTACATCGTCTCTGAAAGGCGCGCCACCCGCCTCTCCAGGCGGTGCGGGAGGAGGAGTCTGGCCGCTGGGCTCTGAAATCCCTCTGCGCCCGCAGTAGGGCCTGGCCTCCCCGGAGCGGGTCCGAGTGTCCGGACCGGCTGACCGGCTGCGTGGTGGCTGGCGGCGGGCCAAGGGGTGGGGCCGGGCGGCAACTGACCATGGGGGAGGTCATGGGAGCGGAAGGCCTCACCGCCTGGCTCTTTCCTCCCTTACCCCGTGGTCGGCTCCCCGCTTGCCTGTGCTGGGGCCGGGGGTCCATGCGGCCCTTGGGGCCCGGTCGGGGGGGCCAGGGCCTGCGTGGGCCGACCGCCGGGCCCCATGGGGGGGGCATTGGCTCCCCGGCCCACGGCGGGAGCCCGGCGCGGGCTGCCACCCGCCCGCTGCCCCCCGGATCAGGCCCAGTGCAGCGGCGGCGGCAGCGGAGTGGGGCGCGTGCCCTAGCCGGGGGAGGCCGCCATGCTGCAGTGCACCGGCCCCATGGGCCGGGCCTGCTCTGAGCGGATGCCGCTCCTCCAGAGCTGGGCCACTCCACCGGCAGCACCCCATTTGCTGGGCCTGTACCGCCCAGACGCGCTGGAGTCCCAGTCTGCCCGCAGGCCAGCTGCGGGTGCTGTGCGGGAGGGCCATCCTGCCTTGTGGCGAGTTCAAGCGGCAGCAGCAGGAGCCGGACAAGGACTGCGCCCTCCGTCTTGCCTTGGGTCCTCCATCTTGGGACGGTGCCATGTGCTTCCTCACGGGAAGAAGCCACTGCTAGCCACACCCAGGATTTCTCTGGACTAACCAATAATAATCAAGGGAAGTGCACGCCATCACTATGACCACATCCTGTACCGACTCGCGCCTGGCCAATTGGCGGGGCCCACAGTCCCCTCTCCTGCCCTCACTCCACCCCCCTTTAAAACTCCCTGTCCCATCAGGCCTCTCTCTCTCTCGGCCACTGGAGCTTACCATTGCATCGGTGAGTGTGGCAGGGGAGCCAAACCTAGGTTTGAAATAAATGACTCTTTGCTTTTGCATCGGACTGACTGGCTCCCTGGAGGTCTTGGGAACTTTGAAATCTGGGCACAACAGTCTCAAATCAGCAAGCAATTTACCTTTTTTTGCCTGAGTTACAAATCTTTAGTTTTTATATAGCATCTCTTGGTTCCCTAGTCACTGCATATAACGCAATCTAGAAGAAAACTGAGAAAGGACATATAGAAAGAGTATTGAAAATGATACCTGAGCCCTGGTCAGTGTGGGTCAGTTGGTTGAGCACCGTCCCGTGCACCAAAATTCTTGGTGAGGGCACATGCCCAGGTTGTGGGCTCATTCTCCCATGGGGTCGTGTAGGAGGCTGCCCATGGATATCTTGGTCTCACATCAATGTTTCTCTCTCTCTTTCTTCCCCCTTCTCTCGGAAGGAAGGAAGGAAGGAAGGAAGGAAGGAAGGAAGGAAGGAAGGAAGGAAGGGAGGAAATGATACCTGAATTCCAAGGCAAACCCTATGGGATTACTCTGGATCCTCAAGGCTATAACAGAATTTAAATGTCCCCATCTGTATGAGAGTTCAAAGCAATTTTAAAGCTACCAATTGATAGCTCTTACAGATCTATATCTAACCCAGTTTGCCCGTTTTCCATTTTTCATTGTCTTCATATTTCATCAAGAATAAAAAAAAATGGTTTGGAAGACAACTCTCATCTCTGTGTTCCTGGGTTAGTTTTGCATTTTGGGCAAATGGGTAGTTATTTAATTCTTAAATATGTTGGGGGCAAATAACTGCATTATACAATTCTGAGCTTCCGTAATGGGGGGTCACTGTTATGATTTAAACTTGTCTCGTTATGATTTTCACAAGTATACACTGACACACAAGGTCTGTTTTTATCCTCCACTAAACTGGATCTACACAGCCACAGTTACCAGTCATTCAGGCCAAAAATGTGCTTTTGCCTGAATTACCAAGATGATTACACCTACTCTAGAGGGGCTGCTGATTGAAAACTGTAAGAGCCTGATTGCAGCAATGCTCTGCATTTCTTTGTCTTCATTTTCTTCCAGAATGTTTGTTCTCAATATTATAAGACCAAGAAAAGATAAGATTCCGGGGCTTTAGTGTTGGGAGAACAACAGAGTGTTTACTTGCAAAGTAGGAGCAACAAAGAGCTGTGAGGACAACAGGGGAGAGGAGAGGAACAATAACTTGAAAGAACTGCTATCTTATTTTAACCCCTGGGAAACTGTGATATTATACTCCACTGTGAAATCTACTGCTCTCTGTTGGGGGAAAAATAGATACTCCAAGAGGAGAAGAGGAGGGGGAAAGGTCTATATTATTAACAGTTTAAATGCATCATGGTCTCTGTTTAAATACAATCTTGATGAATTGTTCTTAAAAATGGTATTGATCTAGGTAATCAATCTTAGTGCTTTTGTCAAAAAAGATTTTTTCACCAAAACTGCAATATCGATTACTTGCATCAGAACAGAGTTTAAAAGAGGAGAAATTCATTCAAGTCAAAGCTATTGCTGATGCCCCTGAAAATACCAGAGTTGCACATCGACCCCCACTAAAAAAAAAAAAAAGCTGATTTCAGGAGCAGTCACCAGTGGGTCTTTGCTTCATTCCCTATCTGTCCTCTGACAACTGTTGTTAATCTTGTAGCCTCATGCTCCCTACCTCTCACGTAACAGGCCATGCAGCAGTAATTGAGCTCTCACACTGCAAAACAAAGGCAAGAGCAAAAAAATATTACAAAGGTATTTAATGGTTAAAATAAAGGCCTCTTCATCCCACCCCAGGTTCATTGAAGATAAACTGTCAATCTAACTGAAGTCTTGGGATTTCAAAACCTTGAGTGATTCTTGCATTAGCATAAAATCCCAGAAAAGCAGAGAAAGCATTTAAATTCTACACACTGTATTCAGTCTTTTAAAGGATTTATTTGGTAGGTGAAGAATGAATATAGCAATCCTGGTGGGCCTGTATTTCTGACAGAAACACGTTATAAGTTCTCTACATATATGCCTTGCAGTGAGCATAATAGTGCACCCACCAGCACTATTTATAGTGCTATTTATAAAAATAAGTCAACTCACTACCCTAAAATTAACTCAGAAAAGCACTTCTAAGTGCTTGGGTCATCATAGGGATTCCAGAAAGGTGGATTTGACTGATACAATTTTAGTTAGTCGCCTGGAGGGATGCTCTACATGGAAAGAGATCTAATACTCTACCAGGGGTCACCTTCCAGTCCTATGTCATGCAGCAGGAGCGTGGCCATTCAGTGCCTTCTCTAGGCCAAGAGTCTATTACAGACCTACAGAAGAACAGCCGAAATGCAAAGAACAGGCGTAGAAATTTAAAGAATGAATACATTTATAAGCACACATCACTATATCACAAAGAGAAATAATCAAATGGCATACAAATATTCATGCTGAGAATAAAGTCATAATTTTACCTTGACTTTTTTAAAAGAGACAAGCACTACTGAACCTCACACCCGAAGCAGATTAAATAAATTGTTAGATATTTTTGGCTCTTTCAGAAAAAGATATTATTCTTAAACAAAAAGCAAGATGAAATTAAAATGTCATTCTAAAACTACTCAATAAAGAACATACTTTAAAAATTACTAAAGCATGGCCCTAGTCAGTTTGGCTCAGCGGATAGAGCATTGGCCTGCGGACTAAAGGGTCCTGGGCTTGATTCTGGTCAAGGGCACATACTGTAGTTGCAGGCTCCTCCCCGGGCCCTGGTCTGGGCACGTGCAGGAGGCAACCAATTGATGTGTTTCTCTCACATCGATGTTTCTCTCTGTCTTTCCCTCTCTCTTCCACTGATCAGTGGAAAAATATCCTCGGGTGAGGATTAGCCAAAAAAACAATTACTAAAGCATGAAAGAGTAGTATGGAATGGGGGAAAAGATAGCTTACATTGCTGTAACAGGGCAACCACTACCTCAACCAGGTGATTAAGATGATCATTAGTGCCCTAGCTGGTTTTGCTCAGTGGATAGAGCATCAGCCCATGGACTGAAGGATTTGGGGTTCAATTCTGGTCAAGGGCAATACCTAGGTTGCAGGTTCGATCCCTGATCCCATCAGGGTGCATGCAGGAGACAATCAATCGATGTGTCTCTCTCACATCGATGTTTCTCTCTCTGTGTGTCTCCCCCTTGCTGCCACTCTCTCTAAAAAGCAATAGAAAAAATATCCTCCAGTGAGGATTAACAAAACAAAATAAAAAACCAACAAAAAAAATGATCATTAGTGACAAGTCACACTGACTGCATTTACCCATGCTCTGATGTGTGATGAGAATGGCACTTCTCCTATGTTTTTCCTCCCAAGAGCCCATAACACAGGTCTAACCATGAAAAAAACAAAACAAAACAAAAAAAAACAAAAAAAACATTAGAAACATCCAAATTGAGGGATCTTTGACAAAATACCTAACCAGTAGCAGTACTCCTCACAACTGTCAAGGTTATCAAATCAAAGAAAGTCTGAGAGACTGTCACAGCCCAGAGGAAACTAGAAGACATGATGAGTAAATGTAACAGAAAAAAGACATCAGGAAAAAACAAGTGAAACCTGAGTAAATTGTGGAGTTTAGTTAATATAGTAATGTATATATGTTGGCTCCTCAGTTATGACAAATGTATCATAGTGCTATAAAATGCTAACATCTTACAGGGTGGAACGAAGTGTTGGGTATTTGGGAACTCTACTATGTTGGAGAGTTTTCTGAAAATCTATTATTCTAAAATTAAAAATTTGATTGAAAAAACAACTAATTCTGTTTGAAAGAAACTAAATTATGAAATCTTAACACTCTTCTATACCACCTTTCTGAATCAAAACATGTTTGAAGTGGGATCTTTACAGTGACCAGTTATCTTAACTCTCAACCTTCTAAATTCCACATTATGACTAGATATTATATTCCACAGTTTGGCTATTTTGTGGCTCCATTGTTTGATAAGCAGATATGTATATGTCAGACTGTAACACTATAGGTATACTTTCTTCAGAAATTCTCCTGGAATACAGATGAACCTAGCAGACATCTAATTCAAAACAAACCGAGACAGAAACTTGATTCAGGAAAATTCTCCCTTCTTCCTTAAAGTGAAGAAAAATCAGCTCTCTTTCTGCATCCTACTCACCTCCTTAGAATTAGACATTGGGAAGCTGAAAAGTTTCTGTCCTGAGGCTTCAGGGAGTTTACTATTGAACTTCAGTGAACAAAGTGAGTAGAAGTGGGCAATTCAATAAATTATTTGGCATCCAATTTAGGTATTATTTTATATGTATTGCTCTGTTAATAGAAACTAGGTGTTTTTTTTTTCTTGTTTTCTGTTGCCATAGGTGATGACTTCTGAACTTCTAACTGTTTGAGGAAAATAGTTTTCTATATATATATTCTTCAAAACTCTTTAAGTGTTCACAAAATCATCTGAGAGGATTTTGCTGCTGCTGGGTGCACTCTTGTGCTCAAAATCCAGTAACTACAAAAATGCTGTAATGAAGTAAGAAAAAATGTACCTCCACTAGGGAAGACTCAGAAGCTCCATTCCAAAAGATTACTGAACTCGACTGACAGTAAGGTGGAGTAACAAAATACCAGATTATTTTGCAATATTTATATTAGGCTTTTTAAAATGGTTACTGAATAATTCCAAATTCATTTTTCACCTTAGAACTGTAATTTAAAAATCAGTTGTTCAGGGGTGAATATCTAAAATTTCAAAAACAAAACAAAACAAAACACACACACACACACAAACAAACAAACAAAAACAAACCACAAACAAAAACCCTCATACTACTCAACACCAAAAAGACAAATAATCCAATAAAAATGGGAAGAAGACCTGAATAGACACTTTTCCAAAGAGGACAAACAGATGACTAATAGACATATGAAAAGATGCTCAATGTCACTAATCATCAGAGAAATACAAATTGAATCCACAATGAAATAGCACCTCTTACCTATCAGAATGACTATCATCAATAGACAAGTGTTGCCAGGGATGTGGACAAAAGAGAACCCTTGTGCACTGCTGGTGGGAATGCAGACTGGTAAAGGGATTAAGTAGTACAAATTGGTAGTGACAAAATAGTCACAGAGATGTAAGTAAATCATAGAGAATATAGTCAATAATATTGTCATGACCAAGAATGGCGCCAATTGGGATACTGGAAATATTAAGGGGAACACTATGTAAAGCACATTATTGTCTAACCACTAGCATGTACACCTGAAACTAATCTATAATAATAAAAGCATGATATGGGAATTAGACCAGACGTCCTTCCGAATGTTCTTCCTTCCAGACAAAGCCCCAGTGGGCTGAAGCCAAGGCAGAGGTGGCTGCCGTGGCAGCGGGGGCCAAAGCCCTTGCACGAATTTTGTGCATTGGGCCTCTAGTACAAAATAAAACTTAAAAAAATTTTAAAAATCACTTGTTCAGTTTGTCAAAAACTGAGTTTATACACTTACCTTATGGGTACTATATATTTTTCAGTATTTATATTACACTTCAAAAGTTATTAAAATGTTTTTACAAGTCAGCTTATGAACAAGATGGCATCAGAGGTAAATACAGAACTCAGAAGCTTCCACAACTACATCAAAAATATAGCTAAACTACAGAACCATCATTCAGAACCACCTGAAATATGGCTGACGAAAGTCCTATAACTAAGGACATTTATAAAGAAGACACTATTTTATAAGTCCAGACTGGTAGGAGAGGTAGAGACACTGAATGGGCTGGTAATCTATACCCATGTGTGGTGGTGAATAGGAAGGACTAACTCAGCTGAGTAGGTCTCTACTGAGATCCAGGGGCCCCAGCTCTACACCAGCCCCCCAGCCCAGGGTTCCAGTGCTAAGAAGAGATGTCCCCTAACTTCTGGCTTTGAAACCCAGCAGAGATTGTGGCTGAATGAAATGGATGCGGGGCAGGGGTGAGGACTCCTGGATTCTCAGTCATTTCTTTTAAAGGGCCAGCATAGAGACTTACTAGGACTCACTCACTTTGAGCTCAGGATCTGGGACAGCAGCTCAAAATGCATCTTGGACACACGAGGGAAACCTAAATTGAATGGCATCAGGGCGAGGGCTGGGGGAACAACTTGCTCCCAGGCAGAAGGGCTGGTAGAGACCATGGTTCCTTGCTGAGTTCTCTACCCCCATTCCACCTGTAAAGCAGGCAGGCAGGCACCATATCTGAGTCTCCATCAACCTGGCTAACACTAATGGCCCACTCTGGTGATTCCCAAACACCCCACGACAGCCAATTTGAGTGCCCACCCAAGCTGTTTCCAGCGTTTCTTCCATACAATTACCTATCTTGGCTCATCTCTTAAAAAAGCAACACTGGGCATCAACTTGCCCTGTACAACTTTTAAGAGGCCCCATGCTCAGCACTAGCAGCATCTTGGCCTTTCCCAGACACTTCCAAGCCCAGCACAAGTAGCAGCCATCTGCATACCATTTTAAAGCTCCTGTCAGATGGCACAGGGCAGAGCATAGGCAGCAGCTGACCTTGGCCTGCACCTCTCAGGAGGCCCCAGAGCCAGAACAGCCAATGGACAGCTTCAGACCACACCAAAATGTACCCAACCACCAGCGACACACTCAAGGGGTGGGTTCAGCTAAAGCCAGTTCTGCCCCATGGGGTTGGCACCTACACAGAAGATCCTCCATGGTGGTCAGGAACAGTCCTGGCAGCCTATTGGCCTAGGGGAAAATCTCTCCCATTTACCAAGGTTCAATTACAACAGAAGGGTACACAGAGCCCACATGGAGGGTGCACCTGGAGGGCACAGCTTATGTGAATCAGGAGGCTGCTCCACAGGGTCATATAGGACATCTACTACATTAAGTTACTCCACCAAGAATGGGGGACATTGCAGCTCTACATAATATAAATTGGTAGTTACAGGACAGTCATGGGGATGTAAAGTACAGTATAGGGAATATAGTGAATAATATTCTAAGAACTATATATGGTGTCAAGATAGGTACTAGATTTATTGGGTGACCATTTTGTAAATTATATAAATGTCTAATCACGTGGTTGTACATCTGAAGCTAATATAATATTGCATGTTGACTATAATTGAAAAATAAAAATTTTACAAAGTCAACTACTCTAGTCCACAGTATACACAGAGATAAATGTTTTAAAGCTTCACAACTCTTGTATTTCAACACAAATTCCCATTACACTCTTCCAGTTGGACAAGGACACTCCAGAGTATGTATGTTCCATCTCTATAAACAACATATATTTCCTTCTACAACATAGATCAAATGTGAGGTATTTGGAGCTGTTTTCTAAGTGAGTCTAGAGAATTTAAACATATTCCATGTATCTAAGAGCAAAATTGTGTGTATTTATATGTAAGATCTTTCAAATAGATTATGAAAATGTAATAAAAATTATCTTATGATAGAATTAAAGGTTGCTTTTTAACATTAATTGATGTTAAAATATTCCTTTAATAGTTCTAGGGTTAAAACACAAACACATGAAGAAAATTAGAACAATATATTTATACACAAGAATGTAAATATAATTCAGGATGTTCAAAAAAGGATAGCTAATTACAGAAGAACTGGAATTCATTTCAATTTTAAGTGTAAACTCTCCAATGTTTAATGTTCTATGATGATTATATCATACTTCAATATTTATTTTTGTAACCATTCCAATATAATGAACCATTTAATTCTCACTTAATACTATTTTCATTCGGGGAGCCCTGGCATGTTTTAACACTGACATGTTTGCTTTGTTTTTAAAAACAGGTTTATTAAAGTATAATTTACATGTCACATAACCATTTATATGTATAACTTGATGACTTTAGCAAGTTTACAGAATTATGCAAGCATATCATAATCTAATTCTGGAACAATGCAACATCCCCCCAAAATTCCTCATGCTCATTTTCAGTCACTCCCTGTTCCCAGACCATCAGAAGAAACTAGTATTCTATTTTTTGTCTCTATATATTTCCTTTTTATTTCATATGAATTGAATAATACAATATGTGTGATTTTATATCTGATTTCTCACACTTAATACTGTTTTTGAGATTCACTTATGTAGCAGTATCTTTACTTTGTTCTTTTATATTTCATTATATGAATATACCACATTTATTTATATATGCACAAGTTCATAGACATTTCATATTGGCCCAAAGCTCCCTTAGGCTTTCCTTCTGCTTTCTAATTTTTTTCTCCAATTACTGTTCAGATTAGGTGTGTTTCTCTGCCTTGTCTTCTAACTCACTAATTCAGTCCTCCGCTTCTTCTAGTCTACTGTTGAAACCTTCTATTGTGTTTTTTTTTATTGTAGCTATATAATTTTTTTCTTCTTGATTCTTACATAAATTGTTGCTTTCCTCATCCATCAGGTTTATGAACTGTATGACCCTTACTCTGAATTCTTTTTTGGATTTTTTGCATGTCTCCATTTCATTTAGTTCCTTTTCTGGCACTTCCACCTTTTCTTTCTTTTGGGGGTGTTTCATTGTCTAGTCCAGCGGTTCTCAACCTGTGGATCGTGACCCCTTTGGGGGTCGAACGGCCCTTTTACAGGGGTCACCTAAGACCATCAGAAAACACATATATAATTACATATTGTTTTTGTGATTAATCACTATGCTTTAATTATGTTCAATTTGTAACAATGAAAATACATCCTGCATATCAGATATTTACATTACAATTCATAACAGTAGCAACATTACAGTTATGAAGTAGCAACAAAAATAATTTTATGGTTGGGGGTCACCACAACATGAGGAACTGTATTAAAGGGTCGCAGCATTAGGAAGGTTGAGAACCACTGGTCTAGTCATTTTTGCTATCATTAAAGAGTCCAGCTGCTGAGTCATGCAGGGCCTGTGGCCGTGGAGGGGGGGCGGGGTTGGCAAAGTTCAAAGATATTTTATTTTTTCCACTTTTGAGCTGTTATGAATATTATAGCTATACACATTCAAGTACAAGACATATATTTTCATTTATCTTGGGAAGCTTGTAAGGGTGAATTTGTGAGGTTATAGGTCATATTATAAATATGTTTATCTTTTTAAGAAACAGCTGAACTAGCTGGACAAGCAGAAAGCTGGTCCCTACTGAGTCAGAGGCTAGCATCCTCAGAACATGCTCTTTCCCGTAAGCTTCTCTCCGTTCTTGCCCTAGTCAGCCTTCAGGCCAACTGGACTTTTCTGGAAGCTCAAAAATCTTTAGTGAAAGATGGAGTTGAAAGAGAACCAGAGAGATGGTGGTGTGAGAACGATTCAGTCCAATGTTGCTGGCTATGAAGATGGAATAAGGAGCCACAAATCAGGGAAAACAGGAGCCTTCCGGAAGCTGGAAAAGGTTAAAGGAAGCAGAGAGGTGGCACAATGGAAATGGCCCTGGGGCCCTATGAGGAGGCCTTGGGAATGGGGTTTCAGAAATTCCACAAACCTCTTGCCACCTCTCCTTCACAAACCACACCATCAAGATCCAGCAGGACTGAAGGCAACTGGGAGTCACAGCAGTGGTTTGGGATGTGTTAAGCAAATCCTGGGGGACCTCTGAAAACATCTGCAATTGATTATAAGACTGGTCTTTATTTAAAAAGAAATAAAAGAACAGCTTTGTTGAAAAAAAAAGAAACAGCTGAACTGTTTTCTAAAACAGCTTGCCATTTTACATTCCCATTATTAATATGAGGATTGTTTCTCCACAATCCTCACTAACACTTATTATTATCATGTATTTTCATCATAGTCACACAAATGGCTTTGAAGAAGTATATGATTATGGTTTTAATTTTTATTTTCCTAGTGACTAATGATGCCATGCATCTTTTCATGTACTTATTGGCCATTTCTATATCTTTGATGAAATTTCTATATAATATCTTTCCCCCATTTTTTAATTGGGCTGTTTTCTTATAATTGAACTATAACTATTCCTTATATACTTGTTTTTCCTTTTTTTCATCTTAGGGCTAAATTTTAATAGAATGTTAAAGTTTTAACACTTACAATTTAAACAAATACAACCTAAAAATTACTGATTTGTTAAAAAATGGTTTAATGGAAAAACTAATCTGTAACAAAAACTTGGTATTGTGTGCAAAGTCGCCATCGTTTTTTTAGCAAAGTGTACAAAGGTTCCAAAGGGACAAGGCAGCAGGGCAGGGGGGCCCAGACATTTACAACAGCAGGTATTTTCTCTTCCTCTTCTTGACAGGAGGCAGGCACCAAATGGCTCGAATAGCTTCATCAAACACTGTCTTTAGGCATTGATGTGTGATTGTTGAACACTGCTCATATTTTACAGCACTGATCTCCTTAGATATGGCTAAATCCTGTGAATAGGTGATGGGTGTCAGCTTCTCTTCCTTCAGTTTTTCAATGGTGTCTTTATTATTCTTAAAAAATCAAGCTTAGTCACCACCAGGATGATGGGATTATTGGGACAATGGTGTCACACTTTGGGATACCACTTTGCATGAACATTTTCAAATGATACAGGACTCACAAAAGAAATGCAAATTAAGTATACATCTGTCTGTGAATAGGACAGGGGACATAGTCTGTCATGATCTTCTCCTCCAGCAGTAGTCCATAAGCACAGATTTACCAGTTTTCCACCTACCATAACACTGGCAGAATAGTTATAAAAGACAGTACAGATTTATTCTCTAGGAAAGGCACTGGTTGTACCACTGATCAGTAGGCAAGTTTTACCTACAGCTCCATCTCCTGCCACCCCACACTTGATGGCTTGCATCTGGGCCACTGTGCATGGCTGTGGGTGGCCAAACGCAGAGCACTGGGGCCACTGTCCGCATCGTCTAACCCTCTGCCAAATGGAATCCAAAGCCCAGCAGCTACCACCTAAAGATAGATAAAACTGCTTCTTATATACCCTCAATACAAGTTCACTTTTCAATGTTACATGAGGTGAAAATATTCTCCCAATTTATGGACTTTCTTTTCATTTTCTTAATGGTGTCTTTTGAAATGCAAATTACTTAATTCTGATAAAGTCTCATACATGAAAATTTCCCTTTATTACCTCTGCTTTTGATGTCGTATCTACACTAATAAAAGACAAAGATGCTAATTGACCATACCTTCGCTATGTCCCAAGCCAAGCCCACTAGCCAATCAGAGCAGCTATATGCAGATTAACCCAACCAAGATGGCATCCGGCAGCCACGGTGCTGGAGCAAGCAGGAGGCTTGGTTGCCCTGGTGATGGAGGAAGCCAAGCTTCCCATCTGCCCTGAGCTGGCTGTGCCTCTGCTCATGAAAACAAAGTTGCAATTATAGAAGACAAATAAATCCCAGATACCTGCTTCCAGCCAGCCTCCACTGGGAGCTTGGGTGGCTGGGGGCCGTGGCCAGCCTGAAAACAGCCATTAGCCCCTCACCCAGGCTTGCCACGCACTCCTATATAATAAAAGGGTAATATGCAAATCGACCCTAACAGCAGAATGACTGGGAATGACTGGTCACTATGACACACACTGACCACCAGGGGGCAGATGCTCAATGCAGGAGCTGCCCCCTGGTGGTCAGTGTGCTCCCACGAGGGGAGCTCTGCTCAGCCACAAGCCAGGCTGATGGCTGCCAGTACAGTGGTGGTGGTGGGAGCCTCTCCTGCCTCCTCAGGAGCACTAAGGATGTCTGACTGCAGTTTAGGCCTGCTCCCCGCTGGCAAGTGGACATCCCCCGAGGGCTCCCAGGTTGCCAGAGGAATGTCTGACTGCCAGCTTAGGCCCAATGCCCCAGGGAGCGGGCCTAAGCGAGCAGGTGGTCATCCCCCAAGGGGTCCCAGACTGCGAGAGGGCACAGGCCAGGCTGAGGCACTCCCCCCCTCCCCCCCCCCCCGAGTGCACAAATTTTTGTGCACCAGGCCTCTAGTATTTAAATAAATGTTAATTCAAATGCTCCCATACATGTTTGGCTCATTCATATGTGGTCACAAAGATACACAGAGGTTATGCAAATAATATCATACTCTATAGGGGAAATCAATTAAATAAGGTGGACTATATAGTTCAATCATTTTCTGAATCTTTAAAGGGAGGTACTTTCTAAATCATTCTAAAGACAAAATAATAGGTTTCAACTTTAAGTTGCCATAAACTCCATAGACTGTGAAAAGCTTTCTGGTCCATTAAATGCTAGAGCATCTCCGGGCTTTAGTGCTGGCCTCCTGTGGCTTCTCACTCAATTCTCAAGTCATATTTTACTTTCTTGCCTCCCAGCTACTACTGGAGCTCCCTCTTCTACCCACAAAACAACTTGTGTTTACCTCGGTGACTGACTGTATTTACATTATAACAAAGCTTATGTTTACAAGCCTATCACCATCCTACTATTAGTTCATTAAAGTATTCTAATCATCCTATATCCACAAATCCTAGTACAGTGCCGGGCACATAAGAGGGTTCAAAAATGTTTGTTGCATACTGCAAAAAATTTCCCACTTCATTTCCCATCATATGTCCCCCATGTAAATGATACACAAGATACCCCACTGTTGCTCTTAGAACAAATCAAAGTTTTTGTGCATACTGTTCTTTCTGATGGATACTTTTATCCCTCTTTCTCTCTGATGCTCATTACATGTTGGCTGGATACTTGAAAACACTGAATTTTTACAAGTGCTACACTCTTCATTAAGCTCAGTTTCTGACAAGCCTAGGAATGGATATTAAGGGTGGAATAGACAATCCACTAATATTAGAGAACAATATCTCCTGGGAGAAAGCACAGCTACTTTGGATAGTAAACTGTCATGAGAAAAATAAAGCCTTTATTACCAGATACTGAAAAAAAAGAAAAGAAAAAGAAACAAAACAACAAGCCCGTGTAGTTGATTGCAGCCAAGAGTCCACATTGGTGAAAAATGAACTGGATATTGGAAGACTAAAAAGAATAAATAAATAACTGCTAGGTAAGGATTATTGCTTCCCACATTCCTAAAAGTACTGGGAACTAAACTGTTCAAAATTCTAAAGCCTGACATTTGCACAAATAAGGAAACAGAAAGACACAAAACAACTGGGTGGGCATAAGCCCCTGGTATTTGGATTGTTGACCAAGTATCACTTAATGCAGAAAATACTTCTAGACAGAAGCAAATCATGCCCAAAGGACACAGAAAGAGCCTCAAGTTAATTTACAACTGAATACTGATTCACCTTATTATATTTCTCACCAACAGACACAATGTTTATCTTCCCCTTTCTGTTTTGGTCCAGAAAACATCCTTTTAATTTTGTATTTGTTTTCTTAATCTCAAATTCCTCTAGTACTAGATGTGTCTAAATCCTCTCTTCTCTTAGTACCTGAGCCATGTGTTTCAATAGAGCAGCATTAGCCTCCATTTCTCCACCTCTGTTAGACTAGTCTCGATACGACCACAGTTGGTATTGATTGCATTCCTGAAGCTGTTCCATATGCCCTATGCTTTTTTGTAGAAACCTCTGTAATTCTCTAACTCTGCAACTGTTCTTTCTATGATTAGCTTTGATTTTATTGTATGGATTGCAATTGGAAGAGAATTAGACATGGGACACAAGTATTGTATATTTTAATTTTTAAGCATGTTCTCCTTTGTAATTATGCTCACAAAATAATTGCAACTGGAAATTATTGGTCAGCATATATTTCTCTAGAGGAGATATGTGAAACATTGTTTATGAGCAAAAAGAAAAGTTCTACAAAAATAAAGGCTATACCCAGTACTTTTATTTCTTAGGCTGCAGATCCACAGTCTATGACTGTTTAAAAATAGATGTTTCCTTAACCCAGAAAAAATGACTGGAAAGAAGTTCACATTAAACTGTATATGAAAAAAGAAATCAGAGATTCTTTATGTTTTCAATAAGCATTATATGCACAGACTTCTTTGTAGTATACTAGAGGCCCAGTGCATGAAATTCATGTGGGAGGGGGGGTCCCTCAGCCCAGCCTGCCCTTACAGTCCTACTGATAGCTTAGGCCCGCTCCCTATGGGAGGCGACCAGGCTGATCAGGGGAAGGCGCCACTCACATCACCCCGCTGCTGCTGCCACTGCCGGCCGGCCGCCACAGCCACAAGGTGTTTTCATCAACACAGACTCCAGTCCCTTCACCAAGAAAAAATGACAACTTTCTTTAGCCATTTTCAAGATGTCTCTTTCATAGGATATGACATGTCTTTCTTTCTTTTTTTTTTTATCCTCACCTGAGGATATTTTTCCATTGATTTTTAGAGAGTGTGGAAGAGAGAGGGAAAGACAGAGAGAAACATCAATGTGAGAGGGACACTTTGATTGGTTGTCTCCTGCATGATCCCTGACCTGGGCCCCAGCCAGGGAGGAGCCTGCAATCTAGGTACATGTCCTTGATCAGAATCGAACCCAGACCCTGCAGTCCACAGGCTGAGGCTCTATCCACTGAGCCAAACTTGCTAGGGGAGGATATGACATTTCTTAGCCACTCCAGCAGCAGACCTTCATTTTTTTCCTATAGGAGTGAGGTGGAAAAACCCTAGATCACCTTCTTGGATACTTATTACCCAAGTTACCAAGAACACTGCAAGTGATGTACAGGGAGCTTAGCCAATGAGTGGTCAGAAAAGGTGTTTCCTCTGCAGCTCACGCACAGAGGCGGGACTGCTGGCGCACCCTGGCTGGCAGGCCCCACTGTCGCCGCTCTGGGCGTGCTCCAGCCATGCCATGGCAAGTTGAACAGGCCCCCATCTCTGGGCCTGTGCCATCCGTGGCTTGCCTCACCATGCACACAGTCCCCTTCTGCCCATCTGTGCACGTAGCCTCCTCCTGAGCCAGTCATGACTGTTATGGTCTGGCTAATTTGCATATTACCTCATATATATATATATATATATATATATATATATATATACCAGTTAATAATGTGGATTTTTCAATAGATGGAGTTATACATATGCTGATATATATGTGATTTGATATGTATGCTATTTTGTTGTATTGACAGCAAGCTTCAAAACTTCATGTCAAATTTGTGGAAGGTGTTAATATCAGATATTTTTACCCTTAAAAATGTCAAATTTTGTGGCAAAAAAAGAGCATTTGCAGGAAATTTTAATTCATTACTTTATTTTGAAGAAAAAGTTATCATATACTTCAGGAAGCTTATGGTGAACATGCTCCATCTCAAGATACTTGTGAACGCTGGTTTAAATGCTTTGAACGCTGGTTTAAATGCTTTTAAAGTGATTTCAATGTGAAAGATAAAGAACGTCCAGGTCAACCGAAAAAGTTTGAAGACCAATAATTACAAGCATTATTGGATGAAGATGCATGTCAAACTCAAAAACAACTTGCATAAAGATTAAATGTTGCTCAGAAAACAATTTCCAATAGTTTACAAACAATGGGAAAGACTTTAACAGAAGTAAAATGTATGCCACATCAACTGAACAAAAGATAAATGGAAAACCGAAAACTCATCAGTAAAAATGTTGCTTCAATGGCACGAAAGAAAGTCTTTTTTGCATCAAATTGTGACTGGTGATGAAAAGTAGATTTATTTTGAGAATCCAAAAGTCACAAAATCATGGGTTGATCCAGGTCAACCATCAACATCAACTGCAAGGCCCAATCACTTCAGAAAGAAGACAATGCTCTGCATTTGGTGGGATCAGTAAAGTGTGGTGTATTATGAGCTTCTAAAACCAGGTGAAACCATTAATACTGATCACTACTGACAACAAATAATCAATTTGAATCACGCTTTGATCATAAAATGACCAGAATGTGCCAGAAGACATGGCAAAGTAATTTTGCTTCATGATAATGCACCATCACACACTTCAAAACCAGTTAAAGACACGTTAAAAGATCTTGCCTGGGAAGTATTAACCCACCTGCCATATTCACCAGACCTTGCTCCTTCAGATTACCCCTTGTTCAGATCGATGGCACACACATTTTCTGAGAAGCACTTCAAAACGTAAGAAGGAGTAGAAAATTGGGTCTCTGAATGGTTTGCCTCAAAAAAAGAAAAGTTCTATTGGGATGGTATCTACAAATTACCTGAAAGATAGGGAAATGTGTAGCTAGCAATGGACATTACTTTGAATAAAGCACTTTTGGTGTTTCTCTTGAAATTATCGTGTTTTCTTTGATTACAAAATCTGCATTATTAATCGGTACACCTAGTAAGTAGATTTTGATGTGCATTCATATCTAACTGTACAACAATAATATCTAAATTCTACATTTGCATGATTCATACAGAAGCATGATTAACTTTATGATTCTTACAAATTCCTATGTAAGCGATACAGATTCCATTAATTCAAGAAAAAAATCCAACTAGAGCCTATCCACCAAATCCTACATAATAAAGAGGTAATATGCTAATTGACTGTTACACCGTCACAAGATGGTGGCGCCCACAGCCACAAGATGGCAGGGCCCAGTCCCCTCAGCCCTGCCAGGGCAGGTGGCAGGCGCATGGTGCAGCCAGTCCCACCCACTGCCGGAGTTCCCCAGCCCCCTCAGCTCCACAGACAGTGAATTTTCATGTGACCATTACCTTTTTAAAAAATCCTTGCACAAGGATATGATTATTTTTTTTTAGATCATCTGTTCTCGGGGAGCAGGCCTAAGTCAGCAGGCGGGCATCCCCCAAGGGTCCCAGACTGTGAGAGGGTTCAGGCTGAGCTGAGGTACCCCTCGTGTGCATGAATTTTCATGCACTGGGCCTCTAGTCACTATTATAAATGAAAAAAATGAGTTGACAAGCAGAGCTTTTTTCCTCTACAAAAAAGTGTTAGTCACAAAAAATAAATGAGTAATTAAATAATGCAAAAACATCAAAATAGGCTGAAACCTTTATAAATTTTGGAATTTGTATTATCTGTTCGTCCATAGGCACCCCTAATTCTTTGATATGATGTTAGCTAATTAGGAAGTGAAGAGGGAAATAAAAGGTCACACTATTTTTCAATATTCTCCAGGTTATGCATACATATGTGCTTGGGAAATGAGTTCCCATGATTTCTGTGGTAGATCCTACCCAAACCAGCAACCAGATAGACTTGGGAGGTATCCAATGACAATGCTCCTAAGGAAGGCTGTGAGACAGAGAGTAATCACATTAGCTTTCCTTTTTATCATACACTACATATTTAGTGCATAGTGAAGGAAGAGGATGAGTCTTCCTTTCTTCTAACACTTCTTAAAAACAAAAACAAACAACAACAAAAACCCTTCAAATTGAGTCTAAGATTAGCATCATTGAAGTGCCTATTTTAAGCTGTATTCCCAGGAGAAATGCATGTTTTAATACCTATGTGTGTCTTTGTCAAGCAGATATTGAAACTGACAAGTTTATGCTGTCTTCCTACAACAGGGCACATTTGCCTTCTCTGCAGATGGCAAAAAGGGCTTTTCAAATCAGTCTCACCTAGGCAGAAGTCCAGCAGCTGAATTCTGTTATTAAAAAGTTTTGATGTCAAATTAATTAATTTTTAGTCCATTTCCAATTCACTACATTCAGCTAGATCACTTATTTGGATACATGCAAAGTTAGTAGAGAACAGTATTTCCTAAGTGATCATTTTTCAAACTATCTGCAAGCACTCGCAACTTAATTTAAGTAATGGGCACTGGCAGTTTCTATGGAAAATGAAGAGGAAAAAGAGTAAGGGAAATCTCATTTTATCAAACATCCAACTAGACCAAGTATGTCAAACACATGCATTTTCATTTCACTAAAGAGAACAGGTTCAACAGAGCATTAAAGAACATATTACCACAGAGACAGGTCTATGCCAGCATATCAAATCAGGATACATCCAGGCTACCTTTCTGATTTATGGGTCCCTCAACATCCTTCTGCGAAGGTTGAGGCCCATGATAAGAGAGGCAGATTAATTCTAAAGGCATATGTCATCCTTCATCTTATCTCCCATTCTCTAACAATTATAAATGAGATACCAATGTCTAAGGGACAATCAAATTAAGAGCTATAAATACTGCAGGCATGATCTAGACCACAATAAAACAAACCCAAATCAAGTATCCCATGTTCCCTAAAATACAAAAATTATGATGGCCTGCATGTATTACAGCACTTACTCCCCCTACCCCAAGAGCAGCAAATCCTTATTTTATATCCCTAGCTTCTGTGCCATTTATTCTTTGATTTACAGTGTTTATTTTTATAGGCATTCCACATTGTAAAATACCTTTGGTAACTGTCTGGGTACCTAACATTCATTCATTCATTTATTCATTTCTCAACAAAGAAATCTCCAGTTACTTCAGTTCAATAATATATGTATTTTGATATAATATGGAATAAGAATGAACTGCTGGTCAGAATTATTGTTACTGCACTGCTCCACAAGGAAAGTTAACATTAGGAATCTGATGACAGTATTTCAGTACCTAAAATATACATTAAGCCCTGTGATACCACTGCATGGAAAACTAAAGCTAAATAGCACAGGTTTTAATTTCTTCAGACATCAGAGTGAAAAGGGAGTTACTTGGACACATTTTAGGCTCTTAAAAATCATGGAGCATGTGTATGGGAGGAGAGTGCCTCCATGAACATAATTATTTTTATTGGGGGGCCAGAAGTAGACATAATCTTTTTCCAAAATGTTCCTTTTCACTTCCTCAAAAGCAATTGTAATAATGTATTGTCTTTCAGGTACCAAGGTGACACTATTGACCCAAGATCAGTAGGTTAAATGCTTTGAATTGCATATCCAGAAGTGAGAACAGTCTTTTCACTGATTCATTGACATGTGCAGACCTAGGAGCCTCTTGTGACCAGAGGCATGCATTTGTAAGGCCAGGACTGGGGTGATGGGTGCAGCCCGCAGCCAAATAATTGAATAAAGCTAAGCAGCCCACACTTGGGTCAAAACTATGACATCAGTCATGGCCTAAAAATAGCCACAGATATATAACTAGCCATCAAGGTATCTAATTAGTTTAGAGACACACAGAGGATATAATTTTCCCTAAGGTTTACATTCCCGTGAAAGCAGGAGCTTAAGGGAACTCTGCCTACTCCGATGTTATCTCAGTTGGCTTACAAGTGAGCCAGAAATAAGAAAATTTCTAACTTATAGCCTTTTCCACGGGAAAGATAGGTCAGATATCCAAAACTGTGACAGATAAGCACTCAGGAAGTAATCTGCAACTGCTTTGTCCACCCAGAGTCCGGTGAGACCAAGGATTTTTAAAATTGTGGCCCTCAGAATTCCACTGCTTAGTTTATTTCATCAAGTATTTAATGAGTTCCTTTTTTTTTCTTTTTTAATATGCCAAGTACTATGTATATTATGCTATGTGTAGAGAACTTTAAGGTCTGTGAGAAGATCACTGAAAAGTGTATGTATAAGCTCCTTAATGAAGATGTATAAAAGCGTGTGAGAGGCTCCATAGGGGAGGCACTTGGAGAGGAGGCTATAAGGGTTAGACAGATGGAATGGGAACACAGTGGCTAGCTGAGGAGAAAACAAAAGCATTTAGGGAAGAAAGTTCATAATGAACAAAGACAGGGGGATGCAGAATAGCATCAAAATGTGGGAGCAGCTGAGGCTTCAAATACTTTACAATCAAAGTGTAAGCTAGGGGTTTTCTTTAAAGATTTTACATTTACCTTTGTTGTGAAGTGATTCATTTACCCTATGATTTTATTTTATTGAGGGTTAGTTTTAAAACGCAATCACATTTCACATATCTACAAATGAAGGTGAGTCCACATGTTTGCAGACAGAATAGGCAGGTGTTGTTATTAACAGTAGGATTGGGGGTTTTGTTGTTGTTGCTTTAAAATGAATAATTCCAGAAATTCATGCAATGGAATACTATTTGGCTGCAAGTATAAACAGAGCATATATACAGAGTCTATGGGGAGGTTCTGTGGAAGAATTAAAAAGCACTTCACCCAAAAGCTAGTACAGCTGACCCTTGAACAATGCAGGGGCTACGGGATACCCAGCTGGAAGTAGCCAAATTGAGCACTGAAGATTTGATCTGTGGTCTTCAAATGGAAGGAGTGGTTAAGTTAATATTAAATAACATCTCAATAGTCCAGGCAATTGTGACTAATCCTATCTGCACTGAATGATGGTGCCAGAATTCAGAAATGCAAAGGACTGCCAGAAAAATCCCTGGTACTTATTTTAATTATGAAACAAATGTGAAATACTATAACATCATCAATGCTTTCAAATTTTATTTTAGAGAAATGGATATGCAAAATGTCTTAATGCATTGGAATATTATTCACCAATAAAAAAAGGCATGAAATAGTTAAACATGTCACTACATGGAAAAATATAGAAAACACAGGCTAAGTGAAAGAAGCTAGACACAGAAGGCCACAGATTGCATGATTTGGGAGGGTTGAGGGGAAAACAAGGAGCAACTGATTAATGGAGTGCAGTTTCTTTTGGGAGGAACAAATGGTTTCTAAAATTAAATGGTGGTAATTAGATTGTGGCTATCACACAACTCTATAAATACATGAAAAACTTTGGACAGGCAATTTGTATGGTATGTAAATTATATTTCAATATTGCTGTTATTTAAAATGCTGTTTTAGACCCCTGCAGCATAGGAAGGTGCTTTCCCTGTAATCTACTTACTAGTCTACCACCTCTCCACCTCTTTTCTCATACTTGCCCCCAAATACGCCCATGGGATATGAAAATAACCTAAAGGATGCAATGAAGAACGGTCACTCAGACATTCAGGTCCACCTGAAAGAAGAAACAAGTTTAGCAAAATGTTAAAAGAGCCACTTCCCAAAGAGAACAAGTTGCTTGTAAGCCGGAGACTAGCGTCTTTGGTGCAAAAAAGAGAAAAGCGGCAGCACGTCAACTCGCCAGCTCATGAGCGGCAATCACAGCTTCGGTGAAACAAGGGACAGGCCACACTGCTCCAGAAGTTCAAAGGCTCGCTCACGTCGGCGCCGCTCACGTCGGCTCCCACGTCATTACGTTGAACGCCCTGTGACCCCTGGCGGATCCGCGAGCGACAGTTGGGGCTCCGGTGCAGTTTCTCCCAAAGCCACCTCAGCCGCCTCAGAAAATGGATGCTCTCACCAAGGCCGTAAGCAAACTCAGCTTAAAGCTCCCTCAGGGCTTCCGCATTGAGGCCAGCAGGACGGAGCACATGGATGGGAAGATGTTCATAGGGGGACTCTCCCGTGATACAAGTAAGGAAGCTCTTTTTGACTATTTGTCCCAATATGGCGAGATTATCGATTTCACTATTAAAACCCACCCAGAAACTGGAGTATCCCGGGGGTTCGGGTTTGTGCTTTTCAAAGATAAGGCGGCCGTTGAGAAGGTGCTGCAAGTCAAAGAGCACCAAGTGGAGGGGAGGAAATTTGACCTTAGAAAGGCTCAGGCCATGGAACTGAAATTCCCTCCGAGAAAAGTTTTTGTGGGCGGGGTGAACCCTAAGATGCCAGAAGACAAAATTAGACAGTACTTTGGGACATTTGGGGAGATTGAGCATATTGAGCTGCCAGTTTGTCCGAAAACAAACGAAAGACGATCTTTCTGTTTTGTCACCTATACTGACGAAGTCCCGGTGAGGAAGCTGCTAGAAACCAGGTTCCATCTCCTGGGCTCCAGGCCGTGTGAAGTTAAAATTGCTTTTGTGAATGAAATTCCCAAGATGCCGCTGAGGAGAGGAAGAGACGTTCTCTTTCCCAAGCTAGACAATGCCTCTGGGGGTGGAGAGCCCCCCACACAGCCAAATGCTCCCGGGGCTGGCGGAGTCAACCAAAGTGTTTGTGGGGCCTGTGGAGTCGACCCAAATGCTGGTGGGGCCGTCAGAGTCGACCAGAATGCTAGCGGGGCCATCGCAGTCGACCCAAATGCTGGTGGGGCCGTCAGAGTCGACCAGAATGCTAGCGGGGCCATCGCAGTCGACCCAAATGCTGGTGGGGCCGTCAGAGTCGACCAGAATGCTAGCGGGGCCATCGCAGTCGACCCAAATGCTGGTGGGGCCGTCAGAGTCGACCAGAATGCTAGCGGGGCCATCGCAGTCGACCCAAATGCTGGTGGGGCCGTCAGAGTCGACCAGAATGCTAGCGGGGCCATCGCAGTCGACCCAAATGCTGGTGGGGCCGTCAGAGTCGACCAGAATGCTAGCGGGGCCATCGCAGTCGACCCAAATGCTGGTGGGGCCGTCAGAGTCGACCAGAATGCTAGCGGGGCCATCGCAGTCGACCCAAATGCTGGTGGGGCCGTCAGAGTCGACCAGAATGCTAGCGGGGCCATCGCAGTCGACCCAAATGCTGGTGGGGCCGTCAGAGTCGACCAGAATGCTAGCGGGGCCATCGCAGTCGACCCAAATGCTGGTGGGGCCGTCAGAGTCGACCAGAATGCTAGCGGGGCCATCGCAGTCGACCCAAATGCTGGTGGGGCCGTCAGAGTCGACCAGAATGCTAGCGGGGCCATCGCAGTCGACCCAAATGCTGGTGGGGCCGTCAGAGTCGACCAGAATGCTAGCGGGGCCATCGCAGTCGACCCAAATGCTGGTGGGGCCGTCAGAGTCGACCAGAATGCTAGCGGGGCCATCGCAGTCGACCCAAATGCTGGTGGGGCCGTCAGAGTCGACCAGAATGCTAGCGGGGCCATCGCAGTCGACCCAAATGCTGGTGGGGCCGTCAGAGTCGACCAGAATGCTAGCGGGGCCATCGCAGTCGACCCAAATGCTGGTGGGGCCGTCAGAGTCGACCCAAATGCTCACGGGGCCTGTGGAGTCGACCCAAATGCTCACGGGGCCTGTGGAGTCGACCCAAATGCTGGTGGGGCCGTCAGAGTCGACCCAAATGCTCACGGGGCCTGTGGAGTCGACCCAAATGCTCACGGGGCCTGTGGAGTCGACCCAAATGCTCACGGGGCCTGTGGAGTCGACCCAAATGCTCACGGGGCCTGTGGAGTCGACCCAAATGCTGGTGGGGCCGTCAGAGTTGACTCGAATGCTGATGGGGCCGTGAGAGTCGACCAGAATGCTAGCGGGGCCATCGCAGTTGACCCAAATGCTTGTGGGGCCGTCAGAGTCAACCCAAATGTATATGGGGCTGTGAGAGTCGACCAGAATGCTAGTGGGGCCATCACAGTTGACCCAAATGCTTGTGGGGCCATCAGAGTCAACCCAAATGTTTATGGGGCTGTGGCAGTCAACCCAAATGTTTATGGGGCTGTGGCAGTCAACCCAAATGTTTATGGGGCTGTGGCAGTCAACCCAAATGTTTATGGGGCTGTGGGAGTCGACCCAAATGTTTATGGGGCTGTGGCAGTCAACCCAAATGTTTATGGGGCTGTGGCAGTCGACCCAAATGTTTATGGGGCTGTGGGAGTCGACCCAAATGTTTATGGGGCTGTGGCAGTTGACCCAAATGTTTATGGGGCTGTGGGAGTCGACCCAAATGTTTATGGGGCTGTGGGAGTCGACCCAAATGTTTATGGGGCTGTGGGAGTCGACCCAAATGTTTATGGGGCTGTGGGAGTCGACCCAAATGTTTATGGGGCTGTGGGAGTCGACCCAAATGTTTATGGGGCTGTGGGAGTCGACCCAAATGTTTATGGGGCTGTGGCAGTCAACCCAAATGTTTATGGAGACTTCAGAGTCAACCGAGGTGTTTACAGGGCGAGTGGAGATGTGGGTAATCCTACCATGGTGCTTGCTCCTGTTCACATCTCGCCCTGCAACCAAGGCTATAATTATTCTGATCAAGCATATGGCCCCTTATACAATGCCTACAGTAACCAGCCCATTTTTAATAGCTACAACGGGGGAGAGCATTTTGTTGGATGTGACTATGGGACTCAACCCATAGGAACTGCACTTGCTAATTACAATGTTCAACTAAACCAGGTGCCTGTCTTCAGTACTGGTTACCAGGGAATTTACCAGCCTTTCTAAGGACAAAGGATGAAGCCAGCATTGCAGAACCAATCTGACAACCTCCAGTGAAAAGTTATGTTACTGATAAAAAAATTAATGACTGTTTTGAAAAGACACTGTCACTGTTCTACAGCTTTTTCCAGTGTTTTGGTTTTTTTATTAAGAGGCAGTTATTTTCTCATGGTCTTTTGACATTGGAGCGAAGACCAGGATAATACAAGTAGTTTTTAGTTTTATGAAAGTTAACCTCTCAAAAATAAATGTTTACTATTAATAGATTTACAGAAAACTCTGTAGTGGTTTCTATTTGGAGTTGGTGCTTTTATTTTTTTTGTGGGGGTGTTTTGGGGTGTGTGAGGTTGTGGCTGCCTTTTTGGCCCATTATGAACTTTTTCTTGATGGGGTGGGAGTCTTGGGTGGTTTGGTTTAAAGCTATTATCCAGATTCAGAGGGGAAAAAATCTTAAATTTCCCTTTAGATTTGCTATTCAGCCAGGTCCTTCTTGTATATTTGTTCAGCAAAAATTAAGACTTATGCTAAACCAGAAACTATGTTCAATGCAAGAAAGTCAGAAAGGGTCAGTCCCAGTCTTAAAAGAGGCAGAAGTAAACTAACAAATATAATATAGTGTGTGTGTTGGGGGGAGGGGGTCCTATATAAAGCTTTGTGAAGGATAACGTGGTATTATAGACACAGGGGATCTAAAATAGGGTTTGGGAGGGAGTAGTCTTAAGTGGAATGCAGTAGGTTGGCCTTTGCCAATGGACTATGCTAAGGAGAGTGCAGTATGCCAGGCAGAGCTGCAAAGGTATTAAAGCAGGAATTTAGTATGTGCTTTTGGAATACAGAAAAGAGACTTTTTAAAGGGTGGAAACAAAGTGCATGTGGGAACTAAGGGAAAGGAAGTAGACAGGGGGCTTGAGCATCTGTCAACCAAAATATGAGTCATATATGCAAGCCATATACGTAATTTAAATTTTTCTAGTAACCATATTTTTAAAAAGCAAAAATAAGATGAAAATTATTTTAATAAAATGTATTTACCAAAATGTCATTTCAACACGTCATCAAGATAATAATAATTATTAATGGGACCTTTTTACATCATTGCTTTCATACTAGTCACCAAAATCTAATGTGTATTTTACTTTTAAGCACGTCTCAGTCCAGACTAGTTACATTTCAACTGCTCAAACTATGTAGCAGTAGCTATTACACAGGACAGTGCAGACTTAAATCACAAAGGGCTTACCTAACATGCTGAGGGGTTGAATTCTATCTTTAAGGCAATAAGGAGAAATTAAAGGATTTAAAACAAGGAGTGACATGAAACAGCAAACATCTACCACATGCCTGACACTGATCTCAATGCTTGGATTGGAAAATCAATGAGACTCAATCTCTGACTTCAGGCAATTCACTGGCAAGCAGGAAAGACAGACATGAAACCACGATCCTGGTGGGACTAAATTTAAAATGTGAGGAAAGTCAATTTTACTTAGAATAGTATGTATTTATTTCCTTATTAGAATACAAATATCTTCAGGTCAAAAAATATTTCACTCCTTTTTGTATTTTCCTTAACATCTAGCAAGGACTCTTGCACATAATAGGAGCTATAAAAATATATTAAATGATGACACAGGAGCAAAACTGACAAATATATTACCATTACAAACAAGAGAAACAGAAGACGGTAACATAAAGCATGAGGTAATTCTTTTCAGCTTTAATAGCAAATGTTTGTTATTTAAATACTAGTGACCCAGTGCATGAAATTTGTGCACATTACAAGGGAATTAATTAGAGGAAATATTTAAATATTGCTATTTGCCCTTTCTCTATAATAGAAGTGTCAGAGATGAAAGAAAATTAGTAAAGTATATATGAAAATCTTCCTCCTGTCAGAGTCTGGGGTGTGTCATGAGAACCAGAGTCAAGTTCCTGCCCACCGACATGCACCTCGAAATCATGCAAGGCCCAGACCCAGCTGGCCCCACCCCCATTGGGCTAGATCCAGACCCAGCCGGCCCCACCCCTGTCAAGTCCCGCTGGGTGGGGGGCGCAGCCTCAGGTCGCCTGGCCCGGCGCCAGGGCAGGGGGCACAGCCTGAGATCCCCCGGCCCGGGACGGGGGGTGCACATTGAGGTCCCCTGGCCCAGGCCAGGGGGCACAGCCTCAGGTCCCCTAGCCCAGGGAAGGGTGCATGGCCTGAGGTCCCCCAGCCCAGGCCAGGGCAGGGGCACGCCTTGAGGTCCCCGTCAAGCTCTGCTGGGAAGGGGGCGTGGCCTCAGGTTCCCTGACCTGGCACCAGGGTGGGGGGTGCGGCTTCACGTCCCCCAAGACCGAGCAAGGGTGGGAGGTGCAGCTTGAGGTTCCCCATCAAGCCGCGTAGGTGGGGAGCATGGCCTGAGGTCCCCTGTCAAGCCCTGCATGGCAGGGGGCATGGCCTCAGGTCCTCTGGCCTGGCACCAGGGTGGGAGGCATGGCCTGTGTGTGGTCCCCCAACCTGGCACTGGGGTGGGGGGCACGGCCTTAGGTCCCCTGTCAAGCCCCACCAGGCAGGGGGGGCACAGCCTCAGGTCCACTGCCTGGCCCAGCACCACAGCCTCAAGTCCCTGCTGATTGTTCATTAAGGCTTGTTACGGGAACTCAGCCTCCACTGTGGGTGAAGCCATCTTGTGTTATGGAATCCCTGCCTCTGCTGTGGGCACAGCCATCTTGACCTTTATGGTGTGATGGTCATTTTGCATATTCCCTCTTTATTAGATAAGATGAGTAAGTTGTATTGCTTTGATGGTGGGGGAATTTTCAATATATAATATGTAAATATACTTCATTAAAATATTGAGATTAGATGGAATACTAGATATTAAACTGCACTGAAAAGTTTAAATGACTGCACAGAAATCAGGGGTTAAACACACACATGTACACACACAGACCAGAAGAGTCTTGCAATGGATATTTTGATGCCCTTTGAGA
The DNA here is from genome assembly GCF_964212035.1 of Myotis nattereri. NCBI lineage: Eukaryota > Metazoa > Chordata > Mammalia > Chiroptera > Vespertilionidae > Myotis > Myotis nattereri. Next base: position 85,790,573 of record NC_138078.1, read on the forward strand.
CTGAAAGTATATTAAGTGTATATCGAACCTCAGTTTAAAAATATCAAGGGTTGCCCTAGCTGGTTTGGCTCAATGGATAGAGTGTCAGCCTGTGGACTGAAGAGTCCCACGTTCGATTCCGGTCAAGGGCACATGCCTGGGTTGTGGGCTCAATCCCCAGTGTGGGGCATGCAGGAGGCAGCCAACCAATGATTTTTCTCTCATCGTTGATGTTTCTACCTCTCTCTCCCCCCATCTCCCTCCCTCTCTGGAATCAATAAAAAATATACTTAAAAAAATAATGGGATCAATCAACTGAGCTAATTTAACTTTTGTTCCACATAATGTTTTCTTATTCAAAAACTACAAAATAGATATGCTGTGTTGCCACAAAGTAAAGGAGAATCCCCAGGTAAATGAACACAAAAATTCATAAATTAAATGGTATTACACAATAGTCAATACAGTTTAAATAATGTGTATGTCTGTCTGTATATAGGTATTCAGAACAAATGATGAACGTACAGATTAATCCAACAGAAAGTATTTAGGAGGAATTGGATTTCATTTACCAGAGTTAATCAACTTTCATTTACCAGAGTTAACTAGATGAATTGAGGTGGTTTTGATTAAGAGCTTCTGTTCCTGCTCCCCCTGAGAATCAACTTGTCCACTAAACTGGACAAAATATAGCAATATCCACATTTGGCTGTTTGAACTAAGGAATTAAACTGAAATTTCAGCCAATTCAGAATCAGTGTGGCAGATGTTTTGATATTTCAGTTTTGCTCTATGTTGATATTTCAGTTTTAGAAATGGTGTAAGTTTATTTTTTCCAGTTCCAGCTGGTTCATTTGTTGATTTAGATTTTAAAAATCAGTGGAAAAAAAGGACATTTTGGTTCAGATTTGAGCCTATTAGATAAATCCAGCAAATCAGCTTAAATTCATTATTTTTCTTTGGGGGGGGGGAATTCATGATTAGTTCAAGGATCTTATTTTGCTCTTATTTTAGTTGTTAGAAGTTAGGTTATGCAATATTGGAGGTGCTGTGTCAGGTAAACTTTCTCATCAGAGTGGTCCAATTACCACTCAGACAGCTATGTATGTGTTTATGTATATGTTTGTGCTTACATGCTAGCTTAAAAACTAAACCAAAAAATATGTGAATGTCTGATTCAAAGATAATGGCAGGTTATATTTTCATTTATATTTCCGTACAGTCTGGAGTGAATATAGTAATGCTTATCGTATCTAATAAAAGAGAAACATGCAAATTGACCATACCCCCGAATGCTTCCCATTGGCTAATCAGCGAGATATGTGAATTAACTGCCAACCAAGATGGCGGCAGGCAGCCAGGCAGCTGAAGCGAACAGGAGGCTTGCTTGCTCCAGTGATGGAGGAAGCCAAGGTTCCCCGCCTGCCGCTGCTGGCCTCTGAGGTGCAGTCTAAGAAACGATGTTGCAATTATAGAAGGTAAATAAACCCCAGAAACCTGCTTTCAGCTGTCAGAGCTGGAGTGAGCAGGACCGCAACAGTGTTACAATTATAGAAGCCAAACAAACCCAGAGACCTGCTTTCAGCAGCCGAAGTCTCAGAGCTGGAGCCGAGCCTCAGAGCTAAAGCTGGCTCTCAGCTCCAGTGCTAGCCATAGAAGGTAAATAAATCCCAGAATTAAAAAAAGAAAAAGAAAAAAAGGAGATGTTGAGAGCTTCAGTCACCCGCCAGCCTGAAAATGGCCCTCAGCCCCTCACCCAGACTGGCCAGGCACCCCAGTGGGGACCCCCACCCTGAAGGGGTTGTGACCAGCTGGAAACAGCCATCATCCCTTAGCCAGGCTGGCCAGGCACCCCAGTGGGGACACCCACCCTGAAGGGGTTGTGACCAGCTGGAAACAGCCATCATCCCTCATCCAGGCTGGCCAGGCACCCCAGTCCCCCACCCTGAAGGGGGTGTGATCAGCTGAAAACAACCATCATCCCCTCATCCAGGCTGGCCAGGAACCCAAGCGGGACCCCCACCCTCATCCGGGACACCCTTCAGGGCAAACCAGCCGGCCCCCACCCGGGCACCAGGCCTCTATCCTATATAATAAAAGGGTAATATGCAAATCAACCCTAACAGCAGAAGGACTGGGAATGATTGGTCACCATGACACACACTGACCACCAGGGGGCAGACGCTCAATGCAGGAGCTGCCCCCTGGTGGTCAGGGCGCTCTCACATGGGAGGAGCTCTGTTCAGCCACAAGCCAGGCTGATGGCTGCCAGTACAGCGGTGGTGGTGGGAGCCTCTCCTGCCTCCTCAGCAGCGCTAAGGATGTCCAACTGCAGCTTAGGTCTGCGCCCTGCTGGCAAGTGGGCATCGCCTGAGGGCTGCCAGGCTGCCAGAGGGATGTCTGATTGCCATCTTAGGCCTAATCCCCCAGGGAGTGGGCCGAAGCCAACAGGTGGTCATCCCCTGAGGGGTCCCAGACTGTGAGAGGGCACAGGCCGGGCTGAGGGACTACCCCTCCCCCCCGAGTGCACAAATTTTTGTGCACCAGGCCTCTAGTTCTATATAATGAAGAGCTAATATGCAAATGGTGCTCATGCCCTCATGCCATCATGCCACAATGGCTCAGGCACTCATCACTGGGGAGATAGGATTCGGGACCAGCCAGGCACAAATGAGCTTGAGAGAGAAGAATGGGGACCATCCAGACAAAATAAGCTCATAAGAGAGGAATAGGGACTAGCCAGGCTGTGGCCTGGGAGAGGGACAAGCCACCCGCCCCATGGTCCCTGGCGCCAGCAGCTGGGGCTGTGGCCCAGGAGAGGGACAAGCCACCTGCCCCGCGGTCCCAGGTTCCAGTGGCTGCACCTGCGCCTGCGGCCCGGGGGATGGACAAGCCACCTGCCCCCTGGTCCCCGAGGTCCAAGGCACCAGCGGCAAGGCCTGTGGCCTGGGAGAGGGACAAGCCACCCACCCTGCAGTCCTGGGAGCAAGCAGCTGCACCTGTGCCTGCAGCCTGGGAGAGGGACAAGCCACCCACCCTGCGGTCCTGGGCACCAGTGCCTGTAGCTGTGGCCTGGGTGAAGCCGTCCACCCACGGTCCCCTGTGGCTGCAGCTGGCCTGGGCAAAGCCTGCCCAGGTCCTGGGTGACTGCGGCTGGCCAGAGGGAGGGAAGCTAGTTTCCAGGTGCCTGAAACTGGTCAGAGGAGGGAATCCTGGGTCCCAAGTGTCGGGCAAGGTAGAGGCAGTTAGGGACGATCAGGCCAGTAGTAGAGCAGTTAGGAGTGATCACGCAGGCAGGGAGAGGTGGTTAGGAGCAATCAGGCAGGCAGAGGTGTTAGGGGTGATCAGGCAGGCAGGTAGGTAAGCAGTTAGGAGCCAGCAGTCCTGGATAATGAGAGGCAGTCGGACATTCCCCAAGGGGTCCCGGATTGGAGAGGGTGCAGGCCGGGCTGAGGGATTACCCCCCAACTCCCTGCATGAATTTCATGCACCGGGTCTCTAGTGTAGTAATAATTATCTGCACTGATGGTCAACCAAAATGGAAACAGCTAAGTCTAATTTCCTGACATTAGAAATGGATATTCTAGCAAGATTAGTTATTAGTCAACTTCAAATTTCTCAGAGTTTGCATACTATTGGTATCTATATCTCCATATTTTGGAGAAACTAGATTCTTGAGAAGAGCAAAAGCCATTAAAGAGTTAGGAAATAAGGCTTATAAGAAAAGATTTTAAGGGACTGGTTATTACACAGCAAAGTGCCTAGTGGATAATTACATATAACACATTAACATTTTGAATAGCATATTTTAAAAAGGAGAGCAAGGCTAGATGGCAGTTTCTAAAAGGAGTCAAACTACAGCCTATATTTTTTATTTTGCAAGAAAATGGCATTTAAAGATATATCATGACAGCACAGTTAATTCAAAATACACATTATCTGTGAACCTAGTGGAATCGCCATTTCTGAACATCCTATATAATCAAAGAGAAATGTGGTAATTAGCTGTAACTTCGCTACCCTTCCCATTGGCTAATCAGGGTGATATGCAAATTAACTGCCAACCAAGATGGCAGCTGGCAGCCAGGCTATTGACACAAACAGGAGGCTTGCTTGCTCTAGTGACGGAGGAAGCCAAGGTTCTCCGCCTGCCGCTGCTGGGCTCTGAGCTGCTCTCTAAGAAACATTGTTACAAATATAGAAGCTAAACAAAATCCCAGAAACCTGCTTTCAGCCGACCAGGATCTCAGAGCTGGAGTCGCAACAAAGTTTCAAATACAGAAGGTAAACAAAGCCAGAAACCTGCTTTCAGCAGCCGAGGTCTCACAGCTAAAGCTGGCTCTCAGCTCCAGTGACAGCAATAGAAGGTAAATAAATCCAAGAATAAAAAAAAAAAGGAGAGGTTGGGAGCTTTAGTCATCCGCCAGCTTGAAAACCACCCTCAGCCCCTCACCCAGACAGGCCAGGCACCCCAGTGGGGACCTCTACCCTAAACGATGTGTGACCAGCTGCAAACAGCCATCATCCCCTCACCCAGGCTGGCCAGGCACCCCAGTGGGGACCCCCACCCTGATCCAGGACACCCTTCAGGGCAAATCAGCCAGCTCCCAGCCGTGCACCAGGCCTCTATCCTATATAGTAAAAGGGTAATATGCTCCCAGCACCAGGATCAGCGGAGCAGCGAGGCCTCCCAGCACTGGGATCACCAGAGCAGCGAGGCCTCACTGCCCCTGTGTCAAGAGGAGCCGCGAGGCCTCCCAGCATCGGGATCAGTGGAGCAGCGAGGCCTCCTGGCCCCTGGAGAAGCGTGACAGGGGGCAGCACCCAAACCCCCTGATCGCCCTGCGGCTCTGTGTGTGACAGGGGGCAGGGCCATAATCTCCGTATCCGCCCTGCTCTGTTCATGACAGGGGAAGGCGCCCCAACCCCCTGATCGGCCCTGCTCTGTGCCTGATAGGTGGGAGCTCCCCAACCCCCTGATCGGCCCTGCTCTGTGTGTGACAGGGTGCGCCCCCCCCCCATGGGCCCTGCTCTGTGTGTGATGGGGTGGAGCCACAACCTCCCCATCGGCCCTGCCCTGAGTGTGACGGGGGGAGTGCCCCAACCTCAGATCGGCCCTGCTCTGTGGGTGACAGGGGGTGGCGCCCCAACCTCCCCATCAACCCTGCCTTGAGTGTGACAGGGGGGAGCTCCCCAACCCCCTGATCAGCCCTGCTCTGTGTGTGACAGGGGGGAGCTCCTCAACCCCCTGATCGGCTGGCTCTGTATGTGACAGGGTTGGCACCACCACCCCCTGATTGGCCTTGCTCTGTGGATGACACGGGGCGGCGCCCCAACTCCCCAATTGGCCCTGCTCTGAGCCCAACCAGGAGCTGCAGGGCAGGCACCTAGGGATTGGGCCTGCCCTCTGCCACCCGGGAGTGGGCCTAAGCCAGCAGGTCATTATCTCCCGAGGAGTCCCAGACTGTGAGAGGGCACAAGTGGGGCTGAGGGACACCCCCCCACCACCAGTTCACAAATTTTTGTGCACTGGGCCTCTAGTCCTATATAATAAAAGGCTAATATGCAAATCAACTGAACCATGGAATGACTGGTCGCTATGATGTACCCTGACCACCAGCTGGCAGATGTTCAGTGCAGGACCTGCCCCCTGGTGGTCAGTGTGCTCACTGCTGGCGAGCACAGCAGCAGTTGCAGGAGCCTCTCCCGCCTCCATGGCAGCACTAAGGATGTCCGACTGAGGGCATCAGTAGGACATCCCCTGAGGGCTCCCTGACTGAGAGGGTGCAAGCTGGGCTAAGGCCCCACCCCCCACCCCCCAGTGCACGAGATACCATGAGATAACACTCCACCAAAAGTGGTTGGCTTTGGTCCAAATCCATGATTCTCAAACCTGACTTGTCATAGAATCCCCTAGAAGGGCTGGAAAAAATTTCCTCCACCTCACTGCTCCTGGAAAATTAGATTCATTAGGTCTGGTTTGGGACCAGGAATCTATTTTGTAAAGCTCCTCGGATGGATTCTAATGATGAGCCAGATATGAAAACCATGGACCTAACTAAATGAAAGTCCAAGATCAAGGAGATGGCAGATTTGAAATCTGGCATCAGTTTCCTGGTTTACAGGTCCCTTTTATAAGGGCACTGATCCTACTAGTGAAGGTTCTGCCCTGAGGAATTAATCACCAACCAAAGGCCCCACCTCCGAATTCTAGCACACTGGGAATTAGGATTCAACAAATGAATTTTGGGGGGACATAATCTATAGCAAGAACCTTTTCACCTTCAGATTCTTAATTTCATAATAAGTGTTATATAAAGAGCTCATTCAACTCTAGGGTTTTCTGATTTTTTTGTAAAGGGTTAATGTAGACACATGAACCAGTACGTTTTTACTTTGTATGTACCCCAAAGATCCTCTACTGTTTAAGATACAGTATCACTTAAAATTTGTAGTCTTTAAAGCATATTTTTATTGAATTTAAGTTATAGGAAAGAAGATTAAACATCTTTTTTCAAAGCAGAGGAGAACCCCCACTGTGTAGAGCAGAAGGGCGCCATCTAGGTAATATATTGATATATTAGTACTGTAAGCATGTAATATTTTTTTTAAAGCTGAACATTGAGAGGAAATTTAATTTAGAAAATAGTAAAACTCCTAATTTATGTAATAAATTACATTTTCTATAAATTGTCTTTTTCTTTGTTCCCCCCAATCCATTAGATTTCTCACTTGCTCATTCCACAATCTGAGTATTCTTAAAAATATATGGTAAATCTTCCCACTTGTCTGCTGTAAAAATAGGCCTGAAGTTTAGACAGGATTCTATAATTTTATGTTAATGATTGCTATAATCCTTTTTAGTGATACACAGCTTTCAAATATACCTGCTATAGCCAAGAGTCCAAGTCCAAGTTATGAATAAATGTTTTCCACCTCTATAAATAAGTCCTGGCCAAAAGTCCATCCTCATACTATGTAAGGGGGCACTTATGTGATGATACAGTGGGGCCTTGACTTATGAGTGTCCCGACTAATGAGTTTTTCAAGATATGAGCCATCTCTCTGCCGATTTTTCCTTTGAGTTGCGAGCTAAAATTCGGGTTATGAGCCAGTTTCAGATACCCCACCGCTAGTTGGTGCAGCGAACGTCACAGTGAATGCCACAACATTAGCCCAGCATCACGTATCTCACTCGTTCACTGTTGATTTGACATATGAGTAATTTGAGTTACGAGCTCCGTCACGGAACGAATTAAACTCGTAAGTCAAGGCCCCACTGTACTTCAGATGAGGTAGTTGGTTGCCTGGGCTGATAAAAATCCCCTAATATCCATTACTTAGGATGTTTTACTGATCACTATTGACATTGAAAGGCAATAACTGATAGGTGTTAATTCCCCTCCATTCACACTTTTATATAATCTGAAACATTCCTTCTTATGTGCAGAAATGTGTAAAAGGAGGATTTCCGTAAATAATACCTCTCAATTTTGCTAGCTTTAGTCCTTGCCATAAAACTATATAATTCATTGGTCTGTAAAAGAACTATAATATAAAATATATTAAAGGATCTATATAAATGCAAATACAACAAAAAATAAAATTGATTTTTATGGATTTTAAGTCTTAAATATAAGTAAAAGCTCCATAGACTACTAGACACAGTCTGATAAAATGTCAAAATGGTTCCCTAAGGGAAATCAGAATGATGTTCCAGAATACCATTTTTAACAGCCCCCACTGTTCTTTGATACTCCCCGATTTGCTTGGGGGAAGGGTTGTCACAGAAGTGCTAAAAAGACTCCTAAGAAATAAAACCATAAGAAGATAACCCTTAAAGGGAAAAGACACATGATGGTTGTCTCCAAAACTTTTCTGCTGAAATTCACTTTTGTAATTCCATTTATATAGTCACATGAACACACAGGACTTCAAACTGATCAATTAAAATCCTAATAACAGTTTCATTTCAAAAAATAAATAGCAGAGTGTGCCTGTCTGCTACTCGCCGCTCTGAGGCAGACTGGCCCTGGGTGCCCAGTGCCCTTGCCAAGGCCATGCTGGGGCTACGTGCCTTCCCCAGCCTCTTCATTAGGAAGCGTGCTCAGCAGGGTAGCATCCACAAGCCCACCACCTTGGAAAACTGCAAGTCCACCCAGCAGATGAGGACAGGAACCAGAGCAGCTGAGGCCCCAGGATGAGGACGCAGAGGCAGTGTGCAATAAGCAGGGTGCTGATTCCACTGAAGCAACTGCTAAACCACAGATGTTTTTAAGCTGTGAGGGATTTGTGCAAATACCCACACCATACCCAAACTTCAAAGATATCCGATAGCAAAATGACTTGAGTAATCCTCACTCTTATAAGAATAAAATTCCATTTAAGGCAGATGTTGTTTACATCGAATAAGTTCTAAATAAGTGGAGAGAGGATTATGAAAAACTGGAGCGCAACCACACTGACATTCAATGACTTTTCCCCCGGAGGGAACAAGGCTTGAACTTTTATGCTAAAGAACTAACTAGAGATGAAATTGAGGAATTCAAAAAATCAAAAGAAACAATTAGAAGATTCCTACTGGCTTATAAAATTATGTTAGAATTTGGGGGGCGGGGTGCAGAAGATAAAAGTAGGAATTTCGCTGGGTCTGTTAACTGGCAAGAAAGATTTCAGCATCGGAATGAGTCCCAGCACAACTATTTAAAAAGAATCACCCATATCTTAAAAGCCTTGGTGACTTCAATATGAAAGTTATAAATCTTGTGTAAAATGTATTCTTCATGAAGCTCTTGTGGAAATAAGAACTCCAAAACTTCCTCCTCGGCTGCTCATATAAATAGCAAACTAGCTAAAGGAAGAAAGGTGGTACTTAGAGAGCCTGGAGAAGAAACAGCCCAGCTGGGCGCAGGGCCCAGCAGTGAAGCTGCCAGGCCAGGGAACACAGTGAAGCATAGTAATGCCGAAAATTCCAATTCTCAACCAGAAAACATCCCACAGAGAAAAAGGAGAGGGCATCTCCTCCTGAAAAGATGAAGAAGGTGAACATTACAACAAAGTCCGTGAAAATCCTGGAAATACAGGTTCCTAGGATAATGTACTATCAGAATGAATTGCCAGAAACCCGTAAGCCAGTTTAGGTGGGAGGAGAATAGCACTGTACAGTTTATCCTAAAGGACAGAAGTCACAGTTCACATTTTAGCCATCTGTTTGTGATTTATGTTGTAAGCATTGTTATTTTATTTTGGATGACAATAAGTTTAATAAGATGTTTTAGGATAAAACCCAATAAATAAATTTTTTCTGTAAATAAATATATAAATAAATATCAACTACCACCCGGTATTTATAGTTTACTGTAAGATCAACATCTTTGGAGAAAACTAATCAGCTAATAGCCATCACTACTACCAAGGTAGATGATTTATTTTACCATACAGAGAGAAATATTTCTAGCCCTTAGAGGCAATCAGGGACGCTATTGAAATCTGTTTGCAACTCCTTATATCAAGCAGTGAAGCAGGCCAGTTAGTTTTCCCTGGTCTCACAATCTAAAATTTTAAGAAACAACCATAATAATAAAAATAATAGTAGCTAACATATTCCAAGAACTGCCTATTTGCCAGACCTGAACTAGAGGTTTATATGTGTTATTAGTTTAACCTTCACAATGACTATTTGAAGAAATGAATAATTGTTTATATCATATAAATAAGGAAGTCATAGTTAATTTATCCTATATAATAAAGAGGTAATATGCAAATTGACCACCACACCCTCACACAAGATGGCCACACCCATGTGGTCACAAGATGGCTGCCACAAGATGGCCAGCAGGGGAGGGCAGTTGTGAGCGATCAGGCCAGCAGGGGAGGGCAGATAGGGCTGACCAGGCCAGCAGGGAAGGGCAGTTGAGGAGGACCAGGCCTGCAGGGGGGGCAGTTAGGGACGACCAGGCTGGCAGGGGAGGGCAGTTAGGGAAGTTGGGGGCGGCCGGGCCAGCAGGGGAGGGCAGTTGGGGGCGATCGGGCTGGCCGGGGAGTGGTTAGGGGATGATCAGGCTGGCAGGTGGAAGCAGTTAGGGCAGTGGTTCTCAACCTTCCCAATGCTGTGACCCTTTAATACAGTTCCTCATGTTGTGGTGACCCCCAACCATAAAATTATTTTCATTGCTACTTCATAACTGTAATTTTGCTACTGTTATGAATCATAATGTAAATATCTGATATCCTATATGTGTTTTCCGATGGTTGCAACCCACAAGTTGAGAACCGCTGAGTTAGGGGTAATCAAGCAGGCTGGCAGGCAAGCGGTTGGGAGCCAGCAGTCCTGGATTGTGAGGATCGGGCCTAAACCAGCAGTTGGACATCCCCTCAGGGGTCCCAGATTGGAGAGGGTGCAGGCTGGGCTGAGGGACACCTTCCCCCCATCTCAGTGCACAAATTTCATGCACCAGGCCTCTTATTTGTGTATAAAAACACAGCTAGTCAGTAGGAGACTCAGACTGTGTATGAAAGCAGCTCTTTTGAATCCTCTGGGACAGGTATGCTTTTTACTACATGACACTGCCTCTTAGCATAGCATCATGAGCAAACTAATTCAGACAAACACTTTCTTGTTCTTCTAAGAAAAATGTATTCAAATAAAGATTAAATAATACAGTCCAGAGACATATAGATTAAACATAAAGTGGTTAGGACCTGAGGTGAGATAGTAGTGGTAACGGAGAAATAAATTAGAGAACAAAAGAGTCTACTTTGAAATGTACGTAAAGGACACATTTTCAAATTGTGGAACTGCCATGGCATAGTTTTTCTATGAAAAAGAATTAAGTTCCAAGAAAAAAAGACTATACAATACTTTTTATGTTTGATCCTGAATGCTCAACTGACCAGAAATATACTATAAAAAAATATACTGCTGAGACCGGTTTGGCTCAGTGGATAGAGCGTCGGCCTGCAGACTGAGGGGTCCCGGGTTCGATTCCGGTCAAGGGCATGTACCTGGGTTGCGGGCATATCCCCAGTGGGGGATGTGCAGGAGGCAGCTGGTTGATGGTTCTCTCTCATCGATGTTTCTAACTCTCTATCTCTCTCCCTTCCTCTCTGTAAAAAATCAATAAAATATATTTTAAAAAAATATATATATATACTGTGTTGGTCCCCCTAAAAATAAAATTAAAAAGGACATGATGCCAAAATTAGGTTTAAAGAGACAAGTATAATCCTTTTGTCCTGTAGTATGAAGCTTTATCTTTAAACTTTGTCAAATATTATTTTTCCATATTCCCAAAATATAAATGGAATTGGAAGGGCTTGTGAAATGTTGGAGAGAATGAGCAAATTTAACTCCTCAATTCACAAGTTTCATTAGGAAACATTCTTAATTTTGATATGTCAGCCTGTTTATTGAATTATATTTGCTATTTAAATTCTCTTAAAACAATGATGGTTAAACACTTTCTAGTATAATGGCATCATCAATTATATTAGCTTATACATGAAGAGGCAAAAGTAGGTGTACATTTGTTTGTATGGGAAATAATATAACAATTACTAAATAATAATACAAGAATACAAGAATACTAGATAAAACTGTTAGAGAGACAGATACCTATAAATGTCATTGCTCTTCTCTATAACTAAAGATATTAATGGCTCTCTTGAAGATACCTTGTATTTTTTGTTAAGGTTTATGAGGGCAGATGAAGTGTAGGCTAATAAAACAAGAGCCACTCCCGTCCCCTTAAACTCTGTGTTTCACGTATTTACAACTGTAACCCTACTTCTGCCACACCCTGTGCATTATTTCTAACTGGTATCCCTACCTGTTTATAAAGAGGTGACTCTTTATGCCACATCAATCTGTGGTAACATTAAGCTGGACCCAAAGCTAAGATTTTGTTGAGAGGGTACCAGTGATTTCCTTTAAAACACTACCTCCATTTGCATATGTGTGCATGTGCATGTATGTGTGCATATATGTATAAAAAGCTGTGTTCCAAACCTCAAGGTTGCAGCAGAAATTGGATTAGGTGAAATTTCTTGAGTGAAACACAAAGCAACAACAATGTCAGAAGAGGCTAGTTTTAGAACCTTGAGACAGAGTGAATTAAAATCCCTGAATTGGGACTCAGAAGTCTCTTAAGACAACAACTACCAACAGCTAATGTTTTTATAGAACACCTTCCCCCACAAACTGTGCTAGGATAGAATAGGGGAAATGCTATAATAAAAAAGAAATTTATTGAAGCTAAGATACGCCTGCCACTAAGTCACCTTGGAAATAACAAATAAAGTAAGGGGAAAATCACACATTTGTGTGTATCCTATGTGAATAGATATATGTCAGGGCATACAAAGATGTGTGTTTGTATATACACATCACAAACACAGATTTTTCTAAAGGACCTCTGAATTCTTAAGAGCCTGTGAAAGTAATTTCTACAACAGAGGAAAAACTTATATTCTTGAAAAGTAACTGAAAAAAGAGACTTACTTTTAATCCACAAACAGCAAGCTGTCTCCAAAGTCAATTTCTTATATAGACTTTGTGGTTATCAGGAAAAGTATTATCTATTTTCTATTCCTTTACAGAGTATTAGGGGAGAAACAAACCAGGGAGACTCAGGTGGGAAATGAGAATCAGAGCAAGTTTTCCACTAAAAAACAATTGCAATAGAAGAAGCATTAGACACTCCAGAGTGGTGAGAGAAATTGAAACCCCACTAAGCTATGTGACATCTCATATACAATATGACCAAAGCGTCTGGTTTGAGGTTTTAGGGAAATGTGCACAATGAATTACATTGGTCTCTAATGAAGCTATCCTTTGAGGAATAGCTAAAATACAGATGTTGATTCTCTAATAACCATATCCTAAACAGTAATCACAGAGATCCATATTAAATCTCTGATAATTGACTTGGTGACTACAGTGGTCCATAGAAGGTGATCACACAATGTTTATGACTTGAAGCTACAAATGGCAGCAACCTCAAGACATTTGGTCATTTATTCAGTCTTAAAAAATGACTTCTCTTAACAGAGCTCTGGATATATGGAGAGAGAGAGAGAGAGAGAGAGAGAGAGAGAGAGAGAGAGAGAGAGAGAGATTTAGTAGGAAGTAAAGAAAAGTAGAGTCCTTACTGTTGGGAAGAGTACACCTTAGCTGAAGAGAAAACACAGCCACACCCCAACAACATGTCCAAAATGAATTAATTGCTGGATTATAAACCACTGAAGAAATAAGTATCCGTTATCATACTAGTAATAGCTAAATAAGTATATAAATAAATAGATAAAGTGAGATAACCCCTGATAAAGTTACAGGGACTACTGCAGTTAGAAAAATCATTTGCAGCCATCATAATAAAGATGCAGGCAAATGATCAATGTCACTAAATGTGGAGGGGCTGGTTTTATAAGGAAGGAGTAGGATATTTTCATGGTCTGAAAATATCTTCCCACAAAATACTTATTACTTGCAAAAGAAAAACAGTAACTATGCCATTGAGAAATTAGCAGCACCTTGTCTAAACAGATAAAATTAACATCACCGAAAAGATGCAGATGTACATCCTGTGTCTATGAATGTGACAATCTTGGAAGGACACATCATGTATGTGGTACTCCATCCCACATTGCATAACCCAAATCTAAGTATAGGGTGTCCCAAAATTCACGCAAGATTTGAATTTTGCGTGAGCATTAACAACAACAAAAAATAAAAGCCTAATTTTACTTGGTTTATTGAATCAGATTCTAATATCTGTTGCCCTTTGATTTCAATCCCTCCAATTTGATAAACATTACCAAGTACCAATTATGGCCCAGGAACAGGGACATTTAAGACCAATGAAGACCACAGCTTTGCGTATGTGCCAGCAAAGCCGTGGAGGCCATTTACCCGATGTGCTATTCCATACATAACCCTGTACTATATACTTTATAAATCAATAAAAATGTACAATTTTAAAATATAAACCCGTGTTTTCTATCAAAATTACTTCTTGCGTGAATTTTGGGACACCCTATATAAGGAAACAAGAAACAAATTCAAAATGAAGAACATTTTTATTTTGAAAGCCCTACGTTCTTCAAAGTTTAAAAGGTTGAGGAACTGTTCCCAACTAAAACTCAGTAAACTAAAAAATAACAAAACAAAAATCAGAATATGATTGGAAGATGAAGAAAAAATGTCCTTATTCTTAGCAAATGCAGACGGAAGGATTTAGGGATGTAGGGGTATAAGGGTTTGATGTTTGCAACTTACATTGGTTCAGAAAAACTGTCCATGTGTATGTGCCTATGTGTGTGTGAGTGTAGGGAAGGAAGCAAGTGAGGCAACACCCTAATAACTGAATCTGGTAAAGGGTGTTCAGGTGTTCTTTACTATCCTTGCAACTTTTCTCAATGTTTGAAATTACTTCCAAATAAAAGTAAAAATCAAGTTAATTGATTATTCCTCTTCTCCCCCTCCCCAGCACGCGCACACACACACACACACAGTATTGATTTTGTTTGGTTTACCTTATCTGTGTACCTATACCTCATTTGGCTACAAGTGCACATCCATCCAGAAACCTCAGCCAGAAACAGAAACTTGGAACTTTTATTTCACTTGTCCTTCAGCACTATCAGCAAATCAATCACCTGGGGACTGTACTCTGCTTCTGTAGACAATGACAATATCATAAAAATATCAGTGTTCCTTAAATCAATTTATAAATATGTAATTTGTTTTAAAAGCCAATAATTTTTAAAAATAGACAAGCTGATTCTAGAGTTCATATGAAAATAAGCAAATCATCATCATAAAAAATTGATAAAAGAAAAGCAAGCATGAGAAATCAGCCCTGCTAGGTATTAAAATTTAATATAAAACCTCAAAATAAAACAGCCATATTGTGGCCTGAATTGACAGACAGATCAATGCAACAGAATAGAAATACAAAAAATGAACCAATGCATAGTGACATGGAAAGATAGAGAATAAAAATATTAATAGTGGTTAAATGTGAAATGTGAGGTAGGAACTAGGTACAGGGGTAGAACACAAACTTTCCATCATGTACCTGTTTATACTTACTCATTTATGAGCCATGTGCATCTATTCACAAACTTAAATAATTAAATGTAAAGAAAATGAGACATTTATTTCAAAGTCACTGACTTGCAATTGTGCCAGAGTGAGACAGTAGCCAACTCTTTCCATGTGTTTAGATGCAAGCAAGATTATATTCTGAATTTATCCCAAACTGGACAAGAAAAAAATTAGTGGCTAGACATCTAGGGTCATATTGCAAAGAGCATTATCTGACAGTTGGTTTAAATATATTCCATTCACAGAGCCATCTGAAGGAATCTAACTTTGATTTTACCTTCCCTGAGGCAGAACAGAAGGAAGGGACCTTTAATTGCATTATATGGAATATAAATTCCTTAACAGCTTCACATTAAAAATTACAAGTCTAATGCTTAGGAATCCTTGAATTCCCATTACCCTGTAAGACATCCATGATACATTTACATGCAGAAAAGACCTGACAGCCAAGAAGACTAGCTACTTAAATTGATTGTAATATATATCATGTCATATATATGCAAGAGTTTATTTCTTTCTCCAATAGTTACTTATTTATAGGAGATGCATCATGTTAAAGAGGAGAGAGAGAATATAACGCAGAACCTAGGGGATAGTAGTTGAAAATGTTAAAAACCTTAATTATATGACTAATCTTAAGTTGTTTAGGATTAATCAAAGCCTAATCAATTGCAAAGGTGTCAGCCACTATGACATGGCTTGTTGACATTCTGTACTTCTTGCCAGACATGGGGATTCAATTTTTACATAATATAATTTCAAGCTTAACATTGCCTTTCCAATATGTGCACTATATACACAATAGCAGAGGGTCACTGTTTCAATCATCTCATTCCATAAAATCTGGAGTCAGGTATGAAATGCACTGGTTTTGCTGAATGGGAAAACACTCTAGGCTGGGTCCATTCTATGACCAGTCATAATTATTAGTAGCTCCATCGTCTGAAAGTCAGTAAAGCAGAAAAACATTCCTCAAAAATCAAGTGCAGTTTTTAATACTTACTGCTTTAAATAATGATCTATATTTATACAACCACAGGAGCTCAAAAATGATTCTATTACAATTCCAATGTATGGTGGGGATTGCCCACATTACCAAACAATTCTCCAACACACCAGCTGGGTTTCCCACAATTCAACTCAATTCTGACACTATCTACTCTGAGAAAGATCAGATACATAAAGTAAATTTTGTTTTCCCAAAACTAATGTACTTAAGAAATAAAAAACATCACCAATAAAAATCAAAGGGAAACTTGTTGGTTCTCATCCAAATGGTCATTTCCAAATTTAAATATAGTAATATCTGTTCTTTACATATAATAAAAGAAATACCCAAGGAAACTAATTGTCCCACAGACTTATAGATAATTTTAGTATTTTCATCCAGCTACAACTTAGTTGGCCTTTTGGATAACACTTTTTGAAATTTACTTTGAGGAATTTTTTCCTCCTATTCCTTGATTTTTCCATAGCAATAAAATTGCTCAAATTCTCTTGATTTTGTTTTCTATTTACCATGTTTCCTTCTAAGACATAGCTGATACTTAGGATATTTCTTTATTTAGTCATTGTCATATGCAAAATTCTAAGCTGTCCTCCAATGAATCAAGCCTTTGTATAATCTCCTCTCCTTGAGAGTCAGCAGAACTTATGACTTTCTTTTAGCCAATGGAGTATGTCAACAGACTCCCATCATTAGATTCTGCTATATGGCAAAAAGTGTGACATGACTTTATAGAAGACTGTGCCTCAGCTGACCAGAATGAGGTATTTTACTGCTGACTTTGAAGAAATAAGCTGCTATATTGTGAGGGAACTTCTGAAAGGGCAATGTGACAAGGAACTGCTCTGGGGTCCTCTAGGAGCTGAGAGTCGCCTCTGATAGATGGGCAGCAAGAAAGTGGGAACTCCAGTCCTGCAACTGCAAGCAACAGATTTCTGCCTACAACCACAGGAGCTCAAAAATGATTCTATTACAATTCCAACGTATGGTGGGGATTGCCCACACTACCAAACAATTCTCCAACACACCAGCTGGGTGTCCTACAATTCAACTCAATTCTGACACTATCTACTCTGAGAAAGATCAGATCCCACAGGGTAAGGGCTCAGTCCCACAAGACTGCCACCACATCAGGTACCAATCACAAGTCATGTTGTCACCTGTGCTTCTGATTGACTGGCTATAAATTAGAGGTTCTCATGAACCCCTCCCTAAGTTTAATTAACTGCTAGGATGGCTCACAGAACTCTGAGGAACATTTTACTTAGAAAAGTCGCCTCGTTAACATAACAAAGACATCACTTAGGAAATTCTAAGGGTTTTGGGAGTTCTGTGCCAGGAACAGTGGACAGAGATCAAATATAGATTTCTTATTATAAATCACAATATCAGAGCTGGTTTCCTCCATAAATTAAAGCAGCCTTTCCAACAACTAGAGTGAAGTCTTGTGAGATCGTGATATCTCTGATCCTTTGACTGAAATCAGAGATCTGACACAGTTAGGGCCATATCAAGATTCCTGAGTTTTGAAAACTGTAAGAAAATAATATATGTTGTTTTTAAGCCATTAAATGTGTGGTAATTTGTTAAGTAGTGATAGAAATCTACCACAGTAATTGCATTCTCACTTCTGAAAAACTGTCATTCTTCCAATTAATGAAATCTCACTTGTAAGAACCTTTTCATTAAATAACAGGAACATGGGTAGAAAATTTGCCAAGTTTTAAATGGTCAACACCTAAGACATCACAACATCCATTTACTTAGACATGAGAATGAGACAGAACTTTTCAGTGCGGCTTATGGATTACATTTATTTTACAGTCACATTTCACGTATCAGTAGTGAAAACTAGAGCTTTGGGAGCATGTGAAACAGACAAGAGCATTAATGCAGGATTTCTCTCAATCCGGGACTGCTGGATCCTAACTGCTCACCTACCTGCCAGCCTGATCGCCCCTACCCACTCTGCCTGCCTGCCTAATCGCCCCTAACCACCTCTCCCCTGCCGGCCTGATCTCCCCTAACTGCTCTCCCCTGCTGGCCTAATCACCCTCTACTCACTCTCCCTGCTGGCCTGATCATCCCTAACCCCTAGCTCAGGGGTGGGCAAACTTTTTGACTCGAGGGCCACAATGGGTTCTTAAACTGGACCGGAGGGCCAGAACAAAAGCATGAATGGAGTGTTTGTGTGAACTAATATAAATTCAAAGTAAACATCATTACATAAAAGGGTAAGGTCTTTTTTTTTTTTTCAGTTTTATTCATTTCAAATGGGCTGGATCCGGCCCGCAGGCCGTAGTTTGCCCACAGCTGCCCTAGCCTCTGCCTAGGATCCCGCCACAGTGCCTTTGTCTGGAGGGATGTCCGGAAGATATTTGGTCTATCTGGTCTAATTAGCATATTACCCTTTTATTAGTATAGACTAGAGGCCCAGTGCACAAAAATTTGTGCACTCGGGGGGGAGGGGGGGTCCCTCAGCCCGGCCTGTGCCCTCTCGCAGTCTGGGACCCCTCGGGAGATAACCACCTGCTGGCTTAGGCCTGCTCCCACGTGGCAGAGGGCAGGCCAAATCCCTAGGTGCAGCCCCTGGTCGGGCTCAGAGCAGGGCTGATTGGGGAGTTGGGGCACCGCCCCCTGCCATAAACAGAGCAGGGCGGATTGGGAGGTTGCGATGCCACCCTCAGTCACGCTCAGGGTAGGGCCGGTTGGGGGGGTTGGAGCACCGCCCCGTCACACTAAAGGCAGGGTCGATGGGGAGGTTGCGGTGCCACCCCATGTCACGCACAGAGCAGGGCCAATCAGGGGGTGGAGGCACTGCCCCCTGTCACGCACAGAGCAGGGCCGATCAGGGGGTTGGGGAGCTCCCACCTATCAGGGACAGAGCAGGGCCGATCAGGGGGTTGGGGCACCTTCCCCTGTCAGGAACAGAGCAGGGCCGATAAGGAGGGTGTGGCCCCGCCCCCTGTCACACACAGAGCCGCAGGGCTATCAGGGGGTTTGGGCGCTGCCCCCTGTCACGCTGATCCTGGTGCCGGGAAGCATATTACCCTTTTACTATATAGAATAGAGCCCTGGTGCATGGGTGGGGACTGGCTGGTTTGCCCTGAAGGGTGTCCTGGATCAAGGTGGGGGTCCCCACTGGGGGGCCTGGCCAGCCTGGATGAGGGGATGATGGCTGTTTGCCGCTGGTCACACACCTTTCAGGGTGGGGTTCCCCACTGGGGTACCTGGCCAGCCTGGATGAGGGGATGATGGCTGTTTGCAGCTGGTCACACACCCTTTAGGGTGGGGGTCCCCACTGGGGTGCCTGGCCAGTCTGGGTGAGAGGCTGAGGGCTGTTTTCAGGCTGGGACTGAAGCTCCCAACCGCTCCTTTTTTTCTTTTTTTTCTATTAATTCTGGGCCAGCTTTAGCCTGGCTCCAGCTCTGAGGCCTCAGCTGCTGAAAGCAGGTATCTGGTTTGTTTAGGTTCTATAATCAAAACTCTGTATCAACTCCAGCTTTGAGATCCCAGCTCGCTGAAAGCTGGTTTCTGGGGTTTTGTTTAGCTTCTATATTTGTTACAATGTTTCAAACTGCAGGCTCAGAGGCCGGCAAGGCAGGCGGGGAACGTTGCAGTCCTCTGTCACTGAAGCAAGCAAGCCTCATGTTCAGTTTAAGCTGCCTGGCTGCTGGCCGCCATCTTGGCTGGCAGTTAATTTGCATATCGCCCTGATTAGCCAATGGGAAGGGTAGCGGTTGTACGCTAATTACAATGTTTCTCTTTTATTAGATAGGACTAGAGGGGGAGGGGGGGTCCCTCAGCCCGGCCTGTGCCCTCTCACAGTCTGGGACCCCTCAGGAGATAACCACCTGCTGCCTTAGGCCTGCTCCCGGGTGGCAGAGGGCAGGCCCAATCCCTAGGTGCAGCCACTAGTTGGGCTCAGAGCAGGGCCGATTGGGGAGTTGGGGCACCGCCCTCTGTCATCCACAGAGCAGGGCGATCTGGAGGTTGTGATGCCACCCTCAGTCATGCTCAGGGTAGGACCAATTGGGGGGTTGGGGCACCGTCCCGTCACACTCAAGGCAGGGTCCATGGGGAGGTTGCGGCACCATCCCCTGTCACGCACAGAGCAGGGCCCATCAGGGGGTTGGGGCGCCGCCCTCTATCACCCACAGAGCAGGGCTGATCAGGGGGTTGGTTCGCCGCCACTCTCACACTCAGGGCAGGGCCGATTGGGAGGTTATGGCTCTACCCCGTCACACACAGAGCAGGGCCCTTGGGGGGGGAGGGTTGGGGTGCCACACCCTGTCACACAGAGCAGGGCAATCAGGGAGTTGGGGTGCTCCCCCCCTATCAGGCACAGAGCAGGGCTGATCAGGGGGTTGGGGCACCTTCCCCTGTCACGAACAGAGCAAGGTGGATAGGGAAGTTGTGGCCCTGCCCCCTGTCACACACTAGCCGCAGGGCGGTTAGGGGGTTTGGGCGCTGCCCCCTGTCACGCTGATCCCGGTGCTGGGAGGCCTCGCGGCTCCGCTGATCCCAGTGCTGGGAGGCATATTACCCTTTTACTATATAGGGTAGCCTGGTTCACGGGTGGGTGCCGGCTGGTTTGCCCTGAAGGGTGTCCCGGATCAGGGTGGGGGTCCCCACGGGGGTGCCTGGCCATCCTGGGTGAAGGGATGATGGCTATTTGAGGCTGGTCACACATCCTTCATGGTGGGGGTCCCCACTGGGGTGCCTGGCCAGTCGGGCTGAGGGGCTGAGGGCTGTTTTCAGGCTGGTGGGTGACTGAAGCTCCCAACCGCTCCTTTCTTTCTTTCTTTTTTTTATTCTGGGCCAGCTTTAGCTTTGAGGCTTGGCTCCAGCTCTTAGGCCTCCGCTGCTGAAAGTTGGTTTCTTGCCTTTGCTTACCATGTTGCGATCCTGCTGGCTGAAGCCCTATGGACTAAAGCAGGTGTCTGGGGTTTTGTTTAGCTTCTATATTTGTTACATAGTTGCTTATAGTTGCAGCTCAGAGGCCTGCAGTGGCAGGCGGGGAACGTTGGAGTCCTCCGTCACTGAAGCAAGCAAGCCTCATGTTAGTTTCAAGCTGCCTGGCTGCCGGCCACCATCTTGGCTGGCAGTTAATTTGCATATCTCCCTGATTAGCCAATGGGAAGGGTAGCGGTCGTACACCAATTACCATGTTTCTCTTTTATTAGATAGGATAGTTCTTCCTCTAAGGTTATTTGTGTCCATTTCATGTTATAAAGTCATCTAATTTTTATTAAAATATTTACTTCATGATTTTTTTCTTGTGTGTATGTATGTGTGGGGGGAGGAGATAGTCATACTGTAAGGGGCAAACTTGGTGATCTAACGAAGGTAAACTGTTGGGAATGAGTCACAGAGTAATGGAAGTGTAAGAAATAAGATGCATTTCTACTATGGATGGTCAAAAAGCTAAATACCTATGTGCATAAAATGTATATTTACTTGTTGGTATGCTCATGATGTTGTCTTGTATAAATTGCTTCAAATAAGGCTCCTAAATCTTAGATAAGACCCTGTCTTTAATAAGATCCATGTGAATATAGACTTTTACATGCTTTTTAAAAATGATTTTTCTATTAAATTCTACCTTGGCTGTCTTATCCTTCTTTGTTCTAAAGATTTTACTTGTGAATAATAGGATTCATTTTATTCTGTTTTGTTTGTTTACTTTTTTCTCAAGGTTTGTAATAGTTAATTGCACCAAGAAGAAACTAGCATTCAGCTAAGTGGTTCAATATGAACTCCACACATCTGCATAGATTTTCCTCAACTTCTCAATCATTTTATTATATCTTGCTGTTGCTAAAATATCAATCATGCCTGCCACTGTTTCCTAAAAAATTTGATCCTAATCTTTGCTTGAAAAGCAATTCGCCTAAGCAAACTCCTGGCTCTGATGGAGGCATGCCTTGTGAGATAGAAATATTTTGTTAATTTTTTATTCGAGTCCAGTCTCCTGCACTTGAACTAGTGTGTTTGCTTTATAGCAATGTTCTAATTTGACAACTGACATGACTACTTGCTTGAGGTCAAACACCATTCCTGACCTGGTCTGGATCCAATGTTTTTTGTACCTTCCTGGAAATGAATCCCTGGCAATTATCATTGGGGGAGAAGGAGGTGATAGTTCAGCCAAGATCTAAGATTTGTGTAGTATAAGTAACTATCACACAAATTCTCCATGGAAAAACATGGAACAGCCTGAGAAATAACCTTTTTTCTTATGTTTAATGAAAGTCTTGCCATACTTCCAGTGATCATTGCTCCTTGTTTACCTTGTCAGTTTATATTGGGTGAAAACTAGTCTCAGTTCATTCAGAAATGTTCTGTTGCTTTTTTTCTTAGACTTAATGTATGGTTTTAGTTTGTCTATATGTAATGCTTTGATTCCTTTTATGTATAAACCTTAAAATGTGCCTGCCTCATTTTCACTGTTTTTCTGAAAACCATCTATATAAACAAGATGTGATTCTGGAGAAACAAAAACTCTATTCCTTACTAACAGCTACATTCCCTTAGGTGGTTCAACATTATTTCTCAGTCTTCTTGAACACTGGAATGAGTGTACTGAAGAAGCAAATCTTTTGAAGTTAGTCAATATTTACCTTTCTTGTATCCTTTAAGATAGATTTGAGGGCTCTCTCTCTCCTGTACTCTGATGGGGGTAGGACTTGCATCCCAGTTCCAATTGAATACTGATTTTTAACATGAGTTAGCCACTTAACTATTATATCAAAAATAGTATCTTCTTTTGGGATTTTCACTTAAGGGGATACATCTCTACCTTGTCCTCAATAACAGGTATAGGAACTATTATATAACTGTGTTCAGATAGCTTAGTGCCATCATATGTCTAGGGGAAAGCATGAACAGGGACCCATCCTGTCAATAAGCACAATTCTACATACCTGACCTACATATGCCAGATATGCAAGGTATCACCAGGCGTTAAGTGCAATTAACTCTTAAAAGAAATGATACATCTTATGCCTTGTCAAAGGCAAAAATGGCAGTCTTTGTGAGCTGTGCTTATCTGTCCTAGAAGTGTCTTGCCTGAGTGTGGGTTATCATGAGTGTGCACAGCACCATCCCCTTAATTCAGGCAGAGTAAAGGATCAAGCCCAGTGTATATAAAATGGGCAGATGATCCTGTTTCATTTGTCACTATTGAGATTTTGTGTGTGGAATTTAGAACACTAGGAATCATTGGCGGTAACAATCATGTATGTGAGAAAACATGGAAGATGTGCCTGATAATAGGATGGATGCCTAGATAATATTTTGAGCCTTTTCTTGACAGTGATTAAATGATATTTAGACCTCCTATAAGAAGCATATAGCACATTTCTTATTCATAAAAGAAGTCCAATATACCACTTAATCACTCTGCATTTACAGCAAAGAAGTCCTAGTCAAAAGGAAGTAAGAAGTATACAGAAATGGGAGCACATTTTGGAGAATTTATTTTGATCCCATGGAAAAGTAGGTAATAAGTAAATTGCTTGCTACTTCAATATTATAGTTTATGCTAGAAGCTTTTAATCTCACACATGCAATATAAACACCACCCCTTAGTTTTAATTTTTCATGAGTTATTTATTCTTCAATTCTCCTGAAACAAGGCAAGGACAGTTTTATAGTTTAGAGAACCTGCTCTCTCCTGTGTGATATTTATCAACTATAGAACCAACTATATTCAGCAGAATGAATTGGTATCTCATCTTTAAAAAATGCATTGTGACTTATAAAACAAGATCAGTGAAATGTGGTTTACTACCACTCATGAAAGTCATAAAATGCCACTTCAATATGGTCTAAATAGTAAAGCATTTTAAAACTTAAACCCCTTTTTCCCATTTTAAAAACAAAAAGTAATTTAGCAAGGCATCAGAGAAAAGTTTCAAAATCTGAAGGTCAGAGTTCGAATTTATATTTTCTGCCTTTATTCACAGAAAGACATCTTCATCTTGATAGTTATTGCACACTCTAATTTTTCATATACATTGGCAGAAAAGGAATGCTGGTAAAAACGATCACCTCAACATTCATTGGAAAAAATATTATTTGGAGGCAAATACAAACCAAAAGCAAAAAAAGTCAGAACTTTAAAACATACCTATGGGCTATGACTAAACAACTGTTTTCGTGGCATCATGGATTGGCTCTTTAAATATCTTTAACAAAGGAAGACATCAATTGATTCAATTACCTCTGAAGGAATTTAGTAAATGAGAAGATAGAAGATACCAGAGTTCATAGGATACAGTCAAATTTAATCTTGTATAAGTCATTTCTGCTAAAAACAAACAAAAACAACCACTCTCCTCTTTTCTCAACTGTTTCTATGAACTTTTATAATTCAAATATGATGCTTTTACTATCTATTATATTATAGGGCTAAGGAGACTCCATTTTGGAAGATGCATATCAATTTGCCATTTGATTACTACTCAAAGTTTCTGTTTTTGGGATCCTGGTTCTGTTTTAAAGATGGCTGGCCCATCCTTGATTGATGTACACTAAACCAGTAAGTCTTCTGTTGCTTCTCTGATGTCTAAAATGGCCCTCATAGTTTGAAATTATAGTCAGGAAGTTTTGGGAGTACTCTTGTTGCAGTTACCTTACTTAAGCTCACTACACCAAAGCACTTAGGGATCTTTGCTACTATCATAGGTCACATATATTTTGCCTAATTGAATTGTGTCATGATAAGCAAATGATGCTATTATCACTTTATATTGCACACGTAACTCTATTGTAACACAAGGCTGGAAGAATGAGCATTGCTTCCACCTTTTCCTATTAGCAGTTAATAATATTCTTGCACTTTTTCCATTGCAATTAAAATGCTCATCTCAAGAAGGGGTCAGCCTTATCAGAGATTCTTGTTTTGAGGCAGGTGCACACTGTCCTCTGGGCCAGTCCAAGGCAAGAGAAGAAAACAGGAAGTAGGAAGTTTTCATGTGGTCTTCACCTACACACCTTCCAATATACTTCCTTTACCCTTTATCGCCTGTGTCCTTTTATTGTCCTCTATCCATCGCCACCATCCCTGAATGTTGTGCTATAACAAAAGCTGAGAAAAATCTCATATCCTAGGAATGTTCATGTTTCCTTTTCTCCTCAAAGCATTGAGAGTTCCATCTTGTTGTAATAGGAATTGCTTCTAAAAAAGTTGAGATTTTCTGGGTGGGCCTATTCTAATGACAGGAGCTCTCAAGAAAGCAGAAACACCAACCAGAAAGGATATATTCACCCCTATCTTCATAGCAGCACAATTTACAATAGCTAAGATTTGGAAACAGCCTAAATGCCCATCAGCAGATGAGTGGATTAGAAAACTATGGCACATCTACACAATGGAATACTGTGATGCTATAAAAAAGAAGGAATTCTTACCATTTGCAGCAGCATGGATGGAACTAGAGGGCATTATGCTAGGTGAAATAAGCAAGGCAGTAAAAGAAAAATACCACATGATCTCACTCATTTATGGATAATAAAGAACATTATAACCTAATGAACAAATAGATACAGAGGCAGAGAAGCATCGAACAGACTGTCAAATTACAGAGGGAAGGCTGGGGAGTGTTGTGGAGTGTTATGGGGGTAAGAGATCAATCGAAGGACTTATATGCATGCATATAAGCATAACCAATGGACGCAAGACAACTGGGGGTGGGGGATGGGGTAAGGGCATGTGCCAGAGGGTAGGGGAGGCCGGGGGAAGGTCAATGGGGAAAAAAAGGAGACATATGTACTACTATTTGTAAAACTTTAAACAAAAAAATAAAAACAAAATAAATAAAAAAGCTGAAAACTTTCTCCAGCTGATAGCAGGAGAATAAAAGAGCAAGTGAGAGATTCAAGACCTTGGCCATTTCTGGTTCCCAGATGGAAACCAGACTATGGACAGGGAATGTAGGAAGCCTTGAGAAACTAAGAGGATCACAACTGAACACCAGCAAGAGAATTGGAACCTTAGTCCTACAAATGCAAGGAATGAATGTGACCAATGATCTAAATGAGCCCAGAGGCAGACAGTTCTTATCCAAAACCTCTGGATAAGAGCTCAACCCAACAGACACCCAATTTCAGTCTTGTGGGACCCTCAGCAAAAAAAGAACAGTTGCACCTTGCTGGACTTCTGACCTACAGAACTTTGAGCTAATAAATTTGTGGTGCTTTAAGCCACTATATTTGTAATAGCACTAAAAAACTAATACAATGGGTGAATCAGATAAACTAAACCCCAAAAATGTTACCTGGTTAATATGTGATCTCTCTCAGAAACAAAATGACTAAATGTACTTAAAATTCATATGTTGAAAAGCTACATTAATCAAACTCAAAAGCAAACTGTCAAGAATGGCATTATGAATATAATAAAAGTAAAATTTAGAGCAAAATGTATTAAAAGGAGATAAGGAGAGTCATTTTCAAGTGATATGAGCTATAATCAATAATGAAGATATGACATTATTAAAATGTATATGCCCACTACAGCCTCCTAAAAAATGAGCCTAGACATATGAATTAGAAACTTCACACTGGGATTGGACTTCAAATCACACCACATAGGCATCTATCTTTTCTACCTTTGGTTAAGGTCAATCTTGCCTAGATGCAAAGAGGGGGAGGCAGCTCATGATTAGAAAATGAATCATCGCTGAAAAAAAGAATGGCTACCTGTAAATCAACATGCCCAACATTGTGGTAACAGACATGCCACAGTTAATTTCAAATCATTTTTCCATCTCACCTAGAATAGCAGAAGCTAGCCAGAATCCCATGAAGGAATCTTTCTTCACACCTGGAGACTACAGAGCATCCAGAACTACTAATTTCATTGACAGGAACTAAGTTGTTTAGAAATGATATGCAGCTCTGCCTAGCTCCGAGAATTTCAAAATCAGCAAAACTGAAAGTAAAATGTAACTTCCATGGAAAGAGAAATTGGACTAAACCTGATGAGATGGATAGATAATGTGGGGTAGTAGAAAGAATATTCTAGTTCTTGTACATGAGTAATGTTAAACAAGTTATATCAATTCCCTAAATTCCTGTTTATGCATCAGAAATAAGGTTGAAGTAGATAATATAAAAAGGTTCTCTTCACCTCTGATATTATTTAATTAATGTCACTGTGGAATGACAGTGGACCTTAAAATCTACTGCCCAGCAAAAGTTCCAGACATTCATTCTCAAAGGGCAGTAGAGAATCCAGCTGAAAAATTTTCCCAGCTGCTACATATCATTATTTGACACAGTCAACTTCTCAAAATGGCATTCAATGTCCTTCAAAAGGACCCAACCTATATGCAAAGCCTCACTCATCACCACTTGTTACTGAAGATTATTTGCTGTTTCCTGACATACTCCCTGCCTCCGTGTAATCATGCTCTTATTCAAAATTCAATTCATTATAAGAAAAATTTTACACATCCCTCTATTTGTTGGTCCAATATCACCACCTCCTTTATGAAAACTTCTCCAACTTCCAATGGAGAACCATTCAGCAGGAGCTTTACAAAGTTAAAGCTTAGGGCCACTTTCAGGTCCAGGCACAATTTTCAAGGTCTTTTATAAATGAAACATTTAGTTATTCATGTATGTATTTGCCAGGTCCTGGGGCAGGAGTGAACTACCTACCACCTGTTCGTGGGCACTAGCCCACATAGTTTCTTGTTTCTCCAGTACATTGTTCTCTTAAGAATCTGAATTTGACTGCCTTCAGGCAAGCATATCATTTTCCAGGTTGCCATCGGCCCCATTACTCAATACTAATCTTTTCCTATGCCTCACAGTACACGTGACCTTCCTAAGCTCTGAAGCGATTCCTCAACCTGTGTTCTTTTATTGTTTGAGGCTGCCACCAGCCATAGGTATTTCTTGGATTCTTCTACCACCCCCCATTCTGGTTGTGGAATATAATGAAGTTCTCACCAATTGTAAGTGCATGTTCAGAGCCCTGTATTAAAAGGATTTTACTGGGGGGAGACAAAATGGCGGTGGAATAGATGGACATGTCCAGAGCCTTGTCCCAGAGCAGACAGAATGAGCAACTAAATGGAGTAATATCCACCCCAAATAGACAAAGTAGACATAGCTTGTGAGACAATTCGCAGCCTGGAAAGGCAGAGGACACCTGGAGAATGGTAAAATCAGGGATCTGGGCTGGGGAGAACTGCAAGACCTCTGAGCCCAGAGGGTCAGAAGGAAACCGCACAGCACTGAGGCCATGTCCCTTGGGTCAGGCACAGTGTCTGACTGTGGGAAGGAGGTCCGCAGGACTGCTGGTGGCAAGGGATTCTAGATCTGGGTTCACAGTCACGACAGACTGAACCCAGAGAGGGCATTCAGGACGGCTGCCAGACCTCGAGAGGCCAGGAGGAAAGGGGCTTGTAGAGGCGCAGCCCTTTCGCCTCTTTGTGGTCTTTGCTTTTCTTTGCTGAACCTAGTTCATAGGACCTTTCGGAGATGGACACTCAGACACTCACCCATGGCTCAGGTGCAGGAGGAGGTGCGAACTTGTGGAGTCTGGGGAGAGGCTAGGGTGAGGAGAGGGCTTGGGAGAGGCAGCTGCGAGTCTGGTGCTGAGTCATACCTTACACCCGTGACCTAGGTAGCCATTTTCTCCTGAAGAGATAGCCCTTTCCTGCAGTCTCCAGGCAACCAATACAGCCACACCCAGACTAAGCCCTGAGGGGTACAAAGGATAAAAAAACAAATCTAAATAGTCCCTGAGAGTCCACAGGGACTAGCCTAAAGAGAGGCCTTTAGTCCCTGCAACAGGAAACTGAGAAACCACACAGTACAGAAGAGCAAGATCTTAAACCAGCCAAAGAAACGACACTTTACTATTTTATTTTTGATTTTATTTTATTGTGTTATATCTTTTTACTTTATTTTCCTTTTTTCATTTGTTTCTTTATTTTTCTATTTCTTTTCACAATATTTTAGCATCATTCTAATTTATTTTATTTTAATCCTTTTTAATCAATTTTTAAAAATTTATTATTATTATTATTTTCTTCTCTTTCTCTTTCTTCTTATCCACTCATTCTCTTTCTACTTCCTCTATACAGAACTGAGGTCCTCCCCATATTCATCCAATTCTTCACCTTACTTTTTGTATAGAATATTCTGCCCCCACCCTCTTTACGGGGAATTTGGTATTTGTATGTTTTGGTTTACCTGTTTGTTCTCCAGTGTTTTATTTATTCATATATATATATATATATATATATATATATATATATATTTTATATTTATATTTTATATATATATATATATATATATATATATATATATTCCCCTTTTTTCTTCCTTTTCTTTTCTCTCATACCATTTTTCTTTCTTCGATATCATGTGTGCTCTCTTTTCTCTCCCCTAATTCCCCTTTCTCTGCTGGTCACTTATATTGGGGTTATCAGTCTTGTGAGTACATTCATGTTTTGTTCCCTTTGTGTCGTGTTTTGTAGAGGTGAACTTTATCCTGTTTGTCCAGTGTGGTAGAGAGTGAGCCACATAACCAGACACCTGGAAAGGAAACTCCATCCACGAACAGGTCAATAACACACTACACCCAACTACAGAGGCAGGAAGAAGGCAGCAGTGAGCGAGGAGAGAGCGTGAGTGAGTGAGGCAGCAAGAGGAGTGTGTGGTCGGGTGGGGTGTGTGTGTGTGTGTGTGTGTGTGTGTGTGTGTGTGTGTGTGTGTGTGACTGAGGCACAGTTAGATCCCGCAGGACCTAAAGTGGCAGACTAGCCAGACTCGTCTTACTAGGCAGCCTCTGCCACCATTGCAAAAAGTCATGGAGCAGCTAAGATTTAGAAACAGTCCAAGTGCCCATCAGCAGATGAGTGGATTAAAATCTGTGGTACATCTACACAATGCAATACTATGCTGTGGTAAAAAAGAAGGAATTCTTACCATTTGCAACAGCATGGATGTACCTGGAGAGCATTATGCTAAGTGAAAAAAGCCAGTCAAAGAAAGATAAATATCACATGATCTCACTCATTTATGGAATATAATGAACAACATAAACTGATGAGCAAAAACAGATCCAGAGACAGAGAAGCATCCATCAGATCATCATACCTCAAAGGGGAGGTATGGGAGGGTGGGGGTAAGGGAGTGAGATCAATCAAAGGACTTGTATGTATGCATATAAGCCTAACCAATGGACACAGGCAACAGGGTGGTGAGGGAACGAGTGGGGAGATGGGGGGACAATGGGGTGATAATGACACATATGTAATACCTTAATCAATAAAGAAAAAAAGGGATTTTACTAGCATTTATACTAGGGGAACTGAAGGGATAAAAAAAACAAGAATGAAGAAAAGGTCACAGAGATTATCTATTCCACCCTCTAAACCAACCACACCTTCCTCTCAAACCTCAAGGTTTAATACTTAATGCCTTCCTAAAGGGAGGAGGGGTGCTGTTTAACCTACTTCAGATTCAAGCCTTACTTTATTTTATTTTTAAATATTTTTTTATTGATTGCAGAGAGGAAGGGAGAGGGATAGAGAGATAGAAACATCAGTGATTACAGAGAACCATTGATCGGCTGTCTCCTGCATGCCCCACACTGGGGATTGAGCCCACAATCCAGGCATGTGCCCTGACCAAAAATCGAACCATGACCTCCTGGTTCATATTTCGATGCTCAACCACTGAACCACACCGGCCAAACCCAAGCATTATTTCAAATGGCATTTTTAAAATGAGACAACCTTCCATCTTCTAGTTTATTATCTCTACACATGAACAAGTAACTGAATAATAAAGGTAACTGCTGAATTGACTCTAAAAATTGTTTCCTTTTGAACTAAAACTAAACAAAAGAAACTATTAACATGTAACTCAACCTTTGAGTACTCAGATTCAGTATCCCTTCCATTAAAACTCTGACCCACAGTCCTTTATTTATAGTTTCTGTTTGGGACTCATTCTCACACTTTGTCAGAGTTTTAGGATCTGCACAGACAATGGAAATGTTTTTATTCCCTTCCCTGCTGTCCCCAAAAGGTGGAAAGGCATATTAAATATAAAGGGTATCCCAAAAATGTATGCACACATTTTGAATAATTATAATGGCAGTGTTTATTAAAATACATTTCATTTTCAAAATTGAGTCATCAGCTGTGTATACATTTTTTTTGTCACACCTTGTATTTCACTAACAGAGTAGCATCCTTTTCTCCTAAAAGGAGTTTAATCCAGTGCAGATTAAGTAAGAAGTGGGCTATTTAGCTCTGGCCAGTGTGGCTCCATTGGTTGGGCATCGCCTAGTACAGTGAAAAGTTGACAGTTTGATTCCCAGTCAGGGCACATGCCTGGGTTGTAGGCTCGATCCCTGGTGGGAAGCATGCAGGTGTTAGCTGACTGATGCTGGCTCTCACATGGATTTTTCTCGCTCTCTCTCTCCCTCTCCCTCTCCCTTCCTCTCTCTCTCAAAAAAATCAATAAAATAATCTTTAAAAAATGAAAAGAAGTGGGGTATATGAATTCCAGCAAGAAACACCCATACCACACTTCTTGAAGACAATGTTTTTTATTTTGTTGCGTTTTTGTTTTGTATGCTGTCCTGTACTGGTGACATTCTGCTGGCATTCCTCGAGGAGAAAGATTTGTGTTTGCTAAGCTCACTCCAGTCCCCAGGCAATCAGCATCTCTCCCAACATCAAATGCAGAAAAATGCTTGTCTTTTCCTGAGCAGAGCTGCGTGTAATTAAAATGTGGCAAAGGCAGAGCAGGTGTCACAAGGATCTGCTAAACTTCACACTATTCTGAATTGAAGCTAGTTGGAAAAAAATTATTGGTAGAAGGGTACTTTCCTTTTTAACTCCAATACTGCAAGCTGGGATGACATGGAGATGATACTTTATGGATCCTAAAGAGGAATTCTATAACTAAACAGACCACAAAGCCCTCCATTCCAGATGCAATGGATAACTGCTGCACATGTGTAGTTAACTCTAGTTAAACCTGAGGGGGCCAGTGTATTGTTTCTCTCTCTCATTTTCCCTATTATAAGTTCCTATGCTATATGATGTTTCTACCCATTTAGCTAAAAACTTATTGATAGCAAATTAAGGCATGACCTCTATGGTGAAATATTTGCTTTTAAATAGCTAATGACTTAAGGATGGTAGACAGTAGGGATGCCCTAAAGGTAGAATAGCTTATTTAAGGTCAGCACCCCCTCAAAGCCCATTCCTATTCTATCCACTCCTAGGTCCAGTTATTCTTGTGTAAAGAAATGTATTAGGGGAAAAAAAGTTCTCATTTGAGATTAATCTCATACTCAGAATTTCAAAACATTACTTTCTGGTTTTCTTGATTTCAGACATGTTATAACATTCTATAATTTCAGCTTAGAACCTAAGGTAAACACATTTCTTAAAAAAGAAACACACACCTTTTAGTTTATTTCAGAAACTAAACAGGAATTCTATTGGAGATTTTGCGGCATAAGAAAAACTTTTTTTAAAATATATTTTATTGATTTTTTACAGAGAGGAAGGGAGAGAAATAGAAAGTTAGAAACATCGATGAGAGAGAAACATCAATCAGCTGCCTCCTGCACACTCCCCAATGGGGATGTGCCCACAACCAAGGTACATGCCCCTGACCGGAATCGAACCTGGGACCCTTGAGTCTGCAGGCTGATGCTCTATCAACTGAGCCAAACCGGTTAGGGCAAGAAAAACTTTTAATAAAAATTTGAAATTGGTTAATACATTCATAACTATTGGCCACTGATTCAAATATATGTTATTCAAAGTCTGCATCTTAGCTTATATAGATTTTTGAAAATTCTTCATTTTATTTTTTTTATTCTTGAAAAAACAAAGCCTAAAAGTAAAAATCACATAAGTATTAGCTTAATTCTTCCATATCAAGAACTGGCAAAAATCAACAAATGGGACTACATAAAACTCAAAATCTTCTGCAAAACAAAAGAAACAACAAAATGAAAAGACAACCTATAGGATGGAAGGAAATTTTTGTAAACTATATACCAGTTAAGGAGTTAAAATCCAAAAAATATAAAGAACTCATATAACTTAATGACAACAATTACAAAACCAACTAATTTGATTAAAAAATAGGCAGAAGAATTAAAGAGACATTTTTCCAAAGTGGACATTAAAATGACCAACAGGGACATGAAAAGATGCTCAACATCACTAAATCATCAGGGAAATGCAAATCAAAACCACAGTGAGAATATCACTTCACACCTGTCAGAATGGCTATCATCAATAAGTAAATAAGTAGTAAGTGTTGGCAAGGAAATGGTGACAAGAAAACCCATATACATTGTTTGTGGGAATGTAAATTGGTCCAACCACCACGAAAAACAATATGGAGGTAACTCAAATTAAAAATGAATCTACCACGTGATCCAGTAGTTCCACTTCTGAGTATATATCCAAAAGAAATGAAAACAGAATTTCAATATGATATATGAACTCCCATGTTTATTGCAATATTAGCCAAGGTACAAAAACAACTCCAAATCCCTATCAAAAGATGAAGGGATAAGAAAGATGTTGCACATATGCACAATGGAATTTATGCAGCCATTAGAAAGGATATCCTGCCATTTGCAACAACATGGATAGAGCTTGAACACATTATGCTAAGTAAAATTCACTCAAATATGAAGACTAGTATTTTTATGATATCATTTACATATATAATCTTAAAAAGTCTAACCTCTAAAAAACAAAACAACAGAGAGTAAAATGGTGGTTAACAGGGTATTGGGGATGGGGGATAACAGTGATGGTGTTTAAGGATATAAACTTGTAACAAGTACTAAATAAGCTATAGAGATCTAATGCATAGTATAATTAATCTAGACAATACTATCTTATTATAATTATGTAATTTGATAACTACTGCTACAATAACACTCATATTACAATATATAAATATGTAAAGGTCACACACTGAATGCCTTAAACTTACAGAATATTAAATGTCAACTTTACTTTATGTAAAAAAAGAAATTTCAAATTACTAAAGGCCACAATGCTATATAATTTGCAGTCAGTGTTGACTAATAAGTACTATGGAAAGCAAGTCATTACAGGAACTTGTAGACTTTTCTTCACATAAGGCAGTGATTCTCAACCTTCTGGCCCTTTAAATACAGTTCCTCATGTTGTGGCCCAACCATAAAATTATTTTCGTTGCCACTTCATAACTGTAATGTTGCTACTGTTACAAATCCTAATGTAAATATTTGATATGCAGGATGGTCTTAGGCGACCCCTGTGAAAGGGTCGTTCGACCGCCAAAGGGGTGGCGACCCACAGGTTGAGAACAGCTGACATAAGGTTTAAGATGAAACACTAGTTAAGTCAACAGGAAGATACCTCTCTCTTCCCTAGACAAGATTAATCCTGTTTTCTTAGGCTTGAACTCTGAAAGACCCTGAGGAGTGTGCTCTAGGTACATGACACACAGGTTCCAAAAATATACTAACTCCTCACCGCCACAATGGGTCTTTTTATAACATTAGTTCAGAATTAAATTACCACTTTAACACATAACCATGTAGTTTGTGGTACAATAGTACACGGAGTTCCACAATTTCTCTGAAAAGTGAAATATTTATTCCTATAGCTTTATAAACAACAGTAACAGGCATTTTTTAAAATGACTTAGAGCTAGAAATTCTTATCTTAGGGTCTAACAATTTCAATATCTACTGAACAGGACAAACTGAAGTGGGTAGCAAAATTGTCACTTAGTTTCCCTTTCTTTCCTTAGCTAAATCAATGGGTATCCTTACGAACAAACTTATGATAAGTCAGTAAAACTTAATAGTTTTACAGGACCAC
Source organism: Myotis nattereri (assembly GCF_964212035.1). Classification (NCBI taxonomy): domain Eukaryota; kingdom Metazoa; phylum Chordata; class Mammalia; order Chiroptera; family Vespertilionidae; genus Myotis; species Myotis nattereri. The sequence continues at coordinate 85,825,554 of NC_138078.1, forward strand.
ACACCACAAAATCCATCTTCTCTGTGCTAGTCATATCTGTCCTGGTTGTAATTATACAAAGAAGTCACAGTACTTACATATAATTCAGTAGCATCTTAGGAAACATATTTCACTAGAACAAAAAAGCAATTCTCTATTCAAAAAGTTTAAGAAACATCTATGATAAAATACAAACAAGCATTCTAACCATGAAGCAGTGTAATAAGGCAATGGATGTCTTTCTAGCTAGAAGTAACAACAAAACAAACAATGATGACCAAATGGAAGCTAAGCACACTTTTACATGACACCTGACATAGAATGTTTCACTGGACTTGGAGAACTTCTGAGCTGAACACGGAGTTGCTGGGAGAATGGTGCATCAGGAGAGGGCATGCAAGCTCTACACCCTTTTCCATACCTTGCCCGGTGCTTCTCTTCCATCTGGTCATTCCAGCCTTCCACAGTCAACGTAAGAACATCCATACCTGTAGAGAAGGTTTATAATAATTTATTTGACTCAAACTGGCGATAAATGCTCCAAACAATGACAGTTTTGCAGCTTTTTTTTTTTTAACACAAGGAAGGTTTCATGAAGGGTGTTTTTCATAAGTGCAAATAATAATTTAAAGACCACCACTTCAGCCCTGGTTTAAATGTTTTATGCCTCTGAGAATTATATATGGGGGCTTCTGGTCAAGATAGCAGAGTAAGAAAATGCACTAGTGCCGTGGTCGGCAAACCGTGGCTCGCGAGCCACATGCGGCTCTTTGGCCCCTTGAGTGTGGCTCTTCCACAAAATACCAGCTCTTCCACAAAATACTGACTTCTGCACGTGGGCCACGAAGTTTCAATTGCACTGTACATGCGCGCCCGCACGTGGTATTTTGTGGAAGAGCCACACTCAAGGGGCCAAAGAGCCGCATGTGGCTCGCGAGCCGCGGTTTGCTGAGCCGCAGTTTGCCGACCACTGCACTAGTGGCATCTCCCCATGACCACATCAAAATAACAACTAAACTACAGAACAACCATCATTGAGAACCACTTGAAATCTAGGTGAACAAAAGTTCAATAAGTAGGATATAAAGAACCCAGTTTAAGACTGGTAGAAGGGGTGAGAATGTAAAATTATCTAAAAATCTGGAGGGATATCTCAGCTGCAGAGGTCACCCCCCCATCTCCTGAGGAGTGATGGGTCCCTGCCCCACACCATGCCCCCCGAGGCCAGGGTTCTGGTGCCAGGAAGAAAAGTCCCCATAACTTCTGGCTGTAAAAAACCAGCCAGAATTGTGGCTGAGTGACATGGAGGGCTGTTGGAATCCCAGGAGTCCCTCTTAAAGGGGCTGCTGATAGACTTACTTGGGCTCACTCCCTCTGAGCTCCAGTGCCAGGACAGTAGCTTGAAAGGCACCAGGGACATAGGGTGTGGGGACAGTAGCTTGGAAGGCACCAGGGACATGGGGGAGGAACTGAACTGTGTGGCATCACTGTGCTGGAGAAGCAGCTTTCTCCCAGACAAAAGGGCTGGCAGAGGCCATTGTTCCTTTGCTGAACATGCCCTCTGCAGGCATGGGGAGGGGAGGGCACCATATCTGAGTATTCATCAACTTTGATACAGTTTGTCCCGGCCTAACTGGTTTGGCTCAGTGGATAGAGCGTCAGCCTGAGGACTCAAGGGTCCCAGGTTCGATTTCGGTCAAAGGCATGTACCTTGGTTGCGGGCACATCCCCAGTAGGGAGTGTGCAGGAGGCAGCTGATCGATGTTTCTCTCTCATCGATGTTTCTAACTCTCTATCCCTCTCTCTTCCTCTCTGTAAAATATCAATAAAATATATTTTTAAAAAATACAGTTTGTCCCATCCAATTGATTACCTAAAACCCCATCCAAATTTCAGGTGCACCCAAGCAGCTTCCAGTGGCTTTTCCATACAAACTTCCCCTTCTTGGCTCATTCAGTGGACTTCCCTAAAATCTTCCAAAGGTCCACAAACCCCAAACAAGCAGCACTAGACCTCCACGTGCTGCATACCTCTTTCGAAACAGCCCCAAGCTCCACACTAGAGACTCAGGCCTCAGTTCACAGCATGACTTCTCCTGAGCACCTCCATGGCAAGAGCAAGTGGTGATCATCTGTAGATCACTTTGTCGCTCATGCCAGGTAGCTGAGGGCAGGACACAGGCAGCAACTGACCTTGGTTTGCAACTCCTGAAAGACCCGAGCCAGCACACTCAGTGGACACCTTCAAAACACACCAGAGTACCGCCCAACATCTCAAAAAGCAATATACTCAAGGGGCGGACTCAGGCACTAGAATTCTGCAGAAGCAAATTCTGCTCTGTGGGGTCAGCCCCTGCATAGCAGCTCCTGTACTATAGTTGCAGTTGGTCATCTAAGCCAATCAGCCAGGGGTGAATCCAACTGGTGATGTGCCAAAAATAGCAATCAAGGCTCAATTACAACAGAAGACTGCACACAGCCCACATGGGGGCGCACCTGAAGTGCCTGGCATGGATGACGAACAGGGAGGTTCAGAGATACAGAGAACATTTTTGTTTACCAGATGAGAGTGGGATTGGTGGGAAGGTGGGAAAAAGGTGAAGGGAATAAGAAAGACAAATTGGTGGTTACAGAATAGTCATGGATATGTAAAGCCAAGCCTAGGAAATATAGTGAATAATATTGTAGCAACCATGTACGTAATGAGATGGGTACTAGATTTATCTGGATGATCACATCGTAAGTTATGGCAATGTCAAATCACTATGTTGTACACCTGACACTAATATAATGTTGTATGTCAACTGTAATCTCTCTCTCTCTCTCTCTCTCTCTCTCTCTCTCTCTCTCTCTCTCTCTCTCTCCCTAATATATATATAAGCCTAAGTGACCATTACGATGGAATGGCTGTTCACTATGATGCACACTGATCACCAGGGGCAGATGCTCAACGCAGGAGCTTCCCCCAGCCCACAGGCCCAGATTGCCGATGGGGCCTGCTGGCCAACCTCCTGGTCCATCCTGGTCCATCCACCCAGCCAGCAGGTCCCAATCATCCAATCAAGCCTAGGTCCCGGACTGGGACAGGGAATGGGAGGGGGGAGATGGGGGAGAGGGGTGGCAGTCAACATGGGAAGCGAGGGAAGGAGGGGGGTAGGCAGGGAACCCGATTGTTGGCCAGGCAAAGGGACCCCACCCGTGCACAGATTTCGTGCACTGGGCCTCTAGTTAAAAAAATAAAAGCTTATTCTTTAAAAAAGAAAGTTTCCCCTGCTATTTGTCACACTTTTATTGGTCTTTTTGAATAGTATTAGTTTATAAAATTAATGCCTTCATGCAATAATATAATAGATAGCAACACCTAAGAATATTCTTATGTGCATTGGAATTATAATCTATCTTTCCCTTAATACTTAGTACCATGATGGCAAACCTGTGACACGCGTGTCAGAGGTGACATGCGAACTCATTTTTTTGGTTGATTTTTCTTTGTTAAATTGCATTTAAATATATAAAATAAATATCAAAAATATAAATCTTTGTTTTACTATGGTTGCAAATATCAAAAAATTTCTATATGTGACACAGCACCAGAGTTAAGTTAGAGTTTTTCAAAATGCTGACACACCGAGCTCAAAAGGTTCGCCATCACTGACTTAGTATTATCTATTTTGTATCTATAACATAGTAAGTCCCTTTTTTGTTCTATTTTCTCCAAAAGGGAAAATTACAACATCAAGAATAGCTACAGAATATGTTTTAGAAGGCTAAAAATAATTGTTTGTATTAAAAAGAAATAGCAAGGTAATGCGAGGAATGTTACACACAAATCTAAAGTGCTAAAACATTTTAGTTCACTTTCAAAATTCTAAACATTGCCTTCATTTCTTTCAGACCAATTTCATTGACTAGGTTACTCGAATTATAGTTTAAACATGAAAGTGTAAGTTCAACTATGTTGTTCCATGGTTTGTTTTAGCCAATAAGATTTTCTGTTCTCTATTCAACCCACGAGACCAAAATATAGACTACAGTCCCCCAAAAGCCTTCCTACCACAGCATGGATTATCAAACTTACTTGACTTCCTCCTTCTATATTATTTAGCACTTGCTCATGTTAGGGAAACATTTTGCTAATAGCTTCATGTTTGCCAGTCTTAATTTTCCACTCTAGCTTTATACATCTGGGTTAGGAATCAATGTCTTATTTCACTTGATTCAGAATCACAGGGCCATAGGCCTACAAAAATCCTAAGGACATCCCATGGTCTTTACTAATTTTATAGATGTTGAGACAATTGAAATCCAGAGGAGACTATAACAAGAATAGAATCCAGATCTCTTGACTTCCAATCGCTTGTTCTTACCACTGTATGTGTTCTCTTCCCCACTGCGTACCCCACTGATACAATACTGGGAAACTGTTGAGGAACCTTGTGCCAATGAAGCGATTTTCAGGGACCTATAGGTTACATCTGTTGGATTACCTTCAAATATTGCTAAATTCTGTATGCACCAAAGAATGCTTCATAAGTTGTATCAATAATGCTCTGGAAAAAAATCAGGTGATACTAATCATTTATATTTTCTTTCTTTGTTTTTTTTTTAAAGTTATGCAAAATATTTTGGTGATCTCATAAGTGTGTGTGTGTGTGTGTGTGTGTGTGTGTGTGTATTTATTTATTTATTTATTTATTTATTTATACCTGTGTGTGAATTATTTTAACATGGAAACCTGAAGGAAACATGGCGTGAATTAAATGGTTATTTTAAGAGTGGGATAAATCCCCCTGAATTTTGAAAGCTGGCACCAGATAGCCCAAGGGGGGAATGTTACAATTCCTAAACAAATCTGCAGTTTGGATTTTAAACTCTTACTTATCTGGCTTTCTTGCAAAGACCTTCAGGGAGTTCGGGTTCATCTTTCCTGTACACATATATACAGTGAGTGGTCAGGAATTAATAGCTTTCTACAAATATACTAGGGTGTGTATCTTCTTAAAGGAACTGAAACAATTCATTTTTTGCAAGGAATTTCTCACAAAAGCATGTTAGTAGTATTTGCCTTAAATGAGAACACAGCTGCCACTTAAGGGTAAAATAAAAACCACCACCACTACTACCACAAAACCTGCTGAGAAATGGATATCTGCTCTCTTCATTCTTTTCTTTGACTGAACAGTAAAGAAGTTGAATGCACAGGGCAATATATGAGCTAGAATGAATGAATTTCTATTGGTGTTCAGCCAAACTGAAAATTACATCCAAGCTATTCAATCTCAGACCAGTCAAATGCAAAGCTGGTTAAATGGTCCTTTGTTTAGGAGTGTTAAGTGACTGGGCAGGGATTGAGGTGAATCCAGATATCAAAGCATTTTTGAAGTACCCACCATATAGATTTTCTAATCGTAATGATTGATAACCCTAGGTATGCTGGCAGTTCTATTCATCCTTGAAATACAACTGCTACGTACGGTTTTCACATTCTAACCTTTACAGTGGCTTCTAATCCAAGTGGTCACAACAGATTCATCAGGTAGCTTACTCTGCCTCAATATTAATGAAACTTCCTCAACACTATTTAGGGGTTAGGTATTTTCTTTTCAAATTCAAAGAACACAGAGTGGACTATTAAGAAGTAAAACAGGGTAACACAGCCTATCTGTATTAACGTGCCTAAATTATAGCTTTCATATACTGCCATATCTCTATTATCAATTTCAGAACAATAACCAGGCAGGTGATTTATTTTTCATTTATTTGTTTCAGTCAAGCTGAGAGTTGCAATGATCTTGGAAATTGGAGTAGCCACCAATCGAATATGATCAGATTAAAGGGATTCAGAATAATACTACCTACAACTCCTACATCCTAACTAATAAGAAGCTTTTGAAATGGTTTAATTTATGTCTGGGGAACTGTGAATTTTGTGTACTTTGCCAGTTAAGCTGAGATAGTCACAAGGATTTTAAACTATCAATATATATAAAAAGCCAGCGACCAGAATGCCTTAACAACTGGAATGACCAGTCGCTATGACGCCCACTGTGGCCCCTCACCCCAGCCAGCCCAGTCCCAATGGGCCCCCCTCTACCCCGTTCAGGGGCAGGGCCAGCCAGCCAACCACCTGCGGCCCCTCCCCCGAGTCAGTTCTGCCCCCAATTGGCCCCCCACTCCGATAAGGGGTAGGGTAAGCCAACCACCCATGGTCCCTCCCTCAGGCCACTGGCCCCTAATCGGCCCCAATCACCCCATTTGGGTACTGAGCCAGCTGGCCCTCTGCCACAGCCCCTCCCCACAGCCGGCCCCACCCTTTATCAGCCCCACCCACCACCCCGATCATCCCGCAGCCCCTCTCTCCAACAAACTCCACCCCTGATTGGCACCCCCACCAATCAAGGGTGGGGCTGGCTGGCCAACCTCCCACAGTCCCTCCCAACAGCTGTCTCCATCCCCAAGTGGCCCCTGCATCCCAATCAGGGGTGGAGCCTGCCAGCTAATTGCCTTTGGTCCCTCCCCACAGCTAGCCTAGCCCTGATTGGGCACCGTTTGGGGCGGTCCAGCCAGCCAACCTCCCGCAGTCTCCTTCTCCCAACAGGCCAGGCCCCAATCCACCCTGATTGGGGCTGGGCCGGCCAGACCCCACCCATGCATGCATTTGTGCACTGGGCCTCTAGTTTATTAATAATGGACCAAATAGAACTTTAATATAACTGCTTGTTTGGTTTATGCACCAACTGAACTGCAACATCTTGAGGGAAAGAGTATTGTCCTGTTCACTATCGTACCCCAGGTGCCTAGCACAATTACTGGAAGTCAATAAATATTTGAATTAAATGAGATCCTCAATATCATGTGGTATTTTACAACAAATAGTGAGAAAGCACTATTTATAAAGAATTTTTGGTGTTTTTTAAAATATTACTGAAAAGTTTAATGTACAAAATAATTACAAATTTTGACAAACAGTAGGCACTCAACAGTATACTATCTAATAAAGAGGGAATATGCTAATTGACCCTCACACTGTCGCAAAGATGGCAGCACCAACAGCCAATAAGGAGGGAATATGCTGACTGCCATGCCCTCAAAAAGGTGGCACCCACAGCCACAAAATGGTGGGGCCCAGTCCCCTCAGTCCCGAAGCTGCCTACAGCCAGCCCAAGGTGCAGGCAAACCTCAGAAGGTGGCTGCTCAGCTGCCCAGGGCTGGCCCGAGGCGCAGGCAAGCCTCAGATGGCAGCTGCCCAGCCACCCAGGTCTGACCAAGGCTCAGGTAACCAGGGCTGGCCAAGGCTTGCACTGCTGGCAGTGGCAGCAGCAAAGGTGTGATGGGTCGTCGCCTTCCCCTGATCACCGGGTTGCCTCCTGCCCCTGAGGGCTCCCGGACTGTGAGAGGGGGCAGACCAGGCTGAGGGACCCCCCTCTAGTGCATGAATTTTCATGCATTGGGCCTCTAGTCTATAATAATAAAAGGGTAATATGCTAATTAGACTGGATGTCATTCCGGATGTCCTTCTGGATGAAGCCAGGGCCATAAGGAAGCCTTGGTCCCAGGTGCCTGCTGGCGGCTGGAGGGAAGGCCAGGTCCAGGGTGCCAGCGGGAAGCCGGTGCCAGCAGTCAGGGGAAGGAAGGCCTACTCTTGCATGAATTTCATGCATTGGGCCTCTAGTCTATAATAATAAAAGTGTAATATGTTAATTAGACTGGACATCCTTCCAGACATCCTTCCGGATGACCTTCCAGACAAACCCAGGGCTGCAAGGGAAGGCTGGATCTCAGGTGCCTGCTGGCGGTCAGAGGGAAGCCCGGGTCCCAGGTGTCAGAGGGAAGCCAGTGCTGGCAGCTGGGGGAAGAAAGGCCTACTCTTGCAGAATTTTGTGCATCGGGCCTCTAGTTTTTAAATAAATCAATACTGATAACCAGTATTAGAAAACATTACAAAAATGACTTGGATATTAGAAATTTTGAAGCTCACCCAAAATGCATGTAGATTATTTGTGAGTTACTTTTAAGTGTTTATATGTACCTATTTTATGTACAAAGATTTTTATTGGTATATAAAAATATACTTATATGGTGATCCTTAGAAATCATGGTTCTTCTTCATATGCCCAAATACTTATCTCACTGCCTTGAATCTCTGTCATACTGTTTCTAAACCTTATACTGAATTGCAAATTTTCACAACATTCAATTCCTAGCCAAATAGAAAATCAGATGATAAATGATTATGCATTTAAAAAATAAAGAAGATTAATAAAATTAAAATGTCCTTCATCTGCTCTTCCCTTATCATTTGAACTCAAGCTACAAAAATATAACAAAATAAACACACACACAAAACCCCACAATGCTTTCTCAGGTCTTAAAACATTCATTTTAAAGACATCCATCCAAAGTGACCAAATTGATTCTAGAGGATTTGGGGATCATGTCAATCAATCTAAACTTGGTAATATTAGCCTACGCTAACTCTTCCATTTTCTGGTTACTTTTACATTTATAATATTCATGCCATGCCTATTGAACAATAAAAATCTCACTGTAGTATATTACAGTAAAAAATTCATCTCTAAAATCTACCACTATCTTCACTCCCTGTCAAATAGACTGTGGCCATTAGAAGGGGTGACAAAAGTACAATATCTCATACAAAGATATTTTAATAGCAGAGATAACCTATTAAGGCATCTCATGCTTGTATTACCTTCGGATAATACAAGCTGGTGTTGTTTAGGAAGATTTCAACAATGCGTGCATATCCACTTGTAAAAACGTGTATACTAGTCTCTTTTTTTCCCAGAGAGAGAATTCAACCTCCTCCCCATGAAAACAAACAAGCAAGTGGAAAAAAAACAACAAGAAAAACAATTCATTGGTGTGACTTGCCTATAAATTATCAGGCATAAAATAGAACTCTGGTCAGGAATATTGGACTATATGTCTCCAGAAGTAATTTATTCACTTGGCAGTAGTAGTAGGGAAAGGAAAATGTTTATTTATAGAAAAGGGTAGGGGAGCATCACTATGGAAATAAACCCATTATTTCTAAATCTGTAAAAATTGGTGAATGACAGATTAGATATATTACTGTCACTTTCTTTTCATTATTATTTGCTTTTTCTGAGAGAGGCTGTTAGTCACAGTAGACTAAGTTTAAAAGTTGCCATCATTATTATCATGTTTAGTTAATTTTGAACCTACACTGTCAAAACCGTAATACTTTCAGGTTGTACCGATTTCAAAATATGTGAAATGTCAATACTAAATGTAGAGCAAATTCCTGTTTTGGAAGGACTCAGTGCTACATCTATATCTTAGCATGCTGGTTGAATTGATTTTTAAATTATCACAATAATTTTATTTTGAAGGTCTTTACTAGACATTCATTATACATGTGACTGTTGCTATTTTAACCTTATATGATTTCATTCTAGACTACTTCGAAGATTATAATGTGAACCCAGGGCTAGGATCTACTTAAGAAACGACAAACAGCATATATTGCATTGGAGCATTCCGGAAACTTGTAGTAACAGTTCCTAAACAATTCTTCATATTAGAATATGAACAAGACCTGGCCAATGCGGCTCAGTTGGTTTGTGCATCAGTTGGTTGGTATACCAAAAAGGTTGTGGGTTCGATTCCCAGTCAGGGCTCATACTGGAGACAACCAATTTATGTTCTCTCTCACATTGATGTTTCTCTCCCCCCGCCTCCCAATCTCTCTCTAAAATCAGTAAGTATATCCTCAGGTCAGGGTTTAAAAAACACACACAAAAAGAATACAAACAAAAGAGTGCACTCATCTGCCTCCTGAACACAGATCTGCATGTTCAGTCTCACTTCCCCAACCCCCTACCCAGGGCACAGGTGTATATAAACATTCCATCTGCTACCTGAACTCAACTACCAACTAGAGTTACATCTCTTGTCTCTTCCCACTCAAATCCATCAGGCTTACAATACCAAATATATTAGGTATATTAGTGAGCTATTACTGACCACCCCATAAATATAGAGCAACTGCTTATCAGCCTATGGGTCACTGGGTGCTTCTGATGACCTAGGCCAGGCTTAGCTATTGCACTGGGGTCACTCTTGTCTTTGTGGTCAGCTGATGAGTCAAGTGGAGGCTTACTTGTACAGAATGGAATCTTTCCAAATAAGTCAGCTCTCCTCTATGTGTGTCTTGCATCTTTCCAGCAAGGTATCCCAGGCATCTTACCATGGTGTTGGTAGAAGTCAAAGAGGGAAAATAAAAATGCCCAAGCACTTTTAAAGTTTCTGCAAATCTACCTGCTGCTGGAAGTCAGAGGCCAAAGGTACCCTCCGTAGTGTAATAGATCCTGTGTATCTATTCCAGTTTTTTAATGTCTAAAGTGGACAAAAGAAGAGCAGTTAGTCTGCCATTCACTGTTGACTGTTGGTGCTAATAATAAGTGCAGAATAATAAAAAAAATAAAGTCTCTGTTTGCATTAACCTTGGTAATGTCCTCCCAGCAAAAGAAAGGCACAGGGCCATGGCAAGAGTGATTCTGTACAGACAGATATGACCACAGTAGGTAAAATAACACACCCACCACCACCACCACCACCACCAGTCAAAGTACCTAAAGGGAATCCTATATAATAAAAGCCTAATATGCTAATTGTCCATCCAACCATTTGACCAGTCACTGTGGTGCGCACTGACACCAGGGAGAAGACACTCCAACCGGTAGGTTAGCTTGTTGCTGGGGTCCTGCTGATAGGGACTGGGTGAGATGGGCTGGACATGCCCTGGAGCCCTCCTGCAGTCCTTCTTGGTCCCGATCGTGCACCGGTGAGGTCCCTCGGTTTGGCCTGTGGTGATGGGGCAGAAACCGGTTCTCTCACATCCCCCAAGGGGTCCTGATTGTGAAAGGGAACAAGCCAGGCCAAGGGACCCCACTGGTGCACAAATTCATGCACCAGGCTTCTAGTGTAGAATAAAAGGAGCTCTAATCCTTAATAGGAGAGGTTCATTTATCCTCCTTGTTTTATTTATAAAGCAAATGTATTCATGGATAAACTATATATGTGTAATAATAGCAGTTGCTGCTAATTTCCTAATATAACTCAATGGCAAAGGTGTTTGTCCTGTGTTTTATATAGTCCCAGGAGCCATAGCAAAGAGAACTATGCCACCTGGAAATGTTACACAAAACCAATTACCTTAGGGAATTCACAAACATTGCACAGATGGAAGTGTTATATAATAAGAGAACTGATTCCCAATACTTCAAAATGCAAAGCCTGTACTTCTAAACTGAATTTCAATATTGCTCAGAAAAGTTAATGACTGACCATTCTGGCTATAGGCTTTTGGTCAGTCTCACCACCTTCTCTTAAGTAGTATTTGAAACATTCACCCCACAATTCTCTTCCACCTTCCTTGCATATTGTGAACCTGTCTGTACTCTGATTCCATTTGCACTGGGCTTTTACTCTAAGTTGTTTTTTTTTTCTTAAGTAAATTTCCATTCTTGTATCCTGTGTACTTGATTTTGTTGTTTCTCAAGTATCTGAACCTTACCCCTTGTTATCCTGGTATTGGTCAAAACTTCAGTTAGAAAAGTTGTGCCCAAGTTAAGCCCATCCCCTTTCAAACCAACACCATTCCTGATAATTAGTCAAATGAGCACATAGGCAGAAGGGGCATGGGCTGCGGTGGAAGCCACAACAGTGAACAAGATATCATTGTGTCTGCCCTCACCACAGCTTATAATTTAGTGGGGAATACAAATAGTATAACATTTAAATAGAATTGAACAAAATTATCTAACTGCTAAAAGGGCCTCTTTGTCATAACTTTTGTTCCAATTTCTTACTCACCAAAAACAGAAGTCTGTGAAGGAAGTGAATGAGTGGTCACAGTGTACATGACCTAAAGACATGGCTGAAATCTCTAGCTTATCTGTGTAAACTACCTAATATCTGAGAGCTTATTCAATATAAAATATTGTATTTGGCACAGTAGTAAACTAAGGCTTTGGTATCGCCTATAAAGAACTTACATAATTAGTAAGAAATAAATATATGCTCTACTAATACTTCACAATGAGAGAAACTAAAAAATTCAGAGTTCCAACAGGAGGAAGATGGTAAGATAATGCTATATGTCACCTGGAAAATGGATGTCCTTGAAAGTACACATGCTGGTTATAAAGAAAGTTTTTCTCTAATAAGGTATGAAAGAACATCAGGTAGTGTTCATCGGGAAAATGATTTACAGATGCCTATCTTCATGTAGCAATCTACTTTTAATCTCAAGAATTTGCCTACAAGAGAAGAAAAAAGTTATAGGGGCTGCAGAGAGAAGTCATGGAGAGAAAATAGACCTTGTGATTCTCTGACAAGTAGATTAGTGAAATAATAGGTAAGATCTCAGTTTGCCTCAACAAATTGACAGAAAAGTTTCTTAACAGCAGGGAAAAGTCGTTTATTTCTATAATTTACTGCTCTGTCAAGTACCCAAATCACTAATGCCCACAACAAATGCAAGCTTTCTAACACCTACCGGCATCTGAGCCCCGTCTACCTGCCCAAACACATGCCCTGCTATTCTCCACCCAGACGACTCTGCCACAAACCTATTGGCTCCTTTTCAGCTTGTGGGAAAAGACCAAGTTCTCTACCACCTCGAGGTCTTACATAGGGCTGTTTTCCTAAAGATCTCTAAGCATTGGTCCCATTCCTTGAAATCCCAATCACCAGTTTTATCTTTACCCTAAAGATCTCCCCTTAGATGTCACTTCCTTAGAGAGGCAACCCCTTTCTATCCTGTATAAAGTATGTTTTTCTGCTGTCATCCACCCCACACACACAATATTATGTAGCAATTTCTCTATTTAACTCCTTCCTAACTAATATCTTATCCCCAACTGTAATTATCTAGCCGCTCCCACAAATATAAATCTCTCCCACTACACTGTAAGTTCTATGAGGGTAAGGACCTTGTCTGTCATATTCAATGCTGTGCACTCAGATCATTGCAGTGTTTTGTACCAGATATTCAAAAATACCTTTTGAATAAGTGAATATAAAATATATTCATAATAAGCTGGAAACCCATATTACATAATAAATAACATTAATTTTATTTATATTTTGGTTTAATTTTGGAAGAAAATGCATGACTCTGCTATGTCTGGTGGGTTTCCATGATGACTGATTAACTCATCTTCCAAATATTCTGAAGCTCTCAGTGGACTGTACATTAGGATGATCTCACAGCTACTCATCAGAACACTACCAGGTACAAGCACTTGCCTCGTGGATGGCCAAGGTACATGACGAATGCCTAGAGGGCAATTCTCTAAGCTTGTTCCATCCCCTAAGGAACAGGCTTAGAGAATTCATTATTTCTGTGATGAACAACATAATCTTAAATTAGTTTCAAGATTCTTTTGGGGAAATCCTATTTTAAATCATAAGTAAAGCAAGTTATTAATTGACAAATATATTTCCTATAATTGTTTAACACTGGAATGCTGGTCATCAGCACTTGATTATCTCCTGGTAGCAAGTTAGGCTTACCAGGATATTGACTCTTTCAATATATTCTTGTAGTTCAGTGAGTCATATCTAGTGAACATAATATTCAGCTGTGAATTAACAGCATGCTTCACTAACATTATTTGTTGGAACAGGCTAACTTCATAGTTTATAGGTGACCAACCAACCCCAGGAGAATCAAACTCATGTGTTTTACAGTGATCAAATTGATAATGATATCAGGTTAGACTGAATGATATTCTTTCATGTTAAGCATTTATTAGGTTATTGTTTTTTAATTTTTTTCTCAAACCTTTATATGCTAAGGACACTAGGCTTCTAACAACAATGGAAAATATAAAGTGTGTATGTACACCTTTTTCAACTAGAAGACACCTTTCATAGTGCAGTGAAAAAGTTATCTTTATTAAAGAACATTTTTCCCAGAGAACATATTTTCCAATGTTATCACCAATAAGGTTTTAATATCCAACATTTATAGGGAACTCATACAACTTAACAAAAGGAAGATAAACAATCCAATCAAAAAATGGGCAAAGGACCTAAATAGACACTTTCAGAAGAAGACATTCAGAAAACCAAGAGATATGAAAACATGCTCAAAGTCACTAATAATCTGAGAGATGCAAATCAAAACAACAATGAGGTACCACCTCACACCTGTCAGAATGGCTTTCATCAACAAATCAATAAATGACAAGTGCTGGAGAGGATACGGAGAAAAGGGAACACTCGTGTACTGCTGGTGGAAATGCAGACTGGTATAGCCACTATGGAAGACAGTATGGAGTTTCCTCAAAAAGTTAAAAATGGAACTCCCATTTGACCCAGTGATTCCACTTCTAGGAATATATCCCAAGAAACCAGAAACACGAATCAGAAAGGATATAAGCACCCCTATGTTCATAGCAGCACAATTCACCATAGCTAAGATTTGGAAACAGCCTAAGTGCCCATCAGCAGATGAATGGATTAGAAAACAGTGGTACATCTACACAATGTAATACTATGCTGCTGTAAAAAAGAAGGAATTCTAAGTGAAATAAGCCAGTCAATGAAAGAAAAATACCACATGATCTCACTCATTTATGGATAATAAATACCATTATAAACTGATGAAAAATAGATACAGAGTTAGAGCAGCATCAAACAGACTGTCAAACTACAGCGGGAAGGCCGGGGACGGTTGGGGGGCAGGGTTAAGAGATCAACCGAAGGACTTGTATGCATGCATATAAGCATAAACATGGACACAAGACACTGAGGGGTAGGGGAGGCCAGGGGAAGGTCAAGGAGGGGAATAAAAGGAGACATATGTAATACTCTTTGTAATACTTTAAGCAATAAACCAAAATTAAAATATATATATACAAATATATATATACAAATATATATATATATTATAACATCAAGTCATGCACCTTAAATAACTATAACTTTCAATAAAAAAGCTGAAAACAAAGAACATTTTGCCCCACAAAAATTCCTCTAACAGTTGGCTGAACTATACAGTATATACTCTCATGCTGTGGATTTGAAAATTCTTAAGCCTTATTCAACATCATTAGGAATCTTAATGCTACATATGTTAAATGATTACAATCGTTCAGAGGCCTTGTGAAAAGTCTATTTTTTAAATCCTTACCCAAGGACTTCTTGAAAGAGGGAAGGAGGAGGGAGAGGGGGTGATATATGAGAGAGAGAGAGAGAGAGAGAGAGAGAGAGAGAGAGAGAGAGAGAGATATCAATTGTTTGCCTTTCCTACGTGCCCTAACCTGGGGTTGAACCTGCAACTCAGACATATGCCATGACTGGGAATCAAACTGGCAACCTTTCCGTGCACAGGATGATGCTCAACCAACTGAGCCACAGCAAAGGCAAAAGTATATTCTTTAAAGTGCTTGTTGTTTTTAAAGCAACATTTAGGCTTGAAAATATGACCAACTTAATAAAGATACCAGAAAAACATTCAGATTCTGTACATGTAATATTTATTTTTACAGGAAAGCTCTATGCTACTTAATGTTACACATTTTTCTTTAGTATAATCTTATCTCAGTGCCACAAAGGTATAGTTAGCCTCCTTTGTTCTTGTATAACTTCTTTTAGCTATTTAAAATCTAGTAATTTCATATTTTTCCTTCAATGTATATTCATTTAAATGTCAAATATTCTTGGCATTTACTAAAGTCATAGCTCTTCCTCTTCCTGGAAATTCCCTGCAAGCTTACATTTTATTAATAAAATTCATCTCCAGTGGCATAAAATTCACAATTATTTTTAAGTTTCGAATGACAAATTGTCATATTGTCTCATTTCTTTCTTGCTTCATTTGACTAAACATATGTGCTACAATAAGAACATGTACTTGTGAAGAAAAGATTAATTCATCTTTTTAAGAACTCTGTAATGCAATCTTATATTCCCACACATCAGTGAAAGTAGTGAATACTTCATATTAGGCTCACCATTTGATTAAGGGAATCATATACATTCACATTTTTGTAAAGCAAAACCACAGAGCATCATCTGCTTTCCTTTGCCAAAACCTACTATTTTATTTCAAAATATTTAAGCAACAAATAAAAGGCTTATTTTAAATTTCAGATTCTACCTTCTAAATAAAATGGCTTCTGCTTAGTAACAATAACATTTGCTTCTTAAATTATTTTGGATTTCTTCACTTAAAAATTAAAACCCCCATAAAATACCTGGTATCTACTTCAACAATACAGATATTTTTAATTTGATTAAAAAGAAAAACATCTCTTCCACTCTTTTCTTTTCTCTCAGATAATTCTTTTAATTTTGGCATCTATGCTCCACTTTAGCACCTGGGGCTGCAGAGGTAGTTTTTAATCACTGAAATAATAAATAAAATACTTTTCCAAAAATGATGGGAAACATAAGCAACTTGTGATGAAAGTAAAGAGGAAAAAAATGTAAAGAGACATGCAGTCTGTGAATCCATTTTACCTTTTATTGATGGTTAAAGTACATGTGGGTCAGAAATTATGCCCAGTGATACTGATTTCAGATTTCTTGTCTACAGTACTGTGAGAGAATAAATTTCTGATTATATATATATATTGATTTCAGAGAGGAAAAGGGAGAGAAATACATAGAAACATGAAACATAAATGATCAGAGAGAATCATTGATTGGCTGCCTCCTGCGCACCCCCACACGGGGGATTGAGACCGCAACCCAGGGATATGTCCTGATCAGAAATCAAACCATGACCTCCTGGTTCATAGATCGACACTCAACCACTAAGCCATGCCAGCTGGGCTAAATTTCTGTTCTTAAAATCCACTAAGTCTGTAGTAGTTTATCACCGAATAATTATCCCACCAAATATATCCACAGCCTGATTCCCAGGACCTATGACTATGGTATGTTATATACCAAGGGTTTCTAATCAACTGCCTTTAAAATAAGGAGATTATCCTAGATTATCTGATGAGCCTAATGTACTCATAAGGTCCTTAAATGGAGAAAAACAAGACAGCAGAATCAGAACAAGATATACAGCACCACAAAAGACTTGGCCAGCCATTGCAGGCTCTGAAGATGGAAGAAGGGACCAGGAGACAAGGAAAGCAGGTAGCCCTTAGAACAGTCGTGGGCAAACTATGGCCCGCAGGCCGGATCCTGCCCGTTTGAAATGAATAAAACTAAAAAAAATAAAAGACCGTACCCTTTTATGTAATGATGTTTACTTTGAATTTATATTAGTTCACACAAACACTCCATCCATGCTTTTGTCCCAGCCCTCCGGTCCAGTTTAAGAACCCATTGTGGCCCTCGAGTCAAAAAGTTTGCCCACACCTGCCCTAGAAGCTACAAGAGATAAGAAAATAGAAATTATCTACTAAAATTTCCAGAAAGAATTTTAGCCCTGCCAACATCTTGATTTTATTCCAGTGAGACCTGTTTTGCTATTTTGATAACTATAAAATAATAGTGTTTTAAGCCACTATGATTGTGGTAATTTGTAATAGCATTATTGGAACTAATATACCATAAGAAAAAAATTGCATGCAAAAGTAATCTGATGACATATGCATTCATTCAATGTTTTCAACAAATAAATACATGTAAAATATTAATATTTTGTTTATAACTATAATACACCATCTCCATCCCCTGATATCCTAGTTTTCTTTTTAAAGCTAATGATGACATATATACTATGAAATAAGTATAACTTTCATGAATATTAAATACTAAGAACTTTACTAGTTTAATGGATATTAATTCACAATCAAATATAAATACTACTAGTTATAAAAAACAATTTAATTGATAGCTGTGATGGCTAATTTTTGTGTCAAACTTGATTGGATCATAGGGTACTCAAATATTTGGCTAAACATTTTATTCACTGTGTCTGTGAGGGTATTTCTAGAACATAGAATTTGCAATGGCGGACTCAGTAAAGTATTGTGCCCTCCCCAATGTGAGTGGATATGATTACATCTGTTGAGGGCCTAATAATTTCAAAGGGACAAAGGAAGAAAGAAGGCAGCCTCAGCCATTCTCACCTTATTGATTGACTGAGACATTGATCTTTCTCCTGGTTGATCTGCCCCTGGCACTCCTGGTTTTCAGAAATAATGGATAAGCTGGACTTCATTAAAATTAAAAACTTCTGCCCAGCCAGAGTGGCTCAGTGGTTGAGCATCAACTTATGAACCAGGAGGTCACAGTTCAATTCCCATTCAGGGCACATGCCCAGGTTGGGGCGTGCAGGAAGCAGCCAATTAATGATTCTCTCTCATCATTGATGTTTCTATCTCTCCCCCTCTCCCTTCCTATCTGAAATCAATAAAAATATATTTTAAAAAATAAAATTAAAAACTTCTGGTCTGTGAAATATGAAGAGAAATAGAAAACAAGCCACACACTGGGGAAAAATTTTTGCAAAAGACACATCTGATAAAGTGGTGTTATTCAAAATATACAATGAACTCCTAAAACTCAATAGTAAGAAAACAACATGAAAAAATTGGCCAAAGACCTTAAGAGACATCTAATCAAAGAAGATATACAGATATCAAATAAGTATATGAAAAGATGTTATATCATGTATCTTCAGGGAAATGCAAGTTAAAACAATGAAACACCACTAAATGCCTATTAAAATGACCAAAATACAGAACACTGAAAACACCAAATGCCAGCAAGGATGTGAAGCATCAAGCACTCTCACTCACTGCTGGTGGAAATGAAAAATATTACATCCACTTTCTAAAACAGTTTGGGAATTTCTTACAAAACTAAACACACTCTTAACCATAAGATTGTAGCAATCACGTACCTTGGTATTTACCCAAAGAAGTTGAAAACATATCCACAAAAAAACCTGCACATAGATGTTTATAGCAGCTTCATTCATAATTGCCCAAACTGGGAAATAAACAAAATGTCCTTTAGGAGGTTAAGAGACAAATTAATTGTGATAAATCTAGACAATGAAATATTATTCAGCAGTAATAAGAAATGAGCTATCAAGCCATAAAAAGACATGGAGAATCTTTAAATACATATTAGTAAGCAAAACAACCCAATCTGACAAGACTAAATACTATATGATTCCAACCACATGACATCTTGAAAAAAACAGTGCTTGCCAGAGAGGGGTAGAGATGAAATGTCAGAACACATAGGACTTTTACAGCAATGAAAATATTCTGCATGATTTTATAATGGATTAGAGGCCTGGTGCACAAAAATCCGTGCACTTGGAGGGATCGCTCAACCCAGCCTGCATACTCTCTCAGTCCGGGACCCCTTAGGGGATGACCACCTGCCAGCTTAGGCCCACTCCCTGGGGGAATCGGGCCTAAGCTGGCAGTCAGACATTCCTCTGGCAGCCCAGGAGCCCTCAGGGGATGACCACCTGCCAGCTTAGGCCCGCTTGGACATCCTTAGCACCACTGAGGAGGCTGGAGAGGCTCCTGCCACCAGCACTGCACTCGCAACCATCAGCCTGGCTTGTGGCTGAGCAGAGCTCACACTGTAGGAGTGCACTGACGACCAGGGGGCAGCTCCTGCATTGAGTGTCTGCCCCCTGGTGGTCAGTGCACGTCATAGCAACCAGTGGTTCCTGGGAGTTCTGCCATTAGGTCAATTTGCGTATTACCCTTTTATTATATAGGATGGATACATGTCATCATACATTTGTCCACAACATCAAGAGCACATGCTAAGGTAAACCATGAATTTCCGGTGATTATGACATGTCAATGTAGGTTCATTCTGGTGAGTGATATAGCAATAGGGGAAGACACTATGTACACATGTAAGGGTAGGGAGTATCCTAGAAATCTCTGTACCTTCCTATTAATTTTGTTGTAAACCTGAAGTTACTCTAAAAAAATAAGTATTTAAGAGGAAAAAAAAAGAGTAAATAAAAGTACAGGTTTTATTTATATAATTGGTTTTTCAGAAACTATAAAGAAAGGTTATCTGCTTGTGCCATGATTTAAAATGTTACATGTTACCAGAGGCTTAAGTTTGACCATTCAATTCAAATAAGCCTCTAAACGTAGACACCAAACAAAAATATTAGCCATTACTCAAGCAAATACATTGTAGATATAAATTCCATTATCAAAACTTGTCTCATAACATTCTATAGTCTTCTCCTGATAAAGGCAATTCATAAACGTTCCCACAGATAGTTAAATACTGCCATCTTAATTGCCATTTGTCAAAAATTTCACAATATTCAAACATGCAAAATGCAAATATATCAATCAAAACCTGTAATAATCAAAAATTAGTTTTCTCTAAAACTAATTAGCATTTCTTAATTGCAATATCTTGCTTAGGTCTTAACAAAGTGTGATATTTTTCCTAACTAGTTTTACTAAAAATACTATTTGCCTAAAATTCAGTCATTTATCTAAAATCTTTTTAAACTAGTAGCGGATATGTGGTTACTGGGATAGCTTGACATTTCTTCCCTATAAATACAGAAAAGGAATATTATCATTTCCTTTTAGTGTACTTTCTGTGTAATCATACAATTAGATACATCTCCAGATTTCCTTATTGTTATTGCTATTATTATTCCTAGGTAATATGACTCTATCCTATATTTCTCTTGTGGTTCCCTTTAACTTTGCATTATGGATTTCTGTCATAATTCGATTCATGTCATCAAGTCACTGCATAACTTGCCTGCCTCTTTGGAAGCTTTTCCAGGGAAGCTACACATTCATCATAGTCAACTACACTCTAATTTCTTACGACACTGCCAAACATTTCATCAACCTGGGATATATTAAATACAATAGAACCAATCCTGTTTTATAAGAATTTTATTTTTCTAGGTAAAGAGCCACCATGTAAGGTCAACTTTTTGGAACTCAATTAGCAAGAACCATAACATGCTTTTGAAATTCATATTAAACTACTCAGTACACCAATGACTTATTTGAAGACATCATGTCATACTAGATTGGAGTTTTCAATTCAGCAATTTGCTTCAATAGTGCTGTCAAAAACTAGCAAGACTATAAATGGTTCTAAATGGACTCTCAAAATGTTTATTGATGCAACCCATACTGCCATTAAAGTAAGAAAAATGCCCTTTTTAGAGAGGATCAGCAAGCACATCAATGCACCTTACATTTCTGATCCTTTTTTCCTTGGGGTATATGGCAGTAAGTCAAATACAATTTTAATATTTGAGAGCTGTGAAAATGAATAAAGGAAAGCCTCATTCTAAATGGAGTTGGAAAGCAATAAAGGGAGAGATCCCATGCACATACCACTCCTGGCAGCTTATTTTACACACCCCTACAGGAAGAATCTAACTTTACATACACTCATCAGTGGGAAGGAAGACTTTCTCCTGGCCTAGCAACAACTCAGCCAATGAGAAGCTGTCACAACCCAAGTTCTTGCTCTCCTTCAAGGAGCTTTCATTCAAAGCTGCCTCTCTTAACTGCCTCCTGTACTTTATAAAACACACTAGAGGCCCAGAACATGAAATCACTGCACGGGCCCTAACCAGTTTGGCTCAGTGGATAGAGCGTCAGCCTGAGGACTCAAAGGTTCCAGGTTTGATTCCGGTCAAGGGCATGTACCTTGGTTGCGGGCACTTCCCCAGTAGGAGGTGTACAGGAGGCAGCTGATTGATGTTTCTCTCTCATCGATGTTTCTAACTCTCTTTCTTCCTTCCTCTCTATAAAAAATCAATAAAATATATTAAAATTTAAAAAAAGAAATTAGTGCATGGATGTGGTCTCTAGGCCTGGTTCCAGCTGACCTCAGGGCCCTGGGCAGCACCTGGGCCCCCTGGCGGCCCCCTCGGCCTGAGTCATGGTGCCCGAGTCCTCACGGGGAGATGTGGTGAGCAAGGCTGGGTGCCATGGGCTGGGTGGGATGCAGCGTGATGATGCACAGAAACCGAGCAGGCAGTATGCTCTCTCCCTGCAGGCCTTGCAGACCAGCTCCTGCACAAACCCATGGGGAGCCTGACCAGCCCCTGTGGTCCTGGCGGCTGTGACCCGGCTCACCCGGAAGAGGACACACGGGTGCATGGCAAGCTCTTCATGGGCAGCAGGCACCTGAGCGTGGGGGCTTCCCCTACGCTTGAGCCCTGGTGTCCCCAGGTGAGGGTAGTAGGAGGATTGAGAGCGAGTTCAGTGGACACCCCACATTTTCACTGCACCTCCGTCACGTTACCTCCACTACCAGGTAGCTGGAAGAGGTTGCAGCCCCCCACCTGGGCGCTGCAGGAGGTTGGTGGCCGCCACCCACCCCCAGTTCCCCATCGCAGGCCAGGCCGGCCACTATCAGAGCCTGCCAGCCACTGGTCACCATCTGCAGGGTGATCAGTTAGGGCTGGGGCCCCCACCCGGCTCCCTCAGCACCTGGGAACCTGGCAGCGGCCCTGCCACCCCCTCCCCCGCCTGCAGCCACTGCTGCCACTGGTCACCATCTGCAAGGAAATTGATCAGGGCCAGGAGGAGGCCCGCCCCCTGCTGGTCACCATCTGCAAGGTGATCAGCAGGGCGACTGGGCCCCAGGCTCACACCCACCTTGGTCTGGCACCGCCCACCTGCTCCACCATCCTGCCGCAGTCCCACTCTCGCCGGGGCCCATCCGGGCCAGCAGTGCCACCACTGCTGCCCGCTGCCAGCGCAGCTTCGCCAACACCCACCATATACTGCACCGCCCCCTGGTGGTCAGCGCACATCATAGAAAGTGGTCAAACTCCTGGTTGAACAATTTGCATATTAGGCTTTTATTATATAGGATTCCTCTTTTTTGCTCTCCAGGACTGTCTTATGACTCGCCAGTTTGAATGTCCCAGATTGCATTTCCTCTGCTATTTCAGAATAGACTGGATTTACCTTCTAGTTATACAGGCTGACAGTAGCCATATTCCTTTTCAAGTGTCTTGAGCCAGGAAGACATAGAAAATAAATTTGGCTAATAAATCACAATCATAGTAACAGATTAAACAGACCAAGGAATCCCAATCCCCAATGTCATCATTTTAAGAGATCAGCTCATTTAACACTAAAATGTATCTATCCTTAGGCTGAGTGATAACATATATGAATCAGCACCCAGCAACATTATAATGATAAGATATCTCATGGAAATATAGGGTGGAATTATGGCAGTTATGCCTATATCTCTAAGGAGCCTATAAGCAGTACAGTAGGATCAGTTGACTATATGATAAACTATGAGAGGTAAAATCCAGAGTACTGCTATGTACCTTCCCAGTTAATTTAAAAGGTTAGTTTTCCAGAGAGAAACATATATCTGATAAGAGTATATAACTCTTGGCTCACCTAAGATTTGAATCCTAAGTACTGGTTTAAAGAGGATGGCTGATTTCTATACGTCTCCTAGATCCCTCAATCCAACAATAGTTCTTTATGAAATTGGTTTTTACGAGCCATTTATTCAATCAATAACCAAGGTTGATCCCTGAATCCCCACCCATCCAAATATGCCTCTTATAGAAAAAACTTTAAAGCTAGAATACACATGTGAAATTACTTGAAGTTCCTAATGCAAAAAAGTACTCAAATGTAATTAAATAATTAAATTAGTACAACAGAGCCTAGGTATCTGGAGTCTTGGCACTTTTTGCTTTATTGTCTATTTTGCAACCTTTGTTGATAAGTCGCCTACATGGAGAATCAACTATTCAGTGCTCATTTTTCCATATAAAATTAACTTTTAATTTTTCCTTGCACAAATCACATTTTCCTTTAACAAATGATAATTTTTTTAAAATCATGATTGAAATAGTGGTTTAAAATGGACATTGATATAGTTCAGTCACTGCCATACTTACCTGAACCAAAAAAATAATGTGGTTATGAGAAAAAGACTACTTTTCCTCATAAATATTAGAAGTGTCTGGGTTCAGAACTATTATGATAGACTTTATATGGCTAATATAAAGTTTGGGAACTCTCTATATCATTGACAATCCAGTGGCGGGAGTAGAAAACACAATCTAGATAAAGTACTTAAAATGACTGACTTGATGCAGAATTTATGAGGAAATGTTAGGTAGCAATTACAGATAAATGGAGTATTAAGGACCAAAGGAAGTAAAACTTGGATTTATTTCTGCATTGCAAGAAAGAAGCAATTGAAACTGTACAGAGAAGGAAGCTCAGACTCAGTGATCCCTGACTACCTGGTTTACAACTAGAGCTAGTTTATAAAGCACAGAAAGACAAGGGCACATGAAATTATTTTGAGAAAAGAAGAAACCTAAAAGAAATAGTTGGGAATAAACTGTTTAAAAACAAACAAATAAAGGATCATATAAAATGTGGTAATCACCAAATTTAAAAAAGAAAATTACAGTCATTGAGGTTTTATGAAACACGGACCTTAGTCCGGTGAATGGAATGGAATAAGAATACAAACAAGAACCTAGAGATTGAGTTTAGCCAAACTGTAGCAATAATTTGGAGGATAATTATTGAAAATGGAGATATGAGGAAAAATAAGAATATAAATACAGTTGGTCATGTCCTTACTAGAAAGAGATAAATACAAAAAGGAAAAGAATGACTTCACTACAGAGGCATATAATGGAAATAAAAAAGGATTTTGCTAATAAACCATAGATTATAAGGAAAAAACAAGCAATAACTTTAAACAGCAAGAAAAAAACTAACGTGACTAATCTGCCTTTCATATATTGCCAATATCAAACTACAGATTGTTATTCTTAAATATTAAGCACCAAAAGTATAACCTTCATACTATTCAGATACAAACATTATGTATATAGTGAAAAAATCCTATATAATGAGAGGAATATGCTAATTCTCTGTTATGCTGTAAAGTCACAACCAGATCAGCAGGCTACATCCCTGCCCTCTGCTCAGGCAGCTGCAAGGCCCGGGGTAGGATAAGATACAAAAAGAGGGGATAAGAAAGGAGAGGGAGAGGAAGGCAGGCCTGCATGCAGACAGGCCTAGAGGAGAAACAGAAATACAGAAAGGGAACAAGCCAGCGAGGGGCAGGATGCAGGCTACACAGAGCTGGGAGCCCCACCCAGACACGGGAGGAGGGCGGTGCCCCCCGGTGTGTGCCATTGGTGGGTCCCCGGACGGAGGGGTGGACAGTACGAGGCCTTCCGGTCAGAGGTGCTCCTGCTTTGCAGCAGCAGCACCCAGGCCACACTGGTCTTGGCCACTCTCGCTGGGCCAGGCGTCTCAGGCAGGGAATGGGAGCAGGACGATGTCAGGGAGGAAAAAAACTAAGGTGGGTAGGAAGGAAAAGGTGAGGGAGGGCAGGGGTAAAGATAAAGGAAAGAAGGAATGTGGGGAGGGAGGGTAGGAGAAAGATGGGAAGGATGATGGAACAGAAGTAGGAAATAAGGAGGAAAGAAAAGTTTATAAATGATGAGTCAGTAGGAAAAAGTGTTACATAAAGAAGAGAGAAAAATTGTGCGAGAGGGAGAAGCCAATAAGGAAGTCAAATACAATTATGTGTGAAGGGGCTAAGATTAAAAAAGAAAGTTAATAGAGGTGACCAGACTTGCAGGGAGGGCAGTTAGGGGTAACCAGGCTTGCAGGGGAGGGCAGTTAGGGGGATCGGGCTGGCAGGGAAGGGCAGTTAGGGGTGACCAGGCTGGCAGGGGAGGGCAGTTAGGGGTGACCAGGCTGGCAGGGAAGGGAAGTTAGGGGTGACCAGGCTGGCAGGGGAGGGCAGTTAGGGGGATCAGGCAGGCAGGCAGAATGGTTAGGGCAGGCAGGCAGGTGAGCGGTTTGGAGCCAGCGGTCCTAGATTGCGAGAGGGATGTCCAATTGCCAGTTTAGGCCTTATCCCATTGGACATCCCCCAAGGAGTGGAGAGGGTGCCGGTCAGGTTGAAGGACCCCACCCCCATGCATGAATTTCATGCACTGGGCCTCTAGTTCAATATAAACACCTTTTCCCAAACAGCAAAGATGGGGGGGGGGGGTATTTTAACTAATGAACTTCAATTTACTAAAGTTCTGTGGAACACCAAAAACATTATTTTTTGCTGATCTGACATAAAATATAGGTATAATTTTGAATTATTCACACCAGATAACTATTGTGTTGGCTGTTGTCATTTTTTTATTTGACCATCTAAGGGCAAAGAGGTCAGTGCCCTTGACTAAACAGTCAGGTATTGCATGCTTTAAAAATTCTTGCGACACACCAGTTGAAAACTGCTGAACTAAACCAACTTCAAATGGGGAAATACAATAAAAAATAGTATAATTTTAAAATATTGGAGTAGTTATGAGTCTGGGAAACTTACTGCTAGATAATATTCAATCCATAAAGATATTAGAACATAAAACTGAATAGTCATATGCAGATTATAATGTGCAGAGTTAACCTTCTTGTACCATAGTAAGGAAAAAATGCCTTTTTAAATGTAAAATTTTAACAATAAAATGAAAATACACATGAAGAAAAGTTAAAAAGTGTACCATATAGCAAGAAGTGCTGCCTTTATTACCATCAATCTTTGGTAAACCTTATAGACTGGTACTTGAGAACCTGAGTTGAGCTCTGGTTTTTGCATTTTTTTTTAAGTTAACCGTTAGATGCCTGCGGAAGTATAAGTGGTCTTTTTTATTCTAGTATATTTGGCCTCCATTCTTTTCCCCAAAGTATTTAGTCTGGGATATAGTTTTCTTAAAATATCCAAATAAAAGTGAAAGGTCATACTCCAGACTTGGAAAAAAGGAATTATTAAGGCTGAGTCAATTTCTCTCTGCACCACACCCCATCACTCATCTGAGGCATGCACATGCACACACACAGATAAACACACACACACACACACACACACACACACACACACACACACACATTGCACGTAAAATAAAATACTGGAAGACCAAAATTCATATAATCAAAATTTTGAGCAAACAAGTAACACACAATATACACAATTTGGTCAAAGCTCTACAGACTTTGAGTCAGTACAAATTTAGCCCAATCCTCTAACCTCTGCCAGATGTGTAGTGTTACACATGGATAACTGATGTTCAGATGACCTTACAAGTCATTCAACCAGCAAAGAAGGGCAGACACACTTGACTTCAGTATACAGAGCTCTCTAGGTCCAGAAAGCATATGGATACATTTTACAACTATTTTCAAGAAGAAGTTATGCAATAAAATGTTTTTCGTTTAACCTCTAGCTTTCCTAGGAATTCAAACACAACGACTAGCCCTGAACATCCCAGGCAACAAACACTTCACATTTAGGAAACATGTCAATTGAACTGTTGACCAGATGATGATAAAAAGGCCACATTTTTTTGTAAAGGTTAAACAGCAAGGAGAAAAGGCTCCGAAAGGAGTAATGAAGTGAAACTGTACAAGGACATTTCCAAAACAGCTTATATGTGTGTTTTGTGTGAAGCAGTCTCTAAGAAGTCATAAAATCCTCATTGCTTAGCCATTTAAAAATCAGAGCATATAAAGGCAGACTTAAAGTGCTTAATTGTGTCTCTGATTTTTTTCCTGAACAATTAATATGGATTTTACACTAATCCACTAGTGAGGAATTTTAGGTGTTATTTTTGTTTGTTTGTTTTGTGTGTTTTTTTTAAGCTGTTCACAACTAGCAACATGAAGCTTACTAAAGACGACATTTTCAGGAAATTTTGTCACAATTTCTTGAGTCATTAAACTGTTTTTGACCATTGATTTGTAGATACAAAATAAAAGTTGCTGCAACAGCTAATACTGTTTTACAGACTACATTCAAACAACAATTTCCTTAAAAATAAGATATTTTCTACTTATTTGAGATTAGAAATATTTGTAGTAAAAATGATTCCTTTATGAAATAGATATAAGACCCTTAAATAAAATTTATACTTCAGGAAGTGCATTAAACTTCTGAAGCTTGAATATCACAATGTATACCTTAGAATCCAAGGTAATTAGAGAGTTTAAAATAAAAGTCCTTAATTCAATATTTTAGCAGGGAGGAAAAAATAAATGTTTTAGAGAAATGTTTCTTAATAGACCATTTGCAGCTTCACAGTTATCTAGGGAGTTTGTTATTTTTAAATAGAGATTTTTGGGCCTCACTGCAGACTTACATGGGCTCAGCAATATGCATTTACCAAGCTCCTCAGCTGATTCCAGAGTATGGAAAAGCCGGAAAATCACTGACAGGAATAGAGAATGTGAATGAGAACTCTATAGGGAAACAAGCATGCATTTTCATTGTTCCCTTGCATTAGAATATTAAACTGCAATTTTCCTGCTACTTAATTTCGCTAACATAAATTAAAGACAGAGTCACACAGTATTATAATTTCTTAAAGCAAAACCAACAATTATTATTCCATAGAACTCCAACTCAAAATGCTTATATATATATTTCCCTAAGAAGGTCCATGATAAACAAGACATAACACTGATTTTACTCCAAGGATACCAAAGTATTTATAAAACAGAAAAGACTAATCTGAAACCCAGTTGTCTGAGAAAGTTCAAATCAAATACAAAAGGCCTTACCAATTTCAACCTGTTTCTGCCTATTACTTTTAAAGAGGCAGCTTTTAAAAGTTTTTCAAGCCCCAGCCAGGTTAGAGCATCGTCCCAATATGCCAAGGTTGTGAGTTAGATCCCTGCTCAGGGCACATATAAGAAGCAACCAAAGAATGCATAAATAAGTGGAACAACAAGTCAATGTTTCTCTCTCTAAAAAAAAATCAATACATTAAAATTTTTAAGTTTTTTAAAAGATCAATCTACACTAATAAAAGAGAAAAATGGTAATTGGCATACGGCACTACCGTTTTCATTGGCTAATCAGGGCTATATGCAAATTAACTGCCAACTAAGATTGGCAGTTAACTGCCAACTAAGATTGGCAGTTAACTGCCAACAAGATGGCGGCTAATTTGCATATGTAGGCACAATGCAGGGAGGCGAAAGGGAAAGCAGGAAGAAGCCCCCTGCCACTGACAGTGATCGGAAACCCAGGGGGGAGCTAAGAGCTGGGGGGCAGGGCAAAGGCGGCCCTGGGGCCGCCTTTGCCCTGCCCCCCAGCCATGATCAGAGAATCAGGTGCCTTTTCCGCCCTGGCCAGTGATAGCAGGAAGTAGGGGTGGAGCCAGCGATGGGAGCTGGGCACGGTCGAAGCTGGCAGTCCCGGGAGCTAGGGGTCCCTTGCCTGGGCCTAAAGCGAAGCCCACGATCGCGGCGCCCCCCGCTGCCACTGTGGGTCCCCGCTGCCCGGGCTGGACGCCCAGGCCAGAGACATTAGGCCTGGGCAGGGGTGGAGCTTGCAACCGTGAGGAGCTGGGGGGGGCGGAGCTGGGGATTGGGGGAATATGGTGGTCCCCTTGTCCAGGCCTGAAGCCTGGGTCAGAGGCGTCAGGCTTGGGCGGGGGGTGGAGCAAGCGATCAGAGGGAGATGGGGGTCCCCTGCCCAGGCATGATTCCTGGGTCAGAGGCCTCAGGCCTGGGCGGGGGCCAGAGCCAGTGATCGGGGGGAGATGGGGGTCCCCTGTCCAAGCCTGACACCTCTGGCGGAGGCGTCAGGCCTGGGCAAGGGGCCGATCAGGCGATTGGAGGGTGATGGGGGTCTACGCCTCTGGCCGAGGCATCAGGCCTGGGCAAGGGGCAGAGCCAGCAATCGGAGGGGTCTTGGGGTCCCCTGCCCAGGCCTGATGCCTGGGCCAGAGGCATCAGGCCTGGGCTGGGGGCAGAACCAGTGACGGGGGGAAATGAGGGTCCCCTGCCTCCTGACACCTGTGTCAGAGGCGTCAGGCCTGGGCAAGGGGCCGATCCTGCGATTGGAGGGTGATGGGGGTCAACGCCTGAGGGCTCCCAGTATGTGAGAGGGGGCAGGCTGGGCTGAGGGACACTGCCCCCCCCCCCACACACACACCCAGTGCACGAATTTCATGCACCGGGCCCCTAGTAATAATATATTGTATTTTGTTAGTTGCTTATCCAAATTATTCCATTATCAATAAAGGTTCTTTAAAAAGTGTTAGACAAGGACCATGACAGTTCAAATTTTTTAAACCTTGTTCAATTTAAAGATCCTTTGCTAATACAAATAATAGTTTACATAATTTTGACATATTGTATGTTTGCTTATTTATTTACAGTAGAACAGATGCTCACTTAATTCATTAAAGGTTTCAGGTTGATCAGATTTATCTGTGTATTTTTTAAACTAATAATAAATCACTTACTGATGGTTCAATCAATTTTTGCACATGTATTATTCCATTTCATCACCTACTTAATTTTCTGAATCAATCTTTATTTATAAACACCTTGTCCTCTTCCGCTTCTATGCCTGTGTCATGCTGAAGATTTTGATCCCTATGGTGCAAGGACAGACCCAGAATCAGGAAGTAGATAATACAGGGCACAAGAGAAAGAGCATAGACACTATTTATTCACATATGGGAGTGAAGAAGATGACATAACAAAATGATCATACCTTCATTTAAAGAGAAACCTTCCTTATAATTATTAATTCCCCATTTAAAAAATAATAGGACTATGTCACTTGGTAATATAATCAACTGGAACTGAGTACATGATCTCATATCTAAAATCCCTGCCTACTTTTATTTTTCATTCCATTTTCTGTCATACAAAAGTTAAAGTTCTTGTAATGTTTGGAATTTTAAAAACATTACTTTATCCACTGTTTGTTGTCTAAATTAAATAAAAGCCAACAATATACAATTTCTAATACCCATTTGTGATATTTTAGTGTAGTCATTCATTCTATTCAATATTTACTTCAGCATCTACCACATACCAGGCACTGACCCACCTATACTTTTCTAATTTTAATTTACATATGAATGAAGTCTAAAATGCAAACACTGATTCTGGTATGTCTAGACTAGGTCTTAAGATTCTGCACTGCTAAAAAAAAAAAGCATTAGGTGATATTGATCATACTTTGATTATAAAAGGTCTAATTTGTCTAACTTGAAAAAGATAAAGTCATGCTAAACAAGAACAATCTTTTAACTCCCAGGGCTGAAAATCCTATTGTTTAAAAGTATGTTTTATTGAGCCAAAAATACTAGCCAAAAAAAGACTGGTCTTGGGGCATGGAGTCTAAAACCCCAGCAGCATAGTCATTATCACAGAGTTTTGCAGTTTTATATATAAAGTAGTGACCCAGTGCACAAAATTCGTGCACAAAAGGGGATTAATTAGAGGAAATATTTTAATATTGCTATTTGCCCTTTCTCTATAATAGAAGTGTCAGAGGTGAAGGAAAATTAGTAAAATGTATATGAAAATCTTCTTCCTGTCAGAGTCTGGGGCACACCATGGGACCCAGAGTCAAGTCCCCGCCCACCCACATGCACCTTGAAATTGCACGAGACCCAGACCTGGCTGGCCCCACCCCCATTGGGCTAGATCCAGACCTGGCCAGTCCCACCCTCGTCAAGCCCCACTGGGCAGGGTCGCAGCCTCAGGTCCCCTGGCCCAGTGCCAGGCGGGGGGCACAGCCTAAGGTACCCTGTCAAGCCCTGCTGGGCAAGGGTTGCAGCCTGAGGTCCCCTGGCCTGGCACCAGGGTTAGGGGTATGGCCCGAGGTCCCCCGGCCCAGCACTGTGGTGGGAGGCGTGGCCTGAGACCTCCTGGCCCAGTGCCAGGGAAGGTGTTGCAACCTGAGGTACCCCAGGCAGGGGCACGGGGGGGACTTGAGGTCCCCCATCAAGCCCCACCAGGTGGGGGGCACAGCCTCAAGTCCCCCATCAAGTCCCGCCGAGAGGGGGGAGCAGCCTGAGGTCAACCAACCTGGCGCCAGGGTGAGGATGCAGCCTCAGTTCCCCTGGCCCGGTGCCGGGGCAGAGGGTGCAGCCTGAGGTCCCCCAACCTGGCACCGGGGCAGGGGTATGGCCTGAGGTCCTCCAGCCTGGCACCGGGTGGGGGGTGTGGCCTGAGGTCCCCTAGCCTGGCATCAGGGCGAGGGGCATGGCCTGAGGTCCCCTGTCAAGCCCCACGGGGGCATTGGGGGGGGGGGCGCAGCCTCAGGTCCCTTCTGATTGCTTGTTAAGACTCATTATGGGAACTTGGCCTCTGTTGTGGGTGCAGCCATCTTGTGTTACAGAAACCCACCCCCCACCTCCACTGTGGGTTCTGCCATCTTTGTGGCAAAGTGACAGTCAATTTGCACATTCACTCTTTATTATATAGGATTAGGCAGGGTTGGGGAACCTTTTTTCTACCAAGGGCTGCTTGGGTATTTATAACATCATTTGCAGGCCATACAAAATTATTAACTTAAAAATTAGCCTGCTATCTTTGGTCAAATTAACTAACTCACCCCCCTAAATGCCTTGGCAAGGCCAGACTCAATAATTCTTGGGCCTTTTATGGCCTGCAAGCTGCACGTCCCCTACCCGACAGGGGGTACAGAGAAGAGGTAGCCTGAAAGAAACTTACATTATCTGTAGGCAAAGGGGAAGGAAACTGTGAAGTGGGACCTGCTCTGGGATAGGCACAGAGTGAACATAAATTTCTGCTCCTGTAAATTGGCTGTGGGCAATAGTCCAGAAAGCCCATGTGTAAACAACAATTGGAAGCTCCTTGAGTTATATGGTGCCCAGCTAAAATCATCCCAGAAATAGCCACCTCGGAAACTAATCTGAAGTTCAAATAGGCAATGGAAGGAATGTGAACAGCCTTTTTTTTTAAGCCATGAACAGACTAACAGTACTGTCACTTATTCTCTGGCTCCTGTAATTTAATTAAGAACTTAAGAGAATTTTCTCCTTATCAGAAGCCACATCTGAATAACACCATCCATTAACAATTTGTGACCTGCCATTGTAGCCTGTCATCAAGAAAGGATTGAAGTTTTTAAAGTGCAACAAAAGCTAAACAATTAAATATAATCTAGTATACAAAAGATAGCACTATCAGAACATGACTAATGCCAAATTCAGAAAGAAAAATAACCGAAGGACTTGTATGCATGCATATAAGCATAACCAATGGATGCAAGACCCTGGGGGGGGGGGTTAGGGCATGTGCCAGGGGGTAGGGGAGGTCAGGGGAAGGTCAATGGGTGGAAAAAGGAGACATACTATTTGTAATACTTTAAACAATAAAATAAAATTTAAAAATATATATATAAAGTCTTGTTGTTGTTGTTTTTTTTAAAAAAAACAACAACACGAAAATAAAGCAAATTTTTAAATCCTGTAAAAAAAGAAAAAAGAAAAAGAAGTTATGGAGAACATTCTACATTGCAAGGATCAACAGTTTATTGCGAGTTGAGATAATCTGTTGCTGTAGCGGAAATTTTAAAAGTTTAAGGAAAAAGTGAGTGAGCTTGGCTGATATTGAAAGCAAACAATAAATACTTGTTGAAGAACTGAAGATCTCATGACATTGTACTATCAGGCTAAAATGGAATCTCTAGTCACCTCTAGTTACCAGCTTAATAAAAACTGTGCTGTATTCACATAAAGATTTTTTTAAAAAATACTGCTATAAAATTAACAGAAATGCTTTCCCAAGTGAGCTGAGAACACAGGTAGAAAAATAAAATGGACTTTGTTGCAGCAAATTTTAGAAAACAGTCATACCACACTTCTTTCCTCTGTTTCCAAAGGAGTCACTGTAGTCTTTTGAGTATAGATTAAAAGGAATTAGAAATACAATGAGGAATTTGTTCCAAGAATAAACACACACACACAAACACACTCACAGTCGTTTTCTGTGGGTTTATACTTACTCTTATTTAGAACTAACTGAATACTCACTTGAACCATTTCAGGAACCGGCATTAACATTCTATTATGCTCTTGGATATTGTAAGCCCAGGAACTTTAAATATGTTCTTTTCACCTTTCTTTGCTTTTTGTTCAAATTGGCCTCTTCTAGCACTGACTCACCTGCCTCTCTCCTTCCTTGCACATCCGAACACTTAATCATTAAGTCCACACGACAATTAGGTTCTAGTCAGCATTAGCCTAAGGAACAAAGTCTCAGGTCTGTTAACCAGGGAAATGGAGTTTTAGTGGAATTATAAGACAGCATATTGGCCTCAGTTGTGTTTCAGCTTCAGAACCAGAAAAACCACAAGGACCCCACCAACCACACCCTTACAAAACCAGACAGAACAATGCCATGGCTGACATCAGAAGCAGATGCAATGATCAACTACCCACTACCCTGGGTTGGGTCTACCAGCAGAGACCACTATCCTAACTCCCTTAAATCACCATGATTAATGACTTTTTTCTCCTATAAACCCATCCCTTAGAAGCCACCAGGGAGCCAGGTCTTAGAGCTTTGGCTCACTTGTGATTCCAGGCTTGGTGCCATTTCCTTAAATAAACCTTTACTATCTTTGCTACAAACTCCTGTTCACATTAAATGCATGCAGGCAAATGGTCCCTTTAGTATGGTAACAAAGTTAGTTTATTCCCATGTTTAAAAAACCTGACTTTCAATTCAGAAATCACAGCAAAGAAAAATAAGGTACACATTAATTTTGTTATAGTTATGATTTTCACTAGTCTAGAAAATACACTAATTACAGACTCATTACTATGCAACTTTACCAAAACTTCCTATCAGACCACCAAAGTCTAGCATTGAACTTTCACCACTATTTTCATCTTTAAATATCATAGGGCACACGCCATTTATCTTGGGGAAAAATCAGAAGCCCCTAGATCAGTGGTTCTCAGCCTTCCTAGTGCCGCGACCCTTTAATACAGTTCCTCATGTTATGGTGACCCCCAACCATAAAATTATTTTCGTTGCTACTTCATAACTGTAACGTTGCTACGGTTATGAATCATAATATAAATATCTGATATGCAGGATGTATTTTCATCGTTACAAATTGAACATAATTAAAGCATAGTGATTAATCACAAAAACAATATGTAATTATATATGTGTTTTCCAATGGTCTTAGGCGACCCCTGTGAAAGGGTCTTTCATCCCCCAAAGGGGTCGCGACCCACAGGTTGAGAACCATTGCCCTAGATGAAGCCAAGAATTTTTCTATCATAATTACCTATAACATATGCAAATAAGCTGAAATAGGTCTGCTGTATTTCAAGATTGCCTCAATTTATGGTAATTTGTGTTCAACTGTGATTCACAAGCTGCCGAAAACTAATCAATACACTATTTAGATTCAAACAAAATTTTAAAACAGTGCTATTTATGACAAATAACTGAGATGAAAATGCTAAGATTTCTACTATAACGTATTATTTTAATTTGAATGATCCTTTATGACTGAATTGCAGGTGGTTATAACTTGCAAATTAAGTTATCAGAAATTAGGATGATGTGACCCAAGTGACCAGATTTTCACAGAATTTACAATGAAAGCTGCATTTTGAGGCTTCAAACTTTATTGCTGATGTCCTGGGTAAGAATTTTTTTTTCTTTTTTTTGCAGCCTGTCCAAAGAACAGCACTAATTGAATATTGTCAACTTAGAGAACAAGTGGTTAACATCCCTGGTTCAACACTAATTAACTGGTAGAAGTGCTTGACCAGGGTATTATTTCTTGACCTTTCCAGTGTCCTCTCACTAAAACCGATTACTTTAATACCAACTCAACTAACAGCACAGAAACACTGTTCGAAATGAAACCCAAGAGAAATTTTTCAACTTATATGAACAACAAATACCTCTAGGGTCAATTAATACCCGAACTTCACACAGAGGTTCATTCAGTCATAAATGTGTAAAATGATTCAAGTGAGCTTTGAAGATCTGAGAAAAATACTCAATAATAATGCAGTTTAGAGGAATGAACAATGCGATCACACTCTACCTTGCAGATTCTACACTAGCTGACAATTTTTTTTTTCTGTTGTTTATTGTACAATTGCAGTTTCTCTCCTAATACGATGCCTCCCACTGCTTTATTCATGTATTGGTACGGTCCCATCCACGCTTTTGTTCCGGTCCTCCGATCCAGTTTAAGAACCCATTGTGGCCATCGAGTCAAAAAGTTTGCCCACCCCTGTATCTAGCCAGACAGGGCAGGAACGCACAAAGACATATATGTCAGAGAAAATGTTCTATAAACCGAAAAAGTAAACAACTTTCTTTATAAACTTCGAAAACAATATCCCACTCATAAGTGGGGTTAAAAAAAAACCTCTGTTGTTAATCTGCACTTATGTCGTCTCGTCCCGTTGGTACAGTTTATCAGGATCCCACTACGCACCCACCGACAGAAGCCCTCAAAGTGAAAGCCAGGGACGGGGAGGGAACGGTACTAACGAGAAAGCGCCAATGGCTTCGGGAAACGCACCTGGTCATCCGGTCAGTAGAAGCAGACGGCGTGCGGGAAGGTCAGACCTAATATGTCCTTGAACAACTTCAGCACCTCCACCAGTCCCTCGTCCATGTTATCCATGAGGAGAATGCACTGGCACAGCTCATAGAGGAGGAACGAACCCAATATGGCTTCGGTGTCGTCGTCCTGGATATCCACGTTGATCACATGCACCCGGTGCCAGGTCACCTTCTTCCTGGCATTCAGATCCCTCACCACGCGGCCGAACACTCTCTGTTCGCAGGTGAAGATCAGGTCGAATATCTCCTCACAGTTCTGGAACCTTTCCGGCCGGGGCTTGATTCGCTTGTTTCTCTGCAGCATGCTCAAAATGCCGGTATGCGTGTAGAGACCTTCGTCTTTCCGAATGAGATCTTGGTACATCTGCTCATAGGTGGTTTGGAAATCATACACGTTGGGCGTGTAGGGCGTTGGCCCCGGAAGCCTCACGTAAGTCCCTGTGCCAAAGGAACGGACGCGGTGGAATCCCCGTCTCCTAAGCAAGCGGTGGGCCTCCATGCTCCGGTTCTGGTTGCTGGAGCACACAACGGCCAGCCGCAGCCGCGACCTGGCCTCGGCCATACTGTCCTGCGCCAGTGGTTCCTCACCAGGAAGGTGGTGGCCATGGTTCCCGGCAGCCATGGTGGGTGGTGGCAGCAGGTGGTAGTAGCGGCAGTTGGGGTAACGGCAGCTCCTTACAGTTGCAGGATACGCGGCAACGACCCACGCCAGCCCAGGACCCAGCGGCTTCTGTGGCGCAGGCTGTGGCGCAGGCGTTTAAGCAGGTGCCAGAGCGCCCCACCCCCACCCCCTACGCAGGCCCAGAACAGGCATGTCTCTCCCAGCGCCCCTCCCCCCCCCCAACCGCCAACGGTCGTAAGAAGGCCCACCCACGGGCATGCGCACAACCGCCTTGGGCATCTGGCAGAAGGCCAAGTTCCTCGTAGGGACTACACACGGCACGGACACATTTCCTTTCTCAATAACTTTAATCTGGGAATACCTACAGCCTTCACTGTCGGGATTTTCTTAATTGCATGATTTCCTGAACAGGGAATTTTGCAGGTGTGTTTCATTGTGGAGGACTGATCCACTAGTACCATTTTTGCTGCACCTACAATGTTCACATATGAAAACAAGTGGAGCTCAGGACATGGAGAGGAAAGGGAAATAACCACTGTTGAATAGGATGTACTAAATGCATAGTTTGACCCACTTCGATTTTCACAAAGCCCGCAACTACAATTAGTACGCACATACGTTTTCCAGCTGGTTTGTCCCCTAATTAGTCTAGAACAGCGTCAGACACACAGCAGGTTCTCGGGTGATGTTTATTAAATGATGACCAAATAACTCCAAAATCTATAATATTTTAAGTTATCTATTTTCAAAGGGTGTCGCAGAAAGAACACCGGAGCGCCTTTAAGAATTTTTCTGGGCTGGGTGTGGGGCACGGCTGTCGCTGAGGCCCCGGGGCAGGGCTTTATGAGGGTCCCCGTGGCTGCTGGAGCCACAGCTAGGGAAGAGGCCACAGGGAACCAGGGCCATGGAGGTACAGAGGGGCCCCTGCCAAATCGTGGGGAGGGGAGGAACAGACGCGGAGAGTGCTGCTTCCAGTGCTCGCCAAGGCACCGATTCGCGTTACGTATCCGCCATGTTTGAGAACTACACTGCGCGCTTTGACACAGACAAGCGTCCCCAACATGTGGGACACTTCCAGTGCCTCTTACTTTGATAACGTCCAGCCCCTGGCCTGTCCTAATTCAGACACTGCTCATCTGCTTCGACATCAGTGCACCACAGATACTGGACAGTGTGAATAAGAAGTGGCAAACGGAGACTCAGGAGTTTTGCGCCAATGCCGAGGTGTGCTGGTTGGCTGTAGACTGGCCATGTGACCCATCTGGCCACACTGTGGGAGCTGTCCACACGGCAGCGTATCCCGGTTACACATGAGCGGGGCACCGTGCTAGCCAGCCACGCAGCTAGGGGCCATGTCCTAGGTAGAGTGCTCCTCCCAGCCCTCTGAGTGCAGTGGATAGAGCGTCGGCCTGCAGACTGAAAGGTCCCAGGTTCGACTCCGGTCAAGGGCATGTATCTTGGTTGCGGGCACATCTCCAGTAGGAGGTATGCAGGAGGCAGCTGATCGATGTTTCTCATCGATGTTTCTAACTCTCTATCCCTCTCCCTTCCTCTCTGTAAAAAAACAATAAAATATATTAAAAAAAATAAAATAAAAAGTTGAGAACCCCCCTTACCCCCATATACCCACCAGTCCTAGTTCTTTCCTCTCTTCCCCCAACAACCCCCAATAAAGGCCATGTCCATGGAAAAAATTATAAAACATGCAATAACTGACAATTTAGTGAGAAGCACTGACCTCTTTTCCCTTAGACTGCCAACTTAAAAAATGACAACAGCCAACACAATAGCTATCCAGTGTGAATGAATAAAAATTATACCTATTTTTCATGTCAGATCAGCAAAAAATATATTTTGGTGTGCCACAGAATTTTAGTAGTTAGTCTGTGTCTGCAATGACATGAGAAAGGTTGAAAATCACTGTTCTAGTATCTTAATCTCTCAACCCCACCCAATTAGAAGCCATCTCTTCCTTTTTCACCTGGTCAAACAGCTTATTGCCTCTGATGACACTGCTGCTTCTGGCTTAGTAGCATTAGTTATTTTGCATTTCTCAGGTTTTCTCTACCATAACATAACCTCTTTCAGGGTGCATTGTCCACATTTTCCAAGCAACCTAACTTAATGGCTCATTAATGACAGCCTTCATATGTATGTTTATTGAACATCTTCCCTATCCCAGCTACTTTGTTAGTGAGGGGGACCAAAATTTGCTACCACCCCCAAAAAAATACCCGAGATGTTGATATTTTTTGTTCTCACAAATAAAAAAATATATATGATCTGTCCTCTCACAGAAGAAACAAACCCGAAAGAGAAAAAAAATTAACAATAAAGTCCATGAAGCTTCACATCCTCTTAAAGCATTCATTGTCAAGTTCAGTGTCATGAGCAACAGGGAACTACCGGGTCTGGCCTGCCCAGAGTCCCTCTAGGCCAGTGGTTCTTAACCTTCTAGCCCTTTAAATACAGTTCCTCATGTTGTGACCCCAACCATAAAATTATTTTCGTTGCTACTTCATAACTGTAATTTTGCTACTGTTATGAATCATAATGTAAATATCTGATATGCAGGATGGTCTTAGGCAACCCCTGTGAAAGGGTCGTTCGACCGCCAAAGGGGTTGCGGCCAACAGGTTGAGAACCATTGCTCTGGGCAGAGTGTAGTGGGATTACGAACTTGCAGCCAACGGGTTAGTGGTAGTTGATCCCCACCTCCTGGAACACCTGATGGGGAATGCCAATGTCGCACAAACAGACACGGCCCGCATGCTCTCCCACTGGGAGAGGCAGTCCCAGAGCCAGTGACCACTTGGCATCAATGCCCTGTTCGGCTTCATGCACTGGATGATCTATGCTGAGTACTGGTACCCGGTTCTGGTTGGCCCAAGCCACAGCTGCCTTGTACCAGGGCTGATACCACAAGAAGGCGTTCTCAGGACAATCCAGACAGTTGATCACCAGGTCCACTAGTAGGCAGATCTTTGAGACTAGATACTTGTTGGCCTTGGGTCTTGCTGAAGAGAGCTCATTGGTGATGGACTCAAGCATCTTGACAAAGTTGGGTAGGAAGAGGGTCACCTGGACATCATGGTTGGCTAGGTGCCTTCCACAGCTGATACCCTGAGCCCCCTTCACATGGGGCCCACATAGCATAGCCCCTGCAGGCTTCTGGTGAACATTTTTGGGATTCAACCTGTTGGATCCTCCAAGTAGAGTCAGTGCCATCTGACTGGCTCGCACGCCTGTCATCTCCAGTCTCCGCTCCAGAGTCAACCCATGCTTTTCAGCCACAGAAAACAGCTTTTTATGTAGCTCATAGGAAACACTTGGGACAACCAAGCCAGAGTCTGTGCAGAACTCCTTGCTCACATTGTGGGGGACTGTGATCCGTGCGTAGACTATGGGCTCTGACTCCAGGATGTTCTCATCATGACGGTCTCGAGTAGGCCTTTCATTTGGGATACCCCTGGAATGGGTACCACTTTTCCTCCCAAATGTATCAATCTCCTCAAACACAGCTGCCTTGTCAAATAGGGTAAGGTTCCCTTCAAAATCAAAATCTGTGTCTGGGATCTCTTCAATATCATCCCCAAAGCACCCATCATCTTTATTCTTCATTTGGCCACACTTTAAACCATTTTTCTTTGGAGTTGCTGCTGGGAGCCGGTCCATCCTTGCTGCTTGACACAGTTTCTGCAGGGAGGAAACATCTGCACAGCATATGTTTCAAGGGACCTGGTGTATATGGCATACTGTTCTTAATATGTTTGCTCACCTTCTTGGCGCTATGTGTTTTAACCAAGGTCACCTCTCTGAGAAAGGTTGTTTCCCAGGGAAAGGATTTTCCCCTGAAGTTAGGGAGGGAATAAAACCCCTTAACTAAGTGCCAGGCGGGTAATTAATCACTTTAACTACGAACAATCACGCTTAAGCTACATAAACTTTACTCCCTGGAATGGAGATAAGAAATGCCCTAACCTTTGGAATAGAGACTGATAGGATTGGAATCAACTGGTATAAATACAGATGTAACAAGACAACAGGACACAGAACCTAGAGACACAGAACCTAGAGACAGAACCTAGCGAGAGAACATGGCAAAAGATCCTGGACAGAACCTGGCTACAGAACTTGGCTAGAGAACCTAGACAGAACCTTGGCCCTGCCACCATGGCTTTGTCCAGAAGAACATCCGAAGGTCTCCTGGAAGATCTCCCAGTCTAATTAGCATATTACCCTTTTATTAGTACAGATAGAGGCCTGGTGCACGGGTGGTTTGCCCTGAAGGGTATCCTGGATCAGGGTGGGGGTTCCCTTGGGGTGTGGGGTGGCCTGGGAGAGGGGCCTGTGGTGGTTTGCAGGACAGCCACACCCCCATGGCTTGAGGGTCCCCGCTGGGGGTGTGTGGCCAGCCTGGGTGAGGGGCTGAGGACTGTTTTCAAGCTGGCCACACCCACTTCAGGTGTGACAGGGGGCGGGGCCACAACCTCCCTATCCACCCTGCTCTGTGCGTGACGGGGGGAGCTCCCCACACCCCTGATGGGCCGGCTCTGTATTGTGACAGGGGTGGCACCACAACCCCCTGATCCGCCCTGCTCTGTGCGTGACAGGGGGTGGCGCCGCAACCTCCCCATCGACCCTGCCTTGAGTGTGACAGGGGGCGGCGCCCCAATCCCCCATCGGCCTTACCCTGAGCGTGACTGAGGGTGGCATCGCAACCTCCTGATCCGCCCTGCTCTGTGCATGACAGGGGGCGGCGCCCCAACTCCCCAATCGGCCCTGCTCTGAGCCCGACCAGGAGCTGCGGGGCAGGCACCTAGGGATTGGGCCTGCCCTCTACCACCCGGGAGTGGGCCTAAGCCAGCAGGTTGTTATCTCCCGAGGGGTCCCAGACTGCAAGAGGGCACAAGTGGGGCTGAGGGACACCCTCCCCCCCCCAGCCAGTGCACAAATTTTTGTGCACCGGGCCTCTAGTCTTACTAATAAAAGCCAAGGTAGTCCTCAGTCACAAGATGGCTGCTGCACAGCAGGGCACAAGCAGGTGGGTGGGGCTGGGCTTGATGCTATGTACGTGAGGGTGCTGGAGGGACACCGACCAGGAGATGCATGGGGGAGTCCCATGGGGTGTGGGACTCTTGGGCTCGAGAGAGTCGCCCCGCAGGGCTGTGGGACTCCCAGACTCAGGGAAGTCCTGCAGCCTGGCAGTGCTGGCCCCGTGGGCTAAACATCAGGGCAAAGGGCACCGCTCCCACTCCACCTTCCCCTGGGGGAAATGAGATTCAGCTCCAGTGTCGGGATAAACCTGGGGTAGTCGGAGCTGCCCACATTCCACGTCCACCCCCAAGCCTTGACCTGGGGTATGAACATGACAGAAAACCTCCCTGGTCACTGCCTGGTCCCCTCCCCTGAGCTTCTCTCCACACAGGAGCAGTGATTTCATTTCCTGACAAGAAGAGTGACCTCACTTTCTGACAATGGAGCCCAACAGAATGTGGAACCCTGGTAGCCAGGCAGCCATATTTTAAAACAGCCCCTACCCAGTTCATCTCATAGAGACATTCCCACCAAGGCATGTTCTGCTCTTTGCCGCAGTCCCACCACCGTGATAGGCAAAGTGCCAGCCATGACAGCTTCTTCCACCACTGCCGCCTCCGCCAGCTCGGCATGGGGGAACCCAGAGGTAACCCAGGGAGGCCCAGGGCAGTTTTCTTAGAGCCAGGCCACCACTCTCATCCCCCTCACCAGCTCCGTGTCCCCTGGGGTGCCAACTCCACAGGCTGCGGGTGTTATGCCCAGAGCTCGGGGTCCCCAATAATCCACCACCAGGGAGCCTCCTCCGATGCAAAAGCAACGAGTCTTTATTGATCCGGCACAGCGGTGAGGCGAGAGAGCGTGTCCCAGGAGAACAAAGGTTATATAGGGCTAGCTATTTGGGGTGGGCTTTAGGGGTGGCGTGAGTTACAGAGATTGGTCAGGGTTTTACAGCATAAGGGTCAGGAAGTGACCATCACATTCTGAAGGTTGGAGCCGTCCTCCACTATAGCCTTATTAGGACCGTAGCTACATTTCTGGAGCTTCATTGGTCCACTCAGGTGGGTGGTTCAGAGAGTTAGGACAATACCAGCATTCTTGTGGTCAGTCTCGGGGGGTGGGGGGCGGCTTGGGCTGAGGGCACAGCCTTGCAAGACAAGATAGAGGAGAGGGAGAAGAGCATGTCTCTGCCTCGTCCTTGAAGAGGGAGGAGGGTGCATTTCTGCTTAGTTCTGCTTAGTTCTTTCAAGTTCCGTTCTGTCCCTTCACGGGACTCCAGGACTCTGGGGAGTCCCGCAGCCCTGCAGGGCGCCGGCTTTGACACTGCGTCCCCAGTGCTGTCACAGACTCTGACAGGAGGGAGGAGGGAGCCAGATACCCACACCCAGGACTTGGCCAATAGTGATATTAAAATATTTCTTCAAATTAATTCCCTTTAAATGTGCACGAATTCATGCACTGGGCCACTAGTTACCAATAATAGTCAAGATATGGAAACAATTTAGATGTCCATTAACAGGTAAATAGATAAAGAAAGTGTGGTATACATAGACAATGGAATATTACTTAGCAAAAAAAAAAAAAAGAATGAAATATTGCCATTTGAGACAACATGGATGGACCTAGAGGGTATTATAGTCAGTGAAATAAGCCAGACAGACAATGGCAAATACTATTTCATGTCACTTATATGTGGAACCTAAAAAACATGAGTAAACAAAACAAACTGATAGGTATAAAAAACCAAGATGGTTGCCAAAGGAGAGATGGGGGGTACAATTATAAAAAAAAATTTAAATAATAAACTAATTCAATGTTTTTTAAAAGAGAGAGAAAATAGCTCACATAGCTCACATTCCATTACTACCTTTGTAGAAAAAAAAAAAAAAGCTGGTTATTTTTATGAAGAATAAAAGAATCAGAATGAAGCTTAGGCTCCTTCCCCTCAACTGTCTAAAGCAGTGGTTCTCAACCTGTGGGCTGCGAACCCTTTGGCGGTCGAAAGACCCTTTCACAGGGGTCACCTAAGACCATCCTGCATATCAGATATTTACATTATGATTCATAACAGTAGCAACATTACAGTTATGAAGTAGCAACAAAATAATTTTATGGTTGGGGTCACAACATGAGGAACTGTATTTAAGGGCCAGAAGGCTGAGAACCACTGACTAAAGGAATTCATATAGGACAACTTCAGGAAGGGAACCTTAGCATATTTACCTTAGCTCATATGGAAAGTGTGGCAGACGGAGAAATCTAGCCAAGACTGTTTTTTGGACTCCCGTTTGTGCCCCATTTTTTCGGAGTGGCCCAGCAACAATTTGTTCACCACATGTTTACTCTTTCTTATCCACCAGTGAATTGCCTACTTTCCCTTTGAAATCCCTGACCCTGCATCACTCCTCCCTTGTCCTGAATGGCATGCAAGCCACAAATGTCTAAGTGTCCTGGGGCCGTATATTCCTATGGAACCCTTGCATGTATATCCATAATATATTTTGTCATTTTGTCCTGTTAATCTGTCTCATGTTGGTTTATTAGTCCAGCCATAGGAACTTAGAAAGTTGGGAAGATAATTACTTTTCCGTCCTTACATTTCGTGCTACTAGGTAGGGGTAACTCAAAGTCAAATAGTACATAGTCCTGTCTCTCAAGGGGATCGTAGTCCACTCACAAGAGTCTGCTTATAATAGAGTGACCACTACTGTGATTGATGCATGAGCAAAGTGTTATGGAAGCATACAGGAATGAGTGTGTCTGCTTTGACAAAGGAGGTGGTATCTAAATCAGGGAAGGGGAACCTTTTTTTCCATCAAGGGCCATTTGGATATTTATAACATCATTCGTGGCCCATAAAAAATTATCAACTTAAAAATCAGCCT
Source organism: Myotis nattereri (assembly GCF_964212035.1). Taxonomy (NCBI): domain Eukaryota; kingdom Metazoa; phylum Chordata; class Mammalia; order Chiroptera; family Vespertilionidae; genus Myotis; species Myotis nattereri. Next base: position 85,870,462 of record NC_138078.1, read on the forward strand.
GCTATATTTGGTCAAACATCTAATTAACTCAACCCTAATGCCTTGGCCAAATGATTTCTCAGGCCTTATATGGACGCCCCCCACCCCTGATTTAAATGAAGGCTTGTCTGTAATAGTGCAGCAGTTGACACAACTTAGGCATCCTCCTGTAACCAAGAGTTTTTAAAATAATTTAAAATAGAATAGAATGTACTGTTCTCAAACAAAATCCCTCTGTTAGCAACAAATTTTCCACAGGTGTTTCATGCTGAGGGCCGCTGGCAAAACGCTCAGGCATCTTTAATTATGTCGGCTGAAACTCAGAGCGCAGGCAGAGCCATGCCCTGGGGGCGTACCTAATCAAGAGATTGGGATGCCACTCAGTTTGACCTTCCTGCCCAGTGTTAAGGGGATGGATTTCATAATGTTGCCAGGAACTCAAGGCCCACCCAGATGTGATGTAACTTCCTGTTATTCGAGTATTTAATAAATCTGCTTGCGGTGCTGACACTCTCTGAGTCTGTCCCTCCATCAGAGGGCAGATGCCACACCCAGGCCCCGCTTTCTATTTCTGTCTCAGTCTTGTGTTTTTTTTTTCATTTTTCCTTAAACCTCGTTGCGTTCTAATCAAGATTCATCAACCCCCACGTCCCCTCTCTCTGCGCTGGTCATGGGGAAGAGAGAAAACCCCCTCCCATATCTTCACACAATTATTAATCAAAATTTGGGGGTGTGCAAAACCTGTGCACAGGTTTAGGTGCAAATCTTACTCCAACTCCTAACTCTGTTTGAACCCTGAGAAAATTACTTAATCTGAGTTTTAATGTTCTAATCAGAGTAAAATGAAGCTACTGAAGCCAGAGAATTAATACCCTCAGAAAATATATTTAATACAAAATAGATTTGTGAGCTACTGTGGACTAACAGCCATAACGAGGAAGTCATGCAGCACCCTTTCAAACATCAAAGAAATTGCTTAGCCCAGGACCTGATAGCCTGCAGGAAAAATAAATATCCAAGAGCAGAAATTATAATCGCATAAAAAAAAAAAGAGTCACAAGATGTGTGACGCCTACACATCAAGATAATCCATTGACACATTGTTAGGATGATTTTCAGCCCACAAAGCCAATGGCCACCCCACTGTCTCCCGAAAACCAGACAAAAGGTGAAAAGAGGAGGGAAGAAAATGATTGGAAGATGAAAATTAACTGCTTATTTAATTCAGACAGATGACCCCAAACCCCTTACTCATGATTACTCATGCTTTTTGCTCTAGAAAACCTCTTGTCTGTAAGCCACAGGGGAGATGGAGCTTTTGAGCATTAGCTTTCCCTAACTCCTGGGTGGCACCATTCATAATAAAATGGCAAAACTTTCTCCGCCGCAACACCCTGTATCAGTTCTCACTGACTCACAGCACACATGGGGGTTGGGGGAGGTACCCATCCTCTTTTGACTTGTTCAGTTTCAATGACAACTACCAATTTTTTTGGGGAAAATGGATATAAAGCCCGTCAAATGGTACACAGACTCAGTGCCTAATAGGTCCTCAGAAATTATTAGTTGTTCTCTAGCCAGTTTAGAAGCAGAGGACATTACCTTTTGAAGAGTAACTTTTATATTCAATAATAAAACTGTTTTTCCAACTTACTTTCTTGCCACTATTCTATCCTTATGTCAAAGACAGTACTATTTCCTTTGCCTCTAAACTCTCCAGGCGAGGAGCTGTTGCATTCTAATAGTCTAATCCATATATTCTTTCACTCTTTCAGAAAATTACTTATTATTCACAGATTTATTCAGCAGCCACTAACACACATGAGGAAATGTTAATGCTGAGGATGATACCAAGATACAACTGTCGGCATCTCTACTTATAATTATGTCAGAGAAATCTGACATGGTAAACAGATAACTAAGTATAATTCAAATGAGTATGTAGGAAGTGACCTATGCGTGATAAGGTCAATGTGAGTGATGATAGTTTCAGAACAAGGAAAGAGTGACAATACTGTGAGTCATTAACGGAAGGCTTCTTGGAGGAGTTTGGACTCAACTTAGATCTTAAAGTTTGAGTAGGTTTGAATAAGTGAGGTGAATACGCCTGACTTTCAGAAGTTTTCCAGGTTGAATGAATGATACGAACAATACAGTAACATGGCTAAGAGCAAGATCATGGAGGTCAGAAGGAATTGGGTTAAAAGTGTGGTTCTACCACTTACTAGTTTTGTGGCATTGGGAAAATTCTTTGAACCTCTTTAAACCTCATTACTTTCATGTATAAAATGGGGATAAGAAGGGCACCTACCTCATAGAGTTGTTGTGAAGATTAAATGTGATAATGCATGAAAAGCACTTTGCACATGCATGGTACATGATAAATATAAAACAAAGGTGCAGACATGAAATTCCACAAGCATACCTGGAAGAGAGTGAGTAAATCAGCCTGTCAGAATGGAAGGTTCATAAAAAAGTTTAGATGAAAAATCTAGAAAAGGATGGTAAAAGCTAATTTGTGAGAGTTTTGAATCAGGCTAACGAATTTAGATTGGATTTTTAAAAACTGTTTTACTTAAAATGTTCCATCTCCAGGGCTTCTGATCAAGATGGTGACATAGGTAAATGCAGTACTCACATCTACCACAGCCACAGCAAAATTACAACTCAACTACAGAACAACCATCATTCAGAACCACCTGAATTTTAGCTTAATAGAAGCCCTACACCTAAGGATATAAAGAAGAAGCACAATATGTACTACTGTTTGTAATACTTTAAACAATAAAATAAAATTTTAAAAAAGAAGAAGCCACAAGTTTGATCCTTTATGTCTTCATTATAAAGAGGAAAAAATTATGAGAACAAAATAAAATGTTCTATCTCCTTTTAAAATCCATTTATTTCTCTTTAAGCCTGAAGAACGGGAACGTAAGTGATTTCAAATATACTGTAATATTGCAATGCAGCACTATAAGTTATGCTGATTGCCTTCTTCAAGAGTTATATAAAATTAATTAATCAATAGATACATTTTAAAGACTTCATCCTTGTCCTTCTCTACAAAATGTTTGTAAATTGTTCATTTTTACCTGCTTTCTGCTAGACTGGGGGAATTCTTGATCCGGTTAATATGGTACTGTACTAGTAAACTGATGATAATTCGTTTTCAAGCATTTAAGCTATCAACACAACACTCATTTGATTCTTCAAGCACCATTAAATTAAACCCCTAACAGTACTATAAAGCATTAGTAGCACATGTAATTATAAGTCTTTGATGTTTATCAGTAGGACGCTATCTTAAAATGGTCAACTACCCAAGTGATGGCTTCACTGTCCCATCTAATAAAGACAGGAAAATGGCATGGTGATGTGCAGCTAAATATGTCACTTTCTACACCACTGAAACTGGAGAGAGGGCATGCTAGCACATTCAGTACTCTATATCCCAACTAGACACATGGTAGAGTAAAATCTAACACAGTAAGGAATATACTTTTGGATTTAAGCTGTAAAATTCTGATTAGTAAAATACCAAGTTTATATTTGAAAAATATCAATATTTTATGATAAATATTCAAAAGAAAAATGACCTTTTGCACAATAGCGTAATTTTATTTTTAAGTTCCTTTGCTGACTGATTTAAAGCCAAGCTTATTTCTAATTCTACAAGATGAGGGTGTTTTGCTTATGAGGAAATTGCAAACAACTCTAATATTAAAGTCATGTTACATAGTAATATATTAGGCTTGATAATTAGTATGTGTTGATTTATCAACACTGCTGACATTTGGCATTCATTTAAAATTCTAAGCATTTCTGATTAGAATCTGAGTCATATATTCAATATATAAACTCTGAGCTATCTGAAATTAATGGTTATCAAAAAAACATGTGGTGATCTATATGTGGGAGTTTACAGTTCTGTGTTTTATATTTATATTCAATTAGCCTGCATGTCACATAATGTAATATGACTGCCAAGCTTTAAAGGAGAAGAGTTGTTTCTTTAATTTCATTATTCCACTATGAAGAGTTTGTCTCAAATGTTTTAACACTAATATAGTATTAAATGTTGAATAATTTTTTAATAAATGAAAAAGCTTCAATTCTTGGAACTCTTAGCTTTGGACTATACTGATAATCATGTACACATGTATTGGTATAAGTTTACTGTCAATAACTAAAAGGTCATCTAGCATACAACATGAATCATGTCTGCCAGCAGACAAAATCAGTAAGCTGATTTTCAACAGGAATTTATATAAAGAAGGAGAGTGGTGTCAGTTTGACTTCTGGGGGAGACCAGAAGTGACTTACCAAGTAAAGGAAAAGGATAGGGTGAAAAACAACTACCAATACCCCCAAAACTACACAACAGAGGAAAGATGGCAGCAGACGGAAGAAAACAAAGGAGGTGTGAAACGCACAGAGACACAAATACTTTCTCCTGTTTCCTTCTATAAAAACATGAACTGAGTTCAATATTTCATCATGACTTAGAAAGGGAAGAAGACAGCTGAGGGCATACTAGAGATGGTAGAGTAGCTAGCAGCATTCGGAAAGACAGGAGGTGTTGTTCAAATCTGCATTCCAAGAAAAAGGACATATGAAGGAGGAAATGACTCAAGGAAATATCCTTCAACCACTGAAAAGGAAATGCTACATGACATGAAGTTATGAACAGAAGGTCTAGACTTAAACATGTATGAGTAGTATTGCAAGCGTTTCCATTCACTGGTTCTATGACCTTGGGTTAGGTTAGTCTCGGTATCTTAATCACCAAAATTGTGGTATCTATTTTATACACTAACTCATCCGCAGTAACCGATAGGTAAATAGAAGCTATAATTATCGTGAGTGAAACTGAAGGACAAGCACAAACGAATTTGGCCTCCAGAAATCATGTCTCAGTAACTGAGCAATGTACCAATCACTTTGTGATAAGCCTGTGAACACTTTTAAGCATTTCTGAATGTGTTGGAAGGAGAAAATGCATGCACACTCTCCCATAATCTAATTATTTGGGAAACTCATGGAAAACAGGAAGAAAATCAAAGTTTGAAGCTGGCTTTTTTGAATATTGATTTGAAGCTGTTTATTAAGAAACAAGTTTCAATAAGAACCGTTGACCCTCCTCCCTTTCCTTCCCAAGAGATTCAAACAGAGAAACTTGTTTCAGGAAGGAGATTTCAGGAGGCTACCTTAGCCTAATAATCCCACTTCTAGGAATATATCCTAAGAAACCGGAAACACCAATCAGAAAGAATGTATGCACCCCTATGTTCATAGCAGCACAATTTACAAAAGCTAAGATATGGAAACAGTCCAAGTGCCCATCCGTAGATGAGTGGATAAAATAGTTGTGGTTGCCCTAGCTGGTTTGGCTCAGTGGATAGAGTGTCGGCCTGTGGACTGAAGGGTCCCAGGTTTGATTCTGGTCAAGGGCATGCATCTTAGTTGCGGGTGTGCAGTAGGGGGTGTGCAGGAGGCAGCTGATCGATGTTTCTAAGTCTCTCTATCCCTCTCCCTTCCTCTCTCTATAAAATCAATAAAATATATATAAAAAACAGTTGTGGTACATTTACAACATGGAATACTAGGCAAAGTAAATAAGAAGGATCTCTTACCCAATGAGACAGCACAGAGGGACCTGGAGAGTATTATTCTAAGCAAAATAAGCCAGAGAAAGACAGGTATCACATGATCTCACTCATATGTAGAATCTAATGAACAAAATAGATCCAAAGACTTGGAGCACGGAAAAGATTGTGGAATCTCAGAAGGAAGGCAGGGGTGAGTGAGAAGAGATCAACCAAACAACTTATATGCATATATACATAACCCATGGACAGAGACAATAGGGTTCTGGAGGCCTGGGATGGGTGGCAGTGGCGGATTATAAAGGGTCAATGGGAGAAAAAAGAGGACATATGTAATACTTTCAACAATAAAGATTTTTTTAAAAAAATCAATAGAAAAATATCCATTGATTAACAAATGAACAACAACAACAAAAGAATGTTAAACAAGAGGGCTTCAGGCAGGGGCCTATTAACTAGGTATGCACTGTGTCCCAATGTTTCTGAGTTGCCTAGCAAGTATGCTATGTATGTTCCCTCTTCCTCAACTGCATGGAAATCGCCCACTCGCTTCTGAAATTTAAGACACCACCCCCCTCTCCTTTGTCCAAAAATGTCATATATACCCAACATTGCATCACTGTCTTTGGAATTTTCATACCTATGTAAATTACTCATGTACGTGAATCAAAAACTTTTGATTTTCTCCTGTTAATCCATCTCTGTTAATTTTATGATTAGCTCAGCCAGAACTTAGAAGGTAGAAGAAAAAGTATTATTATTATTTTTAATCCCACAAGTTCAACTGACATGGGCTCAAATATTGAAAACCTACAACAAAATTAGCAATAAACTGAATGCACACAAGCTTTTTGTAACTCCATCCAAAATTTTTACATCATCATTCCCTTACAATTATTTCAGATCAAAGCTAGCACAGGAAACTATACTTATCACCTTAGAAACTAAGTAATATTTGGCAGCATAGAAACTAACAATGGTGGTTATACAAATTTTTAAAAAACAACTTGGATTGATTCTTATATAGAGATAATTGTGGTCCAAAATGCATGTGTTCATTTCACACAGAAAAATTTATTTGCTGTGGTGTAAACTTAGTGTGTCATCAAACTAACAGGGAGTTTGTCAAAAATGGTAAAGAACTTCTCTTTTACAAAACAAAATCTCACAAATAAAATTCTAGGCACTGTCTTTAACTTTAGAAACAAACAAGTATATTTATCTACTAATTTTAAATATTGTTTTGGAACTTGCTGGTAAAGTAATAAAAAATGAAAGGAAATAAGAAGGATAAATGTTGGTAAGAAAAGAGCCTATCATTTGACACTCACATAATGACAACCTAGGAAACCACATAGATTAGTTTGTCAACAGTATTAGAAATAGTGCATTAATTTTTAAAGGTGGTCAGGTTTCTGCTTCTGCATAGTGCAAGTCAGCACTATGTCCTAACAAGTAACCTGAATCAACAGAATGATCAACAATTCTTGTATCCATAAGAGATGAGAGGATACAGGACAAACCACTGCCCTCAAAATTGGAGCAATAAACAAATCCAGGGACTCTCAGTTTACCAGAGCAGAGACACTCACTTGCAGAAATCACCTTGAGAACCATTGCCCTGGTAGGAAAACCTAAAGTGTAATAGATAAATTATTGGAGGCTCAGTGAGGACAACTCAGACTTAAAAATCCCAGAGGGACCTAGTCATAGGAGGCCCCACAATATTGTGAGATGTACTCCAGGAGCTCGACCCTCTCACAATAGATATCAGAAAAAAAAAATACCCTCAGGCTTTTAGCAGGGGGAGTGGAGAAGGAACCATCCTGAAATACTTTAGAGAGTACTCTGAACTTCTTAGAAAGGCCTGCCCTAAGAGAAACAAGTTAGCCAGTGCCTAACCTGCTGGGGGTATTAATAGGACCTGGCTAAGCTGGGGGATGAAAACACCCAACTCCAGCTGGCTCTAGTTTCCTCCCACATAGAAGAAGAAAACATTTTCAATTCTGGCCCACTCTAGCCATCATCTCCTATTTACAGGGGATGGAAAAACAGAAATGTTTGTGAAAATCACAGTCCAGAGACAGGCTCACTAAAAGACTGAGGCCTAATCAAAGGACAATACAACACTTTTCCTCCCCCAACAACACACAACCACATTAGCAAAGGCCTACTCATGTTCAACCCATTCATCAGATCCAAATATCACACAAAAATTACAAGACAAAACCAAAGGCAAAAATAATTTTTTTATGAAGAGCACGCATGAGAATGAGACATGGCAGGGATATTGGAATTATCAAACCAGGAATTTGACAGATCTGTTGCTGTGTGCTCAATCAGTCCTTTTGCTTTGCATAAATGGCATGCCTATACTATCTACTCCTCCCTTTCCTCCTTTCTTGCTATGTAATAACCAGGTTATTATAACAACAGCATCACACACAACTATGTATAATATGTTAAGAAATCTAATGGAAAACACATGAGCGGTGGAAATAGAGATGAAAATCCTAAGAAAGGACCAAAAAGAAATGCTAGAGACAAAAAAATGAACACTACATTTTATGAGCTTATTAGGATACAGCACAAGGAAAGTGTCTCTGAGCTACAAAATAAATCAATAGAATCCTAGAAAACTGAAAAGGGGAAGACAAAGACCAAAAACAGAATATCCAGGGACTTCAGGACAACTACAAAAGGTATAAAGAATGTATAATGGGAATACTAGAAAAAGAAGAGAATAAGGAACAGAACAAATATTTGAAATAGTGACTGAAAATTTCCTCCACGTTATGTCAGACAACAAACCACAGATCCTGGAAACTCAATAGAGAATACCAAATGGAATAAAATGCAATAAATACATATATACATATAGGCATACCATTTTCAAATTAAAAAAAAAAATAAAAAAATCAAAAAATCAAGATTAAAAAGTCCTGAAAAAGCTAAGGGAGTGGGGGGTGGGGCAGGGTGGAGCCTCACCTTACATGTAGAGGAACAAAAATAGGAATTACAATCCCTTTCTCCTCAGAGACCATGAAAGCAAGGAGAAAGAGGTGAGTGAAATATTTAAAATGTTGGGAGAAAAATCCCACCAACCTAGAATACTGAACCCTGTGAAATCATCCTTCAAAACTGAAGGAAAAATAGAAGCTTTCTCAGACAAATATTAAGGGAATTTGTTGCCACTAGACCTGCCTTGCAAGAAATACTGAAAAGATGTTCTTAGAGAAAAAGAAAATAATATAGGTCAGAAACTCGGGTCTACAAAAACAAAGTAAAGAGCCTCAAGAAGGACTAAGTGAAAGTAAACTCCAATTTTAATTTTCTTATTCTTAATTGACCTAACAGATAAGAGCTTATAAAAATAATACCAACAGTGTATTTCATGATGTTTATCTATTTATCTAACATATATATATATATATATATATATATATATATATATATATGCTTATATTAAGTAAAATTAATGTCAGCAATGATACAGGGACAAGAGGAAGAAATTAGGATTGTTTTGTAATTATAAGGTAGTCATACTAACCATTAAGTAATATTGGAAGTGGAGTTGAATTAGTTGAAAATATATAATACAAACTCTAGGGCAACCAATATAAGAACGGGGGGGGGGGTATGAACGATATACTAAAAAAGGAGAGAAAACAGAACTATATGAAATGCTCAATTAGTACCACAAAAGACACAAAACTAATGGAAGATAAAATTATGGACAAAGAATAAGGGCAACAAGTAGAAAACAGTAACAAATGATAGATATTAATCCAATAATCACTTTGAATGTCAGTGCTCTAAATGCACAAATTAAATGACAGGATTATAAGAGTAGATTAAAAAAACACAATGAAAAATACTTTGTCTAATAAATTAACTTTTACAAGAAATTAACTTTTAAATATAGAGACTTATACAGATTAAAAGAAAATGGATGGAAAAAAATTTACCATGCTAACACTAACCAAAAGAAAGCAGGAGTAGCTATATTAATTTCAGACAAAGCAGTTTTCAAAGTAAGGAATGTTCCCAGATATAACAAATGTCATTACATAATGATAAAGGGGTCAATTTTTCAATAAAACATAGCAATTCTTAATGTGTATGTGCCTAACAGAGCATCAAACCACATGACACAAAAACTGATAGCACGGCAAGAAAAAACAGATGACTCTACTATCATAATTGGAGACTTACCACCCATCTGTCAGAAATGGACAGATTCAGCAAGCAGAACAGGGTGGGGCCAAAGGAGGCTTATAGTTGTGACTATGCAAAGCAGAGTTTATTTTTGTACTAGAGACCTGAAATTGCTGCACTCGGGGGTGGGGGGCGATGTCCCTCAGTCTGGCCTGTGCCCTCTCACAGGCCGGGAGCCCTCGGGGGATGTCAAACTGACATGGTGAGCAGGCCTAAGCCGGCAGTTGGACATCCTTAGTGCTACGATGGAGGCTGGAGAAACTCCTGCCACCGCCACTGAGCTTGCCAGCCAAGTGCCCAGCTTCTGGCTGAGTGGTGCTCCTCCTGTGGGAGCTCACTGACCACCAGGGGGCAGCTCCTGCATTGAGCGTCTGCCCTCTGGTGGTCAGTGCACGTCATTACGACTGGTCATTCTGCCGTTCGGTCTATTTGCATATTAGCCTTTTATGCCTGCGGGATCAGGTCGAAACCGGCTCTCCGACAACCCTGAAGGGTCCCAAATTGCGAGAGGATGCAGGCCAGGCTGAGGGGCCCCGCCGGTGCACGCTTGGGCCCGGGGCGGGACGAGAGAAGTTGGCCAGCCAGAGAGGGACCATGGGAGGGCTCCAGGGCATGTACGGCCCATCTTGCTCAGTCCTGATCGGCCAGACCCTAGCAGTAAGCTAACCTACCTGTCGAAGTGTCTGCCCCCTGGTGGTCAATGCACATCATAGCAACTGGTCAACTGGTCAGCTGTCTTCCCCCTGGTGGTCAGTGCACATCATAGTGAGAGGTTGAGCGACCTTAGCATATCATTAGCATATACCTTTTGGTTGGTTGAACGGACAACCAGATGACTGGACACTTAGCATATTAGGTTTTTATTATATAGGATTATATTTATTAATTATTGTACTATTTTTCATGTAAAATGTAAACCTACTTTTGCCCTACCCTGTATATAGTGGAACTCAATAACATCATCAAACAACTAAATATAATTGACATCTACAAACCACTCTATCCAACAGCAAATACATATTTTTCTCAAGCTTACATGAGATATTCACCAAGATATCCCAAACTGGGATATAAAACACACCTTAACAAATTTAAAAGAAAATAAATCTTTTTGGCTTTCATCATGTAAAAATTTCCAAAGCTTTTAGGAGCTCTGTGCCAGAAACATGGACAAAGATCAAATATATATTTATTACAAATCACATTATAAAGTAAGCTATCAAAAACAGGCCTGTTAAGGATTGTTTAATAAATGCTGCTGAAATAACTGAATAGCAAATTCGAAAAATAATTAATTAGACTGATCCTTAAACCACTGAAAAAAATAACATGTATTAAAAATTAAAATATGGAAAAATAAAAATACAGAAAAACTAAAAAAATAGAACAGAATGTTTATTACTTCTATGAAGAACTAATTTTCTCTTTTGAAAAAACTGGAGATATAAGTAAATCAGAATAGATCATCTAAAACTTAAAATGTGGAGTCGATATTAATAGAAAATCAAAACTAAAATCAAATGGGCAGCAGTCAAGAAATATTTGTCAAATATGACACAAGAGTAATACAAAATATAACATAATTCATAATTATAAGAGAAACTCTCCATTCTTAATAGAGGGAAATGAATATATACTGGCAATTCACATGAAAGGAATACAAGGAGTAAGACACATGGCACATCTTAAATTTATAACTGTCTTCAACCCTAACAATCTCCAAATCATATTGACTGCAATTCAAACATTTAAGAAAAGATTCTGCATTCTACTGCTGCTTCATCCCCACTACTTTGGTTTCAGGTCCAGCCTTGGACATCTCTCCCCTCCACTTTGCAGGAGACCCCTAAGGTGATTGCCTGATTCTAGACTTGCCTGCCATGTTCCACATCCTGCCAACCAACCAGAGTAAGGTTTCTAAAATGTCAATCTGCCTGCATCACCAACCTTCCCAATCATCATCCTCAGCCTAAAAGCTTTCATTTATTCCATTATAAACTTCAGGATAAATTTAATGACTCCATATTTTATACAATACCCTCCATGAACTAAGCCCTGATTCCATCTGGAAAGTAAACTCTGATACTCTTTACATTGTATTTCATTTCATTTTTTAAAAGGAAACCATCCTATATAATAAAAGACTAATATGCAAATAGTCCCCTTGACCAGGAGTTTGACCGGGAGTTCAACTGGGAGTTTGACCAGGGCCACGGTGGAGCTTGCCAGCCAAATGCCTGTGGCCCCTCCCCTGCAGCCAGCCCCAAGCCCGATAGCCCCCCACCCAATCAGGGGTGGGGCCAGCCAACCTCCCGCATCCCCTCCCCCTGGCTGTCCCGGCCCAATCAGCCCGGATTGGGGTGGGCCAGCCAGACCCCACCTGTGCATGAATTTGTGCACTGGGCCTCTAGTATATTATGTTAATCAAGATATAACCACACACATTTCTAAAGGCTAATAGTCCTACATGAGTTATGAAAAAATTGGCCCTCCCTCTGTCATCCTTACCACCACACCCTTATTTCTCCTGCTAGTGAACTGATCAGCCCTGAAGGAAGTATAGCGTAGGGCAGCAGTTCTCAATCTGTGGGTCATGACCCCTTTGGCAGTTGAATGACCCTTTCACAGGGCTTGCCCAAGACCATCCTGCATATCAGATATTTACATTACAACTCATAACAATAGCAACATTACAGTTATGAAGTAGAAACGAAAATAATTTTATGGTTGGGTCACAACATGAGGAACTGTATTTAAAGGGCCAGAAGGTTGAGAACCACTGGTGTAGGGGAAAGAGTGCAGTCTGGAGTAGGATAGAAAGGAAGGGATTAAGATTCCCCTTCCCCTTCTACATTTTAAAATGAAGAAGCTATTTTGGGAGGGACAGGCATGAATTCTGAGTTTGAGATACCTTCCACAGGTAGAGATGTTCAGTCTTTGTTTGAAAAGTATGAATCTAGAGTTCAGGATAAAGATCTGGCTAAAGAGAAGCATACACTGAAAGGAGTGAGTCAGGTAGCTTCAGTGAGATATATGGATGAATAAACCTAGGATAGAAGCTTGCAGAAGCCTCAAGGTTCAGAAATCTGGAAAGATTAAAACAGCACTTCGCAGTGGATTACTCCAACCTAATTCTAAGCTCACATTATATACACAATATTATTGAAATTAATGACTCCATCCATTAAATTCCCAAAATTATTCAATAAAACAAGGGCGGCTCCATTGGGCCACCATAAAGAAACAGAGTATTGCCCAGGTGTGGCTCAGTGGTTGAGCATTGACCTAAGAACCAGGAGGTCACAGTTCGATTCCCAGTCAGGGCACATGCCAGGGTTGTGGGCTCAATCCCCAGTAGGGGGGTGTACAGGAGGCAGCCAATCATTGGTGCTTCTATCTCTTTCTCCCCCTCTCCCTTCCTCTCTGAAATCAGTAAAACTATAGAAAAATAAAAAAATTAAAAACAACAACAACAGCATATTGACTCTCCTTGCGCAAGCAATATTAATACAAGCTGAATGTCTTTTAGGCCTTTTTAGGATATGGAGGTAACATATTCCTCATTTACAAATTTTACTTAAGCCCATTTTAGTGTTACTTGCAAATCACTCCACCTGGAATGGTGACTTCTCCAAAAAAAGGCTTAAGAATCTGTCCAAACTGCTATATAAGAAGCATCCCCTTTAGTGCCCTCGGAGGGCACTGCAGAGGCTCCCTGCCATGCCTCAGGAGTTGCCCCTGGGCTCCTGATGCCAGAAAGTGAATCTCCTCAGCCCTGAACTGTCTACCACTGCAGCAGCAATTACTGACTGCACACTTGCCTCTCCTCCAAATAGATGATCTCACACCCTGACCCTATGACCCTCCATATTCAGTAATCCACTGTGCCTATGGTTATGGAAGCAACACCCTGCAAGCTTGGCATGGCCATCAAAGCCTCATTGCTACAGGATAAAGCCAATCCTGGACCTCTGGAATATCCCAACTGCAAGAGGGGGTGGCCTCCCCTGTCCTCAGTCCCTTGCCATGGTGCCCAGGAAGTTCCCCCTCTTCCAGACTCCTACCCTGCCTGAGAAGCCCCTTGGCGTCAACAAAGTGAGTACTAATATACATAGCATGGTCATCATCATACATGATGAAGCTCAGTGGAGAATTGTTAGTTTTCATTCTTTAATCAGTAGGCTCCTGATAAAGGATGGGACTCAAAGGTTAGCACACTTGATTGGATTTCAGGCAGTCATCTTATCACTGAATACCCTTGCCAACCACTGGACCCATCTGTACATTTGCACAAACCTTTGGGCTATTGCCAAAGAGTTGCCCTATGATATGGGTTTTATTGTATCCCCTAGGAAAGCTATGTTTATATCCTAACCCTCACTTCAGAATGTGACTTTATGTGGAAATAGAATCATTATAGATGTAAATAGTTAACATGAGTTCCTTTGCCAGAAGGCAGGTGCCACCTATGGCTGCTACAACAAAGACTACCCCTTCCCTACCACTGCCCATGTACCATTAACTCAGATTGTTTGCTACATGAGGATAACTTCTCAGTGAGGTGCCTCAAGCACAAGGTGAGACTCTGGAGTTGAGAAGGTGGTGGGCACTCCGCATAGAATAGAAATGATCGTGCTGTGTGGCCACACGCTGCTCTGTGCTGCTGTGCCTGCACTCCAGCCCCTCCTCTGAAGTCCTTACATCACACTCAAACCTTGACATCACAAGAAAGAAATGCCCAAGAAGTCTGAATGGCTGTTTCCAAGCACAGAATCTCCATAGTGACATGTGGAGGGAGGGGTTTAATGGGAAAGGGTAGAATAATTAAAAGGGAGGGATGAACACATCTATCTATACCAATAAAAAGGTAATATGCTAATTAGACCAGATGTCTTCTGGATGTCCTTCCTGACAAAGTCACAGTGGTGGGGGCCAAGGCAGAGGTGGTTAGGGGCCATCAGGCAGGCAGTGGAGCAGTGAGGGGCGACAGGCTGGTGGGGGAGCGAGCGGTTAGGGGCAATTAGGCTGGCGGGGATGCAAGCGGTTCAGGATGACCAGGCTGGTGGGGAAGCAAGCGGTTTGGGGTGACCAGGCTGGTGGGGGTGCAAGCATTTAGGGGTGATCAGGCCAGTGGGGGTGCAAGTGGTTAGGGGTGATCAGGCAGGCAGGCAGATTGATTAGGGGTGATCAGGCCAGTGGGGGCACAAGCGGTTAGGGGCAATCAGGCAGGCAGGCAGACGAGAGGTGAGGAGCCGGTGGTCCCAGATTAGGAGAGGGATCCCTGCGGGATTGGGTCTAAACTGACAGTTGGACATCCCCCGAGGGGTCCCGGAATAAAGAGGGTGCAGGCCAGGCTGAGGGACCCCCCTCCCATGCACGATTTCATGCACTGGGTCTCTAGTATGTGTGTGTATATCCTATCTAATAAAAGAGAAGCATGGTAATTAGCGTATGACTGCTACCCTTCTCATTGGCTAATCAGGGTGATATGCAAATTAACTGCCAGCCAAGATGGCGGCCGGCAGCCAGGCAGCTTGAAACTAACATGAGGCTGCTTGCTTCAGTGACAGAGGAAACCAATGTTCCCTGCCTGCCCTGCCGGCCTCTGAGCCTGCAGTTTGAAACATTGTTACAAATAAAGAAGCTAAACAAAACCCCAGAAACCTGCTTTCAGTGAGCCAGGATCTCAGAGCTGGAGTTATACATTGTTTCGATTATAGAACTGAAACAAACCAGATACCTGCTTTCAGCAGCGGAGGCCTAAGAGCTGGAGCCTCAGAGCTAAAGCTGGCCCAGAATAAAAAAAAAAAGAAAAAAAGGAGCAGTTGGGAGCTTCCGTCACCCGCCAGCCTGAAAACAACCCTCAGCCCCTCACCCAGACAGGCCAGGCACCCCAGTGGGGACATCTACCCTAAACGATGTGTGACCAGCTGCAAACAGCCATCATCCCCTCACCCAGGCTGGCCAGGCACCCCAGTGGGGACCCCCACCCTGATCCGGGACACCCTTCAGGGCAAACCAGCCGGCCCCAACCCGTGCACCAGGCCTCTATCCTATATAGTAAAAGGGTAATATGCCTCACAGCACCGGGATCAGCAGAGCCGAGAGGCCTCCTGGCACTGGGATCAGCATGAAAGGGGGCAGCGCCCAAACCCCCTGACTGCCCTGCGGCTCTGTGTGTGAAAGGGGGTGGGGCCACAACCTCCCTATCGGCCCTGCTCTGTTCATGACAGGGGAAGGCGCACCAACCCCCTGATCAGCCCTGACAGGGTGCGTTGCCCCAACCACCCCCCCCCCCCACGGGCCCTGCTCTGTGTGTGATGGGGTAGAGCCATAACCTCCCCATCGGCCCTGCCCTGAGTGTGACAGGGGGCGGTGCCCCAACCCCCTGATCGTCTCTGCACTGTGTGTGACAGGGGCGGTGCCCCAACCCCCTTATTGGCCCTGCTCTGTACATCACAGAGGGTGGTGCCACAACCTCCCCGTCAACCCTGCCTTGAGTGTGACAGGGGGTGGTGCCCCAACCCCCCAATCGGCCCTACCCTGAGCGTGACTGAGGGTGGCATCACAACCTCCCGATCTTCCCTGCTCTGTGCATGACAGGGGCGGCACCCCAACTCCCCAATCAGCCCTGCTCTGAGCCCGACCAGGGGCTGCACCTAGGGATTGGGACTGCCGTCTGCCACCCGGGAGCAGGCCAAAGCCAGCAGGGCATTATCTCCCGAGGGGTCCCAGACTGCGAGAGGGCACAGGCCGGGCTGAGGGACCCCTCCTTATCCCAGAGTGCACCAATTTTTGTGCACTGGGCCTCTAATATATATATATATTCTACACTAATAAAAGAGAAAAATGGTAATTGGCGTACAACGCTACCCTTTTCATTGGCTAATCAGGGCTATATGCAAATTAACTGCCAACTAAGATTGGCAGTTAACTGCCAACAAGATGGCGGTTAATTTGCATATGTAGGCACAATGCAGGGAGGTGAAAGGGAAAGCAGGAAGAAGCCCCCTGCCACAGACAGTGATCGGAAACCCAGGGGGGAGCTAAGAGCTGGGGGGCAGGGCAAAGGCGGTCCTGGGGCTGCCTTTGCCCTGCCCCCCAGCCATGATTGGAGAATCAGGTGCCTTTTCCGCCCTGGCCAGTGATAGCAGGAAGTAGGGGTGGAGCCAGCGATGGGAGCTGGGCACGGTCGAAGCTGGCAGTCCCAGGAGCTAGGGGTCCCTTGCCTGGGCCTAAAGCGAAGCCCACGATCGCGGCGCCCCCCGCTGCCACTGCAGGTCCGCGCTGCCCGGGCTGGACGCCTAGGCCAGAGGCGTTAGGCCTGGGCAGGGGCGGAGCCTGCAACCGCGGGGAGCTGGGGGTCCCCTGCCCAGGCCTGACACCTCTGCCGGAGGCCTCAGGCCTGGTCAAGGGGCCGATCCGGTGATTGGTGATCGGAGGGTGATGATCATCAACTCCTCTGGCCGAGGCATCAGGCCTGGGCGGGGGGTTGAGCTGGGGTTTGGGGGGATATGATGGTCCCCTTGCCCAGGCCTGAAGCCTGGGTCAGAGGCATCAGGCTTGTTTGGGGGGTGGAGCAAGCGATCAGAGGGAGATGGTGGTCCCCTGCCCAGGCATGATTCCTGGGCCAGAGGCCTCAGGCCTGGGCGGGGGCCAGAGCCAGTGATCGGGGGGAGATGGGGGTCCCCTGTCCAAGCCTGACACCTCTGGCGGAGGCGTCAGGCCTGGGCAAGGGGCCGATCAGGCGATCGGAGGGTGATGGGGGTCTACGCCTCTGGCCGAGGCATCAGGCCTGGGCAAGGGGCAGAGCCAGCAATCAGAGGGGTCTTGGGGTCCCCTGCCCAGGCCTGACGCCTGGGCCAGAGGCATCAGGCCTGGGCTGGGGGCAGAACCAGGATGGGGGGAAATGAGGGTCCCCTGCCCAGGCCTGACACCTGTGTCAGAGGCGTCAGGCCTGGGCAAGGGGCCAATCCTGCGATTGGAGGGTGATGGGGGTCAACGCCTGAGGGCTCCCAGTATGTGAGAGGGGGCAGGCTGGGCTGAGAGACACTCCCCCCCAACCCAGTGCATGAATTTCGTGCACCAGGCCCCTAGTATATATATAGAAGGCCAGTAAGTATGACAAGCACTGACCACCAGGGGGTAAACTATCAACGCAGGAGTTGCAGAGCAACAGCAACTTTTCAGAGTGCCCTCTCACACTCCAGGACCACTCGGGGGATGTTGGATGCCAGTTTTGGCCCAATCCTAGAAGGCCGAGGGACCCCACCTGCCAGAGGGAGCCTGCTCACTCTGCTGATACCCTTCAAGCCCGGGCGCTGCCCCAGGTGTGACCAGCCAGGGAGGGACTGCGGGAGGTTGGCTCCAGGGCATGATCCGCCTATCTTGCCCAGTCCTGCCCTGCCGGCCACCTTCTAATTAATTTCCTTTCAATGTGCATGAATCCGTGCACCAGGCCTCTAGTGTATATATAAATCTATTTTTAGTCTAAAAAGACACACTATCCCCTTTGATTGTATTTTGAATTATCTAGTTAAATAATTCCAAATTGGTTCCAATAACAGTGAAATTTTAATGTGAAATTGAACTCAACAAACTCTCACCTCATAAAGGACAGGAGTTTGATGGTTAGCCTGTCTTGCACCAATTCAGAGATCTCTAGATCCAAGATTGAAAGCAGATGAACCACCCGAAACCTTCATTTGTCTCAAAGTGGGAAGGTCGGGGGCGGGGGGGTGGGGGGGGGGGCGGAACAGGGGATAGTCCATGTTTTCAAGAGTGGAAGAATAATGTTTAAAGACAAAAATAAATTTTTTCATTTCCAGAAAAAAAAAAAAAAGATGAAGTCCTAGTAGAATAGGGCAGGCTTCTAATTCAATAAGACTGGTATCCTTATAAAAAGACGGCCAGGTAAAGAAAGAGAGGCAGAGAGAATGCCATCGATATTATAAAAACCCAGTGTCCTTAATGCCATAACGACCAAAAACTGGCACAGGTGGGCAGGGCTGCGAGCACTGCAAGGCAAGTGCAGGTGGGCAGGGCCACACGATTTTATGTGCTGGGCTTCTAGTCCTAATATATATAAAGAACTAGGTGCCCATCACAACCGAACAGGTGATTGGTCACCATGAAGTGTATGGAGCACCTCTGGGTTCCCTCCCTCCCCCGGCCCCCCGAGGTGCTCACCAGGAGGGGGGCTGGCAGTGGGGTGGGACTGGGGACTGTTGAGTGGCGGAGGCGAGCTGCTTCGCGGGATGGCCGTGAGCTTAGCGGAGCAGTCACCCGGGTGGCAGCGAGTTTCATGAAGCAGTTGCGGGGTGAGGAGAGGGGGGAGTTTCTCAGAATATCCAGTGGTGAGCTTTGCAGGGCAGCAGCAAGCTTCACAGAGCAGTCGAGGGGTGGGGGGTGCCTCGCAGAGCAGTCGCGGGGTTTGCGGACCATCCTGGGGCAGGGAGCTTCATGTAGCATCACAAGGCAGCAGAGGCCATGTGATGGAGACCAGGCTAGGCCTAGGGACCCTAACCACACACGATTTTGTGCGCGATGGGCCTCTAGTATATAATAATAAAAGCATAATATGCAAATAGACCAAACGGCTTAACAGCAGAACAACTGTCCTGACGACCACACTATGACACGCACTGGCCAGGCCAGCCAAGGCGGGTGCAATGCGATTAGTCTTGGGGCCCACCGTTGCTCCACGATCACCCAGCAGAAGGAGGCCCAGGTCACTGGACAGCAGGGCGATCAATTGAGGGGCTTCACAATCACCATAAGAGGGAGGCCCAGGCCACCCTCTGCAGGGTGATCGATCAGGGGGCTCTATGGAACTGGGGGGATGTGGCAGCAGATGCAGGCAGCACCAGGCCTAGGCAAGTGTGGGCAGGGGGACAGGGGGGCCTTGAGGCACCCAAGGCTGTGAAGGCATACCCTTGAACATTTTTCGTGCATCAGGCCTCTAGTGTGAAGATAAAGGCAGTGGTTGGAGTTATGCTGCCACAAACCAAGGATCTCCAGCGGCTCCCAGAGTTGAAAGAGTCCAGGAAGGACCCTCCCCTGAAGGCTTCAGAGAAAACACAGATCAGCAGACACCTTAATTTCAGATTTATAAGCCCCAGATCTGTGTAGAAATAATTTTTTTCTCCATTTGACTTTTTAAAAGCAATTATTTTCAGTTACAGTTGACGTACTAGTTTCAAGTGTACAACCAGGGATTAGAAATTATGTAACTTACAAGTGATCACCCTGATAAAATCTAGTACCCATTTAACATCATAGATAGGTATTAGAATATTTAATTTCTTTTAAAAAACCATCCAGCTTGTGGTAATTTGTATGGCATCCCTAGGAAACTGATTCATCCTGTTTGGGCTAGAGAACTATGGAAATTTCCTGCTCACAGATATTCAAACTATACATCAAATACTAAGGCCAAGATCTCACCAGAACCCTCGTATTGCCAGTGAAGTTCCAGGACTTACTCATAATGAGTAAGGCACTCATTTCAATTCTCAGCACACACAAAACTGTGATCCCAAAGAAGGCATTCAATGGAACTGCCACCCAGCAGCTAGTTTGAAATATATAAACAGAGCCTTAAAGCACTTCTATTTAAGTAACAAAGTAGAAAATGGCTACCTTAGCTGGATGACAATTATTTTGTCAGAGGCATTGATAGTCTAAAATTACATCTTCTGGGATATATATTCCCTACACCAATTCCCTACACCTGGCCCTCAATGCTTCCATTGATCATAAAGGTCATTTTTTGAAGACCACCTTACATTGTGACCCTCGCCCTCCTGGTCCTAGGGAGGCACTTATACTGCTCTCCAAACTCTTATTTATTCATCACCCAAGTTTAAGAAGACATCAATAGGTCAATTGTAGCATAAAGCCAAAATAAAGGGCCAATATCATTGTTCTGTCTTGACATCTGGGGAAACAGGGAGGGTTTCCAGTGACCTATCTACAAATTCCCCTCCTTACTAGACTCACAAGCAACTGTTCTTATTGAATGCACCAGGTACACACAATTCATACTTATCCCCGAGCAGTGGGTTTCACTTTCCTGCTAGTGTGCAGTATTATTTTTAAAGGATGTTATTATTTTCTCTATAATCGATATTCACTTATATTTACCCACCTACTTATACTTCCTGTTACTCTTTTATTTTTAAACTGCATTGCATATTTTTCACATGGGATCATTTTCATTTTACCCAATATAGTCTCTGTTTTAGTGAGAATCAGTTGACAATCAACTATGTGACTTAGTTTTTCTAAAAATGTATTTTTCCTCATAGATATCTTTGCTGAATATAGGACACTAACTTGGCCATTATTTTAATACTTTAATAATGTCCTTTTACTGTATTCTGGCTTCCATTATTCCTTTTAGGTCACTTTTATCATTTCTCATTTGAAGACAATTCTTTCCTGGATGTTTTGGTATTTTTCTCTTTGCTCTTATATTCATCAATTTAATTTATTAATTTTTTTAATCCACATATTTATCCACATAATATTGCTTGCTCCTTACCGCTTGGCTCACCACTCCTTATTTTTCTGATAAAAGCCTCCATCTTGTTATCTATATTCTTAAACATAGTAACCACAATTCTCTTAATGTCCATGTCTGATAACTCCAAAAAATGGGGACATTCATGAATCTGTTTCTATTTTTTTTTTCATTTCATCCTGCTTCTTGGCATACCTTGTAATTTTTGTTCCAATGGTAAGATAGTATAAATGAAAACATATAGAGGCTCTGGATCCTGTGATTTTTCTAGTGAAAATTGAGATTACAAAGTGATAGACAAATAAAGTGGAGGTAAATCATGTTGATCAAATTAAGAACTGAGCTGGCTAGAAACTGGGTTTAGAATATCTCTGTTTTATTTCCATTCCTAGGGAGCAGCCTTCCAGGGGGTCTCAAGACAAAGTCTGGAGTGTTTACTAGGGTCCTTACTTTTCTGCTAATCCTGAACTACTTTGGGTCACGTTTGTTCTCTAAGAATACCTAAAACTTCATTCTGTTTTTCAGTATTTTGTTAAGTTTGTTAGCCTATAACCTCACATAGCTTAAGAATATAGCAAATACATACCTCAAAGGGAAATGCTAGAGTGTCAGACTCACTTTTCTGTTGTTACCCTTCTCCCTCAGGATTCTAGGCCCCTCAAAAGTACTGGCTGAATTGGCATCCTGGATATTTATCTGTCCAGACCTGCGAGATTGCCTGAAACTTTGTTTAGTGTCTCTGCTTTTTAACTACATACCTCTGTTCAGATTCTCAGCCTCCTTCTTTATAGCAAGATTTTTAAAAATACTCCAAGGAAAAAGTGTCTAAAAATGTTTTCTTACATCTCTGGTGTTCCTTTGCTCCCCTTAAGTTGCCTCAGCAGCTCTCTGATGCTTTAAATATATATATATTATTGATTGCAGAGAGGGAGGGAGAGAGAAACATTGATGATGAGACAGAATCACTGATCAGCTGCCTCCTGTAAACCCCACACTGGGCATCGAGCCTGCAACCCAGGCATATGCACTGACCAGGAATCAAACAGTGACCTCCTGGTTCATAGGTCGCTGCTCAACTACTGAGCCATGCTGGATGGGCTCTGATGCTTTTAGATAGTTTTGTTTTGTCTCCAGTTTTCTATTATTTTCATAGCAGGAATGTTAGCCTGCTACAAGCTACTCACTCCATTGTATTTGGGATCATAAATGCCCTGCCTACTCTATTCTTGGTGTCAGTTAATGGCATTCCTATTCACTCAGGATTCCAAACTAGAAACTGGAGTTGTATATGCTGTCACTCTTAAGTCCTATTGATCACAAAATCTCTTTGATTCTGCATGACCAATGTCTCTAATCTAGTCTTTTATCTCAATCCTCATTTTTTACTCATTTGGGATCACTTATCATCTTCCTGAAACCAATCTTTCTCCACTCCAGGTCATCCTTCATATTGAGAACATTGCACTTTTCTAATAAAATAATACCATTTTGCATCCATTGTGGTTTCCTCCATTTTTCACAGATTGAAATACATCTCTTTAACTTATCACAGGCCCTCACCTTTGTCTTCAAACCATCTACTCAATAATCTGCTACTCTCCTGTATGAACTCTATATGCCTATTATATAATTTCTTGTTAACTGTATGCCTTTCATTTAATATTCCCTCTAAGATGTTCCCCTTCTTTGTTAGCATGATTCTATCTTCAAAACCCAAATCAGATGGTATTTTTATAGTATGAAATCTTCCTTACCTACCATAATTAAGGATAACTGCTTTTCTGTGATGTTCACATACTACTTTCTTGGTACTCAAATAAGAGCAATTTTTGTTCATCCATTTCATAAACATCTTTTTCAGTAGGCCATAACTTATTCCAGGGCAAACATGCATTAATATTCATATTTCCAGTACCTAGCACAGTGCCTGACATATAAAAACTTAATAAATTTATATTGAGTGAACTATGAAACTAATATAGAACTAGCTAGAGAAGTAACAATGCCCAATTTTGACAAGAATGAAACTGCTGGAGGAATTTATTTCTGTGGGCTAATTTAATTGGTAAAAGCTTTGTAGCAAGGGCCATAATTATGTTAAAATTGACTTGTAATTCCACCCCTAGGACTTCATTCTCAAGAAATTATTCCACTGGTGCTTCATCCACTTGACACAGTGTGTGTATCTCACCCACATCCTACCCTGCATTCGTACAGATGCCTCAAGCACCCCGGACCTGGCTCAGGCAGCACCTGGATGGCAGTGAGGAAGTGGCATGCTAGGTGGCCACAAGAGCACCTACCTGCAGGGTTACAGGACACCTGCACCCTGCTGAGAGGATGCAACACTGAGTTTCTCCATGTCCCTAACAACAAGAACTTGCTGAAGAAATTTGCCTTGGGGTAAAAAATAATGGTATGGACATCATTCCTTGGGATTTCACTTCACTTACAAAGCACCCTTAATGGAATTCCTAATGAAACGCCTCAAAGAAGGAAAACCATGTACATCAAAGAGCACTGAATGGCCTCCTTATAAAGCCATGATAGACTTGGTGTGCACCTCTGAAGTGAACTAAGAGACCTGTGAACTGAATGGATCTTTCCAAGAATGGTCAGTATATTGAGTATATTGGGGGATGCCTCTTTCTGCTGAACAGAGGAAGGACACAGAAGCCATGTTACAGAAATATACTACACATAATATATATATATATATATATATATATATATATATATATATATATTTATATTTATATTTTAGAAGCCCAATGCATGAAATTGGTGCACGGGTAGGGTCGTAGGCCTGGCCAGCAATCAGGGCCAATTGGGGCCTTCCAGCTGCAGGCCAGGGCTTCCCATCCCCGGCTGCCAGCTGCTGGCTGCCTGCCAGGGCTTCCTTCATTCCGTGCTGACCCCTGGTGGTCAGTGCATGTCATAGTGAGCAATCGAACTCCCGGTCTCCCGGTCAAACTACCGAGGGGACATTTTGCATATTAACCTTTTATATATATAGAAGATTTATAGATTTTAGAGAGGGAGAGAGAGATAGAAACATCAATGATGAGAGAGAATCATTGATTGAATGCCTGGAATCAAGCCCACAACCCAGGCATGTGCCCTGACTGGCAATCGAACCATGACCTCTTGGTTCATAGGTGAATGCTCAACCACTGAGCCATGCCGACTGGGCTTCTTTTTTTAATTGAATAAATTTAACATGTAACACTGTGCAAGATTAACGTACATAGTGTTATTTTAATATAATTAAATATTGTAATATGATTGCTGATATAGTGATATTCATCACATTATATAATTACTAGAGGTCTGGTGCACAAAATTCAGGCACAAGAAGGGTCCTAGGTATATGTACGCCAACTTTTTTATGAATTTATCTGTTATGGGTGTTTGGGTTGTCTCCATATCTTGGTTACTGTGAATAATGCTGCAATAAACATGGGACATCACAGCAGACTTTAAGTAATGTACAACTTAGAGTGTTTGTTCAAGGCAAAGACAATGCAGTTCGAGAAGTGATTGATCAGTTATGGCAATTACAGATTTTAGACACTGTGATTAAAAAGGACACTTTATACAAAATTATTTCAGGGAACTTAAGACTGGACAGTCCACCATGGCTGATGCCATGTAATCTGCCTTGCTCTCAAACCTGAATAGGATCAATCAGGAGGCACTCAACAAGCAAATAAAGAAATGCAAAAATGAAGAAAGAGAAGGGACTTGAAAGTTTGAGCCCAGGGTATCCAAAATAAGAGCAGAGTAAGCTGACTGAGCTAAGGATACAAATGAAGAAGAAAGCGAAGGCTCTGGTGGATGATGTTATCTCCCCCAATAATGACGGATGAATGAAGATGTAGTAGATGATGGTAGTGTATTTTTTGAGGCTCACACACTGGAATATGAACATGATTTATAAGAAGCAGAAAGGACTTGGAGGCAGAGAGGAAGCTATGGAGAAGAATCACATTCACTTGTTAAAGAATGAAAATGAAATAAATATGTGAGGCATTAGCTCTGCTGATAAATATGCAGGGGGAGTTAAACTGACAGACCATCAGCTACCATAGAAGTCTGCACTACGTACTATGTTTATACATGAACTCTGCTTTAAGAGAAGTCAGTCATTATCTGTTACTTTATTTTTCTTAAATATATATTTTTATTGATTTCAGAGAGGAAAGGAGAGGGAGAGATAGAAACATCAATGATGAGAGAATCATTGATCGGCTACTTGCTGCATGCCCCCCACTGGGGATAGAGCTCACAACCCAGGCATGTGCCCTTGACCAGAATCGAACCTGGAACCTTCAGTGCACAGGCTGACTCTCTATTAACTGAGCCAAAACAGCTAGGACATAAGATACAGTTTATAAAATTAAAACTTTTGAGTAGTATTGTCTACAATTTTTCCAATTAGATGTATTATAGTTTTTCAATGTATTTAAACATAATTTGTGACAAATTAAAAACCTAAAGTTACTATTGATTAGACTTTAAAAAGAGGAAAGAATTCTTAAAAGCAAAAAAACAAGAGGCATCAAAAAATCCTCTCTAGTGTTTATTTAAATCAGTAAAAATTATGATGCAAAATATATGACTAAATTTAGAAAAACAGGTTAATAAATAAATTATGGCCTATTGGCACTATAAGCTACTAAGTATGCATTAGAATTATGATAATTTTTAAAAACTTTAGAAACACTGAACACTATTTGTGATATAATATTAAGTGAAAAGAAAAATGTTCAATACTATATTTAGTATAACTGCAGCTGTGTAGAAAATATATAACTGTAAAATGGACAATAATGAAAAATTATCACTTTATGTTAGCACTATATGTATATATATAAAACACTTGATATTTAATTTAAGGTAATATCTTTTCAATAAAAAATAGTGATCATTAACAATCAAAATCATCATTATATCCACTTTCTAAACAATAAAGTATAACCAGACTAGAGGCCTGGTGAACGACATTTGTGCACTGGAGGGGGAGATGGGGGTGTCCCTCAGCCCTGCCTGCACCATCTTGCAGTTTGAGACCCCTCAGGGGATGTCCACGTAAGCCAGCAGTCAGACACCCCCCGAGGAATCCTTAGTGCTGCCGCAGGGCAAGAGAGGCTCCCACCACCACCGCTGCACTCGCCAGCCATGAGCCCGGCTTCTGGCTGAGCTGCACTCCCACTGTGGGATCACACTAACCACCAGGGGGGCAGCTCCTGCTTTGAGCACATCATAGCAACCAGTGTTCTGGTCATTCCGCCATAATGGTTGCTGGGCTTTTATATATATAGACTAGAGGCCCGATGCATGAAAATCTTGTGGGTGGGTGGGTCCCTCAGCTCAGCCTGCACCCTCTCGCAATCCGGGACACCTCAGGGGATGTCTGACTGCCAATTTAGACCCCTCACTCCTAACCACCTGCCTGCTTGCTCCTTACCGCTTGGCTCACCACTCCTTCCTTAGTGCTGCCATGGAGGCAGGAGAGGCTCCTGCCACTGCCACTGTGCTTGCCACTGTGGGAGCACACTGACAACCAAGGGGCAGCTCCTGTGTTGAACGTCTGCCCCCTGGTGGTCAGAACACATCATAGCAATCGGTCATTCTGCTGTTTGGTCGTTTTGCATATTAGGTTTTATTATATAGGACTATAGGCCTGGGGCACAAAGTTCATGCAGTGGAGGGGGGAGGGTCCCCTCAGCCCAGCCTGCACCCTTTCCAATCTGGGACCCCTCAGGGGATGTCTGATTGCTGGTTTAGGCCCGATCCCCAGGACCTCTCACAATCCAGGACCGCTGGCTCCTAAGTGCTCACCTGCCTGCCTGCTTGATCACCCCTAACTGCCCCTTCCTGCCGGCCTGGTCACCCCCTAAAGCCCCCCCCCCCCGCTGACCTGGTTGCCCCACAAAGCCTGGTGTTTGGTTGTTTGGTCGCCCCTCACTGCCACCCCCCCCGCCCCCCCGCCGGCCTGGTTGCCCCACACACCCTGCTGCTCAGTCGTTTGGTCATCCCTCACTAACCCCCCTGCCTGCCTGGTCCCCCCATGCAGCCTCTGCTCAGTCGTTTGGTTGTCCCACAATAACCCCCCTGCTGGCCTTGTCGCCCCACTCAGCCTGTTCGGTCATCCATTTGGTTGTTTCAGATGTGATGGCTCCTTGCTCTTTATATATATAGATACTACAAAATAGTTCTGTCCTAATAACTCTCACTAAAAATGGTAGTCTATAGAAACTTATTAATGTAATATAATATAGTCTATTAATAGATCATCATAGTAAAATAATTTTTGGTATCAAATGTACTATCTTGTACATTAAAAGATTAAAAAACAAAGTAACATTGTTTCCCAAATGAAATTCTGGAAATTCACATTTCCTAATGCAGTTTTGTTTCTGGAAAATGTGATTAAAAAGAACACAGAGTTCTGCCTAATGATGAAAAGATTGCTGGGAGAGGGGGATGTTCATATAAAAAGAGTCATATATATATGACAAAATTCATACACTGGGGGCAGGGGTGTACCTGAGCTCAGCCTGCACCCTCTTGCAGTCTGGGACCCCTCAGGGGATGTCACCTGCTGGCTTAGGCTAAGCTGGCAATCAGACATCCCTCTCAGAGTCCAGGGCTCTCACAGTCCGGAACCCCTCACTCCTTACTACCCACCTGCAGTAGAGGCAGGAGAGGCTCCAGGCACTGCCGCTGTGCTCGCCAGGTGTTAGCTCAGCTCCTATGTCTGCCCCCTGGTGGTCAGTGCGCATCATAGTGACCACTTGTTCCACCATTTGGTCGATTTGCATGTTAGGGTTTTATTATATAGGATGAATTGACAAGGAGGTAAAATGCAAAAGTAACAAGACAGGACTCTATTTTCTATTAGAAAGAAAATAAAAATGCATCTAACTAGCAGTGAATATGGAGGAATTCAGAATGATATTTAAAATACTCTGCAGTTAAATAAAAGACAACCATTTTTTATTGTTTAATAAGATTTGCAAATTTCAACCAAAATAAAATTTGAGATCAAATTTTAAGTCACCTGTACTTAAGTATTTCCACCTGAAATATCCACATCTCTAACTACAGCAGCAGCTGTTTGCTGCTCTTGTCCTGTCAATTATACTGACTGAGCATGTGTCAGAAAGAACAGAGATGTGGTTCCAAGTATGTATGCGGTACACAAAGACTTAGCCAACCATTGAAGAATGTTAAATAGTCAATAAATATCCTTAATTCTGGTGAGGTTCATAAATTTGTATTTTTGAAAAATAATAAGCCACTTATGCATTATTTTCTCACACAAAAGTCTCTATCACTATCATCCAAAGTCTCCACACTACTTGTCTTATTTGCTTAGGGAAAACTTACAGTTGTATATATTTTTTATGTTCCTCAGACAGGATGGCTAATTCCCTTTTCATGGCTTCTTATTTCCAGAATAAGCACTTTCAATAGATGACTTCAAGGTATGCTACTCTCAGCTGATTCTTCCCTACACCTAGTATTCTTCCTCTCTGATCATAGCCAATATCATCAATGATCTTCAAGATCAGAAAACTTGCTTTCTTGATATATTTTTGTGAAAAAAATTTTTATATATCTATGTGTAACCTCAGTTACTTAATCTTCTTCAATTGGTTTTCCCTTTGCTTTTAATAAATATTAACACACACACACACACACACACACACACTATTGTATCAAAACATTTTAGTTAACTCAAAACTAAACAAAATACTAACCCCTAGAGTGCTGGGGAGAGCGATCGCGCTCCTCCTGTCTTTCGCCAAAAGTGCCAGGAGTGCTATCAAAGCTTCGAAATGGCGTCCAGTTCTAAGTCTGCCTTTATTAGTGATGATGATATTGCTAAGTATGTCAATGTAGTAAAGGTTTCCTTAAGTTTTTGAATATGTAACTTCATTTACTTGCGATTCATAATTTTTTTCCTAAACTGCTGTAAAATCAGCAAAAATGCCTTGGCAATTTTAGCATAGTCCCTAGGAGATTGGTTGGCACTCAAAGGGTTAAAATATAGACCATAGTATATTGGTACTGTATTTTGTACATAACAGAATGCTTATAGCATACTGTATAATAAATGTAGGTAAAATTAATCAGTGGCCAAAATATACCCACTATCTTTATTATCTCACCTTTACCTGAATCCACATGATACAGCACACTATACATTTTTATGATACTTATAGTACTTTGTTCTGCATTATACTAATTTTTTATTTTTATATTATCTGTCCTTAAGGCAGCTAGGTATAAGGAAAGAGCACCAAGCTTAGCTTTAGACAGATCTGAGTTGAAATTCAGAGTCTACTGACTTTGGTTCATCTCTTGCAACCCTCTGAGCCTCAATTTCATCATGTGTAAAATAGGTATAGTTATATTTAGCATATACAATTCTAAGAACTAAATGAAATGAGCATGTAAGTTGGTCAATAATGTTTGTTACTCCTTCATCCACCAAAAAGTAGACTGTGAGCTTTCTGTCCATTGTATTATTTTTTAAAATTGATCTTTACCTCCTCACCCCTCAGCCAGTAATTTAAGCATGGTATATACAGGAGGTAAATTTGAAGTAGGTTTACAGTTGTGAGTGTGAAAAACACAAAGTTTGTTCCTGTATTATTATTTATTAATTATTGTGTTGTTTGCCATACGAACAACTGTAAACAAACTTTTGCCCCACACTATATATAATTAATTCTTAGTAAATAAATGAATTATATGTAGGTATATCTGTCTTTGTGTCTCTTTCATTTCAGGAAAATTACTTTAAAGACAAGAATGACCTCATAATATTTTCTCATGTTAGCTAACAATATTTAGTTAATGCTATGTGCTAACTCCTAAACTAAATGATTAGATACTTTATTTTACATATTGCAGTCATCTATAGCAACTTCCTAAAATACTCTATAAGCATTTTATTCATTTAACAAACATCTATTAACTTTATTACTTGAAATTGACATAAAGTGAAACATATTTCATTACAATGCTTAAAGAAATGTGGCATTTGGTCACGTAAGGGTCATTTGACTATGGTTAAGTGAATGGTAAAATAGATCTTATATCAAAATATACCAAACGCCCTTGCCATTGCTCCAGTAAAGTAGGGCTAGAAATAACATTCCTTCCTTTGTTCTGAATTTTAGATATCTGCCCCAACCTCCGACCCTATGCTGAATAAAAGGAAATAAATTTACACATAACTATATATACAAATCCTTCAAATATGTTTCATAAAATTCTATACCAAAGTCTGGTATCTCCTTTTATTCCTATTTTTAAAAATATATTCAATCTATTAAAGCAAATAAGCAAAATAAGCATCAGGATTGTTAAAATTTCCAGATCCCTGCTTCACAGAGCTATTGCAAACTTCCTGGTGGACAAGTACAGACAAACTAAAGGCTGTCCTCCATTTCACATCTGATATAGCTTGCACTGATCACAACCATCCTGGTTTTGCTTATTCTGTTTTCCCTTGCATCTTTAATATTATATTTCAGCAATAAGGAAGGGGCACTGAAATGATGTTTGTTTATTAGTATTATATATATATATATATATATATATATATATATATATATATATATATAATTGATTTCACAAAGGAAAGGAGAGGAAAGAGAAAGAGAAACATCAATGATGAGAGATCATTGACTGGCTGCCTCTTGCACGTGCCACACTAGGGATTGAGCCCACAACCTGGGCATGTTCCCTGATCGGGAATCGAACCATGAACTCATGGTTTATAGGTCGCCGTTCAACCACTGAGCAACACTGGCTGGACTGTTTATTAACATTTGGGAAGTTTTCTTATTTTCTGTTTCCAAGTTGTCTTGATAGAATTAAACTTAACTGTATCTCTAAGTCAGTTTAGTAGTATCATAAAGTGAATTAACATATAGATGTCTTTTAACCTAACACTTAAAACTTTTTTTTCCATTCAAATAAATCAACCTACTTTAAAACAGAACTTTTAAAAGAGTACTAAAAATAATAATAGGCATCAGTTATTGAGAACCCTCTATGTGTTAGGCAAGGTGCTAATTTAAGTGCTTTACATAGATTATTTCATTAAATTTCCTCACAAAAATACAATGCCATAGGTACTGTTATGAGCCACGATTTTACAAATGAGAAAAATACAACACACAGGAAGTCAGCAACTTGCACAAGGTCACAGCCAGTAAGGGGAAGAGGTAAATTTGAAGAATCAGGCATTCTTTCTCCAGAGACAACAGTACTAGTTTCAGACTAAACCCCAAAAGAATTCATGTTATTTGAGGATTCCAGTTAGTAAAGTACCAGAAAGCACGTCATACTATAGTATTGAAATATTACTTTACTCTATTTAGTGTTACACTAGACTCTGAGATCTTCAAGGGTAAAAAATTTTTTATTCACCTTTGAATCACAGATATAAGAAAATATTTGACACCTAAGTGCTTGCTGGATTAATGCCAACAGGGCAACTGAGCAATAAGCAAATGCAAAGTTGAAAATGCCATTGTCATAGGGAAAATAGGCAAGAAACCATGAAAATTGGCCTGGGTTTGTTCATGAGGACACCTTGATTGCAAAGAAGTGAACAATCAATCTATCTTAAAACACACTTCACAGTATAATTCCGGTATTTTATAAAGGAAGTTTACAGACCTGTGGACTACCTCGAGTTGATTTCTCATGGCAAATTTTCATGAAATTGAAAGTAAAAATACAACTGTGAAGGCTTATCCTTTGTTTGTTTTTTTTTCAATCCTCACTCAAGGATATTTTTCCATTGATTTTTAGGAAGTGGAAGGAAGGTGGAGAGACAGAGAGAAAAAGACATCGATGCGAGAGAGAGACATCAATTGGTTGCCCTCCTCACACCCCAAACAGGGCCAGGGATCAAACCTGCAACCAAGGTATGTGCCCTTGACCGGAATCGAACCCAGGACCCTTTGGCCCGTGAGCTGAAGCTCTATCCGCTGAGCCAAACCAACTAGGGCAAGGCTTATACTTTTGAGGACCAACACAGATGAAATGTGGTGGTGTAGCAGCACACTGATCCACAGCATCAGGCAAATTTGTTCATCCTTGCATTTACCCAGGAAACATTTGTTGAGTGCCCATTATATGCAAGACACTGCACTGGGTACAAGGGGTACCATGTCTATAAGAAAGACAAGATTCCTAGCCCATGGTACTTATATCTACACAAGGAGAAGGCAAAACTATACAATATACAAAGAGATATATGATCTAATGTCATATACTGGTAAATATGAATAGAAAATTAAAATATGCAATATGATAGAAGGTGACTATGGGTACACAACTTTATAGAGAAGGGACAGGAGACAATTGCATTGAAACCTAAAACTACCATGTGCAAATACAATGAAGCAGGAAAGAGCTGGTAGGCTGTTCAAGCACTAGAAAGCAGGCCGGGGTTGTTCCATCAAAGGAATAAGAGAACAGGGGTGGGGGTGGCGGGGTGACACCAACATGAGGCAAGAAGGTGGTTCACCCTGTAGAATCCTGTAAATTACAGGAGAAATTTAAGATTTATTTCTAATGACAGTGAGGATCCATTGGTGAGTTTTAATCAGAAAAGTGATATATCATTTTAATACTTCAGGAAATTTTCAGGTTTATTGAGAGATACCATTTTAATGTAAAAGTCAGCAACTTCCTGAAACAAATCTGAGCTGGTTGCACATTCTGAATCAAAAAAAAGTTTTCCAATGCTCTTGAAAGAGATATATAGTACCGTCTAGCTATGGAACCTTCAGAAAGATCACTGAATATATTTTATTGCTATGCATGGAGTATTGTAGGGACTCGATTAAAGGCGGCAAATAAAATAAGACCTGCCATGAACCTTCGTCCAAGGCTGGAACCAAGCATTTTTTTTAAATGTAGTTCATATACGTTTGCTTACCTTAACGACATAAACATTTTTCTTTTTTGTATTTTTTTGCAGCTTCCCCAAATCTCCAGAAAGATCAGATTTGCTTACTTCTTATTCAACCTAAAGCAAAATTATTGACCATGTTTAATATTATAGTTTTTTTTTAAAAAAAAGGTAAATTTATTTTTACTTAAAATTCTAGTTCCAAGGACAAGAATAAAATGCAAGAAGAATGCCATAAATTAGAAAAATGGGTTTTAGTTAAAACACTACCTACCAAGAGAGACCTTTCTAAAATGACTCCCCATCCCCTAGCACAGCCATTCTTGATCACATCACCCTACTTTGCCATCTTCATTTCACTTAGCACGAAATATTATTAGTTTACTGTCTGCCCCCCACACACTATGATATAAAAGTCATTAAACCTGGGATCTTATCTGCTTCCCAATGTTCCCAGGCTGTAGCATACTATCTGCTTCTTAGTGGGTGCTTACTAATATTCAATAAATGGTGATCTATCTACAAATATTAAGCATTTATTACTGCACCGCAAAGTATAAATGCTCAAAGAGGAATCAATCAAACATGGTCCCCATGCTCCCAGCATCTTCCATGAAGCATAGATGTAAAATACCTGAGCACTATTCAGTATCTAAATTAAGAGGTGAGCTTACAACTGGAAAAGGGAATGTAAAAGTCCAGCTATAATCCCAGAAGGCCCCTATCTAACTGCAGAAAATAATATTTTTATTTGAAACTCTCCTTATCTACAATTGGACAGATCTCCAAACCCTATATGCATCTCATTATAGGACAAGATCAAAATGCAAGGAAGAAGAAATAACTTAGAAAGTTATGGCAGGTTTTCATGATTAATACTTACATATAAATTATATTTTATCATTAGCATATTGTAATAAAAATATTTTTTCATAATCCATACTGCAGGTTTTTCTGCCAAGAGTTGGAGAAAGAGGAGGTCAATTTATAAATAATTCAGATGAAAGTGATCAGGGGTCTAAATTACTAAACTAGCTTACCCATGCTTATGGGGGGCTTAGTAGCATTGATTTAAGATTTACATATTCTAGTGCTTGCCTGAATTTAGGAGGACATAGATTATTATTGAAATTGACACACAACTCCATTTCCTGGGTACTGGAGATAAAACAACCACTAAACCGAAAATCTATTGATAAAAACATTTCTGTCCATTTTCTCTATCTCAGTAAATTACCTTCAGCATTAAGGTTTTCTTGACGTTCTCATGGTAAGCAAACATCATGTGCTTTTTTAAAATGTAAATGTCATCTTCAGTATCTAGGTTCCTATTATTGGGCTTCTTTTCTCCCCCATCTATCCTCCACTACCTATTTCACAATCTACCAGAGAATTAATTAAAATGGTTCATCAGTATTTCAGACAACATCCTCTAGCTTTGCAAAGACTGACCATTATCATTACAAAATACACATCTGTGTCAGACCATGGAGAATGACGCTTCAGTGCACTTAGAGCCATAAAGAGAAAAGCACTGAATGCTTCGCTGTTCAGCTTTCTAACAAAGAATGCTGAAATCCTCGGTGCCTCAAAGGCAATCGTGTAATAAGTTCTCAAATTAGTAAAAAACAAAACT
The DNA here is from genome assembly GCF_964212035.1 of Myotis nattereri. Lineage (NCBI taxonomy): Eukaryota > Metazoa > Chordata > Mammalia > Chiroptera > Vespertilionidae > Myotis > Myotis nattereri. The sequence goes on from NC_138078.1 coordinate 85,905,375, forward strand.
ACTTTGAAATACTTAAACAAGGCACATCTTCCTTGCAGTTTTCTTTTTTTAAAATTTCTTTATTGATTAAGTTATTACATATGTGTCCTTATCCCCACATTACCCCCATCCCCCTCTCTCATGCCCTCACCCCCCTGTTGTCTGTGTCCATCGGTTAGGCCTATATGTTTGCAGTTTTAGATTCCATTTCCCTTAGCCCAAAAAGACAGGCTCGGCCTGTGATCCAGCAGCCAGCCTGGACAGGCCTTGCTAAAGCTGCGTGTGCCATATGTGTGAGAGCCTTGCAGCGCTGGGACCTGACACACCATTAGGCAGATCGGGACTCTGTGTGGCTGTCGGATGCTGCGGGAATTGCCGCACGCTTTGTCACAGGATTATCCTGCCAGTCGGACCACAGGCCTGCTTCTTTAAATACCTTTATTTCCTTCAAAGTGAATCTGATCTGTGGGAATTCAGACTTTTGAGAATTGTCTCATCTGGAAAAAAGAACACTATCAAATACCTATATTCTGATATTTTTATGGTAACATGAGCAAGTCAAATTGTCCTCATGGACACATAGGATTATGTACTAGGCTACTTTTTAAAGGACCATTTGAATCCTTATGTTCAAGTCCTTTGCACACTCAATTTTCTTTATTAGCCAAGTGTTCTGCATGGATATTATAAATTTTGACCTTATGAATTCTGTTTGTGCCTGTTTTTTGCCTGAGCAGCTTTTTTAACAATAGCACAAATAGTATTCAAAAATCAATCTACAGATCTAATTTGTGAGGTTATATATAGCACTTAACTTACTACTTGTTTTGATTACTATCAATGGTCATTAATTGCCTATTTTTTCCAAATGTTAATTATAAGCTCTCTATTTGTTTAATACCTGTATTTTAAATTGACAAATAGAGTTACTGTTACCATCCCCATCTTTATAATTAACCTATCAAATACATAACAAATATCCTACACTATTTCTGTGGGAGTTTTAGTCATTTGGATGATAATTTCCATTCCACAAAAACACTGCTGGTGTGCTTCAGGAAATAACCTACTACATTGTTTTTAATAAAGACAGAACTCAATTGTTTCTATCTAAGTCTAGTGACATGATATACAAGGACAAGTATATGTCCACACCATCCATATGCACATACATAGCCTGCATTTCATGGATCATAATAAAAGTTAAAAGTCAGTACATTTTAAAATAATCAGAGGTGTCATAAATATTCACTGTGTAGGATTTCCTCAAAAGGCTGTCAGTCTGCTGCAGATTGCTCTGCAGACATGGTGTAGCCTTACTTAAAGATGGCTCTCTTGAGAGCAATAGAGACACACTGGAAAAGTATGAAGCGATGACATTAATACAAAATGTAAAGACACATCTGCATTTTGCATCAGTGAATTCAATGATCATCTTTTTACATCTTGTAAATATTTGGGATAAGTCATTTTTTTCCATCTTTCCCTCACAAAAATGTACCTCGATTTTAGAGGTCAATATGAAGAATATGAACGTCCTAATGCCTACCTTTAATAAAGTTTCATTCCAATAAAATGTAAAGTACTTCTATTGCATTTCAAATTCAAGTTAGCAATATATATGGTGGATTTAATACTGTAAAACTAGATGCAAATGGAGAGAGATACCATAAAAGATTTAAACAAGATCCTAATGTGCTCTGCATTTGCACCTTATAAATGACCAACCCTTATGCCCATAAAGGGTGCCGTGCAGTGCTACACAGGACGGTGAAATACCACAGTTCTGGAATCTATATATTTCTGTTCCTGTGTTTAAAATTGAACTCAAATATTTGATTTTTTTTTGTTTGACTTTAGGGTATTTCAGTGATAAAGAGTTGCTTTGCCTCTCTCTGACTCTAGATTAAATTAACTCTAAAATATAAACAGCAGTCTCCATGCAATCTCTTACATTCCAATTTCAATATTGTTTTTCTATTTTCTTTATCACGGCATGAATTTCGAGCTAGATATAAAAGTCATTTCAGGAACCAGCATTACATGAACATTCGTTTCTTCAGCCTCACTAGCATTCTGCATCCAAGGGTGCTTGGTTTCCTAGAGCATTCTGGTTAATAGTAGTCTAGGGATTAAAACTTTCCATTTATGAATCCCTAGTGAACTTAATATATCTAGTGTCAGAACATGCTGGCAGAAGTACCTCCCCCATCCAGAATCTTCTCTGCAAACATCCCCTATAAAGTAATAGAGAAGAACCACCACCCTGTATCTCTGTTTTGTCCTCTGGAACTATAAGTAAAGGAAACACGTTCTACTGCACACCTTGCCCTCACCTTAATCACCCAACTTTTCAATCTGAGAGGTTTCCAATTTAAGTATTTTTTTCAATTATACTGTATGAGGTACACAATTTGCTTAAAAATTTAAGGCCAGGGTATTGGTCAAAAATTTATGGATGTGATAGAATATCTCTGTTCATCAACAACAGTCACTAATCACTAATCTTAGATGGATTCCTTGAGGGAGGCAGCAAATATGACCCCTTCCCTTGTCAACTCAGGGCAGGGTTGTGAACAAGCCCCTTTTCCCACACAATAGTTGACAAATCAATGTAAGGACAGATTTGGCATAAGAACAGTATTTATAAATTTTCAGACCCAATAATGTGTTTTAAATATGAGAACATACTAATGCTGGCATGTGCATACTTGTTAAACACTAGATACCTAGACATATAGCAAAAACTATTAGATCCACTAAGTTTTTGCTGTTATTCTTGTTACCAGTCTCTAAAATAGCAGGATATAGGAATTTTAATTAAGTTGGTTCCCTAATGTAGATTGGTTCTGATGGTTATTTCAAAAACATGGCAGAATAAATTAAGTTTCACTATAAAATGGCCAATACATCCATACCTTAGTGCTAAAGTATCGGAAACACACACTCTTAGACACATATATGTTTTCTCTTTCTGTCTCTGTGTCTCTCCGTCTCTCCTTTAGTGCCTACTCCTGAATATTTGCTAGTTTATGAAATATCAATTCAGGATTTAAGTTACAGAAAGTGGAATTATAAAGAAAGGTTGGGTCACCATATCCTCTAATGACTGGAAAAGACCTTTAAGAGATCATCAGACTTATTCACATCTAGTAAAACGTAACATTGTGCTTTGAAAAGACCTTCACTTTCACTGAACAATGAATTTTCTATTATAAAGGCGAGATTGTCAGCCTCTATTTTTTTTTTTTTGTCAAAGATGGGATAGAATTTTATATGTTCTTAAATCAGTCTTTGCAAGCAAAATTTTTTCAGTGTTTCAGTACTTTTACTGAATAATAATGAGAGGCCTTCATACAGGAATCTTGTATCTGTACTATCTACATTAAGTCCTTTCCGCGGCCTTCCCAGTTTAGTGAAAGAACATTTACTGTGGTTGGCCAACTGCAATTCTATTGATATTCAGTATGACCCTGGAAAGTTATTCTGACTTCTCTGAGCCTCACTTTGAATACCTGTAAAGAAATGGCCTACCTCATAAGGCTTCTGTGTGAGGATTAAGTGGAATAATACCTGCAGAGCACCTGAGTATCTGGTGTAGGGTGGGAGCTCCAGAGAAGTGGCAGGTTTTCTAACATTGCCTTTCCACAACCTGTTCCTTCCTCTAGTGAGAAAGTTTTACAAGGAGATATTTGCACTGACATCATCAGACCTAGTAGTACCTTGGCTTATATCATATATTTGTGAAAAGGTTGACTAAGTTAAAGAAAGGTTTATAAAAAAGTGGGACTTTAGCCAAGGTTTCTCACCTCAGTACTAATGACATTTGGGGCTGAATAATTCTTTCTTGTGGGAGATGTCTGGCCACATCTCTGACCTCCACCCACTAGATGCCCCTAGTATAACACACAAACCCTCCAGTTGTGACTAGGCACTGCCAAATGTACCTTGCAGGGCAAAAACCCCTTTTGTTCAAGCCACTGGCCTAACCTACTATAGGGGGAGAGCCTTGAACCTCACGAGTGCCACTCATTAACCAACTGGACTTGTGGGCCAGACCCTGACTGCTTAAATTTCAGCCGCAACTATATGCCTGTGTATACATGTTATTTAATGACTCCTAAATTATTTTGAACCAGTATAGTTAATGAAATGAAGTGGGTTGTTTTTAATTAGAAAAGTAACTCCTAATCCTAAAAAAAGTAGCAATTCCAAACTCCAAAACTTTGTTCTGTTCTCCATTAGCCACGCTCTTAATCCAGATAGCTATTTCACGAATAACACTGCATAGAAAATTGGGTGGAAAATGAAACACATACAAATATCATTTGAAAAAAATTCAAGGTGTATAACCTATAGAAAGGTTGCATTCTGATTCACCCAGATAAGATAGTTAAAGGAGCAATCTCATAGTGGGGCCACTATAGTGAAACGTACTTTATTTCCATTACAATAATTGTGTATCTTTAATAAATGTCAAGTTTTCATAGGGGCATATAAAATATAACAATTCATAGGAGTGGGAAGAAAACTTAATGCTAACCAAATAAAATAAAAATGAAAGGATTACTCATATTCACACTAAGTCTTCTCACAATCGTACTGTGAGTTACAGTGTAAATGCCAGCACTGCCTTCATCTTTTTTATTTTAAAAAGAAATAGTAGAATGGGTAAGAAAGAGGAAAACAGGAAAGTGGGTCTTTGAAGATTATAAATTCTGGGTCCTTACAATTCAAACAATTGAGTGAAGGTAGGATAGCTGTCAGAGAAATCCGACCCAGAAAGCCAGAGCATCTCACCGCAGCATACCGTTCCATTGCCCTTTACACAGGGACTGGAACAGACAATGCAATAAAATGAAGCATACATTTTCCCTTGTGAAACATGATGCGGCTGCTGCTAAGCTTCAGATATGACAGTTCCCTAAGCAGCTTTTGGATATATACTCAGGACTCTATGCTAGCGGGTGGCCCCTCATGACAGCTGAGCAATTCACTACTTAAACAGGCTCAAAGTCCCACTAAAGCAAAAAGGAAAGTTTTCTCCTTTTGCCTGGGTAAGAGTATTATTCTGTGAATACACAGATGCACTGTTAAGCGTCTGTGAATGTCCCATCAACAGTCTTTACATTGACATTCATCTTCCTCCAACTTTTCACACCATAGAATACCAGTATGGTCATACAAGTCCATGTTTCTTAAAACTTAGCTTTGTTTGAAAGTTATTCATACTCCTCTTCTTTCTCTATCACCATCACTGGTTTCCTTTCCTCCTCCCATGGAAATGTGAATACTACTCATGGAAATGTGAATACTACTCATAAGGTTCTATCCTTTGGCTTTTCTGCTTCATTTATAATAATTTTCTCTTTAAAGGCCTATTTATTCCATGTCTTCAACTTTCTATCACTTGTATTTGAATGACTCCCAGATCCCTTTCTCCACACCTAACAACTTTCCTGATAGCTAGAGTCATATTTCATGTTGCCTCCTGTAAATGTCTAACAATATGTATTTTTGATAGCAAGTCAAGCTGAATATATCTTCCCCTCCAAATCTAAGCTTCTCCTTTGGCCTTACTTATTTCCTTCACAGCCCCGGCCACCTCGACTGCCTCTTGGCCCTCATAGCCTTGGCTTCAATTGGAAGGTCATCCAGAAGGCTGTCCGGATGGTTGGCCATTTGGTCAATTTGCATATTATGCTTTTATTATTATAGATATAAAACTATTGGTTTAAGAATCAAACAGAATAACATTCAAGGTTATACTCAGCGACATAATAGCAATATAATACAGGCCAAGTCAATTAACATTTTGGTATCTCAAATCACTTATATAAAAAGGATTCTTTGAATTTTAAATTTGTATTACTGTGGTTCTACTTTCCAAGCTCAACTATCAGGAACCTCTTAGTACCCTGTGCTTCAACCATTAAGAACTATTACTATGTCTTCAATGTGTACATTCCCACCACCATTCCTCTGTCATGACTATACACTTTACCATGAGTTTCTCTCTATCTCTGCCTATTGAATATTTCATCCATTCTCAAGGTGTTGCTCAAATGTCACCTTCTCCACTAAAATGTTTGGTGTCCCCAACCATAAGAGATCTTTGGTTTTTACAAGTCCAGTAGTATTCATTTAATCCTTCAGATCACTCACCATGTACTTCTTTATTATTTTCATTCTATTTTCTCACTAGATAATTAGTGCCTGAAGAATATCATATATTAAAACATGAAATTTTGATATAGAAGGGGACTCATCTTGTACTATTTTCTATCCAATGTAGGAAGTGTTCTATAAAGCAGTGGTCACCAACCTTTCGGACCTCACAGACCACCATTGGTCCATGGACCAGCAGTTGGCAACCAGTGCTATAAAGTGTTCTGTAATATCACTCACAGATAGAAATCCTAATAATGCTTAAATCATTTCTGTGAGAGGGTTTCTTGCCTTATGAGGCAACCTAGCCAATAGATAAAAATGTTTCATGATGAAAAGTTCTTCTACAGCTAATGAGACAAGAGCTTCTCTATAACTTCTACATATTCTTACTTTTCTAATTGGCAGTCTGGACTGCCTATGTTTTCTCCATTTTGGTTACTGTTCCTATCATGAGGAACGCTGATACCTCATCAAAAGTAAGAATCACAGATCTGTGACATAGCTTTTTAATTTCTGCATCACTTTCTCCTTTGTGCCATACCAAAGGCACTATAACATCTTGATATCAACTTCAGCTCACTACACTCCTTAGGATGAATTTCATCATGCATTTCTTTAAGATTTTTCTTTCATTCTTTATAAAACTCCTTCATCCTATCAAATATACCAGAGATCAGGAATTCATTCTTTGACCTCATTAATCCATTCATCCATTCAATAAATATGGAGTGCCTTCACATGCCGGACACTGTGTTGGGCTCTGGTGACAACACGGTAAACAAAATGAGACATGGAGTCTGTCAGAAAGAAGAACATAGCATAGTAATGATGACAGATATTCTTTAAAAGTTGATACTTTAAGTAAATAAAGCAAGAATGCTAAAAGTATTAAGAAGAAAAGCAATGAACAGCATTTAACAGAAGTGGTTGTCCTAGTCAGAGAAGCTTCTTTATAAAAATGAGATTGGAGCTGAAATATGAAGAATGAATATCAGTGAACCAAGCAAAGCATAGGGGGAGGACGAAATTCTAAGCAGAAAGGAAAGAATATAAAAGGACCTGGAGCCAGGAAGCACAAGGACATTTTGATAAATTGAGGGGGAGTGGGGAGATCAGAATATCAGGAAAACAGAAAGTATGCTAGGAGTTGAGGTTGGAGAGGAAAGCAAGAGCCAAAGACTATGACACCATGTTAAAGATTTGAGTTCTGTCTCAATAACAGAAGATAACATTGAATTTGGGAGTGGGGGGCTGGGCGGTAAATGATCAAATATGCATTATTTTTATTGAGGTATAATTTACAAATAAGAAAATACTTTCATAACTTAAGGGTTCTGATGAATGTATATCAAGTCACAGGACATTTGCATCAAGCCAGAAAATTTATTTGTGTCCCTTTCTAGTCAATCCTTTACTCCAGAAGAAACCACTGACCTGAATCCTATCACTTTAGGTAAGGTTTGCTGACTCTTCACACATAATGTAAGTGGAATCCTGCAGTACGCAATCTTTACATTAGCTTATTTCTCTCACCAAAACAGAGTTGTGTTATGTCTCATCTATGTTGTACATATCATATCTACTGTTGGTTAGACTATTAAGAATGAATGATGAAGACCCAAAGTCTTTTAGAGGTTTATTACTTTATTTAGTAAAAAAGAAAATTTTATGATAGTTGGGATGGTTTGTTTAATTAGAGATGGATGCAAATGGTTGGTTTCAACAGATATTAAGAAAGAGGTAAAAATAACTGGGATTTCATAATGGATTGGAGGTTGAGGTAAAAGAAATGGAGGAATCAAAGGTAACTATCATTTTGCTTATGCAACTAGAGGCATGGTGGTATCACACAGAAAACTGGGGAAACGTGAAGAGGACCATATTTTGGACATGTTGGGGAGATTTTGTGTATTCTATTTTGGGCTTGTTGAGTTTGAGGTAGCACCTTTGAGCCACCCAAGTGGCATTATCAAGTAAATAACTCAATATATAGGGTGGGCAAAAGAAGGTTTACAGTTGTGAGCATGTGGAACAGTTTATTCTTGTATTATTATATAGTATTTTTTGTATTATTTTCCACACAAACAACTGTAAACCTTCTTTCGCCCCACACTGTAAGTGTAGCTCAGAGGAGAGGCCTGGGATGAACTCTTTCGCCTCTTTTCCTAGCAGGTAGAGCAGTTTTCATTTATACTATGCAGAAGTGGTGTTTGCCTCAGGCCAATACATAAACACTACAGTGTTTCTCATAGGGCCAGACTTTACATGGGTGAAATTAAACTACTAAACATTGAGATCTGTAAATGGATTTTAGCCCCTGAATTCCTGGTTCCTAAAGGCTACTGGGAGCATGGATTTAAGTGTGACTGATTAACCCCGTCTACTTCCTACTACCTTTCCCCAACCCGCTAGAGAGTAATTGACTTTTTCACAGATAAGGAGGAGGCTAATATCTTTCTTCAAAACAGCAAATGCCTAGGCTCCAAAATCTCTTTACTTTTTTTGGCATTGGTTCTTTGTAACTATACATGTCTAAGACACTGCCTTTCTCATACTAAGTAATTAATAACTGTTGTATGTTCACATCCAGTGTAGCCTGTCTTCAACAAGAAACTCACAGATAAAAGGACCCATGACTTACTGAATTTTATTGTATACCTTACAAAGAACATGTACATTAAAGTACTAAATAAACATATCAAATCATGACTTTATGCATAGATAGACAAGAGATATGGAAGAGCAAGAGAGACAGTTATCTTTACCTAGAGGCCTGGTGCACAAAATTTGTGAACTCAGGAGGGGAGGTCCCTCAGCCCGGCCTTGCCCTCTCACAGTCCAGGAGCCCTGGGGGGACGTCCATGGGAAGCAGGCCTAAGCTGTTAGTCAGATATCCTTAGAGCTGCCATGGAAGCAGGAGAGGCTCCTGCTACTGCCGCTACGCTTGCCAACTGTGAGCCCAGCTTCTGGCTGAGCGGCACTTCCCCTGTGGGAGAGAACTGACCACCAGGGAGCAGCTTCTGCATTGAGTGACTGCCTCCTGGTGGTCAGTGCACGTCATAGTGACCGGTCATTCTGTTGTTCAGTCGATTTGCATACTAGCCTTTTCTTATATAGCATATGCAAATCTCATTCAAACCATGATTTAAAATGTTTTACAAGAACCAGCAAAAAGAAGCAACCCTGGCCAGTGTGGCTCAGTTGGTTGAGCATTGTACCATACAGCAAAAAGTCTCTGGGTTTGATTCCAGGTCAGGGCATAGCCCAGGTTACAGGTTCCATGTTCGTTCTCTCTCTCTCTCTCTCTCTCTCTCCCTTTCTCCCTCACTCCCCCCTCCCTTCATCTCTAAAATCAATAAAAACATTTTAAAAAGAAGTTAAGTTGATCTAGAACAGTAAAAGAATTCTTAATTCATAACATAAAAATAACAACACTACATGATTTGTGAATGTAAAATGCCTGAGAAAAGAGAAAGGAAAAAGGCATTTCAATAAAAATAACAACTTTTTAAATATTTAAATAGACTGGCTTCCCAAAGTCTTTCTTCCTCTAAAAATTCTTCTTAAGATGAATTGGCTAATTTGTTTCAAAGAAAATTTAAAGTGAATTAACTTTGAAAAGTGGACTAAAATGGAACTCACACTAATGCTGGAATGTGAGAATATAAATATAAATGTAGATTGAGTTCTGTGTACTTTAAACTTTAGTCAATCATACATAAAACCAGTGGTTCAGAAGTACCTACTCCAATATTTCTCAAAGTATGTTTCAAAAATCACACATAATATCCAACCCTGAGAGATATTCAAAATAAAAGAGGGATTGTGATTATACAGCTTTTGGAAAGTGTATACAATATTATATACTCTTCTTGCTTCACAGAATACAACAGCATATTAAAGATTACATAATCATGAGGCATCTCCCAGTAATAAAACCTAAACTCCTTACCATGGCATAACATAATCTAAATAAACTAGACCTTCACTGTATGTTGGATCTCACTCCCACCACTATCCATCTCAATATTACACCCCAGCAACATTGGCCTTCATGCTGGTCCTCAAATATATCAAACTTATTCCCATATCTGGGCCTTTGAATTTGTTCTTTCCTCTAGTTTAAAAACTTCACACACCCCCCCATCCACATCATAGCATGGTTGGCTCCCTCATTTCATTCACATTTCTATTCAAATAACAGCTGCTCTGAGAGGTCTTCCTTTATCTCCTATCTAAAATGAACCCCACCCCTGCCATTCTTCATCAGGTATTCTACTTTAATATACTTCACAGCAGTTTTATGTATCTGATATTAATGTTACATATTTGCTGTTCACCTAAGTCCATCCCTAAAGTCTTAGTGCCATGATGATGAGGCCTTGTTCTGTCTTCTTGAATGTTGATTAAACAGTACCTGGAGCAGAAATACTCAATGAATAAATTAATAAGCAAATGAATAAGTAAACCTGTTTACATTTGCTTAACTAAGTATTTCCAAAATTGTTTGAGTATGGTATTCTTCCTTCATGTGACACACATTAGCATCCTAAGGAACTGTTCTACAGAACACTTTTCAGAAAATCTGATCCAAGCTAATATAATGTGGAAAAAGAGAATTTTGCCAGACTTAAGAAGAATAAAATTTTTCTGGTTGGTGGAATATCTAAAACAACTGGAGAACTATTAAAGCCCTCATGCTAGTTTTAATTGAGGAGGAAAAACACACACGACTATTAAATATTCCCATTAATATGCTTAATCTATATAAAACATTATTTTGTTTCCAAAGATTTTTTTAACTTATCTGACTGGACAATTTATAAATTGTTAAATCTCTATGCTTAAAAAAAGTAATTACAAAAGGAGGCAGAGGTTACATTAACCAAACATATTCTAATCGTATTAATGCAATAAAGAATGTTATGATTAAGTTACCTAATGAAAGAACTAAACTCAATTAATTAGTTAACTTATTTAAACAGGAAGGTGAAACAACATGACTCAGTTGTTCCTTATGATTAAAAACTTCTGTCTCCAACATATAATAAATATTCCTTTTTTTATTTCCTATTATTTTGAGATGTTTTAAATTCACATCTAGAAAAGTTTAATTAACTCTTGAATAATCTGAATGATAAAACCGTGGTCTCAAATAAGATTTGCTGTCCAGCTGGATCTACTCTTATTGTTTCCATTTATGTCAGTGTATGTGAACTAAACTTGTACAATTAGAATAAAGTTAATGAGGTCTTTAACCCACCAAGAGGTAGAAAGGTACGTTTTATTGAATTACAAAGGCAAAACTAATGTTAGCAAAGGCTCCCCTCAAAGTCTGGAACATAACAAATTTCCTTCCAGCTGCCTGTTTGGGGTGAGGGATGAGCGTGGAGATGAGGGTGGCAGGCCCAGAAGGCTTTGGATAGTGAGTATAAGGAGGTAATCACTATTCTAACATTCAGCATGCTCTTTCCCAGAAAATGAAAAGCAAAACATGAATAAACCGCCTGATTCTCATTCGCATAAATAAGAAAGCTGAGCAGTTGCAGCATCTCCAGAGAAACTTGTCTAAAAGAGAGATAAGACAGAGCAGTGATGAAGGGTTTCAACTTCGTGTTGGTACAGAAGGAAGGAAAGAGGGTGAAAAAAAAGAGAAGGAATGATGTGGTTTTCCACTTTAATGCTATAATTGGCACAACTACAGAAAGAATTTTAGATATTCTGATTTTACAAGGAATGGTGAGGAAATGTTAGAAGTGATTGTGCCCCTTTTCCCAGAGCTTGCATTATGCAATAAGGACAATACATTTATGTTATAGTCAGCAATCTCAGGCTTCGCAGTATCAAAAAAAAAAAAGTAAAAAGAAAATTGATATTGCTCACTGAATAAGAGGCTACTTTTTCAGAGAGAAAAGAATATTGAAGACCTGCATGTATTAGAGTATGAATTTTAAATGATTTTTCTTAAAAAGTTTTATGTACAAAGAATAAATGTTAACCCCCAAATTTTAAACCTAATAGACATTCCAATGTCCATTTTCTAAGACACTTAAAATCAATTGAATATTACTTTTAATGTCATTGAATAACTCTGCCTATCACTCCCTAATCAATAAATCCCAGGAGAATAGCATATCCCTGACTAGAGGTATATCTTTACATAGGCAGGTTTTCATTATTTATCAATGAGTCCAATTCTCTTCACATCCTAATGAAATGTTTGTACCGTAAAACATCAATTAGACTTTATGAGACTTCTATTTCTAGCAGTATGACCATCTAAGCACAATGACCATTAAAAAAAGAAAGAGAAAGAAGAAAGAAAGAAAGAAAGAAAGAAAGAAAGAAAGAAAGAAAGAAAGAAAGAAAGAAAGAAAGAGCCCTAGCCAGTTTTGCTCAGTGGATAGAGCACCAAAGGGTACCAGATTCAATTCTGGTCAAGGGCACGTACCTCGGTTGCAGGATCCTCCCCGTCCCGGGCCCTGGTTGGGGCACATGCAGGAGGCAACCAATCGATGTGTTTCTCTCACATCGATGTTTCTGTCTTTCCCTCTCTCTTCCACTCTCTTTAAAAAAATCAATGGAAAAGTATCCTTGGGTGAGGATAAAAATTTGAAAAAAGAAAGAGTACCATGACTGAGAATCAACAGAAATAAAGACTATTAACCCATCAAGACTTCAGGAATTGGAACTTAAGACATATTAAATAATTGTGTTTAATGTTCAAAAAATAAATGTGAAGTTTGAAAATATAAGTCATGGCAAGCATATCTAAAAGTATAAGTAGAATTTCAGAATATTTAATTTATACTTTAATAATTTTTAAATTTTTAATTTGAGGTAAAATCATTAAATACGGCTAATAACATAAAAAACTGAAAGACAGACCTAAAGAAATCATTGATACACCTCATGGAGACACACAGAGATGTAAAACACACAAAAAGACCCGGCCGGTGTGGCTAAGTGATTGTCGACCTATGAACCAGGAGGGCCAGGGTTTGATTCCCGGTCAAGGGCACATGTCCAGGTTGTGGGCTTAATCCCCAATGTGGGGTGTGCAGGAGGCAGCTGATCAGTGATTGTCATCATTGATGTTTCTATTTCTCTCTCCTCCTCCCTTCCTCTCTGAAATCAATAAAAAATATATTAAAATACTCAAAAAGGGCTTAAGAGATCTGAAATATGAAGTGAAAAGTTTTACCACTCACACAGTTAGAATTCTAAAAGGGAGAGAAAGAAAGGGGCAGAGGTAATACTAGAAGATTTAAATGGTGAATAATTTTTCAGAACTAAAATACAATAATCTACAAGTTCAACAAGTACTATAAATCTCAATAAAATAGTTTACCTATATTAATGTCAAAATATACTTTTTGATAAAATGATAGAGGGCAACTACATAATGACAAAAGGCCATTTCATCAAGAAGATATAATAATTCTAAATATGCATGTACAGGAAAAATGGCCTCAAATTATATAAAGCAAAAACTGAGAAACAGGAGAAAATTTGAAATCCACAGTTATAGTTGGAGATTTTTAAGTGAACCCTTATTATTTGGAAAAGTAAAAAGGCAAAGAACTCAGTAAGGGTATAGAATATTTAAACAATCCAATTAGCATATCTGATGTAATGGGTACATGGTAGAACACTGCACATTACCAATTATGTAAGACACACTTAAGAAAAAATTTTATATTCTAAGTAAAACTTTTAATAAACATAATACATATCAGCATCATATACAGCAATTTTACTGACAATAATACAGTTGAACTATAAATTAGTAGCATGAAAATATTAGAAAATACCCATGTTTATTAAGAAATGAAGACTCACACTTCTAAGCAACTCTTAGGTCAAAGAAAAAAAATCATAGTTAAAATTAGAAAATGTGTTATATCAAACAATAATGAAATACCATACATTAAAATTTCAGGGACACAACTTGTACCATGTTAAACTTGGCTTCAAATTCTTTGACATTCCTTCCATTGTGACATGGGGTGTATCTTCTCCTCCTCTTAAATCTGGGATGCTCTGAGATTGCTTTGGCCAGCCAATAGAGGAGGGTGGAAGGAATACCATGTCGATTCCAGACCTCATCTTTAGGAGGACTGGAAGTTTTCACTTCACTCTGTTAAAACCCTACATATGAGCAACCAGGTAAGAAGTCCTACTACTCTAAGAAAGCCTGAGCAGAAAGTAGAGTGGATAGAGAGGAATACAGGGAGCAATACTAACTACATCTAAAGCAATACTTAGAAGGAAATTTGTTCTCTTAAATGATTATATTAGAAATGAATTGCCCAGGCTGGTTTGGCTCAGTGGATAGAGTGTCAGCCTGTGGACTGCAGGGTCCCAGGTTGATTCCAGTCAAGGGCACGTGCCTGGCCTGAGTTGTGGGCTTGATCCCCAGTAGGGGGCGTGCAGGAGGCAGCCAATCCATGATTCTCATCATTAATGTTTCTGTGTTTCTCTTCCTCTCTCTTCCTCTCTGAAATCAATAAAAATATATGTTTTTTAAGAAAAGAAATGAATAAAGGCTCAAAATTAATGGTCTGAACATGCAGTTTAAGTAGTGAGAAAAACAAAAAATAAAGCTAAATAAAATATAAGACAAAAAATATAAGAGCAGAAATGAACTAGAAAGCAAACTTAGAATAAGAAAAATAAAGCAAAATGGTTTTGAAGACAAATTGACCAAACATAAATAAATAAAAATAAAAACTTAAAATGGCAAAAAAAGGTGGCGGGGGGAGGAGGAAAATAGAAAGTCACAAACAAGTAATATTTGGAAAGAAAAGGTAGAAATAGGGTATGAGAAGTAACCTTATCCTCATAAATTCAAAAATTGAGATAAAGGAATTTAATAAAAGTGTCTCAGGAATAAAGATAATAATCAAATATTAAAGAAATATAATCAGTAGTTTAAAATGCTCTCACAAGGAAAACTTCAGGACCAGGTATGAGAATAAACAATTCATCTTTTCTGTCAAAGAACAGTTTACGAAGCCGCCATTGTGGCTCCCGTGACTTGGCAGCAGCCATTTTGGCCACATGACTTGCAGCTCCCCTGGGCCCACTATCTTGAAATGGCAAAGGCCCACCCTTTCCTTTAAATTAGCCAATCACAAATGACTGTGAGCCTGGCTCCATTCAAGAGTGAATAACAGGTCACTGCATCAGGATTAAAAAGCCTAGCAGACCTGCTCAGTGTGCCCTGCTCCCAGACCATGTGCTGCGCACCTTTCTGCAGAAATAAAGGTATTTGCCTTGCTGCCTGGCTCCCAAGTATGATTTGTGTTCTACCAAGACCCCTGAATTTGGGGGCTTGCCTTATTTCTTACACAGGTGACTACATTCATGAGATTTAGCAATCAATCAAGCAAGCAATCAATAATTTCAATTTTACAAAAACTATTCCAGAGTGGAGAAAAAAAAGGGAACACCCCGAGGCTCATTTCCCCGAGGCTAGCACAGTGATGATAATAGAACCTTACAAAGAAAAGGGAGTTTTTAAGCCAATATGTCTCATGGAACTGATGCAAAATAATAAGCAAATTATCAATAAGTCAAATCCACTGCACAAAACATTAGCCACCATGACCAAGCTTGGCTTATCCTGAAATATAAAGTAGATAATGTAATTGTCTTAACCTGAGTCCTCACCCCACCCCATTCTCCATCCATGCATAAGGATTCCAAGCAGAGAGGATGAAAATGTTTTTGATTGGCTTGAATTGCCCCACAGGGAATTAACTCCTTGTTTCCAGTTTGTGCATAACCTTTAAGCACATACCCCGGGCTTTCTACGCCACAGCATCAGAGAAGCCCCTGGGCAGAGGGTGAGTGGTAAGAAGTACAGAAAGGTGAGTGCACCTGCACAAAACTGACTGTGCTGCCTGCCACAACCAATGGACTAAAGTGAAAGATACAAAGGTGTGATCAAGTGGTATCAAATATGATAATTCACCACATTAATCATTTAAAGGGTAAAAAAATCATCCAAAGAGCTGCAGAAAAGGAGTGTGATAAAATTAAATGCCCAATCAAGATACACATTCAGCAAACTAAAATAAAATAACATGAAATGAAAATTACTATCAAAAAATCTATACAACATTTGACAGGAAGTCCTTGCCAGCACATGAGTTAAGCAGAGTGGTAGAAAATAAAGAAATTCAATTTTCATTATTTATAAGGAATAAGGTTACATTTACAGAAATACAATGTAATCTACAGATAAATATTTAGAATAAGGCAGTTTAGCAAGATTGCTGAATTTGAAATAAAATAGCCAAATCAATTATACTTATACTAGAGCAGTGGTCGGCAAACTGCGGCTCGTGAGCCACATGCGGCTCTTTGGCCCCTTGAGTGTGGCTCTTCCTCAAAATACCAACTTCTGCGCATGGGCCACAAAGTTTCAATCGCACTGTATATGCGTGCCCGCACATGGTATTTTGTGGAAGAGCCACACTCAAGGGGTCAAAGAGCCGCATGTGGCTTATGAGCCGCAGTTTGCTGACCACAGTACTAGAGGCCCGGTGCTGAAAATTCATGCACTGGAGGGGGGTCCCTCAGCCTAGCCTGCCCCCTCTCACAGTCCAGGAGCCCTCAGGAGCAGGAGGCAACCCGGCTATCAGGGGAAGGCGATGCCAAATCACACCTCTGCTGCTGCCACTGCCGGCAGCAAAAGCCTCAGCCAGCCCTGGTTACCTGAACCTCGGGCAGCCCTGGGAAGCTGGGAAGCTGCCATCCAAGGCTTGCCTGCACCTCAGGCCGGCCCTGGGTGACTGGGGGGCTGAGGAGACTGGGCACCCCCATATTGTGGCTGTGGGCACTGCCATCTTTAAGGGCATGAAGTTGATTAGCATATTCTCTCCTTATTGACTATGGGTGCCACCATATTTGAGGTTGGGGCAGTCAATCAGCATATTCCCTGCTTATTGGCTGTGGGCACCACCATATGTGAGGGTGGAGCAGTCAATTAGCATATTCCCTCCTTATTGGCTGTGGGCGCTGCCATCTTTGCGACAGTGTGAGGGTCAATTATCATATTTCCTATTTATTACATAGGATATTCCAATAACAAATTGTTAGAAGATGTAAGGATAAATACCTCACACAATGATATCAGAATATCAAACACTGAAGAATAAAATCAAATAAATTGCAAGAATTTTATGGCGATATAATAAAACCTTTTTAAATTGCATAAATATTTAAATATATTGATAGAGGCACTGTAATTATATGCCAATCCACTTCAGTCAGATGGAAATAGAGATTCAGTGAAATCCCAAACCATTCTAACAGGAGTATGAGTGTGTGTGTGTGTGTGTGTGTGTGCAATTTAGCAATGTGATTAGAAAGTTTATATGGAAAAACAAAAGACCAAGAATAGTCATGACAATCCAGAATTAGAAAAGCCAGTTATCAAGATTTTTATAAAGCTATAATAACTGAGACAATTCAGAATGAGGAGAGGGAAGGACAAATTAATGAATGAAATAAAATTACGAGTCCACAAAGAAACCCATCCATATAAAACACTTGAGTTCTGACAGAACTGGCATTGCACATTAGTGGGGAAAGGATGACCACCTCAATAAATAGTTCTGCCACAACTTTCTCTGCATGTGGGAACAGAATCCTAACACCATAATCAAGAAAAAATACAAATAGATATGAAAAGTTAAATGTAAAAGGAAAGAATGTAAACTTTCAGCAAAAAAAAAAACATAGGAAAGTATGTTTATGAACTTCTAGGATAGAATTTGTTAAACAAAATACAAAGGAAAACATTAAGGAAAAAATGATCAAATTTGGTTATGCTTGAATGTAAAACTTCTGTTAATTGAAATATGTCATTAAGACAAATCACAAAGTGAGAAGAGATTTGCAACTCATAATTGAAAAAGAATTAGTATCCATAGTATATTTTTAAAAATCAATAAAAAATACAAATCCCTAATAGAGAAATGGGCAAAAACATAGTGAGTCACTTCATAGAAGCGCAGATAGCAAGAAAGCTTATGTAAGAAGCTCAACATCATTACTAAAGGAAATGTAAAATTCACCCAAATGTGAAACCATTTCACAGTCACCAGATTGGCAGACACTTAAGTCTGACAATATTAAGTGTTGTAAAAGATGGAATGTAACTGAAACACTTATACTTAACAATTTAAAAAATAAATTGGCATTATCTAGTCAAGTTGAACTGGCTCATACCCTTTGACCCAACAAGTGCATAGCTAGGCACATATATACACTGGGTAAACTCCTATAGATTTTCACCAGGAGATAGCTAAAGAATGTTCATGACAGCACATTTTCTAATAGTTTAAAAAATGAAAGTAACTCACCAAGCCAATGTGGCCCAGTGGTTGAGCATCGACCTATGAATGAGGAAGATAGGGTTTGATTCCCAGTCAGGGCCCATGCCTGGGATGCGACCTCAATCCCTAGTGTGGGGCATGCAGGAGACAGCCAATCAGTGATTCTCTTTCATCATTGATGTTTCTAACTCTCCCTCCCTCTCCCTTCCTCTCTGAAATCAATAAAAACATATTAACAAAATAAAAAATAATAAAAAATGGAAGTAAATCAAGTGTCCATTAATAGTAGAATTAATACATTCTGAAGTAGTCACATACTGGAATTTTCTATACAGCAGAAAATAAGGAACCAAATCCTCATGAAATAACTTGAGTGAGTCTGAAAAAAATGCTATTTATCTTAAAAATAAATCACCAAAAAATGCCTATAATGTGCTTTCTTGTATATAAAGATTAAACTGCAAAATTAAAAAGATGATCTTTTAGGGATACAAACATAAATATCCTATATGATAAAATCCTAATATGCAAATCAACAGAACGGCAGAACGACCTGTTGCTATAACGGGCACTGACCACCATGGAGCAGATGCTCAATGTAGGAGCTGCCCCCTGGTGGTCAGTGTGCTGCAACAGGGGGAGCTCTGCTCAGCCACAAGCTGGGATCATGGCTGGTGAGCGCAGCAGTGGTGACGGGAGCCTCCACCGCTTCTGCTACAGGCAGGCGGTAAGGAGCAAGGGGTCCCAGACTGTGAGAGGGATGTCTAACCTAAGGGATCGGGCCTAAGCCAGCAGGTGGACATCCCCCAAGGGGTCTCGGACTTTTCATGCACCAGGCCTCTAAAATATATATAGCTAATATGCTAAGTGTCCCTCCCTCAGTCCAACCAGTCACTGTGACATGCACTGACCACCAAGGGGCAGATGCTCAACACAGGAGCTGCCAAGCTGTGGTGTATAGGCAGCAGTGGTTCTTGGGTGACACACCCTGGAACCAGAGAGGAGGGAGCTTGATTCCTTGCAGGGCGGCGCGATTCCACCTTCAGCCATGGGTTATGTTGTTGCTGGGGCATTGTAGTCCCTGAATCTGGTTTACTGAACACTTGCATTTGCGTTCCACACCATGTATGACAGCAACGTTGCAGAGTGCCCTCTTGCACTCCAGGACCCCTAAAGGGATGTCAAAGAGCCAGTTTTGGCCTGATCCCCACAGGCCAGGCTGAGGGACGCCACCTCCCAGAGGGACCCCCGTTCACTCTGCAGATGACTTCTGAGCCACGGTGCCTCCCCCTCCCCCCCGCCAGGTGCAGCCAGCTGGGGAGGGACTGCGGGAGGTTGGCTCCAGGTCGTGTCTGGCCCGTCTTACCCTGTCCTGCCCCGCCGGCCATCTTCTAATTAATTTCCTTTCAATGTGCATGAATCCATGCACTGGGTCACTCGTTAAACATATAAAGAAAAGCAAGAGAATGATAAATGCAAAATTCAAAATAGAGACTACCTCAGTGAGAGGAGGGAAGGGTGAAGCACTCAGATGACTTGAAAGGTAATGATAATGTTATTTTTCATAAACTAGGTGAACAAAGAATGCTCATTATAATTCACTGTATCTTACATATAATTTATATTCTTTTGCATACACTTAATATTTAAAAAAATGTTTAAAACAGAATTTCTCATTTTTTAATGAATGTGGTAAGCTGTATAAGATCAAACCTCAACTTAAAATACAAACATAATTTCTGGGGGCAGTTTGCCATCATATACTGATGTAGTGTAATAATATACTTTCTCTTTCATGTGAAGCAGTGTCTATCAAAAACAAACCTGGAAAACAGGCAAACACGTAAGCTGCCTGTCAACCTAAGGAAAGCAGTAAAATCTTGGCACAAAACTAGAGAACCATCAAATTTGCCTTTCCCACATAAATAGAAAACCATGTGTTGTTGTTTTACTAGAAAGGAAATTGTAGGCAGCACTCAGTATGACCACAGAAACATTGAACTCTACTCACTAAAATCTGTGGTTTATATAATCTTATCCTGAATATGACATGAATGAATCCATAGGATAGAAAAAAGAGTTGTGATTCAGGAAAGAAAACACTAGAAATCATATATATCTTATAATCAATGGTAAATTCTCTGGAATGTTGCAAAAACAAAATTGCTATGGAGATAAACGTGTCTGAAGTTCCTTTTCTCATTAGTGTATGAATGACATCAGGGATGAAATGGGAGGTTTGAACAGACTAGACATGTAGAAGGTTATTAAATATTTGCATACATAAACCAATAAAATTCATTATCAATCTTAACATTTTGTATAGCTTTTCTAGTGAAGAAAGTACAATATCTGAAGTTTCAAGTTATAGATTTTGCTATTATTCTCAGTATTCCTAGAAATTATTTTCAGTATTCTGGTATTATAACTGTCTCAAAGAGTTTTATTTTTATACCTCATCTGTCATATAAATTATAAGCAAACAGCAACAACTCTAAGCAAGACTTGAGGAACACCTAGAAATTACTTTTTAGAAATTATTGCTCCATAGACTTTTATGGATTTAAGGAAAAAAACATGTTTGATAGGTAAGGTTTTCTGGAAAAACACTAATTATTTTGGGTTATTAAAGTACTTTTTAAAATACTGGTGGTATAATGATCTGAAAGAAAAAAATGTGTAGATAATATTTCTTTATTTAATTTTTAAGTGTTTTTTATTGATTTCAGAGAGGAAGGAATAGGGAGAGAGAAAAACAACAATGTGAGAGAGAAACATCAATTGGTTGCTGCTCATACACACCCCAACTGGGGACCAAACCCACAACCTGGGTATGTGCCCTGACCAGTTATCAAACTGGCAACCTTTCTGTGCAGGGGACAATACTCAATCACTGGGCTACACCAGCCAGGGTTGTGTAGGTAATATTTCAAGCAACATTAATGAAAGTTCCCACTACCATAGCTACTCTTGAAAAACTACCCTTTTAAGGCAGGGGAGGGTGGGTGGGTGGGAAGAGAAAAACCAAAGCACTTGTTTGCATATATGCATAATCCATGGACACTGACAATAGGGTGGTAAAGGCAGCAGGGGAGGCGGGGAGAGGTGGGGGGGAGTCTATGGGGGTAGGCTAGAAGAGATCAATGGGGGGGAAAGGAGGTATATGTAATACTTTCAACAATGAAGATTTTTTTAAAAGTTTTTTAGTGAAATGATTTTTTTTAAAAAAAGCAACTACCCTTTTACCCAAGAGGTTTTAAGTGTGTGATCATACAAGTATACTGCTTTAACAGGGTATATCTTGGCAATCAGGGCAGATTATGGCATAAATTCCAATGTCAGGCTTTATGGTTACAAGAATCAGAAATTTAGTAAATTGTCCTGGCTCTTTTCAGGGAGCACTAAAGCTTGTGTGCGTGTGCGCGCGCACATACACACACACACACACACACACACACACACACGCGCGCGCGCGCGCGTGCACGCACTACTCCATCTGTACACATCCTAAATTCCCTTGAAAAACACTAAAAAAATGTAGAAGAAAAAAATCCACTAATTACAAGTACTACATTGTGAAGAAGGACAGCCGGACAGGGCAATACCATGCTAACTATTGTGAATACACTGTGTGTGGAAACAGGGAGAGGCAGGCCACCTCCCTCCAAAAATGGAGAAGAAACACTGAATAAAGTTTACTACTAGTTTTATAGAGACTTCAGAAATATATAATTTATGTAGTTATAAAAAGATGCTATGTGTCTCCAAAACTGTCTTCAATATTGGTATTATGTGGGAGGAATAGAAAAAGTGGGTACACATAAAAGAAAATGTTTAGATAAATGTGATTAATTTCCAGATTTGGCTAGGTATAATATAATGAATGCAGGGAATAAAAAAGATAACAAATTTGCATGTATGAAACTTATTTTAACTTAACATGGCCTATTAGCCTAATCAA
The DNA here is from genome assembly GCF_964212035.1 of Myotis nattereri. Taxonomy (NCBI): domain Eukaryota; kingdom Metazoa; phylum Chordata; class Mammalia; order Chiroptera; family Vespertilionidae; genus Myotis; species Myotis nattereri. The sequence continues at coordinate 85,927,836 of NC_138078.1, forward strand.
ATATCTTGTTTTTGTTTATACTATCTCACAGCACAAAATAAATAAACCTCTTATTAAATGAGGGTTACATTTTTTACAACACTTCTTTGCATATTCTGATATTTTTAAGAGACCACATGGATATAATGTAGATTTCATGGTAATAAAATTAAAGAACATTGCTTCAATTATTATAATGGTTCCACACCAAGCAATAGACTGCATTGTCAAGTAGTTGCTCCAATTTATTTATTGAGAAATACTTAAACCATAAGTGTTTATTCTGACTACTGAAATCATATTAACAGTGCTTAACTGATGACCAATTAAGTTATCAATAAATGTAAATAAATGTAACAAGATATATTAAAAGCCTCAATATATTGAGGTGATAATATTCCTCAAGGGGAATGTAAAATTATAAACACCATTTGTTTCTCCTTGTAGGAATATATATTTTCTACAAAAATTTTAAATTCTCTCCCAGTGAAAAAACCCTAATTTATGAGATCGTTTTAAGAATGTTTTTATTGATTTTGAGAGATAGGAATGAGAGCAAGAGAAAAAAATCAATATGAGAGAGAAACATTGATCTGTTACCTCTCATATGCACCCACACCAAGGACTGAACCCACAACGTGGGCATGCTCTGTGACTGGGAATGGGAATGGAGCCAGCGACCTTTCAGTGCACGGGACAATATTCAACCATCTGAGCCACACAGGCCAGGGTTTATATGAGCTCTTTAATGATTAATTGACACCTAGCTCTTAACACACAGAAGTAGTTTTCTGATTCCTCTGGGTAGCATATCTTGTGCCAGAGAAGCTCAACCAAAAGAATATACAGAAACAAGAATAGAGGGACCACCTGGCTATGCCAACTCTCTTCCCTCCCCCATCAACTCTTTTCATGTTTAAAAATATGCATAATAAAAATTCCATTGTGTAGATGTACCACAGTTTTCTAATCCATTCATCTACTGATGGGCACTTAGGCTGTTTCCAGATCTTAGCTATGGTGAATTGTGCTGCTATGAACATAGGGGTGCATATATCCTTTCTGATTGGTGTTTCTGGTTTCTTGGGATATATTCCTAGAAGTGGGATCACAGGGTCAAATGGGAGTTCCATTTGAAGTTTTTTGAGGAAACTCCATACTGTCTTCCATAGTGGCTGCACCAGTCTGCATTCCCACCAGCAGTGCACAAGTGTTCCTTTTTCTCCACATCCTCTCCAGCACTTGTCATTTGTTGATTTGTTGATGATAGCCAGTCTGACAGGTGTGAGATGGTACCTCATTGTTGTTTTGATTTGCATACTACGCTGCTCTAAAAAGGAAGGAACTCTTACCATTTGCAACGGCATGGATGGAACTGGAGAGCATTATGCTAAGTGAAATAAGCCAGTCAATGAAGGAAAAATACCACATGATCTCACTCATTCATGGATAATAGAGACCATTATAAACTTTTGAACAATAACAGATACAGAGGCAGAGCTGCCTCAAACAGATTGTCAAACTGCAGCGGGAAGGCCGGGGAGGGTTGGGGGGCAGGAGGTAGGGGGGTAAGAGATCAACTAAAGGACTTGTATGCATGCATATAAGCATAAACAGTGGACATAAGACATTGGGGGATAGGGGAGGCTAGGGGACTGTCTAGGGCGGGGGGATAAAATGGACACATATGTAATACCCTTTGTAATACTTTAAGCAATAAATTAAAAAAAAAAGAAACTAAAAAAAAAATTCCAATTTAGTTTTCATAATATTTCATTAAAAATAAAAGTCAATATAGTCTATTATTTATAGCCAGAGTAAAATGAAATGTATTTTAATTTCATAAACTTCACTATAAACCTAATTTACAATTAGTTTTGCTTACGCCTTCTAAAAACTAGAATGGGTCAAAATAATGTTAAAAATTATTGGTATAAATGGAATCTTCATTGATTTTTTAAGTCACTTTTTCACTCAAAGTACCTCCTTTATGTTCTAGCTTCTTGATCCAAAGTTCTTAACTGGGAAGGCAGGTTGAAATTTTCGCAAAGCAGAGATGCCTGTGGGCCGGAACACTATGTAACCTTGCTAATAATACCCAGTCACTCAGAACTACTCCATCTGCCTTTGTGTCCATCCAAAGAACCAGCTGCTCTAAGCAAATGCCTTACTCATCTTGCCTGTTGTATCACTAGCTGAAATATGCTACTGCCATAATTACCATTCTCAACTTCTAAATAGAGCCAGCAACCAACCAACAAGTTATTGAGTGCACAGGCTGGGGCTAATTGTTTGGTCATATAATGGGTGTGGAGTTTACAGTATTACTGCTAACTGGAAGCAGCTGTGCTCCCTGAAGACTCAAGGTGGAAAACACATTAGTTTATACAGGGAACAAGAATCGGAGATCCTGAGGAAAGTAACAAAAGCCAGATTTGGAAGGTGATGAATATCCTAGGATGTCAACTGTCAGCAAAAAGTGCTCAGATTAAGAATGATGCCTGACATCAGGAAGGATGCTTCACAATTGCTTTTTTATCTTTATTGTTGAGATTTACAGATGTCCCTCTTATTTCCCCCCATAGCTCCCCTCCACATGGTTCCCAACCCACCCCAGGCCCTTGCCACCCTTTTGTCTGTGTCCATAGGTACTGGATACATGCATGTAAGATCTTTGTCTAATCTCTTCCCACACACCCCCACACTCCCTTCCCTCTGAGAATCGTCAGTCTGTTCCATTTCCATGCCCCTGATTCTATTCCATGCACCAGTTTATTCTGTTCATCAGATTTTTTATTTGATTTTTAGATTCACTTGTTGATAGATATGTATTTGTTATCACTTTGTTGTTCATAATTTTTTATTTTTACCCTTTTCTTCTCCTTCCTCTTCTTAAAGAATACCCTTCAGCATTTCATATAATACTGGTTTGGTGGTGATGGACTCCTCTAGCTTTTTCTTATCTGTGAAGCTCTTTATCTGACCTTCAATTCTAAATGATAGCCTTTCTGGGTAGAGTATTCTTGATTATAGGTTCTTGCTATTCATCACTTTGAATATTTCTTGCCACTCCCTTCTGGCCTGCATAGTTTCTGTTGAGAAATCAGCTGACAGTTATATGGGTACTCCCTTGTAGGTAACTAACTGTTTTTCTCTTGCTGCTTTTAAGATTATCTCTTTGTCTTTTGCCCTTGGCATTTTAATTACGATGTGTCTTGGTGTGGTCCTCTTTGGATTCCTTTTGTTTGGGGTTCTCTGTGCTTCCTGGACTTTAAGTCTATTTCTTTCACCAGGTATGGGAAGTTTTCTGTCATTATTTCTTCAAATAGGCTTTCAATATCTTACTCTCTCTTCTTCTGGCACCCCCATAATTCAGATGTTGGTACTCTTGAAATTGTCCCAGAGGCTCCTTACACTATCTTCATATTTTTGGATTTTTTTTTTCTTTTTGCTCTTCTGGTTGGGTGTTTTTTGCTTTCTAATATTTCATATCATTGACTTGATTATTGGGATTCTCTAGTCTGCTGTTGAATCCCTGTATATTACTCTTTATTTCTGTCTGTGTATGCTTAATTTCTGACTGGTCCTTTTCCATTTTTTTGACATTCTCACTTAGATACTTGAAGGTCTCACTAAGTTCCTTGGAAGTTTCTAGAAGATTCTTTAGTAACCTTATAACTGTGGTTTTGAACTCTATATCCAATAGTTTGCTTTCTTCCATTTCTTTCATTTGTGACATGTTTCTTTGTCTCTGCATTTTGGCTGCTTCCCTGTGTTTGTTTCTATGTATTGGGTAGGGCTGCTATGTCTCCTTAAGTTGGTAGAGTGGCCTTGTGTAGTAGGTGTCCTATAGGGCCCAGTTGCTCAGCCTCCCCGATCACCTGAGGTGGACATTCTTGGTGACCCCTTTGTGGGCTGTGTGCACAGTTTTGTTGTAGTTGAGCCTTGATTGCTGGGAGGAATTGACCTCCAGGCCAATTGGCTGTGGGGACCAGCTGCAACTACAGTGGAAAAGATGCTGTGCAGGAGACACCCTTATGGGGCAGGACTTGCCTCAGTAAGACTTTGGTGCTCACTGATTCTGCCCCATGAGTGTGTCACTTATGGATGTGAAGAGTTGTAATCTGGTATGGTCTCACACTGAACACTAGGTACACTGGCTCTTGGATCTCCAAGGAGGTGCAAAGTCAGACACTGCCTGGGGCCACCCAGCAGGAGCTACAGAGAGATATGCAGATTTCTCCTCTTTGTATTGGGTTTGGAAGTGCCCAGACAAGGCCCAGCTGCGAAGCAAGGCTGGCTGGTGCCGGCCTTGGCCCTTTTATTGATAGCTTTGGGGCTCCCTGACCCAGCTGCAGCTTGTTTGACAGTTTTTAGGCTGAGAAAGGACAGGCCATTCATATGTAAAAGCCACTGCACACAGCTTGGGTGGGGTTGTAAATTGGCTGGGGCTTGGTCTCAAGGAATCTCCAGGGCTGAAGGAACAGAAATGTCTGCCAGTCAGCCCTGCACCAGGGAGGTCCCAGAATGGGAACACAGACTGCTCTGAGAACCTCCATCTGGAAGAAAGCCGGCTCCGTGTTCCTTCCCCAATGCCAGACAGTCCAGTTCCTCCCTGTATGTGTCTGGGTCCCCCAGAGCCTCGCCCACCACTGGAGCTCAGAGCAAGTGGGAGTTTGGAAATTCAGTTCGTGGTGCTGGCCTTTTAAGAGGAGCAGTTGGGTCACTCAGCCCCAATCCACACTTGTTTTTACAATCTATAGTTCTTACTGCCCATAGGGACTTTTTTCCCCAGCTCTGGGACGCTGGGCTGGAGGTCTGGCGATCTCCCTCCCAATTAAAAAAGTGGCACACGTGGGTGCCGGACCAGCCTGTTCCGCACCTCCTACCAGTCTCAATGTGCTTTCTTCTTTACCTCTCTAGTTGTAGTACTTCCACTCCACCAGCTTTCCTTCAGTTCTGGATGATAGTTGTTTTGCATTTTAGTTGTAATTTTGATGTGGTTATGGGAGGCAGCAAGTACAGATGTTTACCTATGCCACCATCTTGGTTCTTCCCACCAGGCTCACAACTGCTTTTTATTGTCAGTGCTATGGTGGTCCCACTTGCTGGAAGAGTGGGACATTTATGAGGATGTCTGTAACGATTTTCTGGATATTCTCCTGTAGCCCCAAGATTAATTCCTATAACAATAGTAGCACTAGGGAAAAGGGAAATGCAAAACACCAGCAATGCAGGAAGCCAGATCTATCTTTTGTAAGTCCTGTGTCCAAATAAATGAGGGCAAATGTATTAACTTCCCTACATATCATCCATGTAAGCTCCCTACTAGAATGTAATTGAGAGGAAGATTTTGCTGTCTCTCTGGTGCCTGGGATATAATAGATGCTCAATAACCAGTTGGTTAAGAAAAACAGATTTGAGCTTAAATTAACAGGTTTTTGCAGTCATCCCTCATATTATTTAATATTGGAACCTAATTGAGATTTATATGTATTGAAATTTAAAATGCACATGGCCATTGAGCCAACCACTCCATTTCTAGGAATTTATCTAGAGATATACTTCCATATGCCCACAAAGACAAATGTGCATGAATATTCATTGCCAATTTGTCTGTAGTTCAGAAAAACTAAAAACCCTATGCCCCTTAATAGGTGATAGTTACATAAATCATGGTACATCTATAAGTTGGAATACCCTGCAGTTGCTAATAAGAATAGAAAGCTTTAGTTAGACCCAAATTGAATGATATTCAAGATACATTTTTAACTGAAAAAGAAAAATGCGGAACAGAGTTGTAGAAATGTGCTACCATTATTGTTAAAACAAATGAAGATACACACTTAGATAATATTGTATATTCAAAGAATGTCTCAGGAAGAATATTCAAGAAATAGATATTTTCTCTGGGGAACAGGGGACTAAAACATGGTGATTAGGTATTGGAGAATCATTTGTCATCATATAACTTTTTCACTAGTATAATGCATGCCACGTGTATTAATTATCCCAAAGAAAAGGAAATTTTAAAACAAAAGAACATAATGTCATTTTCCCTATTTAAATACATGTACTGGAAGAAAAAACGAGTTGGCTACATTCTTTCAGCACACAGGTTAATATTCCCTGGGAATACATCATACAACTTTCAGGTCCTTTAAGGAATGTAGAGATCCCAAAATGGCTCCCACAGTTGCCCACTATTCACTTTCTGCTTATATTTTTCCAAGAGTCAGTGCTTCTCTAATGCTTTACTGACAGGTATAGAGCAAAATTGATCGTAGGCAAAATTGTAAAAAAGACTCAGTTATTTTGCAAAACTTTCTCTCTGCTCTTCCCTTTTTTACCACCTTACCCAGGGCCTGAGACCACACACATACCTTGACATCTAAAAGAACTCCCACAGAACACATTCCTACATTCATCCTCTATGAACCAAGTACTCATTCTCCACTACTGACAGTTTGCTTTCACTTTGCTGTGTTCTCTAAGTACTTCTAAAATTTTAAACCTACCAAACTCAACGTCTGAAAGTCTATAAAAGAATATCACATTTTACATTTTGTTGGCTAGCTGAGTCTATTTCAAGAAGGCGGGGAGGGGGCGGGGGGTCATCTTTAGTCAAGTACTAGGTCAGGCCAATTGTGAGAGTTAGTTTGGAGTCAAGAAGATTTGGCAGATTTCTGACCTTGTGCTGAACCTATCTAGTGAGCCATGTAGCAGGCAGGTATTTTATGGCTCAGCACATCTTTATCCAAAGGTGGCAGAAGCCATGACTCAAGAAGAGGAAATAAGATAACAGCAGAGGGAGATTTGGTTTCTGTTGGTGCACTGTTTTGTCCTTTGAAATCTAAGAGGAGTGAACCAGGCCAAAAAAGAAAAAAAGTCTAAATGTTGGCCTAGCAGATACCTTTATCACGGATTCTTCTCTGGTGAATGGGGCTTGATAATGCTGATAAAAGAGCAAACTATTGATTTTTCTTTGGTTCACCAGTGACATCTCCTAGGAGCCCAGCATATTCAGAAAAGGATATTTTCTTTGTTTAAGATACATAAAGAAGCAGTAAAGGAGACTTTTAAGAAGGCTTTGAAGTAAGTTCCTGAGAAAGGAAAATAACATACACAGGGGGAAAAATCACAAGAATTTAAGACAGTTAAGAAAGAAAGCATAACTCAAATGTTATTGCTTCTCAACTGCGACAGATTCTTTAAGTAGAATATTATATTTAATTAAATATATATTGAGTCGAAGAGAAGTATATATTTAATCTTTAGAATTTCCATCACTTGGTACACTTCCATAGATTAAAAATTCATTACCTTTGATATATCATACAACAAAATATGTCTACGCACGAAGTATATAAAATATAACAGCTATGTTACAACTACATAATGATAATGAATGGAAAAAGCTTGTAGTATTTTCAATCAAGGTAGAAGAGAAAATTACATATATTCAGTTTCCTGAAATAATAAGAACACTGCTATATCTGAACATATTAAATTGAACATATTTTAGGACAGAAGATAAGAATTCCATTTGAAATGTTTCATTGGTTTAAATATTACAAATATTTTGTATGATTTAAAATGTTAAGTTTGGAAAGTAAATTTAATTCACAAAGCAAACTTCAATACTTATTTCCATTTGTTTTTAATGACAAAAACACTTTGAAGGTAGAGTCCTTAAATATGATTCTATTCTGTATGGTGCCTAATCCTGACTTATATATGTGATATTTATAATTTTGTAGTAAAGCTCTATTTTTTCCTAAAGATCTGAAGAAGTCATTTGTTATGGACTGAATGCTTATGTCCCTGCAAAATTCATATATTAAGGCCTTAATCCCAAATATGATAGTGTTTGGAGGTGGGGCGTTTGGAAAGTAATTAGGGTTAGATGAGGTCATGAAGGTGCAGGTCTCATGATTAAGACTAGTGAGTGCCCTTGTAAAAAGACACAAAGACCATGTTCTCTCTCTCAAACAAAGAAGGGGGCATGTGAGCACTCAGTGAGATAGTGGCCCTCCACAATCCAAAACAAGAGCTCTTACAATGAAACCTGCGCCTTGGTGGCACTTTGAACTTAGACTTCTCAGACTCCACAAATGTGAGAAATAAATTCCTGTTGTTTCAGATACCAGGTTATGGTATTTTGATATGGTAGCCTGAGCTAAGACACTATAAAAATAAAACATAATGTAATTCATGACAATTAAAGCTAAAAAGAGAATAGAGATCTTTAAAGAAATTTAGAGAAACTAAATGCTCTGACATATGCTAGTCACTATTGTTTAGGACTGAAATTCCCTGTTTTCTAGCAGCTAAAGCAGAACAGGAAACATGCTATATTACATAGTATTGATTATCTGAAAATAAAAAAAGCAAAACAAACATTCTGCCCTTTTTCAAACTTTGTCTGAAAGGATGACAACCAAAACACAGGGTCTGTGTGGAAAAGCTCCAGGAGCCAGCCCAGGGGTCCTCATTGCTGTATCAAGACCAAAGAAAGTATCTGATTAAATGCTTTTGGGCCCCAAAACTGTCTTGATTCTGTCTCACATTGGAAAGGGTAATCCTATATCCAATTGAATAAGCATCAACTTTCACTGCCTAGTGTTAGTTCTGATGAAAGAATTGAATCAATACCTCTCCCCCAAGAACTGGCTTTTCAGGCCATTTCACTATGGACATTCCCTTTGTTGAGACCACATTTCACTTGCTGTGACTCCCCTCCAGGTATGCACAAAGAAATCTCCGCCCAGAAAAAGCCCGCCAAAAGTCTTTTAAAAGCCACTGACTCCAGTCACTGGGTGTGGCAGCCATCCGGGCTCAGCCACCTGGTGTGCAGATGATGGAATAAATTCGTGATCCCTCGCCACTCTGGCCTCCTGAATTCCTCCTTTGGCGATCCTAACATTTGGTGTTGAAACCCGGGAGGGTTCCACAGGGATGGGGAGCCATCACCCTGGCTTCAGTCACCCTGAGTTTGCTACTCAGAGAGCAGTAGGCAGAGGCAGCTTGTTCTGGGAATTCTACTGAGGTGACTCAATTGCCAGCCTTGATCAGGCCTCCCCCCGCCCCAGCCCATCCAGCCAGCCAAGGAGGATGCCAGACCAGGAATCTCTCCTTCTCCATTGCTGACCCTCCATCCCGCACCGGCCAATTTTCTCTAGGTTAGTGATGTTCCACAATTTCCCTCGTCTCAAGTCTTCTGCCCACTCTCTCTCACTGATTTCTCAAAAGTCTCTCATCTCAAAAGTCCCAGCGCTAGGCCAGAAGACTCCTCAGCGGTTTGTCTTTGGGTCCTTCTGGATTGGGGACACCCAGGCCAGAGGGTCACTTCTCATTTCTCATGGTGATTTGTTTAGCAGCAGGGACGCCTGCCCTAAACAGTCACCTTTGTATTTGTGGTCTGTCACTCACCCTTCCTCTCTAGTGGGCCATGCCACACTCCCTCTGCACACTTGCGGGGGAGATCAAGCCCAACCACCTCATTTTATTTTGTAACGCTGTTTGGCCACAATATAAACTAGATAATAAGGCTCAATGTCCTGAAAACAGCACTTATAATTTTTTTAAAAAAAATATTTTATTGATTTTTTTACAGAGAGGAAGGGAAAGGGATAAAGAGAAACATTGATGAGAGAGAAGCATCGATCAGCTGCCTCCTGCACACCTCCTACTGGGGATTTGCCCGTAACCAAGGTACATGCCCTTGACCGGAATCGAACCCGGGACCCTTCAGTCTGCAGGCTGACGCTCTATCCACTGAGCCAAACCAGTCAGGGCAGCACTTTTAATTTTAAAACACTGAGCAATTTAGATTAATTGCTGTCTCTGCAATGGAAAATAGTCAGAGATTCCCTACGTCCAGGCCTTTGACCCTCCAGTCCCAATCCTCTTCCTAAGTCCTGCTCTACCCATCAGATCTTTCTCCTTCACACAAAACATCATATCCCTAACACTTCTGATTCTGGAGGTCAGACCACTGACCTCCACCCCCTTACACATCTCCTCCCTTACCTGCAGTAGATTCCCAAAACCTAGACCTTCCTAACCAGCAACCACCTTCTCCCCAGCCCCTGAGAGCTCAAATCCTGAGAACATGAGCTTCAAAATAGCCTTTTCCCATCTAACACTCATTCTCAGGCTACCCAAAGAACACCCTCCTCAACAGCCTCTTCTATTCCCATGCCAATTCACCCCTGAGGGAGGGAGCAGGATCTGAGGGTATTGTCCAAGTCCACGTCCCATTCTCTATGTCCAACCTTGCACAGATTGAGAGGGATCTCAGATCGTTTTACTCCGACCTGATCACCTTTACAATGGAATTTGACAAACTTAATGAAATCACTCAAGGCCCTGACGAAAACCCAGCTCTCTTCCTCCTCACGGAGAAGGCCTTACAGAAATTTACCACCTTAGACCCTGCCTCCCCAGAGGGAGCTCTTCTTTGGAATACCCATTTTATATCCCAATCAGCCCCCCCACACACACACAATAAACTTTGAAAAACAGACAGAAGTCCACAAACTGCTCAAAAAGACCTCGTTAACCTGGCCTTTAAGGTCTTTAATAATAGAGACAAGGGAACCCAAATCCAAAAACAAAGGCAAGATCAGGCCAAGGCTGGGGTCCAGAAGGAGGCCTTCCAGCTCCTAGCCACTGCTCTCATGAACCCCAAATGACGTGCCGGTCCTCCAACTGCAGGTAAGTCAGGGGCTAAGCCTGCTCTGGGCCCATGCTTCAAATGCAACAGAAAGGACAGTGAACCACATCCTGCTCAAACCCAAGACCCCCACCTGGGCCCTGCCCAAGGTGCAGAAGGAAAGGCCACTGGAAATCAGACTGTAGTCTGGCCCTCTGGGTCAGGCCTCAGCCAGTCCAGCATGGCCGCCCTCTGGATCCAGTTTGGAGCTCCCAGACCTCCTGGGACTGGACACCGAAGAAGCTGCCCAGGTCCTGACGGGGCCCCACAGACTTACATCACCAGGACAGAGCCTTGGGTAATGACTGTGGTGGCAGGTAAGCCGATCTCCTTTTTAATTGACACTGGGCCACTTATTCTGCCCTCTCTGAATTCGCTGGGACCCTTGTCTACTCCTCAGTCTCTATTATGGAGTTGATGGATTAGTCTCACAGCCATTAGTCACCTCACCTCTACGCTGCATCTTACTAAATACCTCCATTCACTCTTTTTTCATTCTACCTTGGTGCCTGGCTGTGGCTACCATGTATTCCCTCATAAAGCCCAGTTGTCCCAAACCACAGTCACCTACTCCAGTTTCACTCTCTCACCCCACAAGGCCGAGCCATTCCTTGGACTATAAATGCCTTATCTCCTTATCTCCTCCATGATTGTCCCCTCCTCTAAACAAGAAATTTTCTCCTTTCCCAGGCTCACTGGGTACTCTCGCCTCCAGGTTCACAACTTTAGTCTTCTTGCAAAGCTCCTCTATGACATGACGAAGGGACCCCCACACTGAATGTTTAGATCCCAAGGCCAACATTCTCACCACCTTTTATCCTCTAAAAACTGCTCTCACTTCAGTGCCTTCTTACCCTCCCCCCTCCCAAAGAATAGTTTCTTTACTGAAACTGCAAATGCTTACTTAACAGTCTGGCTATTATCAGACGCTGAGCTCATTATCACCCAAACCTTAGCATGTTATCTCTAAGGAAAAATGTGGCAGTCTTGAATCCAAGCAGCTAGAGGCCTGGGAACAGGCGGTGGGACCTACTCCCTCCTCCCCCTGCCTCTTCTCCAGCCTCATATACCTATTCATAATTTTCCAAAGTCTTTATTAACTTAAAGACTTTGGAGCATTGCTGGGTTAAATGATAAATATCTAAATATTTTAAAATAGCATACAATACTGAAACATTGATTGCTAGACACAGTTTAATTTGCCTGCTCTTAGTTTTTATTGCAGAAGGTCTCTTGTTCTTTGTTGGATGTATATTTTCTTGAAAGTAAGAGTGTGTTTAAAGTGTGTTCATAAATGCTGGCTGTTTACTTTTTGGTTATCATTGAAAAATTAAGGTTTCTAAGAGTGAAGAATTCTAATATATTTTTAAAAAGAAAGGAAAGGTCTGTACAGGTTGCTGAAGGTATTGATTCAATTCTTTGATCAGACCTAACACCTAGGCGGCCCAACAGTTTAATTTTAATGTTTTTACCAAGTTTGCTGATAAGCCAAAATTTGCACTACTCCTTCCTTCATGTTGAGAGAAACTATCCTATCTAATAAAGACAGAAATGCAAATTGACCATCACTTTGTGACAAAATGGCGGCACCCACAGCCAATAAGGAGGGAATATGCAAATTGACACAACAAAGATGGCAGCAGCCATGGCAATGAAGCAGGTGTTCCGGGCCTCTGGGCAGCACACAAAGGCGGACGGCGGCTCTGGGCCGGAGCAAAGGTGGGAAGGCAGTTCTGGGCCAAAATGAAGGTGGGAAGGTGGCTCCAGGCCAGAGGGAAGGCGGGAAGGTGGCTCCAGCCAGAGCGAAGGAGGTGCTGGCAGCCAGGGGAAGGAAGGCCTATTTTTGCACGAATCTTCGTGCATCTGGCCTCTAGTCTTCAATAATTGACCATTAATATGCAGATTAAACCTCTCATTTAATACAAGCGGAAAACTCCTCTGAAAATATTTCAGTATACACAGAAACTTCTTTATGCAGTGACAATTCATATAAGGAAATACTGGGGAAGAATTTTCAAAGAAAGAAATTCAGTTTGGGGGATTGTGAGTGCTACACTGACAAATTTTTAAAAAATCCTTTGTTCTTGAAGGGCAAGGAAGCTTTGCCACACTAAGACTGCCTTTTGGGATGTTGATTTTAGGCTGGTTGTTGGAAAACAGGGGACTCAGAGAGATCTTTTGTTTCTGCTCCCTTTCCTGTCTAAGAGATTCCGATGAGGAGCCAGCTTTAGGAAGGGACTCTTGGGGTGTTCATCTTAGCCAAATTTGAATTGAGTATGGTGGGTGGGAGGGTGACTAGCAGGGACATGTTGATTAGATTACCCATTTGTCATTGTTTCTGGGTTGCCTAGCAAAAATTTCCCTGCTATGTTTGTTCCACTTTTCATCAACTATCTATAAATTTCCTACTTATTTTGAAATCTCAGACCCCACCCCATCCCTTTTCTACTTTGTCAAATGATTATATAGTAGATAGATATGGATATATATATATATATATATATATATATATATATATATATATATATTTGGACTGAATCTTGTGATGCAAATAGTAATTTATTTCTGCCCAACAGCAGGTCAGCCACATATATATCTATATGGATATAGATATATATCCATATCTATAGTAGGTAGATATGGATATATTTATTTATTTATTTACCCAAATATATATATATATATATATATATATATATATATATATACCCAATTTTACCTCACTGTCTTTGGAATTTTCATGCTTATGTGAATTCCCCTTGTGCATGTATTAAAGTTTGATTTTCTCCTATTATTCTGGCTCTGTTAATTTGACTGTTAGCCAGCTAGAATAACTAAGAAGGTGAGAAAAAAGTATTACTTTTGTAACCCCCACATTCTCCTAGATGTTATCCAGGAATTGTCTTTTCATGATTCTTTTAGAATTTGGATCTCACAGGTTCTGGACATCAATCACCATTGCACTGACTTGTAGATTCTATAAGAGATTGGATCAATTGTTTATAGGCAACTATTGGCATGTACCTTGGGGTTTTCTTTTCTGAAAACCTGCTATCACCTTGCTTTTTTGTAATGGGCCTCTTCCTTCTAAAAAATTAATAAAGCCCTAACCAGTGTGGCTCAGTTGGCTGGTCATTGTCTTGTGCACCAGAAGGTCACTGGTTTGATTCCTGGTCAGGGCACATGCCCAGGTTATAGGTTCATTCCCCAGACAGGGGTACCGGCAGGAGGTAACCAATCAATGTTTTTCTCTCTTCCTCTCTCACTAAAATCAATAAACACATATTTAAGGAAAAAATTAATAAAGAAAAAATTTCAAAATGAAGGAGTCTAATTCAAATTATTGATACATTATTGTTTAGTGAGAAAAGCTAACTAGAGAAAGAAGAAGGCATACTCAAAGTAATTTTGTTAAATTAAAATCAATCTCCAACTCACAATCCTTAACAAATACTGAAAGGCTCAATTATTTCCTCTTTCAAAATTCTTCCCAAATATTTTCTCAGATTCATTACCACTGCATAAAAGAAGTTGCCATGTGTACAATTGTAACCATGGTGTTCTTCAGATTACCTGCATAATGCATGTGTAATTAATTCCTGTGCAAAGCGTAATTAGGATGTACTATAATTCAGTTTCTCCTGAAACTCAATTATTATATGAAATGCATACAATCAAATCATGGGGGCTGCCACAAAAAGGAAAAGAAGAAAACAGAAAAGAATTAGGTTACTATTATTTGTAGATTGCATGACCACCAAAGTCAGTAACAAATAGTTTGCCATCACCTCTCTGACTTGCAGAATCTTAGCCATCCAAATGTGTTTTGCTACTTCATGACCAAAAGGTGGCACTGTTCCATTTATTGTGAGGTTGGAATATAGTCCTGGCACTATAGTGGATCTGTAATGTGCTCCACTGGAATTAGCAAGGCATGCATCATTAACCATTCTGCTTCACAGGCCCTGCTATCAAGAGGATCATACCAGCAGCTACTCTGACATAACTCATTAAGAAATTGTTGTAAATAAGAATCTTATAAAAAAGCAGAATGGCAGGTTAAAGCAGCTCCCCCACCTTGGAAGCAAACTAATCTTTGTGGCTGACCTGCTGTAGGGCAGAAATAAATTACTATTTGCATCACAAAAGACAGAGGCATTCCACCAAGCAAGGGGACAGCTACAGCTAAGATTCTGTGGCATTTGATTCACTTTTCTCTCCAAGCCCAGTCCAAGCTAGGTGACTTACTCTCATGAGAAATCACTGAAACGTTTACCTATTCACCTGGTCAGGCAGTCACAAGCACATCTTAAACAGCTGTGGGGAATAGTTTCACTGACATTAGAGGTTCCCAATTAAGGGAAAGAAAGGTGTCTAACTTTCTGAAACAATTTAGCCAAAATGACAAAAAACTAAACAAAGCGAATAAAGAACAAAAAAAACCAAAAACTGGCTGGAGGCTTTACACAGTGCCTCATCAGCATTCAACAACCATTCCTTGTGGCTTAAATCAAAACGGAAAAAGAACATCTTGAGACAAATGCAAAAGAGATGAGCAAAAATTTTCCATCACCTACACAGTAGGCCACAAGGGAAAGAGAAAGGGGCTGTCTAAATGCCTCTTCTTTTTGATAGATATATGATGACTATGAATGAAGAATTAACACGCAGCACTCAAAACATTATGCCCTATCAAGTACAAAGAATATACGAAATATAATAGCATTACATCTTAAGAGCTTGCATTTGTGAGATTTTCTCCATGGACTAGATTCCTTTCACATTTTAAACCTGGTTGCAACAAAGGATGGCAACAGCATTGTTTATACCATAAAGATATAAGTAATCCGTTTTTGTTTTTTGCCAGATATTATATTCTAAGGTCCAAACACAATGGAATAAATACTTGGGTAATTTTAGGCAAAAGTTTAAAAAACTCAAATTCTGGATCATTTGTTCAATTGAATTCTTACATTCTTCACTTTTCACTCTAGCAGTGGGAACCTGACCTTTTGCTGCAATGTCATAGCACAGCTGAAACGGCTCAAGTTGTCAGGAATGAAAGAGAGGCCAGTCCCATTCAAATGATGGAGTTCTCTAATTACTGAACCCTGCAGAGAGCACCTGCCTACCCCCCAGCCCTTGTGGTCCACTTAGTGCACTTAGCAGCCAGGACACTGCTTCAGTGAACAGAAAGGAGGATGCTTTCTGAACTCACAAGTCAGGCAGATCACAAGCACACTTAGGGGACAGGTAAAAAATATGTCGCTGTTATGAAAATGAGACTATGGAGTTAGTTTCTGTTGTGTGATGTCTTGTTAAAGATCCACAGGAGCTGAGGCCTCTGTTCCTCTCAAATGTACCAGGGGACGGTGTAGATGTGGGCAGAGGAAGACAAAGAGGACACAATGCCTGTGGAGGGAAGGTGATAGTAGGAGGTGACAAGAAAGGTTTCATGTCCACATTTAGAGATACCCCATTACCATGTCTTACTCCTTCTCTTTGAACTTGCAGGTCTGTGATTTATATGCTGTTTTGAACATATTTGGTGCTAGTAGGAGCTGTGTAAGGTGTGTTGTTACATCTTCCTAGTGGCTCAGGGAGTAGGGAGTAGAGCTGTTTTGAGAAGACAAAGCAAGAGGGGTCAATAATGACTACTCAATAGGGAAGCAAGCAAAGGGACTGGACTGACCACAGTTATAGCTTAGTTCTCCTCTCCCTTCCTGCTCCCACAAGGAGGCAAACAATGCGAAATACATGTGAGTGCACTTTTCATATATTGGAGGTAGTCATGTGAACAGAAATTTGCCTGAAATAATAATTCTCACCTAAAAACAGCTGTCTGAGAAAATCATAATCATACCACCCTGCAGTCAATTAACTATAGCTTTTATGGATTTGCATATACACATGTAATTCACAACAAAGTCAACATGAAGCAACCTTTATTAGCACCTGTTTGAGGTTCCAGGTGAAGTTCTCAATTGCCTCCCATTTGCTCTAGTCCAGTAGTTCGCAACCTTGGCTGCACATTAGAATCACCTGGGGATCTTTTTAAAATCCTGATTTCCGGGCCTCATCCTCCGGAAATTCTGTTTCTTTGTTATGGGGTGGGGCCACAACATTAGTAACAATGAAACAGAATTTCCGGAGGATGAGGCCCAGAAATCAGGATTTAAAAAAGATTCCCAGGTGATTCTAATGTGCAGCCAAGGTGGAGAACCACTGCTCTAATCGTTCTCTGGTCTGGGAACTCTGCCTTTCATGTCCTCCCACCATTCTTTGCTGCTTGTATAAGTCTGACTTTCTGCTGCAAGTTCTAATTTAATCCCCAACCTCTATGTGATATTTTTATATGCCTATTAAACCACATTTCAATATTTATAGTATTCTCCCACAAATATCGCAACTAACTCTTGTCAGAGAGGGAAAATTCTCTAGCACCCTTCACAGTTCTTCTGTCTGGTCTAATAATCAAATTAACAAGAATCAGATTTAGGCTTATTGACATGTATACCTCCCGGAACACTGAGTAATCACCAAAGTGATGGAAGCCATCTCCTACAATACCACCTTCAGCTAAAGACGAAAGAAGATGCTGGTGTGGGCAGTCAGTTAAGGGCAGTTACCAGGAAAACCTCACTAACAAGGGTAAGGTTGTCATGCAAATGTAAATCCTTCCTTCTCTATAGAACCTCAGATGTCAGAGTGGCTCCCATGTCTGCTGTTTCTTAAAGTTAACCAGCTCAAAATAATCTATATCCAAAAAGAGGCATATTTTAGGGGGTGGAAAACTCCGATCCCCTCAACTATGTATTGCCAGTAAGTAGTAACAGTACTTTACAGTACTTTACACACAGCCCTCATTTTACTAAATTTTTGGTTGCTACTGATACTAACTTGATTTTTGCTCTCAAGGATTCTAACTACCATCTAAGATAAATATGGTGACATAATCAGCCTCTCTAAAACCAAAATGAAATGGCCTCATAAAGGAAAAGGATGCCAGTTCACTTCCAGTCAGGGGACATGTCCAGGTTGTGGGTTTGATCCCTGGGGTCTGGGAGCTTGCCGGGCTGTGTTTTCCTCGTGTGTGTGTGTGTGTGTGTGTGTGTGTGTGTGTGAAATCAATAAAAACATTGTTTTTAAAGGTGAGGGTGAGCAGAGTTAGTCACTGTTCCTGGGCCTCTCCCATGTATCCAGGATGTACACCAGTTATTCAACTTTAATTTTTCTCCTGGTAATCTATCTTGTGTTCATTTGATTATGAGTAGAAGAACTTGAAAGGAAGAGGATGATTCTTCCTCTCTGACAAAGACATAAACTGTTAAGTATTAACTAATAACTTGTTAACTATCAACATGAGGTACTGGCAAAAGGATATGTGCGTATCACAGGTGGTGACTGAAAACAGTTCTAGAAATTGCATGTTTATGCCAAGTAATCCCAAGATGAAGTGTACCAACCAGGCAGTTCCTACAGGGTACACAGTTCAAAGCACAGCTGTACAATCTGGAAATCTCATGGGAAATTGTTCTTGTGAGATTGAGCCATTAAGCTCCAGTTATCAAACCTAAGTGGTCTGGATAAGCATAATATCATCTTTCAGCCAAACCCAAGGATATGCAACTTTTTTTCATCACAAATTTAAATGGCACACGAATGTGACTGGTGATACAAAATATGTTGTAACAACTTACTTGTTGAAATTACCATTCAAATCCTTTTAAGACAAAGTTAAATAAAAGGGAAAAATCCACACATCCTTTCACTATGGAGCACTTGCTATTACCAAATGCGGCTGGTCTTTCAAAGAGAATGTCAGCAGTGATTATAAGGCAATAAATAGACTTTCTAAGGAGTGAGAGCTTAAGGTACATTTAACTTAAAGCTATTCATCATACAATGTAAAGGCAACTATCCAATACTTAGTATTTATACACGATTAAGTCAGGTCCATTTTAAGGCAATTTAATAATTTTCAGTTCAAATAATTTCTTGAGTACCATAAATAAAGGGTGTCACCACCAAGTTGTTCGACCTTTCATTTTACTTTAAGCAAACATTCTTTGCCTCCCCTATAATATAAAATCCATTTATTTTTTCACTCATTAGAACCAGAATGTCAGAAGTGATATCATAGCATGGGCGATAATTGTGGACCATTTGGACACTAGGTACTTTTATTACTTCTTCCAATTAGAACTGATTCGCTGCATTGTTTACAGCATGGTATTAAAAAGATCTACATCATGGGGCAAATTCTCATACAGGCCAGTTGGTTTCATTTCAAAATTTGGTTATACAAGGCACCCCTCATTAGTGAACTGCCTTGCAACTGTGTGCCACAGGTCATAAGACAAAAGGAATGAAAATTATTTTGCATACAGCCCCATCTTGCTTCTGACTAAATAACTCAAAGCTCAGAACCTACACTGTTGATCACTATTATCTCTGAAGATAAAAGACATCACATTTCTTACTCAAGCACTTGACTTCCAAGATATATACATATCTTTGAAACCATGTGCATAGCACATACTGTTTTGATATTTACTTTGTCCTAACTTTTCTAATTGACTTCCATTATAATGATGTGCACTTCATTATTGAATTAGAAAGGATTTTTAGGAACAATGCTATTAAAAGTGGAGGTATTAAATCGGTGATATTAACAACATATGATTACATAATTAAAAGAAAACCAATGTGCAGACATAAATCTGCTGTGGAGAAAAAATGCATACACTCCGACTCTTTGTATTGTTGAGAAACAATTATAGTCAATTTGATTATTCTTCTAAGCTGCCTTTCATTGGCCCTGGGAAAGAAAGGGAGCTGTGCTACTTAGTCCTCACCATGAGGGAGGGAGAAACATCTATATTCTGGAGCAGATGAAACTGAAGGTCCCTACGACTTCGATTACATTTAGCTTTAAATCCTAGTTCTAGAAATCATCTCTCTCGAGGCAGCAGAAGACTAATGGTCACGTAGTCCAGACCTCCGGCAGGCTAAAGATATCATCTTGACTTACATTATGTTTCAGCTCCTGAGCCCTAAGGTGGAAAGACCCTCTGGCTACTTTCCCAGGAGACTGGAAGGACCCAAGAACAGACCTCAGAGCTGTCCTTGAGACGTGAGGAAATGACTTATTACCCTTACCTCAACTCTGACCAATCAGCTTCCAGCACAATCACAAACCTCTTACCCACAGTGTCTTGATTTTGCCCTGTATAATCTGTAACCTATATGCATCAGGAAGTTAAGTCTTTAAGCATTAGCTCCCTGTACTCCAGATTGGCCAATTCAATATTAAACTATTTTTCTTCCTATACTTAAAACTCCTGCTCGTGTATTTCTTTGGGCCAATGCATGCAGGCAGACAAACTTGACGCTGAGGTCCTAATAACAAAGACCGTGACCAGAAAAAAATAATAACATGCCCTAAGTTAAATTATAGCAGACCGGAGGGTGGGAGGGAGAGAAAAGGAGAATTAGTCTGTTAACAGCCATGGGCAGAATCCAACAAAAGACTGCTCATATTGCTGAAAGTATACTGAAACTTTGAATAAACTTCCAGGCTGTGATTTTTAGTTCTTATCCAACAGAAACAGCCAACTACCAGAGGCCACCCATCTTGCTTACACAGTGACCATTCCAGACTATTGCCCACAACCAGTCCAGAGGCATAAAATACTTCTTCCTTATGACTACTCACCTATCCCAAAACTTTCTCTGTTTCACCTTCTCCTCCTCTCCCTTGTTTATAGCCAACATAATTCTTCCAAAACAACTTAAGCCTTTCTTCCCCAAACTCATTGTATAAAAGAGCCCCTCAATCCCAGGAGAGTGGACAAGTTTGTCTTCTCCATTTACCCTGCTGCTGGTGATGTAGACTGCATACCCCAGGGCCCTGTCCTGTGTGGCTGGTGATGGCTCAATAAATACTTCCAATCAGGACAAACTTCCAGTCTTATCATGACACCATTATAACAATCTGGTTGCTATTCAACAAAAAAGGAATAAAGGGAAGACTAGACAATGTAGGCATGCCATTTATACAGCTTTGCTCATTTTACGCTCTCCAAGTCTGGAGATCAATGGGGCAAGGGACTGGACAAAGGCGGCTGGGACACATGCCCAGTAAGGTCTGAGTGATGTTGAAGGTGTTTACCTGTTTGGCAACCACACCTGGGAACAAATTAGTGGCCAGAACAGGCATGTCCACTGCAAGAGTAAGAAACCTGAATATTAAAACTCCTAGACAAAGGAGCACACTCTCTTGGTTTTTACTCTCGCATGGGTCTGGCTCCTGGCTCTTCTGTTGTAGGGGGTGCGCTCCCCTGCACCCATGTGGCTCATGGCCATGTGGGACCCACACCATGGAATAATGGACTTTAATCTGCTGGAATGCTAAGTAAACTGGATCCAGCTGCAACATGGAACGGAAGCTCTGGACACTGGCCTTGCTTTTGGCTTTGCTGAACCCACAGCTGTACCTCTTTCAGGACTGGTTTAAGGGACATGGCACATTGTAAACTGAGGAATGTAACTCCATGCAAATAGTCTTCTACCACATTTCATTTTTCCAAGGGGACTGGGCTTCTGAAAGTAGTCATTTCAGTGGTGCCCCAAGAACCTCAACTCCCACGAGCAAGGGAGAAATTTGATTCTCTGGAAACAATAAGTTTTTTTAACAACAGCATAAAGTATTTCTAATTGACTAATTATGAGAGCATACAGACCTGACTCTAAGATATGTGTAGACAGTAGATGAGATAGGTAATAGTATCAAACTCTAAACTATCTTCACAATGACCATATTTTGTTGATGTTTTTCTGCAGCTCTGAATACTTTTACTACCCGATTCTCATGCTGAAAGGAAATTATGGACAATTTGTTTCCATGAAGAGCCTGACCATATGGCCCATGGATGTGCATCAGAAAACAGTAAACAAATTGCAACCCCTCTGCCCATAGTGCTCGCCTGCAACACCGACTGCTTTTCAGCACAGCTTGTTGCCAAGGCAAGGATTAGCAGACACAGCTTTGATGTTTATAGCTTTGAAAGCATTAATTCCATTATAAATTTGGAAATTTCTCTTTACAGATGTTGATGATCTGTGTATCTTTATTTGTTTCTCTATTCTGTATGATGATCATAAGGGCAGGGTAGAAATAGTTCCTCTCTTCAAGTGGCTGTGTTGTGAGCTCATTCGCATTAACAATGCCACTGATTTTGATGACATGCATTATATGCATATAATTTAAAAAATCTTTCCCCAGTTCTTAGTACTATAAAAAGCCTGATTAGGCAATTCGCCCTTTTCATTATGTCAACTAAGTAGACATCACTTGAAAGAACAGGGAAAGCCAAGTAGAACAACATGAATATTAACATGGAAAAACCTCTCTGAATGGGAGATCCTTAAGGACCAAAATTGAATAGGAAATATGCCAAAATGTTTTAACTGCTCAAAACAGTAGCAGAAGCATTACCAAATGCAGTTACATTTACCCTGGCTCTGATTAACAGTGGAGCATTACATAAAACAAAGATTTCCTATGGCTTCAAGAAATGGAGATATCGTGTTACTTACCTTACTATAAGATTTTTTCAAGACTCACTCTGGTTTTTAAGTTTGCAATCACCTTGTGACCCATTTTGTGATTTTGCAAATCTACACAAGCATTATTTCTAATGGTAAATAGTGAAAGTCATCGCTTGACTATACATAAGCTTAGCTATTGGGAGTGCACATCATTGCTGCTGTTCTGATCTGTGCTTATACCTCCCACACCAATAAAACAATGAGAATACCTCTTGGAGTGCTTGTCTTATCTTACCTTATAACTTAAATGCTAAGTTTTATACATTTTGTAAATTATCCAGTGTTAGAGTGAAATATACAAATAATAATGTGTATTACTTCAAAGTAAGACTACCTTTAATGATTTTTTTTCAGGAAATTTCACTCAAGAAGCAGTAAGTTTTCCTCTGTGCAGTAGAAGTACTATATGAAAGTCTGAATTCCCAAAATATCTACTTCCCCAGTAGGTATACTGTCCTTGGAGTCTTAGAATGCTATAGAAAAGGAGAAAGGAGTCCTGAATAAGGAGCTAGCAGCTATAACCTCACCCACTCAATAATTTTGCTGTATTTTAATTTTGCAACACACAGCAAAAATATCAGAATGACGTCACCTCAGCTCATAAAACTGAGTGAATTTAACGTCCGTGACCTTGAAAGTCCCAGGTGACATCAAATAGTGGACAATACCTTCTTTGTGGGAGCAGTCCAAAAAAGCCCAGTTTCTTGGGAGATAAGAGTGAATTATAAAGTAGAATAAGAATTTTGTGAATTTCTGCTATTCTATAAATCAATTCAGAATCATTTTATTATTTACTGTGTAAAATATATTTTTATACAGCAAAGATCAAAATGCAATCAGCACAACAGTCAACATAATCCATATCAAAGAATGAGGCAAACTCATTTGGATTCCTCCCAATGCCATAAAATGGCAAGCCTGAAAATGAACAAACCCACCTTCCTATCTCCTTGAAAATCTCTGGAGCATTTATGTGATTTGGAATTATTTTATTTTGTCTCCATTCCTATGAAATGCAGAAGCTAGCTTACCAGAATGTTTATTTTCATAACATAGGAAAATACACTGCATCCAAGCTTTGTGATCCTGAATGCATTTCTAGTTGAATGAATAACTTAATTTAGGTCCTATTTCTAATTATAGCACATCAAGTCCATAACTTGGCAATAATCTTTTTTCTCATTATCCACACAAAGGCTCTGCAAATGAATTGAAAATTAATTACTTTCCTCCTTGTTTTATAGAATATTGTATGTCTGAACTAAAAGCTGGAGAAAATTTCTCTTACTTTGTTAAAAGGCAAAGATATATTTGATGCATTAATCTTCTTCTAGGTAGTGCAGTGAAAGGTTGTATAGAGGTACACGAATCACATACGGCACCCTGGCTGATCCCATGTTGATGATTTCATTTTTCTTTTTCTGAGTACAGTTGTACAATTTTCTGAAAGTCATTTCATTATTCTACTGCCACTTCTAGATCTGCACTTATCACACAGTCATTAATACCCTGGATTCTGAATCTGCAATATAACCATGTATTTTAGGGCGGCATGCATGGAACAGAGGGTTCAGAACGGGTCTCCCCAAGATGTGCTACTCTGGATGATTTTGAGTGGAAGGCATTCAAGATCCTGCAGCTTAAGAGAAACTCGTACCTCTCCCTTAGAAAATTTAAATTGGGGGCCTTGCCCATAAGATTTATGAAAGGGACTAAAGTTTTTCCACCCCAAAAATGTACCTTTGGGGACATAGATTTTAAGCTGGTTATTAAGAAACTCTTAAAAAGCTCAGAAAGAACTCTGACCCTCTCCCTTCCTGCCTACAGAAATTCAGATATAAAACCCTGCTTCAGGAAGGGAACCTCAGTACAGAAGATAGCTTAGCACATACAGGACAGACAGAAAGAAATCTAGCAAAGCCTTTTTCCTTCTGTGCCCCATGGTTTCAGGGTTGCCCAGCAGGAATTTGTTTACCATGTTTAGCTATGAATTAACTAATCCCCCTTTGAAATACCAAATCTCTGCCTCCTGCCCCTTCTCCTTTGTCCAGAATGGCATCCCAACTGCCCAATACATTTTGGGTCACATTCTCATGGACCTCAGAATATACGTTCATATAATAAACTTTGGACATTTTATCCTGCTAAACTCTCTGTTAATTAGATTGTTAGCCCAAGTAGAATCACCTACAAAGTGGGAGGGGAATTATTTTTACATCCCTAAAGTTATCACTAGAAATAACTTTCATGACTTATCCCTAGGGCAGGGTACCATCTGCTCTTATGGTCCTGTAAATGACCTTCCTCCCTCTGAAGGCCCAAGGCGGTCCTTACTTCAGAATTTCAGACACCCCATTTTACTTTTCTGTCTCTGAACCTCCCATGTATATGGGGGCTCTGACTTGCTCACACATGCAGTTTTCCATACATATGAATTAATTAAATTTATATTGTTTATCTGACTGAAGTTGATTTGATTGTTAGAGCAGTTGTGATAGGGGTATAAGGGTAAAATAAAAATATGATTTTTGTGTTTTTCCCTCTTTTATTCTTTTCTCTTTCCTTGTCCACCCTTTTATTACCAGAATGTGTACTTTATTAATCACTATATATGTTTAAACTTAGGTTCTGGCTAAGATGCTCTTGCAGTTCACAGATGACCAGACAAAAACAAAGAGTCTTTAGGAAGGAAATCTGAAGATGCTGCCTTAGCCTAATCTGAATCAAGTATGATAAAGAAGAGGGCTTCAGGCAGGGGGCCTGTTTGCTACATACCCACTGTGTACCACTGTTTCTAAATTGCCCAGCAACCATTTTCCTGAACCAGCCCTGAACTTCCATGCCTGGCCACCAGGAATGAGGGCGGTGATCAATTAGGTCTCAGACACCTGGGGATGACACACACCTGGATCATCCTGTTCCTGAGACCAGTAATGAAGACACTCATCAAGAACAAGACTTCCACAGGAACTCAAATTCCAGGACTGCAAATCACCAGAACGCCCTCTGCACTCCCTACCCACACTCCCTTCCCCTGATTCCCCTATATAAGCTTTCCCCTAATAAGCTTGAGGGGAAGGTGGATATTAGGGTTTTACCCATCATCTTCCCAGATTTCCAGCATCTAATGCAAATCTATAATCTACTCCATGTCTCTGCTTTTTGGCTGAGTGTGACAGGTAGCACATGCCCCAGACTTGGTTGACCTCCTGTTCCAGTTGGAAGAACCTAGAAGAGAAGAAAATTTCTCCCTCACCCCCTCACCCCCAAATCAAACTACATGTAAATTGAGATGTTGAAGGGACCAAAGTTTTGCCACCCTGATACCACTTTTGGGATATTGATTTTAAGGTGTTTATTAAGAACCAAGACTCAGAGGGGTCCTTTGACACTCCCCCTCCCACTTCCTGCCCAAGAGATTCAGAGATCCTGCTTCAGGAAGGAGATCTTATGATGCTGCCTTAGCCTAATCTGAATTAAGTATGGTAAACAAGGGGGCTTTAGGCAGGGCCCTGTTTGCTATATACCCACTGTGTACCATTGTTTCTGAATTGCCTAGCAAGCATTTTCCTGCCATGTGTGTTACTTCTTCCTTAACTACCTGTAAACTGCCCATTCTCACTTCTGAAATCTAATGCCCCATCCCACCCCCTTCCATATTTGTCCAAAATGTCTTATATACCCAGTGGTTGCCTCACTCACTCTCTTTGGAATTTTCATGCCTATGTGATTTTACCATGCACATGTATTACAAACATGATTTTCTCCTGTTAATCTGTCTCAGCCCATCCAGAAGAACTTAGAAGGTAGGAGGAAAGTATTCAGTTAGTTGTTCTTTTACTTCCCACAATGTTAAAGATAAAACTAAAATTTTTATTGACTGACCTTTTTCTTTTTAAAATCAGGATCTCAAAATAAATAATAATAATATTAATAATAAAATAAAATCAGGATCTCAGATGAAATCATATTACACAAAGTTGTACTTTATCACATATCATGTTATAAAGCCATTTGTGTATGTCAGTCACTCACTGATGGACATACAACCCAAAGACAAAGTGCATGAATTTAACCAGGCGCCTTCTTCCCAACCACTGTCAGGTAAAAATTGTTCCCTTACTCGGGTAGTTTAAAATTATACTAAAGGTCACTATTGATTCAGGATGTCCTGATGAGTCAAACAACCACAACATTAGATTTGCAACTTCAGAAAGCCTTTGGCATAATCTTATTAAATACTAACTTAAAAACTGGAGCATGGCTCAATAGCTTCATAAAAAGTGTTGCTACATTTGTTGATTATTCATGAAAGGGAGCACTTTCTGGGATAATACCATCAGAGCGAATTGATCACACAACTGATAACTGCTGTGTACCTGCAATTTTAAGGCTTTTAAACATTAAAATGAATTAGTAAAAGTGATTTTTTTCCCCCTAAAAGTCCTGAAATTTAAAGCTTGTACATGTTTGGGACAACTTGGTGCATCCTTCCTGAAGGCAAGTACTCAATAATTTCCAACATTCCTATTGGAGATATATATATATATATAGCCATTCGTCTCATTAATCAGTCTTATGGGAAATTATTTCTGGCCCATTTTGAAATTTATTATGTTGGAGAAGCAAGGATAAGATATGCCAATTTGGAATACCACCTATATCTTTTAATGATTTGAATTTTAAATTGCTCATTCAATGTAATCAGCAAATAAAAAATAAAAAATTATTGCCTGGCCAGTGTGGCTAACTAGTTGAGTGTCCACCTATGAACCAGGTGGTCATGGTTTGATTCCCTGTCATGCAGGGCACATGCCCTGGTTGCAGGCTCAGTCCCCAGTGGGGGGCGTGCAGGACATAGCTGATTATTGTCTCTCTCTTATCATTGATGTTTCTCTCTCTCTCCCTCTCCCTTCTTCTCTGAAACCAATAAAAATGTTTTTAATCTTTAAAAAATCATTAGTTCTCCATGTAGCTATCAAAATCTGAATATTACTTAATTTTGTCTTCAGACATATTAAGTGGCATGGTATACTAGACAACCAACAATCCCAAATGAGATGATCCTCAAAAGAATGACTTCAAAGTATCAAGAGTTTACAAAATAGACCGAGCTAAAATTATAGTTACTTTTGCCACTGTCATTATCAAAGGAACAGAACATTTCTCACAAATGTAGAGAGTAAACAGAACAGAATGCTGAATGAGAGTAAACAGAACAGAATGCTGAATAGTTCACTACCATGTTGTTCAAAATCAGTTCTTTACAATGAATTATGGTGGACCCTCTAGTATCAAAAATAGCAATAAAAGGAAAAGAGAATAAATCTGTTTGAAATGGGATGTGGTTTATTCTGTGATAATTACTAGTATCTGTTTCATAAAAGCAAGATGAGCTATTTCAAAACAGCCCTTGCCCATGAGGCACTAAGAACCTATGTTTTCTCAAATTTGGAGACATACCTGAAGTGCCCTAAGACAACCAATAAAATCTTGCAAAAACGTGATCATTGTTAGAAACAGGTAACTTGGATTAACAAGTTAGAGACAAAATACCTTGTTAGCAACCAGCGATTAAGAATGATCCTTGCCAGGAAGAAAAATGTTAAAGATAATAAATCTAACCTGCTAATTGAAAGTTACCTGTTTCTAACAATGATCACGTTTTGCAAGATTTTGTTGGTTGTCTTAGGGCTCTTCAGGTCTGTCTCCAAACTGCCGCCTCTTTGTACAGTGACACCACTTCTACAGGCTGCCCCTCGTCCTGGCTCCTGCTGAGTGCTGGGCCCCCACTCAGAAGGGAAAGAGCTGGTCCCAGAGGCCTGACTGGCCTGCCTTCCCCTCTCACCAGGGCCCGAAGCTCTGGGACCAGCGCTCCTTTTGACGCTGAGGACTGAAAACAATGGCCTGGAGATGAGTTGTAGTCAGTCTATAGTGACCACAAGCTCAGCCCCCAGACCCTGCTGCCTGGTCTCAGCAATGCCCAGGTGAGCAGGGGCCCCCACTTCCTGAGAGCGGCCGCAAAGCAGAACAAAGCCTGGTGGGCCAGCCCTGCCCTCTGTCTCAGCTCCAAAGTGCCTGTGTCCCAAGCTTTCCATTGCTCAGAGGGGATTCTCACTTCCAGAGGCAGCACAAAGTCTGCCAGGATGGAAGCCAGCAGGCTCAGTGCACCCATCGCTCCCCCACTCCTCCAAGGGGCGTTAGCCTCCCAGGGTTCACCAGCTTACAAGGTTTAGACGAGGTTTGAGGCTGACTTTTGAGGGCAGTTTTCAGGATCGCAAATCTCCTCTATGCCTGTGCATTTAACTTTTGTACTTTTTAATCACTTTGATACAATGGGTTTTTATCTTACTATTTGGAGATGCCAATTCTACTTTTGAATTTAGCATATTAATTCAATCTGGGAATGACTCTTAGCAAATTAGAAAACTTTATTTTGGTTACTGTGAAAATGGGGCAATATGAAGCCGTCCCCCCACCCCACCCCCATCTTGTGCCCAATAAACAGTACTGGGATTCAAAAAAAAAAAAAAAAGAATATTCACCCGGCCAGTGTGACTCAGTGGTTGAGCATTGACCTATGAACCAGGAGGTCATGGTTTGATTCCCAATCAGGGCACATGTCGGGGCAGGGTTGGGGGGGTTGGCCCACAGGATCAATCCCCCGTAGGGGGTATGCAGGAGGCAGTGGATCAATGACTCTCCCTCATCATTGATGTTTCTATCTTTCTCCGTTCCTTTCCTCTCTCTGAAATCAATAAAAACCTTGCTTTAAAAAATTAAAAAGAATATTCACATAATGATTTAGAGAAAAAATAAGGACAATTTCTCTATTTAGTGGTCAAATGCAAAAAAAAAAATTAAAGCTAAGAAATATATGTCCCTGTAAGGTATTGTGATGGTTACTTTTGTGTGTTTACTTGGCTAGGCTGTAGTACTCAGTTATTTAATCAAACAGTAACCTAGGTGTTGCTGTGAAGGCACTTTATGGATGTGGTTAATATCTGCAGTCAGCTGATTTTAACTAAAGAATATTATACTTGATAATGTGGGTAGGCTTCATCTAATCCTTTGAAAGGCCTTAAGAGCAAATAGTGAGGTTTCCCAGCATGAACAAATTCTGTCTCCAGACTACAGCAACAATTCTGGCCAGAGTATCCAGCTTGCCCACCTGTCCTGCAAATTTTCAGACATGTCAAGGCCCACAATTATGTGAGCCAATTACTTAAATTTCTGTCTCTTCGTGTGTGTACACACACACACACACACACACACACACCTATTGGTTCAGTTTATTTCTCTGGAGAACCCTCACTGATATAGATATATGCATATGTAACACACACACACACACGCAGACACACACAGTATTTAAATATTTCCACAAATGAAAAAGACAGAGATTCTTATTTTTTAATAATCTGCTAACTGAAATGACATGATCTATACCTACAACTTATGTCTTGTATTTCATGACATGGGTCAGTACACAGAGGCCAAAACTGAGGAGGTGTCACATCTAAACATGACACTGCTTTAAAGAAAACTGGAATTAAAGAGATGGATGGATGGATGGATGGATGGATGGATGGATGGATGGATAGATAGATAGATAGATAGATAGATAGATAGATAGATAGATAGATAGATAGACAGACAGACAGACAGACAGACAGACAGACAGATAGATAGATAGATAGATAGATAGATAGATAGATAGATAGATAGATAGATAGATAGATAGATTTCAGAGAGGAAAGGAGAGGTAGAAAGAGACAGAAACATCAATGATGAGAGAGAATCACTGATTGGCTGCCTCCAGCATACTCCCTACTGGGGATCAAGCCCACAATCTGGGCATGTGTACTAACCTGGAATAGAACCTTGGCCTCTAGTTCATGGGTCGATGCTCAACCACTGAGACACACCAGTGGGGTGAAAACTGGAATTTTTGTTCCAAAATAATGGTTTCATAGTTAATTACATAGATCCAAACAAACAGACCAACCTAAGAAACAATTTTGTGAGTGACCCCATCAGTATCTTCATACTAGTGGAGCCTTGAAGGCACTGAGAAATGAGTGGCTTCACATCTCCTCAGGTTCTTTAGAAATAATACCTTGAATTTGTTTAATTGAAATAACAATTACCCCAATCCACCATCACCAAAAAGCAAAGTTACCCAACTTCCTGTGAAAACTGACTGTTCTTTCAAACCTGGATACAGTAATTAGACCTATGTGGTAGAGAAACAAAAAATCATGTCATCAATAAGATTCTCATTAGGACTTTTAAAAATATATATAAATGATTATTAGATTAAGGAAATTAACATATTTTTGGACAGAGATGAGAGTCAAACAGTGTGATCAACTGCATCCTTAAGAGATTCCATGAAATACAGATTCAATTTGTATATTCCCCCTCTTTGAACATCTGATGGGCATTCTAAGACACAGTTTTATCACTAAAATTCTTCCATTTAATTTTTTCAAAGTTCACACATGCTTTCTATAACATAGATTTGAAATGTTTCCCTACCACTGCTCCTTGCCTTCTCTTATGTTAGAAAGGCAAGTACATGCCCTAACCAGTTTGGCTCAGTGGATAGAGCGTCGGCCTGCAGACTGAAAGGTCTCAGGTTCAATTCCAGTCAAGGGCATGTACCTTGGTTGCGGGCACATCCCCAGTGGGAGGTGTGCAGGAGGCAGCTGATCAGTGTTTCTCTCTCATCGATGTTTCTACCTCTCTATCCCTCTCCCTTCCTCTCTGTAAAAAATCAATAAAATATATTTTTTTAAAAAGAAAGGCAAGTACATGAATGGTACTTGAAATTATGACTGATGCACAGCACCACCTCTTTTAGAGAGAGTTCTCAAGAACTGAGGTCAGCTCTTCGGGAAAGAATGCCACCTTTTCCCTGGGAGAAACAAACAAACCTAAGGCAATAGGAGGATAAAAGAAAACCATTTCTTTTTTCTTTTATCTTAGATAATTTTCATCTAGGACTCAGAACAAGCCAGACTACTTGTGAAGTAATGAATATTCAATAGGGTATTCTGCTGCTACAGTGTTCTAAGTAGGACTGACCCAAAAATAAAAAACACAAAACAAAAAAAAAATACCCATGCACCCAGCTATCACAGCACCACTTCAAAAAGTGTCTTTCAAATTCAACTATAAAGTACTTCCTTTCTTAAGTATTTTTCAAGGCAAAACATACCCCTTCTTTTTCCTTTGGGAAGTGGTTAATCAGTACTGTTTTATGCCTTTTTTTCATGAAGGAAGAGGCCTGTGATAATATGCCTTGCAAATCTAAAGGGGAAAAGGAACGAGGGCAAGTAGACCGAATGGCAGTGCTACAATATTTAAGAAATATGTGTAGTCATAGTCATAACCAAGAACCTTTCTTTTTTATTCTCCTCCTTTAACAAACCTAAGGAACAAGCTCATATATGTTTAAAAAATCATAAGCAGTAAAATATTTATTATCCAGAACCCTCATTAGGTATTAAACTCTTATTACTAAATATGCATTTCAAATTAATATACTAAATACAGACACTGTTTAGAAGATAGTAAAAATAATTTTACTATTCCAAATAATTAAGGCTTACCATAATGAACTCCAGGTACATTTTACAAAATAGGAGTCTTTGCACCCACCTGCCTGCTATACTTTGTGAGTTCTTTCTGACCAGTCCAGGATGTTAAGAAAATTCACTGTGACTTCCTTATGCCATCAAAGAGCCTTCCCATAATAATATCACTTCACTTTCCTCATTTGTAGCTTCTCTTCTACTAATGGTTTTATAAGCCAGATAATGAAGCCTTTAATGTCATTTCAAAAGAAGGCAAAAGACTCTAAACAAGGGTTTAAATAAATTGTTTATTTATATAATGCATAAATATTAGAGCATCTGTAACATATTGCAAACCCCAGGCAGCCATAATCTTTCTGTAGTGGTTACTGCTCACCTATTTTGCCAACTCTGAACGCTATCATTTTAATTAAAAATATCAGTCAGGGTCTCTATGAGTATACTTGTGGTTGCAAGTGACAAAAACAAAACAAAAACTCAAATGCAATTTTAAAAAAGAAAGAAAGCAATCTATTGTTTCTAATTCCTGAAAACTTGGAAGTGGGCTAGCTTCAGGCAAAGCTTGATCAATCGGCTAAAATGATAACACCTATAATGAATTTATCTTCATCTTTCTGCTGTATATTCCATGATATTTTTACACTTGGGTTCTACATTAAAAATTCTGTATCTGTCAAATCCAGACTCTTGCCTTAAAGCCACAAAATTGCTGCAACAACTACAAGGCTCACATCCTTCTCCAAGCTATCAAAGGAAAAACAAAGTTCTTTGTGGTAGAAATTTCATTACTTCCAATTGACCTGAATTTCCTCCCTTGAATCAATCATAAATGCCTGGGGGATTGCATATGCTGAGTGGCTTAAGCCAATCAGAACTCTGAATGAAGTAAGCATACACAAATCACTTAGTTTATAATGGATGAAGATATTATTTAAGTGAGAAATAGAAAAACATCAGATTCACCTGATAAGGTTCTGAAACTTATTTATTACAATGTGTTCAGAGGTTCTGAAGATAAACATTTAAGAAATATAACAGTACAAAGCTAACTTGGACTTAAATATGTAAACAGAAAAACACTAAAGTTTATAAGAATTCAGAAATGCTAATAAGATTTGATCTTCTATAAAACAACAAATTTACATTATTTGATAACAAATCAGTGTAACTAGAATATTTTAAAAACACATTAAACCTCTATATTTAGAGACAAATACAGAGCCTTAATGTTGGTTATTAGTGAGACAAAGAAATAAGCATTTAATTTGGTAATTCATTAAAAAATGAGACTAAAAGAATCAAATTTCTGCTTTCAAACAACATGGGATATCAAGGACAGGATTTATTCTCCCACTTGAGCCAACTGTAAAAAGCAAATACAAAATATATGAAACTATGGTTGCCAAGACACTGTATATAAGACAATGAAATATATATAATGATCCCTGAGAGATGGGAATAAAATTAGTTGAGGTCTATGATTTCCCAAGCATACTATATTGAGAGTTCGAGTCTTCAACAAGGGGGAGGGAGAACAAAGGTGGAGCCTGACAACACAAAACTGAGTGTGTGGGGAGACCCAGGTGCAAAACAGAGCATAGAAAGTTACACAGCTGAACAGAAAGAAAACTCCAGAGATACATAGAAAGACCCCTCAAGTACTCAAGTGAAAATGATCAGTGCACATGTTAGAAATCTCTACAAGACTAAGGAGGGCACCACCATAAAGCACTAGAAGTATGGCATACAGTGGTCACACAGGGTTGGGAATGGTGCCTGCTCCCACCAGTCAGAAAGGACAGCTTCAGGATTCATGGGTATTGGGCAATGTAATCAGAATGGTAGTATGGAATCATTAGCCCCAGACTGAATACTGCTCTTGTCCTGACTGATAAATCTTAAAAGTAAGTCTCCAAGAGATCAGACTGTTTCTTATTAACTGCAATTTAGACCAAAGCTCAAGAATATGTATAGGAATACAAAAATATACAGCATCCAAAAATGGTAAAATGTATAATATCTGGCAACCAATCAGATATTACCAGGCATGAAAAGAAAACCAACAGAATACACCCAATAATGAAAAGAAAAAAAATCAGTTCATGGAAAGCAAAATAAAACTGAAATATTTGTTATAATTGGTAGATAAAGACTACCAACTGCATTCTATAAGTTCAAAATGTATAGTAGAAACAGAAAAAATATTTTAAACACCCAAAATAAATCTCTAGAGATAAAACTATAATGGAGATAGAAAATAAATTGTGTCAATTTATACCTGATTAGGTATAGAAAATTATCTAAGACAGCGGTTCTCAACCTGTGGGTCGCGACCCCTTTAGCGGTTGAACGACCCTTTCACAGGGGTCGCCTAAGACCATCCTGCATATCAGATATTTACATTACAATTCATAACAGTAGCAACGTTACAGTTACTAAGTAGCAACGAAAATAATTTTATGGTTGGGTCACAACATGAGGAATTGTATTTAAAGGGCCAGAAGGTTGAGAACCACTGAAATGAAACAAAAAAAACTTAAAATAATCATAATAAACAATTATCAGTGAGCTGTGGGATAAGTTAAACCAGTTGAACATATATGTAATTGGTATTTGTCATAGTTGATGAAATCTATAATCCCATAAAGCAGTGGTTCTCAACCTTCCTAATGCCACAACCTTTTAATACAGTTCCTCATGTTGTGGTGACCCCCAACCATAAAATTATTTTCGTTGCTACTTCATAACTGTAATTTTGCTACTGTTATGAATCATAATGTAAATATCTGATATGCAGGATGTATTTTCATTGTTACAAATTGAACATAATTAAAGCATAGTGATTAATCACAAAAACAATATGTAATTATATATGTGTTTTCTGATGGTCTTAGGCGACCTCTGTGAAAGGGTCTGTTCGACCCCCAAAGAGGTCACGACCCACAGGTTGAGAACCGCTGCCATAGAGGCAAAAAGTTCAATATACTACAAGCACAAAATATGGGGGGAAAACATAGCAAGGCATTTAATAAATATATGGCTCAAAACCAGCGATAGATGTCTTACAATCAGACAGAGGTGGGGAAAAAAACCCTGCTGCATAGAGAAGAACAAATATAAGCATGACAGCAATTTCTTGGCAGAGACAATACAAATGAGAAGATAGTGAGCAACACCTTTAAAAAAAAAGAAAATCAATCTAGATTTTTATACTCCCTTAATTTACCTTGCAAAAACAAAGATTAAATAAAGACCATCTCAGATATATAAAGGCTGCAGAATCCAGCAGCAGCAGACCCACACTGTAATAAATGTTAAAGGAAATCTTTCAGGCAGAAGGAAAATATATCAGACAGCATATTCTGGGGATATACACAGAAAAAAGAACACTAGAAATGACAACAATTGGGGTAGATTTAGGGTGTTTCATCCTTATTATTTAAATATTTTAAATATACTAGTAATTGACTATTTGAATAAAAATAATTACCAATTATAAAATTAAAGTTCTTTTATATTAAGTAGTATATCATTGGAGGCTTCACTGTGAAACAATATTAATCCAAAAGCAACCACTAAATGACCAGTTTTAACTCTTAAGCCAACAAGGAGATAAAATAATTATCATAAAATCAATAAAAATATACACTTGGGTGAGGTTTTAAAAAAGATAGTCAGCCTGGCTGACATGGCTCAGTGGTTGAGCACAGACCTAGGAACCAGGAGGTCACGGTTCAATTCCTGGTCAGGGCACATGCCCAGGTTGCAGGCTCAATCCCCAGAGTGGGGCATGCAGGAGGCAGCCTATCAATGATTCTATCTCTCTCTCCCTCTCCCTTCCTCTCTGAAATCAATAAAAGTATTTTTTTAAAAAAAGATAATCAATTAGCCCAAAAGAAGGCAGAAAGAGATTAAACAAATAGAAAATAAAGTACAAGATGGTAAATTTAAAACTATGTCAATAATTATATTGAATGTAAAATGTCTAAACATCCCAATTAAAAGGCAGAGATTTTCAAATCAGATAAAAAAGCAAAACCCTACTATTTTTCCCTATAAAAAACACATTATAAACACAAATAATTTAAACACAAAAGAATGGGTGGAAAAATGACATACTAACACAAATCAAAGGAAATCTGCAACAATCTAGTCCATTTCAGACCAAAGAATACTACTAAGGATAAAGAAGTTCATTTCATAACAAGGGGTCTTATTCAACAAGAGGACAAAACAATCCTAAATGTTTACACACCTAATCATAGAGCTTCAAAATACATGAAGAACTGAAACCCATATGATCTTATTAACCAATGTCACCCCAATAAATTTAAAAAAATACATGAAGCAAAAACTGGTAAAACTGCAACCAGAATACAGTTTTCCACTTAATCAACTTTGTTTTTTTTCTCAACAAAGTTTTATAGTTCTCATCATATAGATTCTGTACATTTGCTGTTAAGTCTAAGCCTGTATATTTCACATTTTTTATAATCTCTTGATCTGCAATAGTTCAAAATGTGAGTCTTTTAGTAAACCTCACTTACTATGTTTCTAGAAATAGGTACTGCCTATATCCATTCTGTTGTGGATTTTCTGAATGTTTGTTCTTTCAGTATGATTTATAAAACTCCAGCTACAAGATATTTTCATGCCAGGAATCACATCATAATTCAGGCAGTAATGTACCCCTTCAAATCAGAGTGCTTTTTGAGTCATATATTCTTTGTGTCTCTCTGTTTAATCCTGCATTTTTTTTCTGATACCACTAAATCAATACAAGAATTTTTAATGAACTTTTTAAAATTTTAAAGCATTTTGTAAATTGGAAAGAGATGAAAATGGCTCCCACAAGGAGCAACACCAAACTCTATAGCTGCAGAAAAACG
Organism: Myotis nattereri; assembly: GCF_964212035.1. NCBI lineage: Eukaryota > Metazoa > Chordata > Mammalia > Chiroptera > Vespertilionidae > Myotis > Myotis nattereri. The sequence goes on from NC_138078.1 coordinate 85,964,636, forward strand.
CTATGTTGCTATCTATTTTACACTCATTTTTTGATGGATTATTATACTGGTCACTTCATGATTGTTCACTGAGCTTCATACACATTTGGTTGCTCAAGAGTTAACAATTTATTTTCTATCATTAATTCATGTATTAATCAACAAATATTTGTAGATTATATGCTATATACCCAGGCATAGTTTTAGACTATGGAGATTTAAAAGAAAGAGGAGAGAGAGAAAAAGAGAGAGAGAGAGAGAGAGAGAGAGAGAGAGAGAGAGAGAGCAATAGGAAGTGTAAAGCCTCTATTCTGATGGCTCATAGAGTCTAATAAAGGGGGAAGTTTGAAGACAGACAAATAAAAATATATATTATCATTTGGTGGTATATCTTTTTTTTAGATTTTTTTTTATTGATTTTAGAGAGGGAAGAAGGGAGCGGGAGAGAGAGAGAAGCATTGATCAGCTGCCCCCTATAGCCCCCACAGGGGATCAAGCCCACAACCCGAGCACATGCCCCACCAGGAATACAATCGCAACCTTTCCATGCACGGGACACCACCCAACCAACTGGGCCACACTGGCCAGGGCTGGTGATATATTCTTTAAAAAATAAAGGGGGGTGATAGCAAGAAGATAAAAGCAGTATTATTTTGTGAAGCTTGGTCAGGAGAAATTTCTTTGATAAGGTAATATTTAAGCATAGACATGAAAATAACAGCAATTAATTTAATTATGAAGATGTTACCCAAATAGTTCCTTCTAACTATCTAGTACACCTCAATGCAAATAGACATGATTTAGGATTAGGTCTATTGTGCTTTAATTTGCTCTTATCAAAATACCATAAATAGAAGATCTCTGAAATCTGATGAAAGCTATGGACCTTCTTCAGGTACTGCAATGTACAAAATTTATAATTTTAAGGGAAGCCATGAACACACTCTTTAACAATTAAGTTCTTATTTACAATTTGTGGCTAAAGTCCTCATATTCAACCCATATATAACACGTTCAATAAACACTGAGCACTTAGCTTTAACCAGAGAATCTGCAAGATAGTGCAGGCCTTGGTTTTTGAGCTAGGACATCATGAACTATGACATCTTTATTACAGGATGGGCACTTTTCTCCAAAATTGTAGAAAGTGGTCATATAAATAGAAAAGCAATGCAAACTAAACATCCAAAAATTTTTTTTTTTTTAATCTCAGGACTTTAACTGCATAAAATTCAGAACCAGCAAATTCTCTTCATGGAATGACTTGTCACAAAAATGCTAATGTTAATTGTAAGGATAAAATCCAATGGTACCTTAAATTTCCACTTATGTGAAAGCAAAAATCATAACACAGGTAATATATTACTCACAGCTGCAACAACATTTTGCTCTATTTTGGTTTCATACTGACTCCTTAGGTTTGTTCAGAAAATGTATGAGGCGCTATTTTGTAAACTTCAAAGTGTCATAAGAAGGCTATTGTTATAACTTGGGCTCAAAAGAAAACTAACATTCCTCTAATTTGGGGCTCATTATATTAAAAATACTAATCAGAGATTCTTAGTCAAGAGGATCGATCTCATAGCTTTTGTTTTATGGAATCACCACTTGAGGTTCTTGCCATTTACCAGTGTTCATTGAGCCTTCAAGATCACTGAGAATGATGGTCACCATCAGCACTCTTTTCCAATATGAACAACTGCATGTATCTAATACTTATTTCATTTGTGTATAAGCAATCAATATGTATAATGTACCTTCATAGCAACAACAATACTGATGGTGAACACTCATACAGCATTTACAATATATCAGATACTTAATTGATTTACTGTCCCATAGCAATAAATGGAGGTATAATCACTGGAGAGCTGATAGTGTTCTGTTAAAATTTACTGCAAATTCTGCTTCTTATCAGTTTGGTTAAAAGAACAATCATTTAAATAGAGGTATTTTGTGGATTAATTAATGCTTTGTTCTGGAAACAAAAGAATCTGACTTGCCTTCTAAGAATATTTGTAGAACTTTTATCTTCTTATCCCAGAAGTAGGCTATAGGAATACATGATGATAGAGCCAAGACTTTGCACAAAAGCATCATCTGATCTGCTCACATGTTCTCTAAGAGAATGAAGTATCAAAGAGATGATATTTTCCTAGAAGATTTTGAAGAATTATAGCAAAGAAAGAAAATAAGCGGAGTTTCTTTTCGTAATTTAATTTTTTAAAACAGAAATGCTCTTCTATAGGCTGGCCAGAGTGAGATAGCTACAAAATACCCAAAGTCATTGATGCAGCATACTCAGATTCTGCAATCAGCAGAATGTGTCTAATGGAAGAAATTACTGGCAATGCATATGGTGTGGATAGTATATGCACTTGAGACTGCTCACCATGAAGATGAATGGAAAGTTGACAGGAAAGATAGGTTGTAGAAGTCCTTTTTTTAGTTGAGTTAGAGTTTCCAAAAGTTAGGAAGCACAGAGCAATGTTTCAATTTCTGGATGGGTGCTCAAATTAGGAGATGGTTACTAAAGTTCTAGGCAAACCATTCTTGTCATTCTAAATAAATCTATGGCACACAATTAAGGTAATATGAGTAACCTTAATCATTTAAATTTTCGACATACGTTTTTATGGCCAACTGAATTTTTTAATGAGTAATTTTAGATTTACAGAAAAGCTATGAAAATAATAGAGTTAACATTCCCTGAACCAATTTCTGATTTTATTAATTGATACTAGTATGGTTTGTTTGTTACAATTAATGAACTGATATTGATATGTAATGATTAACTAAAGTGCATACTTTAATCATATTTCCTTAGTTTTTATCGATTTTTTTTTTCTGTTCCAGGATCCCATCTAGGCTACCGCATTATATTCAGTGGTACTGTCTCCTTGGACAAATCTTGTCTGTGACAGATTCTCAAACATTCCTTATTTTGAGTGAACTTGAGGATTTTCTAGAGACCTGGTCAGTTTTGTAAAATGTTCCTCAATTGGAACTTGTCGGATATTTTTCACATTATTACATTAAGGCTACAGTTTGGGGGTGGAAGATCACAGAGGTAAAGTGCCATTCTCATCAGATAAAATCAGCATGACTTATCACTGATGATAATTTGGTCACCTGGTAAGATAGTGTTTATCAGGGTTACCCACTAGGAAGATGCCCCTTTTTTGGCCTCTTTCCAAACCAACATGTATGCACAGCCCACATTTAAGGAGTAGGGATTTTTGTTCTAGTTCCTTAAAGGTAAAGAAGCAGAAGCAGCAACATAAATTATTTGACATAATTCTTCACTGATTTGTCTCTTCATAAGTACCATTTACTTTTTACTTTGGGTAATAATCCAATAAGAGTATATTTATTTTCTTGCTCAAAATGTTTAGCTTTAGATATTGGGTGCTCTTTAAAGTTGGCTCATTTGTCCCTTTGGCATACGCGCATCGTTGTGGAATTTTCTTGAGCAATTCCTTACATTCTAGCATTATAAGATATTCCAGGCTTAGTCTATATATTCCAGTCCTCAAATACATCATTTTTTAAGGAGCCCTGGTCTTTTTTATTATAGAACTAGAGGCCTGATGCACAAAATTCATGCAGAGTAGGCCTTCCTTCCCCCAGCTGCCGGCCCCGGCTTCCCTCTGGCACTCGGGACCCTGGCTTTCCTCACAGCCCCAGCCTTGTCCCGAAGGTCATCCATAAGGACGTCTGGTATAATTAATATATTACACTTTTATTATTATAGATGGTATTAGAAACCACAATATGTGAGGGAGAAGAAAATAGTGGTCGAATAGGCAGACATGTTGTGCACCTCATCCTGGGGCCATACTGGTAAGCAACTAAATCAGAGAACATCCACCTGAAATTAACAAATTAGACACAGCTGGGGAGTCAATTATCAACAAGGGCAGAGGATGTCTATCGAATGGTAGGAACAGGTATCAGGGCGGAAGAAGAGGATGAGGTGGAAGCCACATTGCACCAAAGTCATGTCCCTTGGTGACAGGCCTGATACCCAACTGAGAAAAGGAAAACCCACAGGACTGCTGGTGCCCCGGGAATCCAGACCTAGGCTGTGCCCCGACAGGCCATCTGAAAAGTAGCCCGAGCAATGCAGTGCAGGCAGGAAAGAAACCAGCAGTTTTGTGGTAGTTTTGCTTTTGTTTTGTCTTTGCCTTTATTCACTAAACCCAGAACATAGGACTAATTCAGTTGCAAGAATTTACCCAAGGCTGGGGAGCAGGGAGAGGCACATATTTGTGGAGAGTCCGGAGATGGAAGCAGGGCAGGGAGATGTCCCCAGGGCTCCAGCAGTGGGACATTCATAACCTTCCAAACCAAAGCAACCATTTGTCTTCTGAAGAGCCAGCCCCTCACAGTAGCCTCAGGCAGGGAATACAGCCTGCCACACCTGCCTGCACTTGGATCTATGCAAAGGAAACAAAAGCTCTGAATAGCCCCAAAGAGCCTTCAGTGACTGGGTTGGAAGAGGAGCTGGTCCACTCCACTATTCTGGGAGCCAGGCAGATAAAAATGCCAGGTTGCCAGCCAACCCCACTGGTCTCCATACCAACCAAGGCCAGAGTAATATCTTGGATCTCTCGTGGAGGAGTAGCTCTCTGTCAGGGAAAAAAAAACATCAATCTGATTCCTGGAAAGTAAAACAGCACCACCCCAACATTATTAATAAACTAGAGGCCTGGTGCACAAAATTCATGCATGAGGGGAGGATCCCTCAACCCGGCCTGAACCCTCTCCAATCCAGGACCCCTCAGGGGATGTCCAACTGCCGGTTTAGGCCTGATCCTGCAGGTCATCCCTCTCGCAATTCGGGACCGCTGGCCCCTAACCGCTCACCTGCCTGCCTGCCTGTTTGCCCCTAACCCCTCTGCCTGCCTGCCTGATCACCCTTAACTACTCCCCTGCCAGCCTGATTGCCCTAACCACCTCTGCCTCGGCCTCTGCCGCCATGGCTTTGTCCAGAAGGACATCCAGAGTGAGGTCTGGAGGATCATTTGGCTGTCCGGTCTAATTAGCATAGTATGCTTTTATTAGTATAGATTACCAACTATATTCCGTATGCTGTACTTTACTTCCCCATGACTGTTTTGTAACTAACAATTTCTACTTCTCAATCCCTTCACCTTTTTTAAAATCCTCACACAAGGGTATATTTTAATTGATTTGAGAGAGCTTGAGAGAGAGAGAGATTCATCAATGTGATAAACATATTGTCTCTTTACATGCTCCAACTGGGCATCAAACCCACAACCTCTATATATGCCCTAACCGAGATCGAATCCACAACTTTTCTGGTATACAGGAGAATGCTCTAACCCAGTGGTCGCCAATCTTTCAGACAACCAGTGGTCCACAGACCACCGGTTGGGAACCTCTGCTCTAACCAACTGAGCCACCCAGCCACTGGTGGGTGGGGGGCAATCTAGGGCCAGGCCAGCTACGGGAGGGGCTGTGGGAGGTTGAGGCACTGCAGGTCGCACCCTGTCCAGCCTCTATGGAGGCTCTTGGACTGCACCACCCCGTGCCCCCGCCTCTGCGGAGGCATGACCCCGGGTCCGGGCCCACGCCGGGCCCGGGCCCACACCGCTGCCTCTGTGGCTGCCTCTGTGGAAGGGGCCGCAGCACTGGACCAGCCTGCACTGTGGCCTCTCCCATGCTGCCTCTGCAGAAAGGGGGTCGCCGGGACCTCATGGCTGGCCTTTGTCCAGAAGGATGTCCAGTCTAATTAGCATATTACCCTTTTATTAGTATAGATAATGAAAAATAAATTAAAATGGAATTTTTTTTTTTATCCCCAGAGATTGATTGTTTCACTCATAGCCAAAATATTTTCCTAATATGTGTGTGTGTCGGGGGGAGGGGGGGGCGCGGAGCTATAGAGGTTCATGGTTTTCATTTGTAACCACTGCTGGCTCTTAAACTAATATTTGAGGACATAGTATTCCTCACCAAATTGGGTTGCTGTAGTTTTCTAATGACCTTAATGATCACAGGGCATGATAATAGTAAGACCCTAAGGGATCTCCTATATACCTTAGGTGCTATTTCTTCTCTCCACTGTGGAGTAGTAATCCAACTTCTCCGTATAGGTCAGGATCAATAAAAAATCTGAACCCTTTTGCTAGGGGCTATGTGACAGTTATGTGTCATGAGCCATGGGATGCCAAGATAATATGGTCAAACACTATTCTAGGTGTATCAGTAAGAGTGTTTTTGAATGAGATTAACATTTCAATCTGTAGACTAATAAAGCAGACTGCCTTCCCTAAAATGGGTGGACCTTATCTTATCAGTTGAATAGAACAAAAAGGCTGGCCCATCCTCTGAGTATGATAGAATTCTCCCTGCCTGTCTGTCTTCAAACTGTGACACTGGGTTCTACCTGCCTTTGGGCTCCGAACTGAAACTTGGCTCTGCCTGTGACTTAAGCCTGCTGGCCTATGGACTGGAACTACACCATTAGCCTTCATGGTTCTCGGGCCTTCAAACTTGAAATGGAACTAAAACATCAGGTCTCCTGGGTCTCCAGCTTGCCTATTTTATCTGCAGATCTTGGGGATTAATCCTTATAAAAATCATAGCTGCTATAATATATATTTCCATAGACTATAATATAAGATTGGATTTTATTTATTCATTTGGTTTATTTATTTATTGACTGTGATTTTACTTCTCTGGAGAACCCTGAGTATTGCAATGGCACTAGGTGTTAATGAGTGTCTGTGACAAAAACACTGACAAGGATAGGAAGGATATGCCTAGGACTGAATTCCTATCCTCAGGAAGTTTACAGCTAACTCTGACCCTAATGTGCATAATGACCCCTATTCCCCACACCTTGGTTTTCTCTATAACAAATGCAGGTACCATGCCTTCAAAGCTATAGAAGAAATTGCTTTGGAAGGATCTGAGACATTCGAAGGAACATCTTGACTGAAGATAAATGATAAAATAATCAGCAACGCACTTTTCTTGTGATTTGAAATACTGATTGAAACTGAGTTAAATAAGCTTGGGGAAAGAAGGAAGGAAAGAAAGAAAATGAAGAAAGGAAAATGGGATTTTAGCCCAGCCAGTGTGGCTCAGTGGTTGAGGATTGACCTATGAACCAGGAGGTCACAGTTTGATTCCCCATCAGGGCACATGCCCAGGTTATAGGCTCAATCCCCCATGAGAGACATGGAGGAGGCAGCTGATCAATGATTCTCTCTCATCATTGATATTTCTAACTCTCCCTCTCCCTTTCTCTCTGAAATCAATAAAATTATATTTTAAAAAATTAAATTTTAAACATCTGTCAACTCAAGGCACTATACCTAATTAAAAAAAGAAAAGAAAAGAAAAATAAGAAAAACAGACATAACACATTGTGAGATATGGCGGGCGGGGTCTCCCTTCTCCATGACCCACAAGGAGAGAGAGAGACATGAACCGGTTCTTTTAAGTAGAGGCGCTGGGGATTTGAGGACAAAATGAAAGAGACAGAACACAAAATAGAATAAGCCGGGACCGGGTGTGGCATCTGCCCTCTGATAGAGGGACAGACAGATGCACAGCACCGGAAGTAAATTTAATATATATTCGAAGTAACAGGAAGTTACATCACATCTGGGTGGGCCTTGAGTTAATAGGATCCATCCCCCTTAGCACCTGGGCAGGAAAGTCAGACTGAGTGGCATGCTAGCTTCTTGACTAGGACTGCCCCCAGGGCGTGGCTCTGCCTGCGCTCTGAGTCTGTCCAACAATATTTAAAAAACGTCCGAAGGTGCTAGCCAGCAGCCCTCCACAGTGAATGATTTTTTTTTAATCCTCACCCAAGGGTGAAGGGGGGAGAGAAAGAGAGAACATCAATAAATTGCCCTCCACGTGCTCCCCAACCAGGGATGGAACCCGCAACCGGTATGTGCCCTGACTGGGAATTGAACCAGCAACCTTTTGATGCACAGGACAACACTCAACCAACTGAACCACATTGGCCAGGGCGATTCTTACTTTTAAAGAACATGGTGGAAAAAGCTCTTATGAGCAAAGTGATCAGATATTTTCTGTAACCAGGAAAACCTTGGTCAAGCTTTTTGAAGGAGAATTTAAAAGGTACCTCAAAACTTGAGCAAATCCCTGTAGTTCTTATGCCTAATTATAAAAATAAATACCAAAATTAATCATTAGCACCCTGGTCAGTGTGGCTCAGTTGGTTGGAGCGCTGTCCCATACATCAAAAAGTGGTAGGTGCAATTCTCCATCAGGGCACATACCTAGGCTGTGGGTTTGATCCCATATTGGGGGGCATACAGGAGACAACCAATCAATGTTTCTCTCTTACATCAATGTTTCTTTCTCTCTCTCAAATCAATTTTAAAAAATTAATCATTAGCATGTAACATATTCTCTTTTCTTTGTTTTCTAAAAACCAGAAAATAATTTTTACCCTTGTATAAAAATTAAGATGAGATATGGAAAATAAGTAGGAGCAGGAAAAAATAAATATAACAGCATATGGATAAGGCATTATACAATGTTGAAAGACAGTTTCTGCACCCTAGACATTTCCTGTTCATATCAAGAAGACCAGCTACATCTGTTTTTTATATTCCATAGCTATTTTCAATGGTTTAGCCAAATTCCCTTTTCAATGTCTTAACTGAAAACCCCAGGCTGGAAAAAGAGATGGGATTTGGTCATGCCCAGTGAGAAGTCTACAGGAATGTGCTGCGTATATTGTTTCAACTTGGCAATTAAGTAATTAAAAGCAATGCATGGGTTATATCATTATTTCTTCCCATAAAGATAGGGAAGATTATAGTTATCAGTATTTTTCTTCATTAGTATGTGCCTGTCAAAAGTAATTTAATAAAAATTTTAAGGGGGAAATGATAAATTTATAATTCAGTGTGTCAGGACTTAGCAAATTGCCCCATGAATGAAGATAAAAAGGAAAGACAGCCCTAAATTGAATCTTTTCAAATCAGTAAATCTTGTTCTACATTTTCATTACTAATGTGTTAATTTTTAATTTCCATTGCACTTTAGCTATAATGCTTGCCTTGGTTCCAGTTCCATTTCATCTTCCTATAATATGGTGACATTATATTTCAAGGGGTATTTCAAATACCCCTTGAAATATAATGTAAATAAACATATAAGCTGCAAGACAGATCATTATCAATATGCATTCCATAAATTTTTTATTTGCTCTAGAGTTTTATCCAGCATACCTCTATTGATTGAGCCACCTGGCAACCATAAATAAAATGTGTATTTCTTTTTTTTTTTAAACACTAAGCTTTTTTTTCTTTGTTTTTAATATATTTTATTTATTTTTTACAGAGAGGAAGGGAGAGAGATAGTCAGAAACATCCATGAGAGAGAAACATCGATCAGCTGCCTCCTGCACACCCTCCACCGGGGATGTGCCCGCAACCCAGGTACATGCCCTTGACCGGAATCGAACCTGGGACCCCTCAGTCCGCAGGCCGACGCTCTATCCACTGAGCCAAACCGGTCTCGGCAAAATGTGTATTTCTTAAGAAGCTAGTGGTGGTGGGGGGTAATGGGGGGATAAGGACACATATGTAATACCTTAATCAATAAAGAAATTAAAAGTTAAAAAAAGCTAGTTCTCTGAGGCATTCAAAAGTAGTAAAAGAATGGCTATGAAAGAAAAATTGGAACTTGCATTTTTTTTCAATCTTCTGAAACACGAACGTTATGAGGTCTTAAAGTCTAAGTCACGATACACTGATTGGCCAGATTATTATGACCACCTGACATTTGTAGGCAAATTAGCTATAATTCCGCGCTGAAGTTGCTAGAGGGCCACACCATTATAAATAGGGAAGCAGGTTGTTTACCATGACAGAAGTGATTTTTTTCTGAAGATATGGGTAAACAATTCGATTTAACAGCCTTTGAACGTGGGATGATTGTTGGCGCTCAGAGCCATGGAGCAAGTATCAGCAAAACAGCTGAAGGCCTGTTTGAACACCTTTGCTGTCTACAGTTACCAAGATAAAACGTCTCCAATTCGCACAGGAACACAACAGTTGGACAGTCGAGCATTGGAAAAAAGTCATGTGGTCTGATGAATCACGTTTCCAGTTGCATCATGCAGATGGCAGAGTGAGAATTTGGCAGAAACAGCATGAAAGCATGCACCCCACATGCATGAGTACAACCCTTCAAGCTGGTGGGGGCAGTGTTATGGTTTGGGGCATGTCTTCCTGGCATGATTTGGGCCCTTTAATTTGTGTGGAACAACGTCTGAATAGCACAACACACCTAAGTATCATTTCTAATCAGGTTCATCCTATCATGTTGATGGTGTATCCCAATGGAGATGGCTTCTTCCAACAAGACAATGCGCCATGCCACGGTGCTCGTATTGTGTAGGAGTGGTTTCAAGAACATGAGGGAGACGTTACCTTGCTTAGGTGGCCCCCACAATCACCAGATCTCAATCCAATTGAGCATTTGTGGGACGAAGTTAAAAGAGCCATCAGGCAGCTGGTTCCACAACCATCAAATCTCACAGAACGGGACAGTGCTATTCATCAGGCATGGTGTCAGATTCCTCGCATCACCTTTCAACATCTCATGGAGTCAATGCCAAGAAGAATCGCCGCAGTATTGAAGGGAAAAGGTGGCCCAACAATGTACTGATGGGGTGGTCATAATAATCTGGCCACTCAGTGTATATGACTACATCAGCCAGGCATGACCCTAAGACCTCTGAGCTCTTGGTGGCAAAGTTTAGGGTAGTTATCTCAGGATGGTATTACCAGGTTTGTTGGGCTGTATAAGCAAAGGTGTATTTTTTTTAATGTTCTCATTGATGGGAGGGGGAGAGGGAGGGGAGAGGGAGGGGAGGGTAAAACATTGATGTAAGAGAGACATGGATTAGTTGCCTCCCTCAAGCACTCCAACCAGGGATGGAATTCGCTACCTGGGCATGTGCCCCAACCAAGAATCCAAATGGTGGCCTTTCAGTGCATGGGACGACAATCAACTAACTGAGCCACACTGACCAGGGCATAAAGGGGTATTATTAATTGTAAACTCCCCAGAGGAGAGGAACTTTATTTTAACTTGTCATTTTAAAATCATTTTCCAACCACAGCATGTAGTACACTCAATATTGCTTTTTATAGGACGAATTAAAATAGTGCCATTATATTAAACACATATGCCATTATAGAGATACAGAAACTAAGAATAATTGAAAGCAGAAATGAAGAAATGTAAAACCTAGAAATATATTGACACTATTCTGTTGCTACAACAGTTCAGTTGAAAACCTCTTCTTTCGGAATCATAGACCCTTGTTTTCCACTCCTATGTGTCTAATGTTATAATAGTGTCTGCACTGAATAACAGCCATTTTTGTTTCTCCGCAAAATAGAGCAGGGCCCTGACTTCCAGTTTCCCCTTTTCATTTTAGGCTTTCCTCTCAAAAAAAAAAAAACAAAAAAAACAAAAAAAACAAAAAACAAAAAACAAAAAAAACCTAGGTTCTTATCCAACGTTGTCATTCTCTAATACCAGCAGAGACAAGAGTGAAAAATGAAAATTCACAATGTCTGACATCCAATCAGAGATTATCCATGCAAACAAAGCAGAATGAATACAACCCATAATAAGGAGAAACATCGATCAATTGAAACTGATCTAGAACTTATACAGATGTCAGAACTGGTTTAGAAGGACAAGAAAGTTTTAAGTTTATCAAATAAATTCAAAAAGTTAGAGACATAAAAATATAAAAAACATCCAAGTTAAGATTTCTAGAGATGAAAAAGACAATGCATGAGATTAACATCATATTTTAAAATGCAGAAGACAAGATTAATCAACTTGAAAACCTAACAATAAAAATTATCCAAATAAGACATGGAAAAACATTTTTAATTAAGAGTATCAGCAACTTCAATCATGTTATTATACATGTAATTGGAGTCAGCAAGGAGGGTTTGGAAGAGGAAAAAAATATATTTGAAGAAATAATGGCCAAAAATTCACAAATTTGTTTAAAAGTATAATCCATAGCCTGACCGGCGTGGCTCACTGGTTAAGCATCAACCCATGCACAGGAGGCCATGGTTTGATTCCTGGTCAGAGCACATGCCAGGGTTTTGGGGATTGATCCCCAGCAGGGTGCATGCAGGAGGGAGGCAGCCAATTGATGTCGATGTTCTCTCTGTCTCTCTGTCTCTCTCTCCCTCTCTCTCTCTCTCTGTCTAAGAAAAAAAAAAAGCCTTGGGTTAGGAATAACAAAAAATAATAAAATAAAAATAATGATTTAAAAAGTATAATCGCCATAGCTGATTTGGCTCTGTGGACAGAGAGTTAGCCTGTGGACTGAAGGAGGATACTGGGTTCGATTCCAATCAAGGGCATGTACCTAGGCTCAACCCCTAGCCTTGATTGGGGCACATGCCAGAGGCAACCAATTGATTTGTGTCTCACATTGATATTTATGTCTCTCCCCCTCCCTTCCACCTCTCTAAAAAAAAAAGTCAATGGAAAAATATTCTTGGGTGAGGATTAACAACAACAACAAAAAAAAACAAATGAAAAAGTATAATTTATAGAACCAAGAATCTCAGCAAACCCCAGGCAAAGTAAAAAAAAAAAAAAAAAGCATGTACTGGGGGGACGGGGAGGAGCCAGGGAGAGGTCAATGGGGGTAACAAGAAGGCATATGTAATACTTTCAACAATAAAGAATTCAAATTTAAAAAAAGAAAACTACAACAAGGCACATCATGATCAAGTTGCTCAAAACCAGTGACCAAAGAAAAGCCACAATTTAAAGCAGCCAGAGGGGAGAAAATTTACACATTATGCACAGAAGAAAAAAAGGTAAATATTACAGCAGATTTCTTGTTAGCAACAATGCAAGTGAGAAGACAGTGGAGCAAGCTGTATAAAGTAATGAGTGAAAACAAGCATCTATCAATCTAGAATTCTACACCCAATGAAAATGACATTAAAAAGTGAGAATAAAATATTTTCACATATACAATTTCTGTAAGAATTGAACACAAGCAATCTTGCACTACAAAAAAATGTTAAATCTTTCAAAAAAATGGAAAATGGCATGAAATGGAAATACAGAACTACTCAAATGAATAATGAGTACCAGACATGGTAATTACATGGGTAAATATAAAACATTTATAAAAATTATTTAATATCTTTAAAAGGTAACTGACATTAAACAAAAAATAAAAGTTTATTATGTAGTTCAAAATACATAATGAGAATCAAATAAAGGCAAGAGGAATGAAATTAAAGTATAATGTTCTAAGTTTTTTATACTACACTAGTGGCCCAGTGCATGAAATTCGTGCATGGGGGGCTTTACCTAGCCCGGCCTGCACCCTCTCCAATCTGGGACCCCTCGGGGAATGTCTGACTGCTGGTTTAGGCTCAATACTATCCCTCTCAAAATCCAGGACTGCTGGCTCCTAACCGTTCACCTGCCTACCTGTCTGATCGCCCCTAACCACTCTGCCTGCCGGCCTGATCGCCCCCAACTGCCCCCCTTCCAGCCTGATCACCCCTAATTGCCCCCCCCGCCAGGCTGCTCACCTCCAACTGCCCCCCTGCCGGCCTGCTCGCCCCCAACTGGCCCCCACCTGCTGGCCTGTTCACCCCCAACTGCCCCACACCTGCTGGCCTTCTTGCCCCCAACTTCCCCCCTCCTGCCAGCCTGCTCAGCCAAAACTACCCCCCCTTGCTGGCCTGCTTGCCCCCAACTGTCCCCCCTTGCCGGCCTGCTCGCCCCTAACCACCTCTGCCTCTGCCCCGCCACCATGGCTTTGTCCAGAAGGACGTCCGGAAGGTTTCCCGTTCTAATTAGCATATTACCCTTTTATTAGTATAGAAGACATGAAGAACATGTGAAGAACTATAATATAGCTTGAAGATAGACTGTGAAGTTAAAGATGCATACTCTAAACCAGGGGTCCTCAAACTACGGCCCGCGGGCTACATGCAGCCCACCGAAAACATTTATCCGGCCGGCCGGGTGTTTTTGCCGCCGCTGTGTGCATAGGAATTTGTTCTTAGTTTTGTTTTTTTTAAACTATAGTCCGGCCCTCCAATGGTCTGAGGGACAGTGAACTGGCCCCCTGTTTAAAAAGTTTGAGGACCCCTGCTCTAAACCCTAAAACAACCACTAAAAAAGCAAACCAAAAGCTATTTTAATAAGCCAACAAGGTAATAAAAGGGAATCACTCAATATAAAAAAGGCAGAAGGAGACATTAAGGAGACAAAGATCAGATGGGACAAACAGAAAACACATATCAAGATAATAGATTTAAATCTAATCAATAATCATATAAAATGTAAAGGTTCAAACTCTCTGAATTAAAAGTCAGAATGTCAAAATGGATAGAAATGCAAGATCCAACTATACATTACCTTTACACTATAAATGTAAATGTACAAATAAATTAAAAGAAAAGGACTAGAAAAAATATACTGTGCTACTACAAGTCAAAAGAAACCTGGAGTGACTATATAAATAATTGACACAGTGGATTTCAGAACAAAAAATATTACAAAGTTTAAACAATGTATTTTGATAATGATAAAGGAACAATAGATTATTAAGAGGACATCATTAAGACAGAACAATCCTAATTGTTTATGCTTCTAATATCAGAGTTCTAAATTTTAAGTGACAAAAACTATCACTCAAAGTAGAAATGAACAAATATATAATGTAGTCAGATACTTGTTTTTTTTTTTTATAGAGGGAAGGAGGAAGGAGGGAGGGTGGAGAGAGAGAAACATTGATGTGAGAGAGATACATCTATTCAGTTGCCTCTCACATGTACCCCAACCTGAGATAGAACCCATATGCCCTGACCAGGAATCGAACCTGCAACCTCTGGTGAATGGGAGGACATACCAACCAACTGAGCCACACAGGTCACATCAAGTACTCAGATATTTAAATGCCACTCTCTCAATAACTATCAAGATAAATGGTCTGATGATCAGCAAAAATAGAGCAGATTTGAATTCCACTATCCAGCAACTTGACCTAATTGATATTCATAGAATAGTACACTGAACAGCAGAACACTCATTCTTACCAAATGCACATAGGGCATTTAGCAAATAGACCATATTCTGGGCCACAGAACAAATCCATAAAATTAAACATATTCAAATTACCCTAAGTATTTTTTCTAGCCACAATGGAATTAAATTAGTAACCATAAAAAGATGATGAGCAATACAGTGTCAACCAGTTCTAGGTCCCGTGCACCTGAAAAGAGAACAAAAAACATGGAACCTTGACTACACAAAACATTCATATGAAATTATGGTGATGATAATTGGATTTATAAATAGCATAGTTAGTATTCCTGTTCACCTATTCCTTAACCCTAAAATCATATGGTAAGTCATGTTTGGAATATATGTGGTTTCTTTTGCAAACACCTTGTTCAAGAGAATCTGGAATGTATAAATGTTAAACTTCAACTTAATATGCAGATGGAAAAGATACAAAATAGGAGTTAAAAGACTCATAAAAATGAAAATAGCCAAGAAAATATCGGATGTCATTGGAAGGGGTGGCTTTTTTTCTATAAAAATATCATCTATTTCAGTAAGAATACACTAAACAAGATCCTTAACCAACTCAGCGAAAAACAATGTTAGCACAATACTCCACATAAAGAAACTGAGAGCCACGAAGTTAAGCCATTACAATTGAAGCACAACTACAAAAACATGCTCATCACCTACAGCAGAGAGCCCATTTTTGTTTATTTTGATCACAGTGGACGGTTGCTACTAGAGCTTACAAGGCAAAGAAATAGCTTCAATCAGTGAAAGGTCTGTTGGTAACGAAAGTCATAGAAAGGCAGTCACCGTCACTGTGAAATATAAATATAGATAGCACTGCCTGTTCACAGGGGAGTCTTTATTCTTTTCAACAACATCTATTATGCTTTTGTTGACTAGAAATAGTATGCGACTATTATAGGGAAAAAATGATAAAATTGAGAGGAGCCAATGAAGGAAATAATTATGTGTAATTTCAATTTGAGTTAATCACTGTAGGCTTTTGGTATATTCTTTTCCTTTGAGACTCTTTTCTATTACAGAGCACTTGTTAAGTTCCAGACACTAATTAGATAATTTAATCTTCAAAATAATACTATGAGATAAGTACTATTATTAACCTCATTTTTATATAATGAGAATGAAGAACAGAGTCAGACAGATGGCAAGTACATACTATTTCACAGCATGCTCTTTATCAATATATCATGACAACTTTTATTATATGTAATAATCCTATTTATTTTGGCTCTTAAAACATGAAGGAGGTTAGATTTGAAAAACATTTCTTTATTTGAAGTCTCAAAATGGACCAATCTGTAAATTTGATGAAAACAGGAGTGGTGCATTTGTTTTTTTGTTTATTTTTTTAAAATATATTTTATTGATTTCCTACAGAGAGGAAGGGAGAGAGATAGAGAGTTAGAAACATCGATGAGAGAGAAACATCGATCAGCTGCCTCCTGCACATCTCCCACTGGGGATGTGCCCACAACCCAGGTACATGCCCTTGACCGGAATGGAACCTGGGACTTTTCATTCTGTAGGCCGACGCTCTATCCACTGAGCCAAACCGGTTTCAGCAGAGTGGTGCATTTGAATTGTTGCATAGAGATCTAAGGGACCAGACAACTTTCTTCACACCTTGTAGGGAGCAGCTATAGGGTTAAGCCTCCGACTGACCTGTTGGCAAAGCCACAAACAAGTCCCAGCTTAGAGGGCACAGCCCTCTTAGCATACTTAGTCTTGACCTTATGACATTTCCTAGATCCTATCTGGGTAGCTAATGGGCTGTGGGAGGTGCAGCAAGTGCTGCCAAAACAAGTGAAACTCACAAGAACATTGTAACTATGGTGACCACCACCTTGTTTACCTCTGGCTATAAAATAAAGGCTCAGCTTGCTGTCTGGGTCTCTAGCCAGGCACAGGAAGATCCACCAGCTTATTCTCTCTGTCATTTCTTCATCCTTCACTGCCCCGCCCCGACCCCCACCCCCAGGCTCACCAAACCCTTGGCTGAGCTGGCACAGCGTAACACCTTTTATTGGAAACCTTTTAAATCACATTCAGGAATCTCCAACTCTTTGCTCAGCAGTTTGAAAACTTGTGTTCTACCACATCATATTTAATAGCCACATTTTTCTCTATTAAATGGATGGCCATTATTTATTTATATTTAAACACCATATTACTGGACATTCATATTGTATGGATGGGGGCCTCATGTGGGTGGCCCTCATCCAATGAGTTGAAGGCTTGAATAGAGCAAAGACTGACCCTTCAGGGAGGGAGCAAGAAAAGAATTCTGCCAGCAAAATAGAACGCTTTTAGACTGGGACTGCCAACCCGTTCCTGATTCTCCAGCTTATAGAAATACCCCATCAGCTTTTATGTGCACAAAGCCTGCACAAGTGCCTGAGCCAATTCCTTAAAATAAATCTCTCCCTCCTTCGTTCTGTTTCTCTGGAGAACCCTGACCAATACAAACGCAATATCCCCTAAATAATTATCTTTCTGAAAAACTTACTTTACTTCTATCCTCATCTAAATACATGTATATATATACAAGTCGCCTATGAGAGATTTATCCCTTTTCCTCACCATCCACCCCACACACCATCTGGTCACACCTTCCTGTGAATCTCCATCTGAACTATTTCAAAAGTAGATCATCTTTTCCAATATTACCACCAATTCTATACTTTATTCTAACACTGCCTCACACCCAAACTATGACAATAACTTACACCTGTTTTTTTCCTGTCTCTAACTCATGTACACCACACAAATCAATTCTCTGCAACACTACCAGGTCAGATTTCCAAAACAAATCTGGCCATGTTACTGCTTTAAAATGTCTATGATTGGGTGTTTCCCTTATCTCCTTAGTATGGCTTAAAACATTGCTCCTCCAAGTGCAGTACATGGACCAGCAGCAATATCATTACCTGTGAGCTTGTCAGAAATATCAGATACTAGGCTAGACCAGTGGTCGGCAAACTGCGGCTTGCGAGCCACATGCGGCTCTTTGGCCCCTTGAGTGTGGCTCTTCCTAAGCCTTAGGAGTACCCTAGTGAGGTTAATAACAATGTACCTACCTATATAGTTTAAGTTTAAAAAATTTGGCTCTCAAAAGAAATTTCAATCGTACTGTTGATATTTGGCTCTGTTGACTAATGAGTTTGCCGACCACTGAGTAGACTACCTGAATTTAATTCAAATCTGCTATTTCACAAGTTCTTCCAGTAATTCTAATGCACATTTAATTTTTGTTGTTAATCCTCACCAGAGGATATTTTTCCATTGATTTTTAGAGAGAGTGGAAGGGAAGGGGAGAGACAGAGAGAGGCAAACATCAATGTGAGAGAGACACATTGACTTGTTCCCTCCTACACACACCCTGACTAGGGCCAGGAATTGAATGTTCAACCAAAGGTACATGCTCTTGACTGGAATTAAACCTGGGACCCTTCAGTCCTCGTGCCGATGCTCTGTTCACTGAGCCAAACCAGCTAGGGCCACATTAAAATTTAAGTAGCATTTTAGAACACAGTTTCCCTAAACCCTGGGTAATTGCTATAAAGAACGGGGAACCATTTGAGAAAATACACCTCCTATACCAGATCTGAGTAGGATCAGGTAATCTGTAATTTCACAAAACACCGAGATTTTTTATGATTATCAAAGTTTGGGGTTCATTGATTTCTAAAACTCTTCAATAGTTACAACCAGAGATTTCCTACACTTCAACCACATCTTTTCATCCTTATTTCTTTACCTCATTATTTTGTTTTGTTTTTCGGGCTGCTGTGAACTTTTTAAATGGTATTATTTTGCTTGGGAGACCTTTCTCACTTTTCTTAGCAGGCAAAATCTCTTACTCATCATTTAAGGCTTAACTCAGTTTTTTAGTGAAAATTTCCTAATTCTGCCAGAGAAAATAATTTATCATTTCCTCTGCGTTTGTGGAAAGCTTCATGAAACAGTGCATTATAGCATCTACGGTGCTGTTATAGTTATTAACTTACATACTACCTCCTCCTCCACTGTGGGCTGTGAGCTCCAACTTTTAGACACTGGAACTTTATCAACTTCATAGCTTCCTCTGCCCAGGACCCTGGACACAATAGATTCTTAGTATATAGTTGATAAATGCTTATGGAATAGGTGAAATGACACTTTACCATATCAGGTAATACTAAGAAAAAGTGCATTCGTCTTAATACAGAAGATTCTATACCTTAAGAAAAGCTATTTAGCCCTAACCGGTTTGGCTCAGTGGATAGAGCATCGGCCTGCAGACTCAAGGGTCCCAGGTTCGATTCCGGTCAAGGGTATGTACCTTGGTTGCAGGCACATACTCAGTAGGGAGTGTGCAGGAGGCAACTGATCGATGTTTCTCTCATCGATGTTTCTAACTCTCTATCCCTCTCCCTTCCACTCTGTAAAAAATCAATAAAAACTATATTTTTTATAAAAGAAAAGCTATTTAATAAAATTTTAAAAAAGAAATAATACCATACATAAATTTTGTGGGGTTTTTTTTGGGGGGGGTGAGGGGGGTAATATGTTTTTATTGATTTTAGAAAAAGAGGAAGGGAGAGGGATAGAAAGAAACATCAATGAGCGAGAACTATCTGTCAGCTGCCTCCTGCATGCCCACTACTGGGGATCGAGCCTGCAACACAGGCATGGGCCATGACCATGACTGTGAATCGAACCAGTGACCACTTGGTTCATACACTGACACTCAACCACTGCCATAAGTTTTGTTTTTGAGCAATAAAATGTTAGAACTCCTGGGCCAATTTCTTCCATTACACTTTTTCTCACACTTAAATGATCTGGTGTTTCTATAACAGCATAGGCATTTGTCTTTCTTACCCCTGTCAAGTTTGACAGAGAGAGTATCCTTTGTGCTGACAAGGGGAGGAATTTAGCCAGAGGGATCCTCGCATGCCACTGTAGGATATTCTTCTCTTCACCATTGAAAACCACAGAACAGTCACCCCAAACTTTCTGAAATCACTTCTGTTTCATATTTCCAGGAGAATGAATGGGAATTTTGAAGCATTGCCTTAAACTGACAAGTTACCAGGTACCTCCTTCAGCTGGATAGAATATTTGGGGGTAGGGTTATAAATGTGTAATCAGAGGGGTTATCCTTAGGGATACCCCATCATTTACAAGATTCCCAATGACCTTGTAAAACATTTACATCAGGCTTTACCATTCTATTGCCCTAAACTCTTGGAGTGACCAATTAATACTGCCTCTAAGTATTCCATTGAAAAAATCATGTAAGGTGACAGGAAAATTAAATGAAGGATTTTTTTTTTAAAAAAAAATACATTTTCAAGCACTGAATTGTGTGAGCTAATTTGGTCACCACCCTTTTTTCTGGTAGTTTTAAAGTTCCATTTGGTGCACTTGAGCATTGAGTTCTTTTCATTATTTGACTCCCTCTTACTTGTTTCCAGGCAACTACCATGATGTTGTCTTATATGCATATTGATGATGAACTGTTCCTGTGCTTTGTGAAGGTAGCAGGGCTCTAGCCTTCTTCCTTCACAAGCCCTACACCCCAGCACACACACAAGTTGCGTGCTAATTTTCCTTGAAATTTGCTGGGAGACACATATTTCATATTAGCACTCTAAATGCTGGCATTTTCTAAAAGGTTTTTCTTTAAGAAAAATGAGAAAGAAAAGACAAGTTTGCTCCACTAGACATCTGCAATCAGATGCTATACCGTAAGCTGTGCCAAAACACGTTCAAATTATAATTAGTCAATAAGGAAATCAGGGCAACACTTTCAAGGTGGTTTTGATAAACAATTTAGGATCATCAGAAATGAGTTCCTCTCTCTCCCAAAATATAACATCTCTGCTTATTACAAATATGAATTATTCATTTGGCAGTTAGAGAAATCTGAAGTTCTCTTACAGAAGTGCTAAGTTTGAAAGATTTATGGCATGAAAGCATCACCTTCTCGTTCAAAATTCAACAGAAATAATGATACTTCCCTATTCGTTTTTAGTAAATAAAGAAGTCACCATGAAAATGGGAATTTTATTAATTATTAATAAAGTAATTAATGGATGCAACAGAATACATATAAAGTTTCAGGGGGGAAATAGATGCACTTTCAAGTACTAATATAAAATCAGAATACTGAGGAATGTTTAATTTTTGAGGAGAGAAAGTGCAGTTCTTTTTATTATGCTCAAGTTTGTGTTCCGAGATCAAGATAGGGTCACTTGGGGCATATTCATTTATAAAATATTTTCTTTCATTCACTAGAATTCCTCAAAAGCATTTTCTGTGTTTTAGAGGATTCAAATAAGGATAAGATAGAATTGTTACCTTGAAGGAGCTTGCCATCTACTTGAGGAGATAAGGTATAAACAGGGCAAGACATATGGGCCTTAGTCAAAAATCAATGGCACAAAGAGTAATGCTAAATTAGTCCAGGAGAGGTAGATATCACTAGGTATTGATGTTGTGAAAGGCTTATTACCAACCACAAATCTTGTTCTCCGTGTGGAAGAATGGGTTGATTTTAGGTAGGTGAAGAAGATGTGAGGGAAAGGAGAAATGAGTGGAAGAGAATGCTTATAGCTGGTTAACAGTAAATCACTCTGGGGCAAAGGAATCTTACTAGAGGACAGTAGAACACAGGAGTGGAAAAGTGTGCATGGGCTAGGAAATAGAAGTTCTTGGATGCCATCTGAAAGAGTTTGAGATGTTGTATCCATAAAGGCGTCTGAGCAATAGATTGTTATAAATGGGGGGGGGGGAGAATTTTCATGAAGATGAACCTGACCATATCTTGAAGAATGGTTGTCAACAGGGAGATGAAGATGAGTTCTGAGCTGGAATTGTGGAAAGAATTCAAGAAAATTAATGAAGCAGGACTCGGTGATAGATTTAATATGGGGGCAAGGGAGACATAACTGTCATAGATGATTTCAAACTTTTAAGGCTGAGTTACTAGGAGAATGATGGTTTCATTGATTGAAAGTAGAACCTTTGTTCCCTAAAATGTATGATTTCCATGTCAATTTTACCAATTAGAAAGAATATACTTGGTGAATGTCACTAGAACAGGAATATTTCCAAGTTGAAGAACTGTAGATTTACATAAATCCAAAGGCCACATTAGTTGCTTGATACCATGAAAATGAAAGTTCAAAAAGGCATAATTGATCTTTTCCCATGTGCCTTCCAGGCTCCCTCTTCCCTACTGGCCACTCAATCCAGGGCAGTTTTATAGACCTAAAGCCAGGCTAAAGGATCTGATTATAGACATCCCAATCTCTGTCCTGCTCACTTTCTTATCCTCTGATTTATCTTTCAAAACATAAACGTTTCATGCTCCATGTGGTAGCCTTTTCTCAGAATTGTCAGTGAGAAATTACCTTATATTGTTAAGAATTTCCAAAACTACATTGAGAAGAATAGAAGTATAACAGATGGCTTCTTTTTTATTTCTTATTTTTCAATTACACTTGACATTCAGTGTTATTTTATATTAGTTTCAGGAGTTCAGCATAGTGGTTAGACATTTGTATAATTTATAACATGTTCCACCTGGCAACATACATAGTTATAAAAATTATCGACTATATTCCCTATGCTGTACTTCACATCCCCATGACTCTTTTGTAACTTCCAATTTGTGATTAATCTCTTCACCTTTCTTACGAAGAGCCATACAAATGCTATCTAGAAGAGACTCACTTCAGATGGAAAGACACAGAATGAGAGTAAAGGGATGGAAAAATATTTCATGTAAATGAAAATGAAAAAAAAAAAGCTGGGGTAGCAATACTTATGTCAGACAAAATACACTTTAAAACAAAGGCTATAGCAGTGGTTCTCAACCTTGGCTGCACATTAGAATCACCTGGGAATCTTTTTAAAATCCTGATTTCTGTGCCTCATCCTCCAGAAATTCTGTTTCTTTGTTATGGGGTGGGGCCACAACATTAGTAACAAAGAAACAATTTCCGGAGGATGAGGCCCAGGAATCAGGATTTTAAAAAGATTCCCAGGTGATTCTAATGTGCAGCCAAGGTTGAGAACCACTGGGCTATAGTAAGAGACAAGGAAGTACATTACATAATGATAAAGGACTCAAGCCAACAAGAGAACATAATCCTTGTAAACATTTCTTCATCCAACATAGGAGTACCTACACATATAGAGCAAATACTGACGACTATAAAGGAAGAAAACAACAGTAACACTATATAGTAGATGTAAGGACAGAAAAAGGCCTTTATTTTTCTTTGCTATAGCCTCCCACAATTTATGAGAAGTACCTGGTAATTAAGCCCCCCAAGCTTGTTAGCTCCTCTGGTTCAAACAGCCCCTCTGTTTAAATTGAGGGACAAGATAAGCTACTCTTACATACATATCCCACCTCCCTGCTGGTTTTACAACAGGGATAATTCGTAAAAAGTCCCCTTCCCCTCTCAAACAAGCCTCTTTTGAACTTTTCATAACTTTTGCTCTAAGAATGTTTTACAGGCTTTGGAAAATATTGATAAGACACCTCCCTAGGACATCTGCCCAGGTTGTCTCCTGAAGAACTAACAAACTACAACACCCTTGATATCTGTCACCTAGCAACAGCAGTAGCCAGAACATTCCCCTCCCTTCTTTGTCCAAGGCTTTAAAAGGAAGAACAACTTTTTGTTCTTTGCCCTTCTGGAAAAGTAAAACTTTTTCTCTGAAACTCTCTCTTCTTTTATTTTTAATTCTTTCACAGCCCACATCATAGACCAAGAACCCTAACAGTAGGTGACTTAACACCCCATTGTTATCAACTGATAGAGCTTCCAAACAGAGAATCAACAAAGAAACAGCAGCAAGACACATTAGTCCAGATGACACATTAGACCAGATGGGTTTAATTGATATTTTTAGAGCATTTCACTCCAAAGCAGCAGAATATACATTCTTTTCAAGTGCACATGGAACCAGCATTATTCACAATAGTCAAGACATGTAAGTGCCCATCAATGGATGATTGGGTAAAGATGAGGTAATATATGAATATACAATGAAATATTATTTGGCTATAAAAAAAGATGGTTTATTTTTAAGGGTTCATGGTTGAATAGGCTTTGTAAATACTACATGCTTTACCTTTTTGAAGTATCACAGTTCATATTAGACTACTACAGGATTTGAGAAGTCCCCAAGAAAAGAAACGTTTAATTTTATTTAAACTATCATTTCTCAAACTTATTTATCATGGAACAAACTGACAGTTTGTGAGTGGAGTGTCCAAAGAACAGCAGACTTTTGCATTTTAACAAAGACAATGCCTAATCAAATGGAATAAATCCTAAACGTATAATTTAAGATACTATCACATATCATAAGGAGAAATCATTGTGGTAGAAAATAATTCCATGTAAACAGCTAGCCAATTATTTCACTTATACATAAGGGTAGATAGGCATGCTAACTATTCTTAGCTTAAGTACTACCCCACACCCACTAGCATTACTAAAAATAAAGATACTGAAAATACTAAATCATGGCATGGATGTGAGCAATTGAACTATCATCTAAGTGATGATTTTATGGGCCAGGGGTGCTGGATGAATAAGATGAAGTTGCATAAAAAATCATAAATTGTGGGGGCTGAGTGGAGGTGGGCAAAGGAGGGGAGGGAATGGGGACACCTATAATAGTGTTAAAAATTTATAAATTGATAAATCCTATTTATTCCTTAAATTAATTTTTCTTCCCTTCATTTCAGCAAAATCATTAAGAATTTATAATCAATATTTTTATATAAGTTGAGTCTAATTGGCATAAATCAACCAAAGGTTAAAAATAAAAATATAATCACATTAAAATTATACAGAGTATGAATTCTTTTAATCAACTGAAACAAATCAAAAGAAAAAATATTATTTTAATATATGGTTTCAGTTATTTTCTTCTGACCTATTAAACTGTTAAATACCATTTGTAATTAATGAGTATAAAATTAATTCAAAAGTACTTAAATAAGGCATAATTTTTATTCATTTGAAAAATTTATTCAATGTACCAGTTAACATAAATAAAAGTATTTGCAAATCTATCATTCAATGTTTATGTAATTGCCACTGTAAAAAACTGATCAGTACTTCATGCGTAAGTACGTCTAGATCTATCTACATAAACTGTGAAGACTATGCATTGTTTAATATTGCAAAATGTTCTTCAACTGTAATGTTCAACTCTTGTGAACACCATGCTAATTTATTAATTAATTTGAAAAGAACTGAGGAGCCGAAACCGGTTTGGCTCAGTGGATAGAGCGTCGGCCTGCGGACTGAAAGGTCCCAGGTTCGATTCCGGTCAAGGGCATGTACCTGGGTTGCGGGCACATCCCCAGTGGGGGTTGTGCAGGAGGCAGCTGATCGATGTTTCTCTCCCATCGATGTTTCTGGCTCTCTATCTCTCTCCCTTTCTCTCTGTAAAAAATCAATAAAATATATTTTTAAAAAAAAAGAACTGAGGAAAAATACTATAGGGACTATTGGAAAATAATATCTCAATGGGTGAGAAATTAGTCATTCATGCCAACTGGCAGAAAGGATTTGATACGTCTTTTCTGTCACCTAACCAGTTCTGTGGTTCAAATATCTGATATGGGTAGCAGCACAGTCAAATAACCTTTGCAGATGCCATCCCCATTTTTTTCTTTTCAAGAAACAGGGCAAGAGATGCGACAAATCACTTCCTTGAAACTGAAAGGTGTTGGTCATAGAAGGAGATTCAACATTGAGTACTGGACCCCAAGTGCCAGTAACACCCCTGTTATTTTTCAATACATCTATCCTCTGTGTTTCTAATGCAGTTGCTCTCTAAAATTCTTGGCTCTGTTCTGGGTGCCCTTTTGCTTGGTCTAAGGATGGCAGTAGATTCCCTTGCTTTCAGTTTCTTCCTTCCCCATGATCCCACCAGTCTCTATGGAATTCTCTGAAATCGTGTTATTCTTCTGCTTAAAAACCTCCCAGCTTGAGGATTAAGCCCAAATTTGTCAGCCTTGCATTAAAAATAACTCTAAAATCTAGCTTAACCTTCTATTTCAGCCTTCTCTTCAGTTTCATGGTACATATGTCTCTATTTCTGAAAAAAAAAAAAAACTAAAGTATTAAAAATAAAGGAGAAAAAAGATTTTACTTCTGGTCCTCCTAAACACAATCCTGCCTTCTACTTTTGGAACTTGCAAGTTGATCTCTATGAATTGACCCAGATTTGCCCCAAATCTCACTTTTATAGTGAGACCTTCCTTGGAAAATAAGCCTTGCAAGACTTCTCTTGTGAGTCTTAATTATTGCCTATACATACTAATTCACTATTTACTGAATTACATTCTATTTTCCCTGAAATAGATTATACATTGTCTGAGGACCAGGGCTATGTTTTATACCTCTTTTTGCCATAAATAATAACTTGCACATAATGGGTGATTAATTAGTAGTGGCTGGTAACATATTTAAGTGACAGCATAATTTACTGGACCTTAACCATTTAAAGTACAAAGTCGTCCTGCATCCCATGGGATTGAATCACACTTCAGAAACATTTATCTCCTTAACCTTTTTTGACTCACAAGTAACTAGTATTCACCAGGCTCCCAAGAATTTAGATGCCTATGAAATGCCTGTCTTCAACTTCTGTAAGCAATTTGTAATCGATAGTAGATAACTAAAAATAAGGAAGATTACATCAAGAAATAAGCCAAGCAAACATTGTGCTATTATGAATATGTCCAGTGAAAGAAGCCATGGGGAGCTGAATGAGCTGTTGTCATAGCCTTAAATGTTTTCTTTGTGAGTTCATTTTACTTTAATTGCATTTCTGAGCGGCATCTAAGTTTACAGTGGGAGATAAAAGTATGGAAGAAAATAGTATAGTGTTATGACTATTTTTACAGCCATCCTTTATTGGTTATTCACAATAAAAAGCACAGCATATTCAGGGTGCATTAATAAAAAATGGAAACTATAAAAAGCTATTAAAATAGAATGTACATTAAGTTCACTGAGAATATTATAGGATTGAGGTGCCACCCCCCCACACCCGCATCCCCAAGTAAGACATAAATAAAGCTAAGTGTTAAGGGCCCAGAGGCTCAAAACCAAATTTTACCTTGTGTCCCCGGTCATGATTATCTCATGATGACCACACACCTTAAAAAGAAATCCCACCTACCTTATGATTTTACAATGCTAATTCACATATTTCATAAGATTTACTTGATGCCAGGTTTATGTGGCCAGAGGGATTCGAGGACTTATCAAAGGTAGCTAGTTCCTATCCCAAACATATAAGGCCAACAATTTCTCTGTACCTCAGTAAACAACAAAAACATAAGACAATTAGATTGGTGAAACTTCTCACAGAAAGGCAAGAAATTTCCTAATTAAGAAGCCACACCAATATGGTGAAAGCTTTAGATACATTTTGTATCAACCTTCCTTAAAAGGTCTCACTGAGACTTCAAAAGCCCCTGATGTTTTTAAAATTATACCAGGTATCTCTGAAAGCAAATACCCAAACATGTATACAGCTTTTGTCCCTACAAACCATTTCCACACTGGCAAAGGACAAGTCTTATGTCTCCCAGATGAAAATGACTAACCTTAGTGACTCGTTCACAGAAAGTGACACAGAGGAGTAACAGTTGGTTCTTTTTCTTGTAATCAAGTACATAACACTGCCTTTCTGGAGATATTCCAAAGGGTTTTACGCCTGGAATTTGGCCTTCATGGCCAAGGATGATCCCATTTTACACTCAAAAGTGAAATCAAACCAACACGTTTTGCCGTGACACGTTTGTGAACCTTCACAGCCCTTACCTGATTTATTGCTGAAAGGAAATTTGGAACCACATGAAAAGTTTACACAAGGTTTTCCCTGCAATGTAAAGGTACTTCCATGGTTGTTTTAGATTTATTCTTGAAACTGTAATAGATTATAAAACTCTCCTGGGTAAAGAATTCCAGGCAGGAAGAGAATTTATTTTAACAGCCTCGATGTTTTCCTAGCTGACAGTGAGGCTGGGAAAAGGGCACTACAATGATGGGTCTTTTTATTAGGAACCTTGGATTGAACTCAAGGGGAAGCAGGAAGGGGGAATGAACCAGAGAGCTTCCCAGGGCAGAAAAGAGTCCCAGACTTCAGAAAGGCCTCTCACAGCAGAGAGGGCTCCCAGCTAAGGTCACCATGCTACCCTGAGTGCTGATGCAAACTTGCTTCAAATTAGGACATCATTAATGTTTGAATACTCAGACAGTAACCAAATGAATCACAAACTCGAAGAGTCACCATGGTTCCTGGGTTGTTGCTTAGTCACAAACACACTATGGAAATTCAAAGACAGTACATGTTTAGATACTTTTGAAACTTTAAAAATTTTGATTAATCACAAATTTACAGAAAAGTTGCAAAACTAGTACTGTTCAAAGAACTCCCATAAATCCATCACCCACAGCTTCCAATTGACAACATTTGCCACATTTGCTTTATCATCCTAGGCATCTTGGGAAAAAAATATCCAAGGCTTTACTAATTGCCTAGAACCATAATTTACTGTAACATGTTTTTCCTACTTATTGCAGATAGATATGCTCTATCTAGTATCATAATAGTAATAATGATAGTAGTTTGTACATTAAATAACTATAAAAATCTTACAAGGTAACTGTTATGTTCAGGTTACAGATAAAAAAAAAAAACTGAGGTCACAAAGCTAGAAAGCTGCGTGGCCAGGATTCAAATTCCGTCCTGTCTGACCCTACAGCTAGTACCCAAAAACATTTTGAACACCGCCTCTTATCAAATGTAGCAAGAAGATTCATTTTCCTTAAGTCTGTCTGGATCCCCAAAGTGAAGGCTATCTACAGTGGGGCCTTGACTTACGAGTTTAATTTGTTCCGAGACTGAGCTCATTAAGGAGCTCGTTAAGAAGCTCGTTAACTCAAATTACTCTATCAACTCAATGCAAAAAATCTGAGAGACAGCTGGTATCTCAAAACACTCGTTAGTCGGGACACTCGTAAATCAAGGCCCCACTGTATTTACTTGGGAAATCCATCCTCATTCTTAAGGGCTGTATAATCTAATATGGGAACACAAATCAATAACAAAAATGCAGCTGTGGCCCTGGCCGGTGTTGCTCAATTGGTTGGGACATTGTCCTATGCACCAAAAGGTTGTGGGTTGGAGCAGTGTTCTATGCACCAAAACGTTATGCCCTGATTCAATCCCAAGTTGGGGTGCGTATAGAAGGCAACCAATCAGTTTCTCTCTCACATCGATATTTCTCTCTAAAATCAGTAAGAAATTATCCTCTGGTCAGGATGTTAAAAAATGTTTTAATGCAGGTGTGGCTGAAGAAAATGTTAAGTGTAGCATCTTTAAGAATAATGTCCTTTATAATCTGCAAAACTGAAACATCCACATGTTTCTATTTGTGAATAAGCAGTATGAACCTTTTTTGATGTTCAATGACCAATTCTTTGACAGGGGCTCCTAGTCACCTACTACCACACCATTTCCTGTGATAATGGCAGCTCAAAATTTGCTACTGTATAGGCCACGGTTGGGGAACAGCCAAAATGATGAGAGTGAAATAAAATAAACTTAGCAGTGGTTCAACCTAGAAGTTCAAACCATCCAAACATTGGCATATTCTAAGAAGTCCCTGTCATATTTGTGAATGATTGCTGCAAATATTAAAGAATTCCAGCAGGAGTTGTCAGCCTAGGTGTATGACAGTGTTTGTGTGTACATGTCTTTGAATGGATGTGTATGTATGTATTGAGTAGTGTCTGTTTCTAAGATCTTGGCTTCCTTTGATTCTAAACTCTATTCTTCAAACAAGACTATTTCTAAGAAATAAGAAGGCTCATTGTAAGGTTGGACAATTGAATTTTGATTTTTCCATTCTGAGTCTTTTCACTTTGACCAAGTGTTTTGTAGCAGGTTATCAAAGAACATTCTTTATTTCCATTAGACAATGGGAAAAGATGAAGGAACTACAGATGCTTCTGAATGCACACTAAGGCCACGACAGACCCACAGGATTTTGGATGTTTAAGTCACTTTCTCTGAAAAAGCAAGTTCAAAACTTGCTTTTGAAGTTTTAGAGAAATAATAGAATCTATGACTAATTTTCTAAACATTTAAGTCAAGACTACTCAATTTAATTGTTTAGCAGTAATACTTCTAAGGTTTCCATTTTCTGGAAACTTAAAAGCTTGAGAAGTTTATACATTATCGTATCTGGTGAGCCTTGACTAATTAATTCAATAAAATATATTAAAAGCCTGCTATGTTAGGCATAAGGAACACAAAAATAAAGACAATATTGTTTTATTAATAATATTAAAACATAATAGAAGATGCTATTTATGGAATTCTTACCATTGGTAGTCAATATGCTAAGTGTTTTGTCTATATCTATAAACATTATCTCAAATATCTCTTACAGAAACACTGCAAGGAATACACCAGTATTATTATTGTCCTCATTTTAAATATGAGGTTAGGAATTTGCCATGGGACTAATCTGGGGTCAGAACTCAGATTATTTTGACTCAAGACCTCTGCTTTATTATGCTGTCATACTGAAGAAAACATTGATTTAATGCCCTAAAGTTTCATGACTACTACAATAAAAGAACATCCAGTGGGACATAAAAGAGGACACTGAAAAGATGGCTCTTGGGGGTTAGAGAGACTGGAATAGCATTTCTTTGTAGAGAGCTCTTATTGGGATCCAGTCAGTAGACATTATCCAACTGAGCTAAGCTCAAATGGCATTGCAGAAAAAGTTCATTGCTGGGGTCACCTAAAAGGCAAGCTTCAGAAAGAATACAATTCAGAAAGAATAGATTTCAAACTCCCAGACCAGTTCAGGATCATACGGACTAGAGCTGTGCTGCCCAATATAATGGCCACTAGCTATATGTGTCTTTTAAGTACTAAAAGCATGGCTAGTTGAAATAGAGATATTCAGTAAGTATAAAGTATACATATAATTTCAAAGACTTTAGATTGATATTAATAATTAATATTGATTATATGTTGAAATTATAATATTCTGTATATAGATAAAAATTATTATGGAAGTGACCTTAACCATTGTTTTTACATTACTTAATGTGGCTAGAAAAAAAGTTAAAACTACACATGTATAATTGCATTTGTGATTTATATTATGTTTCAAATAAACAGTGCTGGAATATAGTTTCTTACCCTGACTTCTAAGGCCAAGGGCAATTTAGACTTGTAGCCCTAATGTGAATCCAGAAAGTAAAAAGCTTCTAGGCATGCCTTTGCAGCATACTCTACTTACTTTGTTCCCTAGCTATTGAGTCATCATAATCTACACTAATGAAAGAGAAACATGCAAATTGACCATACCTCCACCACACCCACAAGCCAATCAGGAGTGCGTACGCAAATTAACCCAACTAAGATGGCGGTAGCCATGGAGCTGGAGCAAGCAGGAGGCTTGGATTGCCCCCAGGATGGAGGAAGTCAAGCTTCCTGCCTACCCTGCCGGCTCTGAGCTCCACTCAATGCTACAAAGTTTCAATTATAGAAGATAAATAAATCCCAGATACCTGCTTCCAGCCCCCGGGTGTGGCCAGCCTGAAAATGGCCATCAGCCCCTCACCCAGGCTGGCCAGGCACCCCAGCGGGACCCCCACCATAATCCAGGACACCCTTCAGGCCAAACCAGCCGGCCCCCACCCATGCACCAGGCCTCTATCCTATATAATAAAAGGGTAATATGCAAATTGACCCTAACAGTAGAATGACTGGGAATAACTGGTCACTATGACACACACTCATCACCAGGGGGCAGATGTTCAATCCAGGAGCTGCCCCCTGGTGGTCAGTGTGCTCCCACAGGGGGAGCTCTGCTCAGCCACAAGCCAGGCTGACGGCTACCAGCACAGTAGTGGTGGCAGTAGCCTCTCCCACCTCCTCAGCAGCGCTAAGGATGTCTGACTGCAGCTTAGGTCTGCTCCCTGCTGGTAAGTGGACATCTCCCGAGGGCTGCTGGGCTGCCAGAGGGATGTCTGACTGCCAGCTTAGACCCAATCCCATGGGGAGTGGGCCTAAGCCAGCAGGTGGACATCCTCTGAGGGTCCCAGACTGTGAGAGGGCACAGGCTGGGCTGAGGGACCCCTCAGAGTGCAGAAATTTTTGTACACTGGGCCTCTAGTCCTATATAATAAAAGTCTAATATGCAAATTGACCAAAGAGTGGAACAACCAGCAGAATGACCAGTCGCTATGACGTGCACTGACCACCTGGGGACAGACGCTCAATGCAGGAGCTGCCCCTGGTGGTCAGTGCACACCCACAGGAGGAGCACTGCTCAGCCAGAAGGCAGGTTCACGGCTGGCAAGCACAGCGATGATGGCAGGAGCCTCTCCTGCTTTTGTGACAGCGGCAGTGTTAAGGATCAGTAAGCCGAGCAGTAAAGAGCAGTGAGCAGGCGGGCGGTAATGAGTGAGGGGTCCAAGACTGCGAGAGGGATGTCTGCCTGCCAGCTTAGGCCCAATCCCCACAGGGAGTGGGCCTCAGGGATCAGGCCTAAGATATCAGGCGGATATCCCCCAAGGGGTCCTGGACTACGAGAGGGCACAGGCCAGTCTGAGGGATCCCCCCCACCCCCTGCACAATTTCGTGCACTGCATCTCTAGTACTTTAAGAATCACTATACAAACCATAAACTTATTTAGGACAGGTATTGGGTTTTTATCTATTATCACAGGTGCTTAACCTAATGTCTTACACATAGAATCCCTCAGTAAATGTTGAATGGATGATTTACCAGGTGTACCGGTTAATAATGCAGATTTTTTTCAATAGATGGAGTTACACATATGTTGATATATATGCGATTTGATATATATGCTATTTTGTTGTATTGACAGCAATTTTCAAAACTTCATATGTCAAATTCTCTGAAGGTCTTAACATCATAGATATTTTTACACTTAAAAATGTTGAATTTTGTGCCAAAAAAAAGAGCATTTGCGGGAAGTTTTAATTCATTAATTTATTCTGAAGAAAAGTGCTGTTGAAAGTTAACGTATACTTCGGGAAGCTTATGGTGAACATGCTCCATCTCAAGATACTTGTGAACGCTGGTTTAAACGCTTTAAAAGTGATGATTTTGATGTGAAAGACAAAGAACGTCCAGGTCAACCGAAAAAGTTAGAAGACCAACAATTACAAGCATTATTGGATGAAAATGCTTGACAAACTCAAAAACAACTTGCAGAAGAATTAAACCTTGTTCAGCAAACAATTTCCGATCGTTTACAAGCATTGGGAAAGATTTTAAAGGAAGGAAAATGGGTGCCACATCGATTGAACGAAAGACAAATGGAAAATCGAAAAGTCATCAGTAAAAAATGTTGCTTCAATGGCATGAAAGAAAGTCTTTTTTGCATCTAATTGTGACTGACCATGAAAAGTGGATTTATTTTGAGAATCCCAAATGCACAAAATCAAGGGTTGATCCAGGTCAACCATCCACATTGACGGCAAGGCCAAATCGCTTCAGAAAGAAGACAATGCTCTGCATTGGTGGGATCAGGAAGGTGTGGTATATTATGAGCTTCTAAACCAGGTGAAACGGTTAGTACTGATCACTACTGACAACAAATAATCAATTTAAATCACGCTTTGATGATAAAATGACCAGAATGTGCCAGAAGACACGGCAAAGTAATTTTGCTTCATGATGACACACCATCACACACTTCAAAACCAGTTAAAGAAATGTTAAAAGATCTTGCCTGGGAAGTATTAACCCACCTGCTGTATTCACCAGACCTCGCTCCTTCAGATTACCACTTGTTTCAATGGATGGCACACGCACTTTCTGAGCAGCACTTCAAAACATACAAAGAAGTGGAAAATTGGGTCTCTGAATGGTTTGCCTCAAAACAAGAAACGCTCTATTGGGACGGTATCCACAAATTACCTGAAAGATGGGGAAATGTGTATCTAGTGATGGAAATTACTTTGAATAAATCACTTGTGATGTTTCTCTCAAAATCATCGTGTTGTCTTTAATTACAAAATCCGCATTATTAACTGGTACACCTGGTAGGTCATTAAAAAACTAGCTAAGTTACTGAGTCTGATTTATTTTTTTAAATATATTTTATTGATTTTTTACAGAGAGGAAAGGAGAGGGATAGAGAGTTAGAAACATCGATGAGAGAGAAACATCGATCAGCTGCCTCCTGCACACCTCCTACTGGGGATGTGCCCGCAACCAAGGTACATGCCCTTGACCAGAATTGAACCTGGGACCTTTCAGTCTGCAGGCTGACGCTCTATCCACTGAGCCAAACCGGTTAGGGCTGATTTCTTTTTTAATATTGTTGAACAACACATTTATTTTATATTTTTAAAATGTTTTTATTGATTCCAGAGAGCAAAGGAGGAGACAGAAAAATCATCGATGAAAATCTTTGATCAACTGCCTCCTGCACACCCCACACTGGGGATTGAACCCACAAAGGGGAATATGCCCTGACCCAGAATCAAACCATGACCTCCTGGTTCATAGGTCAATGAACCACTGAGCCACAATGGCTGGACCAACTCACTTTTTACAAATGTTGCCTTCTTTAAAGTAAATCA
Organism: Myotis nattereri; assembly: GCF_964212035.1. Taxonomy (NCBI): domain Eukaryota; kingdom Metazoa; phylum Chordata; class Mammalia; order Chiroptera; family Vespertilionidae; genus Myotis; species Myotis nattereri. The sequence goes on from NC_138078.1 coordinate 85,999,436, forward strand.
TAGAAAGCTCTGCCTTTATTATAATAAATATTTCTGTTTATACCCATTTTGAGACCTGGCCAATATGGCTCAGTTGGCTGGGCGTCAACCTGTGCACTGATAAGGTTGCTGATGTGACTCTGGATCAGGGCATATACCTGGGTTGCAGCCTTGATCCCTGATGAGGGGGCGGGGGCGGCGAGCAGGAGACAACCTACAGATTTGCACTCCCACATACTAGTAGATATTTTTCTCCCTCTGCCTTCCTCTCTTAAAAATAAAATCAATAAAAAATTAAAAATATAACATTTTGAATATCCTTTTCTGGAGCTGGTCTCTCAATCTGTGGAGCATTGTCATGCATATTCTCAATAGTGGCAAAACTTTGAATTTGAAGGTTAGATTAACAGAGTAACAAAGCTCTTAAAGATCAGTTTTTCTCCATACACTTTCCCCAGAATGAGCATTATTTCTCTGATAAAGTTTCTTCTATTTTTTTCATATCTGTAATCATTTATTTTGACAGGAAAGACAGATTCAGAAAGAAGCTGACCACATCAGCTTTCTCTGTTGAGTTACTCACATGGCTATTCAGCAAATCCTCATGTTTTTGTTCTTCTTGCTCTAAGCATCAATTATAGTTGAAGAAATTAATGACTAGAATAGCACTGACACTGAATAGTACAATCAGAATAGTTGCCTAGAATAGTTGCTATAAACCAGAATGGCTATACCTGAGCAATATCAGCCTTGCTCTAACACAACTAAACACACAAACAAAACATAGTGTTTGCCGCATTTAACATTATCAAAAGCTTCAGTACCACACTTTTGTATTTGTCCTCATACGTGAGAAACTACTTTGTTAAAAAATAAAAATGTCAAATTGAAACTCATAAAAGGGTTTCTAGTGAAGCTACATCACTTCTTCCCTTTTTCCTTATTAGGATCAATAGCAACATATTGTATTTTATGGCTCTCTTGAAAACAATTTCTGGAGACCTGTGCTGGCATGCTTCCACTCATCTGTAATGTGAGTCTCAGTTTACACTGGATGAAAACTCTGATTTTTAGCAGGGAGCCGAGGAGGGAAATTTCATCCACAAATCTTGAATATTAATCAGCTTGGGCCCCCATAAGAAGATACCAGACTAGGTGGCTTAACCAACAGACATTTGTTTTCTCACATTTCTGGGAGCTGGGAGTCTAAAATCAAGGTGTCAGCAGGTTTGGTTTCTGGTGAGAACTATATTTCTGCTTTGCATATGGCCACCTTCTCCCCGTGTCCTCACATGGTCTTTCTGTTTGGGACAAGAGAGAGGAGAGAGCATGTGCTCTGGTTTCTTTTCCTCTTCCTATAAGAACATCAGTCCTATCGGATTAGGGGCACACCTTTATGAGCTCATTTATACTTTCTTTTTCTTTTTTTTAGTCTGTCTTCAGTGAACATATTTTGTTTCTTTTATAAAAAAATTTATTGTTGAAAGTATTAATGATATCCCTCCCCCCCCCCATTGACTCCCTCCTAGGCCTTCGGTGCACTATAAGTATTGTCTGTGTTGATGGGTTATGCATATATGCATATATATTCTGTTTAATCTCTGACCCAATTCATCCTTAATTACCTACTTAAATGCTCTATTTCCAAAGACAGTCCTATTAGTGTTAACAGTTTTAATATTTTAATTTGGAGGAACAAAATTTGCCTAAAACTTCCCAGATGAGAGTATCATTACTCCTGTAATATTTGCTTTTTGGTGCTGTGCTAAAATATTGGCAGACTTCCTTTCTTGCTGTAATATACCTTTTAATAACTATCCAAGTAATTCGCGCATGTTGAATGGTTTAAAATTTTGGCATGAAATGGTTTTTTTGGTAAGAAATTCTGTTGTATTCTGTGCTGTGACCTGGAGTTCACCATTAAAAGGGTTACCCAAGCAAAGCCATGGAGTATATTTGGTTATTAATGATTGTTGGCACATCCCATGCAATATGTCTAAATTCAATTATAGTACCAGATAAAATTATAGATTGATATGAAGCTTGTGTATCATCCATTATCATGTGTAATCAATAAATGATTTACTATCCTCAAAAAAAGAAATTCTGTTGTATTAATAAATAAAAATTATACAATATTTCCTTAAAAACATAAGTTTTTAACAGTAGAAATTTTATATAAACAATGTATAGAAGTCTCATGATAATTTAAACAAAAATCTGCAGATACTGCATTAAAAATGCTATCATGATATGAGACTATGAAGAGAAGTTTTAATAAAACTCCACTGGTTCCAAGTTAAAAAATGAAAATGTGTTGATATTGCATGTCTCCATGATAATGAGAAAACAATGAATACTAAGTGTTGAACTTAATTATACTTTCAGCTGGGGTTTCTGACAATGTAAGTTAGAGTACAAAGGAAAAGTGCTGGCGAGGATGCGGAGAAAAAGGAACCCTCCTGCACTGCTGGTGGGAATGCTGACTGGTGCAGCCACTGTGGAGAACAGTATAGAGTTTCCTCAAAAAACTAAAAATGGAACTTCCATTTGACCCAGTGATCCCACTTCTAGGAATATATCCCAAGAAACTAGAAACACCAATCAGAAAGGATATATGCACCCCTATGTTCATAGCAGCACAATTCACCATAGCTAAGATCTGGAAACAGCCTAAGTGCCCATCAGCAGATGAGTAAATTAAAAAACTGTGGTACATCTACACAATGGA